>NC_090653.1:105748122-106348122 GCF_040937935.1 Hyperolius riggenbachi
TTAAGTGATTTCTTGATTGAAACAGGTGTGGCAGTAATCAGGCCTGGGGGTGACTACAGAAATTGAACTCAGGTGTGATAAACCACAGTTAAGTTATTTTTTAACAAGGGGGGCAATCACTTTTTCACACAGGGCCATGTAGATTTGGAGGTTTTTTTCCTCACTAAATAATACAAACCATCATTTAAAACTGCATTTTGTGTTCAATTATGTTATCTTTGACTAATAGTTAACGGTTTTTGATGAGCAGAAATATTTAAGTGTGACAAACATGCAAAAGAATAAGAAATCCGGAAGGGGGCAAATAGTTTTTCACACCACTGTACCTCTCATTACAGGTGTCTTTTAATGCAGGTACAGAAATTATAGTGTGCTTCCCTGTCCACATTTCTGTGCAGCCTGGATGATACTGTAGCGTTGCAGCCATGCACAAGCAAGTCACAGATGATAGGCTATCAGGCAGCAGGTCTCCCTGGCTGGTGGCTGCTAGCCCACCCACCGACCATGGCTCATAGGTCTCCATCTGACATATTACGTATGCTCCTGCCCACTTTCCACTGAAGCTGGATACAGAATATCAAATACCGCAGAGGCCAAAACAGGTTTACTATTATAGAAGTTCTGACAGTGACCTCCCCATAGTCTAGCATTCCTATGAATATTCTGCTTCAGCAAGTGTGCGCTCACGGTGCTATCCTGGTAGATACGGTAATCGTTCTCAGTCAGATAATAGCTGACCTGATCTGATTACTTTGGTATGGTGCTCAGTTTTTGTACCAGCCTTCAGAGATTTGTATTAAAGAATCAGAGTATTACTATGCTAACAAAACTGTTTGATATTTAACAGCCAATCACTTCTGGAGGTATAACCTATCAGGATCAGCCATGGCACGGTGATTGCTTTGTGTGTGAGACTTGCCGTAAGAAGCTAGCTGGCCAGCGCTTCACTGCTGTTGAGGATAAGTACTACTGTGTGGACTGCTACAAGGCCTTTGTGGCTAAGAAGTGCTCTGGCTGCAACAACCCCATCACAGGTAGGCATATGTGTATCTATCTGTGTTCTCATACAAGTAAAACATTGTCATTGTGCATATTAATCACACTTTTTGCATCAAAAGCTGGTATGCCATATGTACTCTGTAAAGTGCTGCATAATGTTAGCCCTGTATGAATATATGTAGGGCCTGTTTCCACTATGTGTGAATTTTCTATTGAATGCAAGTGGATGGTATGCTGCAGGTTTTTGCACAACGCTTCCGTTTCTCATGTAATGATTGTTAGCTGTGTACGAAAATTTGCATGAATCACTTAAGGACTACAGGTTTATACCCCCTAGTGACCAGGAAATTTTTTTACAATTCAGCACTGTACAGTTTTAATGATTTATTGTTTGGCCATACAACTTACTACCTAAATGAATTTTTACCTCCTTTTCTTGCCGCTAATAGAGGAATTTTTTGGTGGTCTCTAATTACTGCTGCATTTTTTTTTTTTAATTTTAAGGGGTTTTTTTTATAAAAAAAAAACAACCTACATTTCTTCCTCTCCCTCCCCCTAACTTGGCCTAGACTGTGCTTCGTACACTACCCTCTCATAGGCATCAGCATATGAATATATACAAAGTGTATTATACAGGCTGCCTCCTGCCCTGGTGGTCCCGTGATTGAGGGACCACCAGGGCAGGTTACAGCCCTCCTAGTGAGCATACATACACACTGATCTACCCCCCCCCCTCTGATCGCCCACAGCACCCATCAGCCCCCCCCCCCCCCCCCCCCGTCCACCCCTCAGACCCCTGTTTGCACCCAATCACCCATCAATCACTCCCTATCACTATCTGTCAACGTTTTTTTTTTTATTAGGTCCTAAACTGACCTCCTGGGGGCTCATGGTCACCCCCCCCCCCCCCCCGTGTACATCTATTCTACCCTGTAATAACACGCTGATCATACATCAATCACCCCGTCACCACCTGTCTCTGCCACCCATCAGATCGGACCCTAACCTGCCTCTTATGGGCATCTGATCACCCACACCATCAGATCGCCTGCAAACCCCTACCCTCAGATCACCTCCAAACTGCATGGTTTACATCTGTTCTCCCTTCTAATCACCCCCCTGTCACTGCTACCCATCAGATCAGACCCCTATCTGCCCCTTGGGAATCCAATCACACCCTAAGCACCTCGCCAGTGCATGGCTTGCAGCTATTCTCCCCTCTAATCACACCCTGATCACCTATCAATCACCCCGTCCATCAGATCCTAAACTGCCCCCTCTGATCAACTCGCCAGTGCATTGCTTGCATATATTCTCCCCTGTAATCACCCACTGATCACCCATCAATCACCCCATCACCCCCTGTCACTGCTACCTATCAGATCAGGTCCTAATCTGCCCCCTGCGGGCTTCTGATCACCCAACCAAACCCACACCACCGCAGTGATAGAATTTTTTTTTCTGATCACTGCTGGTACGACTTAATTGTGGCTGAGACCAACCGTTATGCCACATAATACGCAACCGCCAATCCAAGAAGCTACTAAGCCCAGCCTTTTCGGTGGAAGCCACTCCAAGTTTCCGAACTTAACATTTTTTGGGGCCTTCTCCTTAACATGGGTCTAGTCAAAAAGAATGTATTGCGGTTTTATTGGTCTGCGCACACAATACATCACTTGCCCATGTTCTCTGCTGCCATGTCCCAGGTCACGTTTTGAGAACATCCTGCCATTCAGTGCCAATACAACCTGTCATCTAAGAGGCCACCCCTGCTTATGACTGGCCCCACAAAATTTGCCCCCTCATAGACCACCTGTCAGCAAAATTTGCAGATGCTTATACCCCTAAACAGTCATTTTGAGGCATTTGGTTTCTAGACTACTCCTCACTGTTTTGGGCCGCTAAAATGCCAGGGCAGTATAGGAACCCCACAAGTGACCCCATTTTAGAAAGAAGACACCCCAAGGTATTCTGTTAGGTACCGGGCACCAGTTGCTTTGCAAGTCACCTATTTATTTGCTCCCCAACACCTTCAAAACATAACAGCAACTGGTGCCCGGAATTTTCTACCTTTTGGTTCTACAATTTATCTGTTGTCTGGAGGCACAGCTGCCTGCACCTGAGGCCCCCTGACCTGCCTATCCTACATCGAGTGCCGATTTATCTACTTTTTGCCCTAGTATTCTGTTAGGTGTATGACTAGTTCATAGAAGATTTTATTTTTTGACAAAAGTTAGCAGAAATCGATTTGTTTTTTCATAAAGTGTCATTTTGCACTAACTTGTGACAAAAAAAATAAAATCTTCTATGAACTCACCATACACCTAACAGAATACCTTGGGGTGTCTTCTTTCTAAAATGGGGGTCACTTGTGGGGTTCCTATACTGCCCTGGCATTTTAACCACTTGAGGACCTAGGGCTTTCTACCCCTTAAGGACCGGCCACTTTTTTTCCATTCAGACCACTGCAGCTTTCACGGTTTATTGCTCGCTCATACAACTTACCACCTAAATGAATTTTGGCTCCTTTTCTTGTCACTAATAAAGCTTCTTTTGGTGCTATTTGATTGCTCCTGCGATTTTTACTTTTTATTATATTCATCAAAAAAGACATGAATTTTGGAAAAAAAATAATTTTTTTAACTTTCTGTGCTGACATTTTTCAAATAAAGTAAAATTTCTGTATACATGCAGCACGAAAAATGTGGACAAACATGTTTTTGATTAAAAAAAAAGCCATTCAGTGTATATTTATTGGTTTGGGGTAAAAGTTATAGCGTTTACAAACTATGGTGCAAAAAGTGAATTTTCCCATTTTCAAGCATCTATGACTTTTCTGACCCCCTGTCATGTTTCATGAGGGGCTAGAATTCCAGGATAGTGTAAATACCCCCCCCCCCCCCCCAAATGACCCCCATTTTGGAAAGAAGACATCCCAAAGTATTCACTGAGAGGCATAGTGAGTTCATAGAAGATATTTTTTGTCACAAGTAAGCGGAAAATGACACTTTGTGAAAAAAAAAAAAGTTTCCATTTCTTCTAACTTGCGACAAAAAAAAATGAAATCTGCCACGGACTCACCATGCCCCTCTTTGAATACCTTGAAGGGTCTACTTTCCAAAATGGGGTCATTTGTGGGGTGTGTTTACTGTCCTGACATTTTGGGGGGTGCTAAATTGTAACCACCCCTGTAAAGCCTAAAGGTGCTCATTGGACTTTGGACCCCTTAGCGCAGTTAGGCTGCAAAAAAGTGCCACACATGTGGTATTGCCGTACTCAGGAGAAGTAGTATAATGTGTTTGGGGTGTATTTTTACACATACCCATGCTGGGGTGGGAGAAATATCTCTGTAAATGACAATTTGTTAATTTTTTTTACACACAATTGTCCATTTACAGAGATATTTCTCCCACTCAGCATGGGTATGTGTAAAAATACACCCCAAAACACATTATACTACTTCTCCTGAGTAGGGCGATACCACATGTGTGGCACTTTTTTGCACCCTAACTGCGCTAAAGGGCCTAAAGTCCAATGAGTACCTTTAGGATTTCACAGGTCATTTTGAGAGATTTCGTTTCAAGACTACTCCTCACGGTTTAGGGTCCCTAAAATGCCAGGACAGTATAGGAACCCCACAAATGACCCCATTTTAGAAAGAAGACACCCCAAGGTTATTCCGTTAGTAGTATGGCGAGTTCATAGAAGATTTTATTTTTTTGTCACAAGTTAGCGGAAAATGACACTTTGTGAAAAAACACAATTAAAATCAATTTCCGCTAACTTGTGACAAAAAATAAAATCTTCTATGAACTCGCCATACTACTAACGGAATACCTTGGGGTGTCTTCTTTCTAAAATGGGGTCATTTGTGGGGTTCCTATACTGCCCTGGCATTTTAGGGGCCCTAAACCGTGAGGAGTCGTCTTGAAACGAAATTTCTCAAAATGACCAGTGAAATCCTAAAGGTACTCATTGACTTTGGGCCCCCTTAGCGCAGTTAGGCTGCAAAAAAGTGCCAATCATGTGGTATCGCCGTACTCGGGAGATGTAGTATAATGTGTTTTGGGGTGTATTTTTACACATACCCATGCTGGGTGGGAGAAATACCTCTGTAAATGACAATTGTTGATTTTTTTTACACACAATTGTCCATTTACAGCGGTATTTCTCCACCCAGCATGGGTTTGTGTAAAAATACACCCAAAACACATTATACTACTTCTCCTGAGTACGGCGATACCACATGTGACACTTTTTTGCAGCCTAGGTGCGCTAAGGGGCCCAACGTCCTAATCACAGGTCATTTTGAGGCATTGTTTTCTAGACTACTCCTTACGGTTTAGGGCCCCTAAAATGCAAGGGCAGTATAGGAACCCCACAAGTGACCCCATTTTAGAAAGAAGACACCCCAAGGTATTCCGTTAAGTGTATGGCGAGTTCATAGAAGATTTTATTTTTTGTCACAAGTTAGTGAAAAATGAAAAAAAAAAAACAAAAATCAATTTCCGCTAACTTTTGACAAAAAATAAAATCTTCTATGAACTCGTCATACACCTAACAGAATACATTGGGGTGTCTTTTCTAAAATGGGGTCCGTTTCTGGGGTTCCTATACCGCCCTGGCATTTTACGGGCCCAAAACCGTGAGTAGTCTGGAAACCAAATGTCTCAAAATGACTGTTCAGGGGTATAAGCATCTGCAAATTTTGATGACAGGTGGTCTATGAGGGGGTGAATTTTGTGGAACCGGTCATATGCAGGGTGGCCTTTTAGATGACAGGTTGTATTGGGCCTGATCTGATGGATAGGAGTGCTAGGGGGGTGACAGGAGGTGATTGATGGGTGTCTCAGGGGGTGGTTAGAGGGGAAAATAGATGCAATCAATGCACTGGGGAGGTGATCGGAAGGGGGTCTGAGGGGGATCTGAGGGTTTGGCCGAGTGATCAGGAGCCCACACGGGGCAAATTAGGGCCTGATCTGATGGGTAGGTGTGCTAGGGGGTGACAGGAGGTGATTGATGGGTGTCTCAAGGTGTGATTAGAGGGGGGAATAGATGCAAGCAATGCACTGGCGAGGTGATCAGGGCTGGGGCCTGAGGGCATTCTGAGGGTGTGGGCGGGTGATTGAGTGCCCTAGGGACAGATAGGGGTCTAATCTGATAGGTAGCAGTGACAGGGGGTGATTGATGGGTAATTAGTGGGTGTTTAGGGTAGAGAACAGATATAAACACTGCCCTTGGGAGGTGATCTGACGTCGGATCTGCGGGCGAACTATTGGTGTGGGTGGGTGATCAGATTGCCCGCAAGGGGCAGGTTAGGGGCTGATTGATGGGTGGCAGTGCCAGGGGGTGATTGATGGGTGGCAGTGACGGGGTGATTGATGGGTGATTGACAGGTGATCAGTGGGTTATTACAGGGAAGAACAGATGTAACTCATGCACTGGCGAATTGATAAGGGGGGGGGGGGGGGGTCTGAGGGCAATCTGAGCGTGTAGGCGGGTGATTGGGTGCCCGCAAGGGGCAGATTAGGGTCTGATCTGATGGGTAACAGTGACAGGTGGTGATTGATGGGTAATTAGTGGGTGTTTAGAGGAGAGAATAGATGTAAACACTGCGCTTGGGTGGTGATCTGATGTCGGATCTGTGGGCGATCTATTGGTGTGGGTGATCAGATTGCCTGCAAGGGGCAGGTTAGGGGCTGATTGATGGGTGGCAGTGACAGGGGGTGATTGATGGGTGATTGACAGGTGATCAGGGGGGATAGATGCATACAGTACACAGGGGGGGGGGGGGGGGGGTCTGGGGAGAATCTGAGGGGTGGGGGGTGATCAGGAGGGGGCAGGGGGGGGGGAGATAAAAAAAAAATAGCGTTGACAGATAGTAACAGGGAGTGATTGATGGGTGATTAGGGGGGTGATTGGGTGCAAACAGGGGTCTGGGGGGTGGGCAGGGGGGGGTCTGATGGGTGCTGTGGGCGATCTGGGGCAGGGGGGGGGGAGAAATCAGTGTGCTTGGGTGCAGACTAGGGTGGCTGCAGCCTGCCCTGGTGGTCCCTCGGACACTGGGACCACCAGGGCAGGAGGCAGCCTGTATAATACACTTTGTAAACATTACAAAGTGTATTATACACTTTGTATGCGGCGATCGCGGGGTTAACATCCCGTCGGCGCTTCCGTATAGCCGGCGGGATGTTGCGGCGGGCGAGCGGCGACAGGCGCCGGCGGAGGATCGCGTCACGGATGACGCGATCGCTCCGCCCATGCCCTTAGAAGGACCGCCGCCTCTGTGGGTGAGCCGGTCCTTCAGGGCTCCACTTCCCGGCTGCCCCTGTGCGTTAGGCGGTCGGGAAGTGGTTAAGGGCCCTAAACCGTGAGGAGTAGTCTTGAAACCAAATGCCTCAAAATGACCTGTGAATAGGACGTTGGGCCCCTTAGCGCACCTAGGCTGCAAAAAAGTGTCACATGTGGTATCGCCGTACTCAGGAGTAGTATAATGTGTTTTGGGGTGTATTTTTACACATACCCATGCTGGGTGGGAGAAATATCTCTGCAAATGGACAATTGTGTGTGTAAAAAAAAAAAAAAAAAAAAAAAAAAGTTGTAATTTACAGAGATTTCTCCCACCCAGCATGGGTATATGTGAAAAAATACACCCCAAAACACATTATACTGCTTCTCTTGAGTACAGCGATACCACATGGGTGGCAATTTTTTGCAGCTTAACTGCGCTAAGGGGCCTAAAGTCCAATGAGTACCTTTAGGATTTCACAGGTCATTTTGAGGCATTTGGTTTCAAAACTACTCCTCACTGTTTAGTGAAATGCCAGAGCAGTATAGGAACCCCACAAATGACTCCATTTTAGAAAAAAGACACCCCAAGGTATTCTGTTAGGAGTATGGTGAGTCCATAGAAGATTTTATTTTTCGTCACAAGTTGGTGGAAAATTACACTTTGTGAAAAAAAAGAAAAACATTAAAAATCAATTTCCGCTAACTTGTGACAAAAAATAAAATCTTCTATGAACTCACCATACTTCTAACAGAATACCTTGGGGTGTCTTTTTTCTAAAATGGAGTCATTTGTGGGGTTCCTATACTGCCCTGGCATTTTAGGGGCCCTAAATCGTGAGGAGTAGTCTTGAAACCAAATGTCTCAAAATGAAATCCTAAAGGTACTCATTGGTCTTTAGGCCCCTTAGCGCAGTTATGGTGCTAAAAAGTGCCACACGTGGTATCGCCGTACTCAGGAGATGCAGTATAATGTGTTTTGGGGTGTATTTTTACACATACCCATGCTGGGTGGGAAAAATCTCTCTGTAAATGGACAATTGTGTTTAAAAAAAAATAAATAAAAAAATTGTCATTTACAGAGATTTCTCCCACCCAGCATGGGTATGTGTAAAAATACACCCCAAAACACATTATACTACTGCTCCCGAGTACGGCAATACCATATGTGTGGCACTTTTTTGCAGCCTAACTACGCTAAGGGGCCTAAAGTCCAATCAGCACCTTTAGGCTTTACAGAGGTGCTTACAATTTAGCAGCCCCCAAAATGCCAGGACAGTAACCACCCCACAAATGACCCCATTTTGGAAAGTAGACACTTCAAGGTATTCAGAGAGGGTCATGGTGAGTCCGTGGCAGAATTCATTTTTTTTTTCGTCACAAGTTAGCAGAAATGGAAACCTTTTTTTTGTCACAAAGTGTCATTTTCCTCTAACTTGTGCCAAAAAATAAAATCTTCTATGAACTCACCATGCCTTCTTTCCAAAATGGGGTCATTTGGGGGGTATTTATACTATCCTGGAATTTTAGCACCTCATGAAACATGACAGGTGCTCAGGAAAGTCAGAGATGCTTCAAAATGGGAAAATTCACTTTTTGCACTATAGTTCGTAAACGCTATAACTTTTACCCAAACCAATATACACTGAATGGGATTTTTTATCAAAGATATGTAGCACAATAAATTTGGACAAATGTATACAAAAATTTATTTTATTTGACAAATTTTATCACAGAAAGTAAAAAAAACATTTTAGTGACAAAATTCATGTCTTTTTTGATGAATATAATAAAAACTAAAAATCGCAGCAGTCATCAAATAGCACCAAAAGAAAGCTGTATTAGTGACAAGAAAAGGAGGTAAAATTCATTTAGATGGTAGGTTGTATGACCGAGCAATAAACAGTTAAAGCTGCAGTGGTCTGAATGGAAAAAAAGGCTCTGGTCCTTAAGGGGCGAAAAGACTGGTCCTCAAGTGGTTAAAGGGAACCTAAAAGTGAGAGGGATATTGTAATATGTATTTCCTTTTAAACAGTGCACATTGCCTGGCTGTCCTACTGATCCTCTGCCTTTAATACTTTTAGCCATAAACACTGAACAAGCATGTAGATCAGGTGCACCTGAAACAAGCATGCAGCTAATCCAGTCTGACTTCAGTCAGAGTACCTGATCTGCATGCTTGTTCAGGGGCTGTGGCTAAAAGTATTAGACACACAGGATCAGAAGAGTCAGGCAACTGGTATTATTTTAAAAAGTAAAATTCATATCCTTTTCAGTTTAGGTTCCCTTTAAGGTGGCCATACACCTATTGACTTAGTGGCCGATCGACCATTTCGAATCAATTATTATCAAATCAGGTGAAGATCAGTGCCGCCAAATGCATGCCAGATTGCCGATGTGACCAGTGTCAGGCTGAGCATGTTGATTTGACATGCTGCAACATGTTGTGCTGTCATGGTCGATCAGATGTGCAGTTTTAATGGTGAGCAACCTTCAGGAAGAGCAATAAAACCTCCAGCGCTATTCCACCCCCCCCCAATATACTTTACCTGTCTGTCCCTGGCTCTGGGCTCCAACTGTTGTCTTGCAGGCGTACACGTGGACGTGTGTGTGTGTGTGTGTGTGTGTGTGTGTGTGTGTGTGTGTGTGTGTGTGTGTGTGTGTGTGTGTGTGTGTGTGTGTGTGTGTGTGTGTGTGTGTGTGTGTGTGTGTGTGTGTGTGTGTGTGTGTGTGTGTGTGTGTGTGTGTGTGTGTGTGTGTGTGTGTGTGTGTGTGTGTGTGTGTGTGTGTGTGTGTGTGTGTGTGTGTGTGTGTGTGTGTGTACCTGCTCACGTTGCTCTGGCAACCATGTGGGGTGTGTGTATGGATGGTGTCACCGGCAGACAGGTGAAGTATAGTGCATCGGGGGGCACAATTGATATTAGGGGATGACAGCGGTGAGGCATCTGATGTAGTAGCAAGGTAGATTCTAGATCAATTTTAGCATGAAATCAATCAGGAATTGGCCTGCAGTGTATGGGCAGCTGAAAGATCTCTCTAATCAAATGTAATCATAGAATTTGCCTTTTTAGTCAAATTTGCCCCTTATCGCTATAGGTATGGCTACCTTTCATATATAATGAAGGAATGATTATTTTGTCTGTGTATCTGACTGCAGAAGTGGTCTTACCCCTCTGGGATGATTGCGTTCCTAGATGGGTCAGTGTGAGGTTATTTCTATACAAATCTGCAATACTAACTTGCTTCCCTTTATCCTCCAGGATTTGGAAAAGGCTCCAATGTGGTGAATTATGAAGGCCATTCTTGGCATGAATACTGCTTCACCTGCAAGAAGTGCTCTCTGTCCTTGGCTAACAAGCGCTTTGTGCGCCACAATGAGCAGATCTACTGCCCTGACTGTGCCAAGAAAGTCTAAAGGGGAAAATCTACTCAGTAACCCATTCATGTGGGATGATTACTGCTCATCAGTTATAAACAATGCATGCCAATTAGATGAATTGTGTTTACTGCAAACTGCATACAAATATATATTTCCTCAATATATATTAATCAAAGCAAAATATATACTCTGGATCTCTCTGCACATTATCATCTATTCAAGCTTATTTAAAAGAAATGTGTTTTAACTTTTAGAACATATGTATAGCTTAACTGCATGGAGAAAATATTTCTAATTCTATTCATGTATTGCTATTAATGTAAACAGCTCATTGCAAATTATGGAAATGTGAAACCCCCCAAAAAATGCATAGTTCAGAAAATGTGTTGCATCAGGTAGAAAACAAGGGTGGCAACTCTGCAGCCAACATTGATTACTGCCAGCCAGGGACTCCTATAAGAGCACCCTCCAGTGGCTGGGGTGTGTTAATTCACCAATCAGACAAATGCCTCCTGCTGTAGATGATCTAAAGAAGGGTTTGCTTTATGTAGCTTCATATAAATGTTTTGAACCTGAAGCCTTTGTTCCCATAGATGGCTTACCCAGTGATAGTTAAGTATGTTAACTGTCAAGAGGACAGCTTACATCCTTACTGTATAAAAACACATTGCCACAAGCCATCTCATGTTTACAACAGCATTATGTATTACAGGTAATGTTTGATGCAGTAATGCAAGAGGAGATGTGCCTTGCATAGCACCATTAGTGCTCTAGTATGCATCCTTGCCATCAGATATGTAGAGGGAGGCATTACAGAATTGCTTTAAACTTTTTTTTTTAATAACTTGTAAAACATGGAAAACAACCACACTGCCTTATACTACATCTGCAAAAGGCCAGCAGCTATATCACCTGGTATTTAAATGGCAACATGATTAGGCAGAACTCAGAATAAGGGTAAAGGTATGCTTATTTAGGGCTACAAAAATAAGGTTGAAATAAAATCAAACCATATATTTGTTAGTATTTACTTTTGCCACTAGGTGTCAGTATGCTTACATTTTATTAAATACAGAGCAGCACTGAACAGAAAGAAAAGGAAAAATAGATTTTATCCCAGTATACAATTCACACATGATGTGTGTCGTTACAAATAACCTGAATGGTAACCAGCAAGAAAATATTGTGACTAATCTTAACATAATAAAATATGGATTTGAAGATGTATAGTGTTGGATGTTTATTTCTTTCATTGTACCTGCAACACTGAAAATAGGTGTACAGTACTTGTAAGTGGTATAAAAGTCACGTGACAGGTTGTAAAGCTATCTCAGTCTACCATCTGAAGTCACACAGTACAGTAGACAGTGGCAGCACTTTCCACCAGCAGTAAAAGCACACTACTGCCGTCCTGAGTACTGCTGCACCGCAATACACCTTTTTTATCTACAGTGACTCACAAAGAAGGACTGTAAGCAGATTAGGCGTTTTCTATTAGGCCCAATAGGAACATTTGAATATCGATGTGGGGCCCACTCATACTGACCACGTTCACTGAAACAAAATCACAATCGTATATACCTGTAGGCTGGCCATCAGTGTTCAGATGTTCCAACAATCACACAGTTGAAAAGTTAATGCAGTACAAGCTTACATTTTTTTTCTTTTCAGCTGAAATCTTTTTATGCACAGACAGGAAGGCTTGGAACATCTGCTGTGGTTTTATTGACATCTGTTCTTGTAGAAGGACTTTTACCTCACTCCCTGTCTCTGAAATAGGTTATATTACAGTACCAGGTTGCAAATTTGGGTTGAGGAAGTCTGGTCTAAAAAAGGCACCACTCATTTCCATTGACAGCTCTCAAAAGGTAGATTTCCTCTAACCATAAACTGCACTTGCATATTTTTTGCTTACATTTTTGATGCATATCCTGTATGTCTGCATACTTTTTCACATAGACAAGCTCAAAATATTAAAGTGATTAATGCAAACAATATTTAAGCTTGCCTATAGTTTTCCTAACAAACAGCCAGATAGCCTCACAAGTATGCCTCAGGCAGCAAAAAGCCTAGAACAAGGCCTGATGAGTACTTTCAGGGTATGCCGTAAGCATACAGACAGAAGCTGTGTGGCCACTCAGCACAACCGGCTGCATTTAGTCTCTCTCTTCCCCCCCCCCCCCCCCCCAGCTCAGACTGAGGAGTGAGAAGGGGGAAACAATGGTCCCCAAACTGAAAGCACAGAAAATGAAACCAGTATTTACAGTAAGTGTATACATCCCTCTTTAAATTACGTGCAAACATATTACACAATCAGCGCACTCCAACAATAAACACCCTCACACAGTTCATGACACACATACCTGCTCATTCCATCAATATGTACGTCATTGGTGCCCATAAACACATATCTACCTCTGTAAACTAAGCGCCTGAACGACACAAAAAACTAAACACATGCATAAAAATCTGCCTAAACGTCACAACCATACATGAACTCTTCAACACCACATTAATTAACCCAATCTATGCCTCAATGGCAGAATAAGGACTCAAAAAACAAAATGTAAATAGATTTACCATATAAATGATTAGTGCATACCTTAGAGAATATAAAAATCTAAAACAAACGCCACTGGCAAAAACACATGACGTATTGCATGAAACTGTTTTCTTAAAGTGGATCCGAGGTGAACTTTTACTCATTGAATAATTGTGTTCCTTTCCTATTGTTTATCGGGCATTCCTCAAGCCACATACTTTTTTGTTTTAATACTCTAATTCCCTATAAACTAAATAAACCATGCCCACAGGTTTTCAGAGAGCCTTGGCAGTAGCAAGGGCTCATGGGAGCTCAGTCTGGGCAGGAGGAGGAGGTGTTACTAGCCATTGATTTCAGAGGCAGAGGGGAGGAGGGAGAAGTAGGGATTCTTTTTTTTTTTCACAGGCTGAGTGCTCATTATACAGATAAGCCTATCTCTGTGTAATGTTTACAAAGAACATGGCTGCTGTCATTGTATCACAAGAAGAAATAATAATTTTCTATTAAAGCGGTTTGCAGCTAGATTTGCTGTGTAAAATATCTAAACTTTAGATAAGATATATAGACAAAATTACTTGTTATAGTTAGTTTTTCATCTCGGATCCGCTTTAACACTAACATTACTTCAAGAAAGAAAAAAAAAATTAATTTAATCCATAATATCTATTTGCACTTACCAGCCCTCCTATATGCACAGTTGCTGCCACTTTCGGCATGCACGTTTACATCCACCTCTTCCGCACATCACTTTGTCCCTCATTACTACACTACCATAATTCCTATTATGGTAATGAATGACCAACCCACCCCAATGCCAGGATAACTTATGTACAGGTTTACATTACAAAGTGCATACGTCAAATATAGACCAATCAAAATCATATTGGCAGTCATTTTAAAATTACACAGTTTAGAGCAGGAAACCCAAAT
Source organism: Hyperolius riggenbachi (assembly GCF_040937935.1). NCBI lineage: Eukaryota > Metazoa > Chordata > Amphibia > Anura > Hyperoliidae > Hyperolius > Hyperolius riggenbachi. The sequence continues at coordinate 105,762,261 of NC_090653.1, forward strand.
TTTAAATGGCACACGTGTTGTGGACATTGATACAGACAAAAAAGTGTGCATGTATAAAAGCCATATTAACCCAGCATAAGCATGCCCACACATACTCTGACAGGTATGCATGTGTCATGCCTATATAATGTCAGGAGTTTAACATTGCACAATACTGCATTCCAACATCTGCACACATGTGGGGCCCTTATTTAAGAAGGTAAAAAACACAAAACTCTAATTTGCTTACAATATACTAGGTAAAGGCAATTAAAGTGGATCCGAGATGAACTTTTACTCATTGCATAATTGTGTTCCTTTCCTATTGTTTATAGGGCATTCTTCAAGCCAAATACGTTTTTGTTTTGTTTTAATACCCTAATTTCCTATAAACTAAACAAGCCACACCCACAGCTTCTCCAGAGTGCCTTGGCGCTTGCAAGGGATTGTGGGATTTCAGTCTGGGCAGGTGAAAAAGGTGTTACTAGCTATAGATTTCAGAGGCAGAGTTTTCACAATCTGAGAGCTGCAGTGCAGATACAGATCAGTTGCCTGTGTAATGGAGGAGATAAGAGTGGAGTTTTCACAGAATATGCAGATTAGCATGCCTAGATACAGATAAGCTTGCCTGTGTGTGTAATAGTGACAAGCAGAAAACATGTCTGCTCCCATTGTATCACAGGAAAAAATATTAATATACTGTTGAAGCTGTTTGAAAATAGATTTGCTGTGTAAACTATCTAAACTTTAGATAAGATATATAGACAAGTCACTTGTTATATTTAGTTTTTCATCTCGCATCCGCTTTAAATACATCTAAAAAAAAAAGAGAATACAGTATGCCACTATTATTGCAGATATGTTGTACCAACATCAAAAGATGCTATTTGCCCCAGAATGAGATTGGCTCTAGGGCTTCACCTCAATCTTCTCTTACAACCAACACCCTCGCATTAATAACACATACAGTAACACACTTCATGCACTATACCACTCCAAACACACACGGAAAGAAACAATGCACCAAACAAAACCTTCACATTTTCATTATCAACACACTTTCTTCCGACATTCCCATGACCAACGGGAACCAATTTCCTAGTAGTTTAATGAAATTCGCTTCTGGGTTGCCTAACCACTTCTGATATAAAGACCAGTGGAGATATCTTAGTATATTTAAAGAGACACTGAAGGGCTAATAGGTTACACAATATTTTGGGATAAAAAAAGGATTTTTAAGAGACTTCAGAGTCTCTTTAAGTCATCCCCTTGTCTCCAGTCCAGTTTGGCTCCTGGCAGTTTATTTTTCTCTGCAGCTGCTGAGCTGTCATAAAAATCTCCACATTAGTTCTGTGGAAAACTACAGATTCCAGTCAGCAGAAGCCGCATGTGGCACCCCGACTGTTGCTGAGGATATAGAAGTGTTATGTACATAATTTCTCTCATTGAACCCTACCGATCCAACGCTAGTCTGTAAAGTGTACCTGAGCCGAAGCTTGGGTACACAGAGAGAGACTTGTCTAAAAGAGACGGAAGCCTCAGGTTCCTAATGAGGCTTCCCTCAGCGGTCTCCCCCTTGCCAAGCACAGTGCAGACAAGAGATAATTGCCAATCAATAAGATCCAGAGGCTTCTCTCTCATTAGACAAGTATCGCTTTCTGAACTAGAGTTTCACGTAAGGTTCTCTTGAAATTCAATGGGGACCGTTTAAAAAAAAACAAGATACTTACTAAGGAGAGGGAAGGTTCTGCGTCCTATAGAGCCTTCCCTCTCCTCTCCCGGTCCAGCGCAGGATCTCCTGTAGCAGTACTCTACCAATTTAGTCAATTACTGCTGTGTCCGCCACCGAAGGGAGGCTTCAGAGGTCTTCGGGAGCCCAAATGCTCCCAAAGACGGGTCGCTCCATACTGCGCACGTGCAAGCACGTTCTCTCGAGCATTCGCACATGCGTAGTATGGAGCAGTCTATCTTTGGGAGGACTCTGCTCCCGAAGTCCCCCGTAATGGGGAATTTAAACGGAGGAGCTGCTGCTGCAACAAGGGCACCGGGAGATGAGAGGTAAGGCTTTATAGGACCCAGGAACTTCAGCCTAAACAAACATACTTTCATTAACCACTTGAGGACCACAGTCTTTCTACCCCTTAAGGACCGGCCACTTTTTTTCTATTCAGACCACTGCAGCTTTCACGGTTTATTGCTCGCTCATACAACCTACCACCTAAATGAATTTTGGCTCCTTTTCTTGTCACTAATAAAGCTTTCTTTTGGTGCTATTTGATTGCTCCTGCGATTTTTACTTTTTATTATATTCATCAAAAAAGACATGAATTTTGGCAAAAAAATGATTTTTTTAACTTTCTGTGCTGACAATTTTCAAATAAAGTAAAATTTCTGTATACATGCAGCGCGAAAAATGTGGACAAACATGTTTTTGATTAAAAAAAAAAACCATTCAGTGTATATTTATTGGTTTGGGTAAAAGTTATAGCGTTTACAAACTATGGTGCAAAAAGTGAATTTTGCCATTTTCAAGCATCTATGACTTTTCTGACCCCCTGTCATGTTTCATGAGGGGCTAGAATTCCAGGATAGTATAAATACCCCCCAAATGACCCCATTTTGGAAAGAAGACATCCCAAAGTATTCACTGAGAGGCATAGTTCATAGAAGATATTTTTTGTCACAAGTAAGCGGAAAATGACACTTTGTGACAAAAAAAAAAAGAAAAAAAAAAAGAATCCATTTCTTCTAACTTGCGACAAAAAAAAAATGAAATCTGCCACGGACTCACCATGCCCCTCTCTGAATACCTTGAAGTGTCTACTTTCCAAAATGGGGTCATTTGTGGGATGTGTTTACTGTCCTCGCATTTTGGGGGGTGCTAATTTGTAAGCACCCCTGTAAAGCCTAAAGGTGCTCATTGGACTTGTATTTTTACACATACCCATGCTGGGTGGAAGAAATAACTCTGTAAATGGACAATTGTGTGTAAAAAAAATCAAAAGATTGTCATTTACAGAGGTATTTCTCCCACCCAGCATGGGTATGTGTAAAAATACACCCCAAAACACATTGTACTACTTCTCCCGAGTATGGCAATACCACATGTGTGGCACTTTTTTGCACCCTAACTGCGCTAAAGGGCTCAAAGTCCAATGAGTACCTTTAGGATTTCACAGGTCATTTTGCGAAATTTGATTTCCAGACTACTCCTCACGGTTTAGGGCCCCTAAAATGCCAGTTCAGTATAGGAACCCCACAAATGACCCCATTTTAGAAAGAAGACACCCCAAGGTATTCCGTTAGGAGTATGGTGAGTTCATAGAAGATTTTATTTTTTGTCACAAGTTAGTGGAAAATGACACTTTGTGAAAAAAACAATAAAAATCAATTTTCCGCTAACTTTTGACAAAAAATAAAATCTTCTATGAACTCACCATACTCCTAACGGAATACCTTTGGGTGTCTTCTTTCTAGAATGGGGTCATTTGTGGGGTTACTATACTGCCCTGGCATTTTAGGGGCCCTAAACCGTGAGGAGTAGTCTTGAAACCAAATGTCGCAAAATGACCTGTGAAATCCTAAAGGTACTCATTGGACTTTGGGCCCCTTAGCGTACTTAGGGTGTAAAAAAGTGCCACACATGTGGTACCGCCGTACTCAGGAGAAGTAGTATAATGTGTTTTGGGGTGTATTTTTACACATACCCATGCTAAGTGGGAGAAATATCTCTGTAAATGACAATTGTTTGATTTGTTTTACACACAATTGACCATTTACATAGAAATTTCTCCCACCCAGCATGGGTATGTGTAAAAATACACCCCAAAACACATTATACTACTTTTCCTGAGTACGGCGGTACCACATGTGTGACACTTTTTTGCAGCCTAGGTGCGCTAAGGGGCCCAACGTCCTATTCACGGGTCATTTTGAGGCATTTGTTTTCTAGACTACTCCTCGCGGTTTAGGGCCCCTAAAATGCCAGGGCAGTATAGGAACCCCACAAGTGACCCCATTTTAGAAAGAAGACACCCCAAGGTATTCCGTTAGGTGTATGGCGAGTTCATAGAAGATTTTATTTTTTGTCACAAGTTAGTGAAAAATGACACTTTGTGAAAAAAACCCAATAAAAATCAATTTCCGCTAACTTTTGACAAAAAATAAAATCTTCTATGAACTCGTCATACACCTAACAGAATACCTTGGGGTGTCTTTTTTTCTAAAATGGGGTCACTTGTGGGGTTCCTATACCGCCCTGGCATTTTACGGGCCCAAAACCGTGAGTAGTCTGGAAACCAAATGTCTCAAAATGACTGTACAGGGGTATAAGCATCTGCAAATTTTGATGACAGGTGGTCTATGAGGGGGCGAATTTTGTGGAACCGGTCATAAGCAGGGTGGCCTTTTAGATGACAGGTTGTATTGGGCCTGATCTGATGGATAGGAGTGCTAGGGGGGTGACAGGAGGTGATTGATGGGTGTCTCAGGGGGTGGTTAGAGGGGAAAATAGATGCAATCAATGCACTGGGGAGGTGATCGGAAGGGGGTCTGAGGGGGATCTGAGGGTTTGGCCGAGTGATCAGGAGCCCACACGGGGCAAATTAGGGCCTGATCTGATGGGTAGGTGTGCTAGGGGGTGACAGGAGGTGATTGATGGGTGTCTCAAGGTGTGATTAGAGGGGGGAATAGATGCAAGCAATGCACTGGCGAGGTGATCAGGGCTGGGGTCTGAGGGCATTCTGAGGGTGTGGGCGGGTGATTGAGTGCACTAGGGGCAGATAGGGGTCTAATCTGATAGGTAGCAGTGACAGGGGGTGATTGATGGGTAATTAGTGGGTGTTTAGGGTAGAGAACAGATGTGAACACTGCACTTGGGAGGTGATCGGACGTCGGATCTGCGGGCGATCTATTGGTGTGGGTGGGTGATCAGATTGCCCGCAAGGGGCAGGTTAGGGGCTGATTGATGGGTGGCAGTGACAGCGGGTGATTGATGGGTGGCAGTGACAGGGGGTGATTGATGGGTGATTGATAGGTGATTGACAGGTGATCAGTGGGTTATTACAGGGAAGGACAGATGTAAATAATGCCCTGGCGAATTGATAAGGGGGGGTCTGAGGGCAATCTGAGCGTGTAGGCGGGTGATTGGGTGCCCGCAAGGGGCAGATTAGGGTCTGATCTGATGGGTAACAGTGACAGGTGGTGATAGGGGGTGATTGATGGGTAATTAGTGGGTGTTTAGAGGAGAGAATAGATGGAAACACTGCGCTTGGGTGGTGATCTGATGTCGGATCTGCGGGCGATCTATTGGTGTGGGTGGGTGATCAGTTTGCCCGCAAGGGGCAGGTTAGGGGCTGATTGATGGGTGGCAGTGACAGGGGTGATTGATGGGTGGCAGTGACAGGGGGTGATTGACAGGTGATCAGTGGGTTATTACAGGGAAGGACAGATGTAAATATTGCCCTGGCGAATTGATAAGGGGGGTCTGAGGGCAATCTGAGCGTGTAGGCGGGTGATTGGGTGCCCGCAAGGGGCAGATTAGGGTCTGATCTGATGGGTAACAGTGACAGGTGGTGATAGGGGGTGATTGATGGGTAATTAGTGGGTGTTTAGAGGAGAGAATAGATGGAAACACTGCGCTTGGGTGGTGATCTGATGTCGGATCTGCGGGCGATCTATTGGTGTGGGTGGGTGATCAGTTTGCCCGCAAGGGGCAGGTTAGGGGCTGATTGTTGGGTGGCAGTGACAGGGGGTGATTGATGGGTGATAGGTGATTGGCAGGTGATTGGCAGGTGATCAGTGGGTTATTACAGGGAAGGACAGATGTAATTAATGCACTGGTGAATTGATAAGGGGGGGTCAGAGGGCAATCTGAGCGTGTTGGCGGGTGATTGGGTGCCCGCAAGGGGCAGATTAGGGTCTGATCTGATAGGTAAAAGTGACAGGTGGTGATAGGGGGTGATTGATGGGTGATTGATGGGTAATTAGTGGGTGTTTAGAGGAGAGAATAGATGTAAACAATGGATTTGGGAGGTGATCTGATGTCGGATCTGCGGGCGATCTATTGGTGTGGGTGGGTGATCAGATTGCCCGCAAGGGGCAGGTTAGGGGCTGATTGTTGGGTGGCAGTGACAGGGGGTGATTGATGGGTGATTGACAGGTGATCAGAGGTGATAGATGCATACAGTACATGGGGGTGGTGGGTCTGGTGGGGGGGGGGGGGGGGTCTGGGGAGAATCTGAGGGGTGGGGGGGTGATCAGGAGGGGGCAGGGATAAAAAAAAAATAGCGTTGACAGATAGTGACAGGGAGTGATTGATGGGTTATTAGGGGGGTGATTGGGTGCAAACAGGGGTCTGGGGGGTGGGCAAGGGGGGGTCTGAGGGGTGCTGTGGGCGATCAGTGGGCGGGGGGGGCAGATCAGTGTGTTTGGGTGCAGACTAGGGTGGCTGCAGCCTGCCCTGGTGGTCCCTCGGACACTGGGACCACCAGGGCAGGAGGCAGCCTGTATAATACACTTTGTATACATTACAAAGTGTATTATACACTTTGTAGCGGCGATCGCGGGGTTAACATCCCGCCGGCGCTTCCGTATGGCCGGCGGGATGTTACGGCGGGTGGGCGGAGCCAGTTGCCGGGGGAAGCGCGCGTCATCAATGACGCGATCGCTCCCCCGGCATGCCTAAAGGACGCGCCGCCTGAAGGCGTATTGCGGTCCTTTAGGCGTCCACTTTGCCGCCGCCCATGGGCTGTGGGCGGTCGGCAAGTGGTTAAGTTACATTAGGTATGTTAATTAAAATAGATAGGTAATATAATCTCTTACCCACCCTGTTTTAAAAGAACAGATCAATGTTTGTGATTTCATGAGGGCAGCCATCTTTTTGGTTGAAAGGAGGTGACAGGAAGCATGAGATAGTTCCAACGGTCCTGTGTCCTGATCACCTCTCCCAGTTGCTAAGCAACGAAATCAGAAATCCCATCATGCTTTGTACAGCATCAGGGGGGAAAATGCCCGGACAGTTTTCTTTGATGGGGCGGAGCTTAGCTTCTGTGCAGCTAAAAATGAGGCTTTGGTAAGAAAAACAAAGTCCTGATGCTGTGAAACTGTTAAAGAAACACCAAGCCTTTTCAGTGCTGCCGAGTAGATTTTAGTCTGGAGGGTCACATTAAAGAGACTCTGAAGTCTCCTAAAAACAAGGTTTTTACTTTAAAAACCTCTCTAACCTATTTGCCCCTCCTAAAATGGCGCATCCCTGCCACTGACAAAGCCATAAATCACTCCAAATTACATGGGGGACATCGCAGGACTCCTTCTGCATAGAGGGGGAGAGGCGGAGATACGCACATGGAGACAGAGTAGCTGAAAGCTCTGCCTCCTTCAGCAGCAAAATCCACGACCAAGAAAGTCATGGATTTTGCGGGGGTAATTAGGGGTGATTTATGGCTTTGTCAGCAGCGGTGATACGGCATTTCAAGAGGGGCAATTAGGTTAAAGAGGTTTTTAAAGTAAAAATCTTATTTATAGGAGACTTCAGAGTCTCTTGAAGTATCTGGCTTTTTTTTTTTTTACTTTAAAAAAGACCCATTGACAGCAACAACACACCTGTAAGGAGTATAACTGTACATCGTCATTTTTACATTTGAAGAAGAAATGGTCTTGAAAATAAATGGAAATGAAACCATTTTACTATGTTTAAACAATATGTTTATTATGACATGAGTTTCATTTCATTTGTAAAGTTTTACAGTGCTTGTATATTTACATAGTAGCTGTAACTAGGAAATGAACAGGTAACAGTTGCACACAAAATAGAAGCACTTATAGGCGTTAGATTGTCTCTGCTAGAATGACAGTGTTCATACAAAAATACATATCATTTCAGATTACCTAAGGCACTGCTCTGTCTGAATAACTCTACAAAGCTGAGTCTGGGACGGTCATAGAACTCTATATGGGAGATCAGCGTATAAAGAGGAAACTGTCTCATATCATATACTGCTTGCAATCTATTTCATCCTCATAACACCTCCTGCTTCTCATAACACCTCCTGCTTCCCATAACTCAAACTGTAAACAAAAATGTTGCTACAAATGTAAAGAGAAATTTCCATGTTTAAGAGAAGAAACAACTTTTAAATAATTTAATTCTGTACGCAATAAATTGATATGCACAGAAAACCTGGACACGTTTTATTTATTTTTAACCCTAAAAAATATATATAAAGAATTGCACTTGCCTGGGGCATCTACCAGCCCACTGCAGCCATCGCAGTCACTCACGGCTCCTGCGGCCCCCTGCCGCCAGCTAGTTTCGTTTTGCCGACTCGGAGTCGGCGGGCCACCACGCGTACCTTTGCATGCGTTCCTGCTGGTGCAGGAAGCTATCGCGGACGTCAACACGTAAATGTTTATGTATGCGTTGACGTCCGCAATAGCTTCCTGCACCATCGGGAACGCGTGCAAAGGTACACGTGGTGGCCCGCCGACTCAGTTTCGGCAAAAACGAAACTAGCTAGCGGCAGGGGACTGGAGGAGCCATGAGTGACTGCGAGGGCACAGGATGGCCCCAGGTAAGTGAAACTTTTTTTTTTTTTTTTTTTTCTTTTTTTTGAGTTAAAGGGAATGTCCAAGCAAAATAAAAAATGAGTTTTTCACTTACCTGGGGCTTCTACCAGTCCCATGCAGCCATCCTGTGCCCTCGTAGTCACTCACTGCTGCTCCAATCCCCCGCTGGCAGCTTGCTGACCTCGGAGGTCGGCGGGACGCATTGCATACATTTTTACGCATTCCTGCTAGTGCAGGAACATTAAGAAGTACACTTTTACGCATTACAGGTTCCATGCGTAAAAATGTACGCATTGAACCAGTAACGCGTAAAAATGTATGTGTTAATGTTCCTGCACTAGCGGGAATGCATAAAAACGTACGCAATGGGGCCCCCGACCTCCGAGGTCGGCAAGCTGCCAGCGGGGGACTGGAGCAGCAGTGGGTGACTACGAGGGCACAGGATGGCTGCATGGGGCTGGTAGAAGCCCCAGGTAAGTGAAACTCATTTTTGTATTTTGCTTGAACCTTCCCTTTAAGGTTCCCTTTAAGCTAGAACACCCAACCTGTATTCTTCAGTGAAAAAAGTAAATAAGTTGAGGATTTGCACAACCAGTGAGTAAATGGAACTGTGTAAAAGAGAATAAAGATGGTAGCCTCCACATCAGTCTCTTACAAGTTTCCTTGTCCTGAACCAGAGTTTATGGTAACAGTACTACTACAGTGGGAACAAGTGACATTGTGCAGTCCTTGTGATATGGCTAAGAACTGATATTTAGATTTCAGTCAAGCTACCTACAGACATGAGGGGATAGCCAATCATCTCTCCCGTTGTGCAACCCAGCACAGATGTATGATCAGTGGAGGAAGAGACAAACTGACGTAACTTTTCACAAGGAAATTACAATGGAGGCTGGCAAAAAACCAACAGGCTGATCACATTCTTCCCAGAAGTGTGGCTGGTCCATCACATTTAGAGAAGCACCTACAGACATCACAATGTCTCCCTATCTGGAAACATCCATCTCATGTCTGTAAGTGACTGCGTGCTTTTCACAACTGCTGTAATATTGGAGAGGGTAGACAGAAACATTCATTTATTATGGTCTTCACATCTGTAGATATACCAACAAACTCATAAAAAACCCTCTGCTACCATGAAACTGAAGATCCCCTCCTCTGTGCCATCACCACCCTGCATGTAAGCGTCAAGTACATTTCAATAAATACTTCCTCAAAAAGATCACTAATGCATATATGTATACATACAGGAGTGCCTGCTAAATTAAACTGGGTGTCTAGAAACAAAGACACTGAGAGGTCCCTGAAGACTACTTTATAGTTTATCCTGCATATATTTCCACAATCCTAGTGCCTAAACAAAACACATGGCTCCAGGCAAAATCTTATACTTTACATATGTAAAGGCAAGCCCAAATAAATGAATTTAATTTTAATCTTAGTCCTCAAACTTGCCAAAAGTGTTACAGAAAGGTTTCTGAACCAGTATCTGGCAGCACTAAAGAACAATGTGTGCTGCTTCTGAGGACTTAACTCTGAAACGGTTATTTTGAAAGGGAGGTAAAGGGCGCTTGGAATAGGGGTATATATTTTTCACCTGCTGCTGGCCTGTCTTCTGGGAAACCCACCCTCCCCAAGAAAAAATGGAAATAATTTATAGGATTGGGTTGACAGGTAGCGCTGGAATGAATTGTTATTTGTACAGAAATGAATTTGTTTGATGATTAACTCTGAAACTGCTTAATTTATCCAAACTCATGAGTGGCCTTATCTGCAATTCAGACTGTATCTTACACTGTAAACTGTTTCTGCTTTTCACTAGGGCAACAAAGCAGGAAGCCGATTGGTAAACAGGGCAGCGCTGCCAGTTTTTAGTACAAAAACACACTGAGATACTGAAGCCCTTACGTTCATCAGTCATAGTGCCTGCGTGACGTCACATGTGTTCACTACGGGACCTGCTGATAGCACCTAGGGACAGGCCACATAGCACTCAACTAAATTCTTGTAAAAACTAGTCCGAGATCCAACAAAAACATCAAAAAGGTCAAGTAGTTGTCTAATACTGCTGTTTATGTACACAATAAAATACTTACAAATGTAACTTAAATATATGTAAATGAAAAAAAATGAAATGTTAAAAAAAAAATGAGGACAAAGACAGGCTGTTGTGATCCAGGACATACACGACATGAGCAGGCATGCTGGGAATCACACAGCCTGTTGGTTAAACAGGAACACGCTCTACAATGCTTTAGCTGTTTCCGAATGAATTCTGTCTGATCTGACCAACAGTATTTGGGCTTCTAATGTGTGTGAGCAAGAACCTTATTCTTGTAGCGTTAGTTACGGTATACTCTTCCTTAGCTATAAGGGAAACCATCAGACTATACTGTGCTGGCATTCTTTTCCCTGCAATTCTAAACAAATACACGTTTGCCCTTTGAGTAACAGCCAGCAATCTTCAAGTGCGTAAGTGCCTAAACAGACCAACTATCAACAGTAACTGGCTTATTTGAATTTCCTGACATAAGAGAACATCATCTTAACAGATCATTGTAAAAATCCGCCAATAAAAGGATTTCACAAAATGGATAGTAAACTTCTGAGACCCTGTGGTACTGCACAACAAAGCAAAAAACGAGTGCCCCGGCCAACATATTCTCCCTGAAATGTCATGACGGTATAACCTCAGTTCCTTCTGTTGCCAAAAGATTCCGCAGTTAAGCAACATGTTGAAATAGCAGCTTTTAACAACAAGGCTTCAGCGCTTTATTAAATACTGGAGAGCGAAGTGCAATCAGACCAAGTCAGGACTGAGAAAGTGTCATATCTCTACAGGGAGAAAAGAAAACATGAATTAGTGGGACATCAAAAGTTATAACACAATAGGATGTTGTTACATAATTACAAAACCAAAGGCCCTGCAAGGATGAATATACAAGTCACCTTGGCAGTGGTTGCCAATCGCAACATGTCAACTGGAACAATGTTCAGAAACAATCTTCTATGATCACTTCACGTTAAAGCAATCCCCGTACAATTGCTATACAAATTTGCAAGAAAACCTAAAATTATATTTGCAGAGAAATGTAAACTAGTGTTGAAAGTCTATACAATTTAGCATTGCATATATGTAAACTCATGTTGCAGATATGTAAATTAGTGTTGTGTGGCCATGTAAATTAGCTCAGCAACACTATAGTGTGCCCAGGCACTAACTTCTGCAATGCCTATTAGGGCCTGTACACACTGCTGCGCTTTTAACATCGCACACATTTTTTAATTGCAAGGTTGAAAAATCAAGAAAATCGTGAAGACCTGTACACACTGGTACAATGCGATTTTTCAAATTTCATGAAGGCTTTGCGATTTAACCACTTCCCGACCGCCTAACGCACAGAGGCGGTCGGGAAGTGGACCCCGCAAGGACCACCGTATAGACGAGAGGCGGCGGTCCTTGTAAGGGCATGGGCGGAGCGATCGCGTCATCCGTGACGCGATCCTCCGCCGGCGCCTCTCTCCGCTCACCCGCCGCAACATCCCGCCGGCCATACGGAAGCGCCGGCGGGATGTTAACCCCGCGATCGCCGCATACAAAGTGTATAATACACTGTGTAATGTTTACAAAGTGTATTATACAGGCTGCCTCCTGCCCTGGTGGTCCCAATGTCCGAGGGACCACTAGGGCAGGCTGCAGCCACCCTATGTCCCACCCAAGCACACTGATTTCTCCCCCCCTGCCCTAGATCGCCCACAGCACCCCTCAGACCCCCCCCCCCCTGCCCACCCCCCAGGCCCCTGTTTGCACCCAATCACCCCCCTAATCACCCATCAATCACTCCGTCACTATGTGTAAACGCTTTTTTATCCCCCCCCCCCCTGCCCCCTCCTGATCACCCCCCACCCCTCAGATTCTCCCCAGACCCCCCCCCCCTCCCTGTGTACTGTATGCATCTATCCCCCTGATCACCTGTCAATCACCCATCAATCACCCCCTGTCACTGCCACCCATCAATCAGCCCCTAACCTGCCCCTTGCGGGCAATCTGATCACCCACCCACACCAATAGATCGCCCGCAGATCCGACGTCAGATCACCTCCCAAGTGCAGTGCTTACATCTGTTATCTACCCTTAACACCCACTAATTACCAATCAATCACCCCCTATCACCACCTGTCACCGTTACCCATCAGATCAGACCCTAATCTGCCCCTTGCGGGCACCCAATTACCCGCCTACACGCTCAGATTGCCCTCAGACCCACCTTATCAATTCGCCAGTGCAATATTTACATCTGTGCTTCCCTGTAATAACCCACTGATCACCTGTCAATCACCCATCAATCACCCCCTGTCACTGCCACCCATCACCCCATGGCACTGCCACCCATCAATCTGCCCCTTGCGGGCAATCTGATCACCCACCCACACCAATAGATCGCCCGCAGATCCGACGTCAGATCACCTCCCAAGTGCAGTGTTTACATCTGTTATCTACCTTAAACACCCACTAATTACCTATCACCCACCCCTATCACCACCTGTCACTGTTACCCATCAGATCAGACCCTAATCTGCCCCTCGCGGGCACCCAATCACCTGCCTACACGTCTCAAATTGCCCTCAGACCCCCCCCCCCCCCCCCTTATCAATTCGCCAGTGCATTAGTTACATCTGTTCTTCCCTGTAATAACCCACTGATCACCTGTCAATCACCCATCAATCACCCCCTGTCACTGCCACCCATCAATCACCCCCTGGCACTGCCACCCATCAATCACCCCCTGTCACTGCCACTCATCAATCAGCCCCTAACCTGCCCCTTGCGGGCAATCTGATCACCCACCCACACCAATAGTTCGCCCGCAGATCCGACGTCAGATCACCTCCCAAGTGCAGTGTTTATATCTGTTCTCTACCCTAAACACCCACTAATTACCCATCAATCACCCCCTGTCACTGCTACCTATCAGATTAGACCCCTATCTGCAACTAGGGCACTCAATCACCCGCCCACACCCTCAGAATGCCCTCAGACCCCAGCCCTGATCACCTCGCCAGTGCATTGCTTGCATCTATTCCCCCCTCTAATCACACCTTGAGACACCCATCAATCACCTCCTGTCACCCCCTAGCACACCTACCCATCAGATCAGGCCCTAATTTGCCCCGTGTGGGCTCCTGATCACTCGGCCAAACCCTCAGATCCCCCTCAGACCCCCTTCCGATCACCTCCCCAGTGCATTGATTGCATCTATTTTCCCCTCTAACCACCCCCTGAGACGCCCATTAATCACCTCCTGTCACCCCCCTAGCACTCCTATCCATCAGATCAGGCCCAATACAACCTGTCATCTAAAAGGCCACCCTGCATATGACCGGTTCCACAAAATTCGCCCCCTCATAGACCACCTGTCATCAAAATTTGCAGATGCTTATACCCCTGAACAGTCATTTTTAGACATTTGGTTTCCAGACTACTCACGGTTTTGGGCCCGTAAAATGCCAGGGCGGTATAGGAACCCCACAAACTGACCCCATTTTAGAAAAAAGACACCCCAATGTATTCTGTTAGGTGTATGACGAGTTCATAGAAGATTTTATTTTTTGTCAAAAGTTAGCGGAAATTGATTTTTTTTTTTTTTTTTCACAAAGTGTCATTTTTCACTAACTTGTGACAAAAAATAAAATCTTCTATGAACTCGCCATACACCTAACGGAATACCTTGGGGTGTCTTCTTTCTAAAATAGGGTCATTAGTGGGGTTCCTATACTGCCCTGGAATTTTAGGGGCCCTAAACCGTGAGGAGTAGTCTTGAAACAAAAATGACCTGTGAAATCCTAAAGGTACTCATTGGACTTTGGGCCCCTTAGCGCAGTTAGGCTGCAAAAAAGTGCCAATCATGTGGTATCGCCGTACTCGGGAGAAGTAGTATAATGTGTTTTGGGGTGTATTTTTACACATACCCATGCTGGGTGGGAGAAATACCTCTGTAAATGACAATCTTTTGATTTTTTTACACACAATTGTCCATTTACAGAGTTATTTCTCCCACCCAGCATGGGTATGTGTAAAAATACACCCCAAAACACATTGTACTACTTCTCCAGAGTACGGCGATACCACATGTGTGGCACTTTTTTGCACCCTAACTGCGCTAAGGGGCCCAAAGTCCAATGAGTACCTTTAGGATTTCACAGGTCATTTTGAGAAATTTCGTTTCAAGACTACTCCTCACGGTTTAGGGCCCCTAAAATGCCGGGACAGTATAGGAACCCCACAAATGACCCCATTTTAGAAAGAAGACACCCCAAGGTATTCTGTTAGTAGTACGGTGAGTTCATAGAAGATTGTATTTTTTGTCACAAGTTAGCGGAAATTGATTTTTATTGGGTTTTTTCACAAAGTGTCATTTTCCGCTAACTTGTGACAAAAAATAAAATCTTCTATGAACTCACCGTACTACTAACAGAATACCTTGGGGTGTCTTCTTTCTAAAATGGGGTCATTTGTGGGGTTCCTATACTGTCCTGGCATTTTAGGGGCCCTAAACCGTGAGGAGTAGTCTTGAAACGAAATTTCTCAAAATGACCTGTGAAATCCTAAAGGTACTCATTGGACTTTGGGCCCCTTAGCGCAGTTAGGGTGCAAAAAAGTGCCACACATGTGGTATCGCCGTACTCAGGAGAAGTAGTATAATGTGTTTTGGGGTGTATTTTTACACATACCCATGCTGAGTGGGAGAAAGATCTCTGTAAATGGACAATTGTGTGTAAAAAAATTAAAAAATTGTCATTTACAGAGATATTTCTCCCACCCAGCATCGGTATGTGTAAAAATACACCCCAAAACACATTATACTACTTCTCCTGAGTACGGCAATACCACATGTGTGGCACTTTTTTGCAGCCTAACTGCGCTAAGGGGCCCAAAGTCCAATGAGCACTTTTAGGCTTTACTGGGGTGCTTACAAATTAGCACCCCCCAAAATGCGAGGACAGTAAACACACCCCACAAATGACCCCATTTTGGAAAGTAGACACTTCAAGATATTCAGAGAGGGGCATGGTGAGTCCGTGGCAGATTTCATTTTTATTTGTCGCAAGTTAGAAGAAATGGAAACTTTTTTTTTTTTTTGTCAAAGTGTCATTTTCCGCTTACTTGTGACAAAAATTAATATCTTCTATGAACTCACTATGCCTCTCAGTGAATACTTTGGGGATGTCTTCTTTCCAAAATGGGGTCATTTGGGGGGTATTTATACTATCCTGGAATTCTAGCCCCTCATGAAACATGTCAGGTGGTCAGAAAAGTCATAGATGCTTGAAAATGGGAAAATTCACTTTTTGCACCATAGTTTGTAAACGCTATAACTTTTACCCAAACCAATAAATATACACTGAATGTTTTTTTTTTTTATCAAAAACATGTTTGTCCACATGTTTCGCGCTGCATGTATACAGAAATTTTACTTTATTTGAAAAATGTCAGCACAGAAAGTTAAAAAAAAACATTTTTTTTGCCAAAATTCATGTCTTTTTTGATGAATATAATAAAAAGTAAAAATCGCAGGAGCCATCAAATAGCACCAAAAGAAAGCTTTATTAGTGACAAGAAAAGGAGCCAAAATTCATTTAGGTGGTAGGTTGTATGAACGAGCAATAAACCGTGAAAGCTGCAGTGGTCTGAATGGAAAAAAAGTGGCCGGTCCTTAAGGGGGGTAAAGCCCTAGGTCCTCAAGTGGTTAAAAATCACTGTGTCCTGACAATGCACTGCTGCATGAATGTTGTGTGCAAAGCAGTGCTGTCACACTCACTGTACTTCAGTGGTGTTTAAACTTTTTAGGCCAAGGGTCATATTGCCGTTCTCGAGTGTGCCAGGATGCTGAACTAGCGAAATTAAACACAGTTTGTGGATTGCAGTTAGGTACACTATGCCAGTGACATTTTGTCAAATTAAACATTTCCACTGTAAATAACCTATATACCCGTCTGCAGTTAGCATGTCCTTTTCAGTATGCAAGCACAGTGGTGGCTGCTGAAGACTTACAGGCGGCAGAATGACAACATAAGGTGGCCCCTGCGTGCGGCACCACAGCTATGGCCTGCAGGCCATATGGAATTAACTGTAGAGAGCTTTGGGGACACCAGAAAAGGCCAGGTGAGCTGCATTTGCCCCCTGGGCCGGACTTTGGACATCCCCCTGTAATTGAATGGGGTCAGCTCTGCAATGGAGAGCAATGCTGAACAACCTATGTTGCAGAGAAACAGGTAGTTTTGGAAATGTATAATTTGTTTTCATATTAAAAGATTTTTAATAACATTATATTAGACGTGTTGTATTGACATGTTAGTTGCAAGGTTAGTTGAAAGTGGAATTTCACTCTACGGTCTGAAAATAATAATTTCATTTAACAACCATACCTGCTGCAGTCTCAATGGCTGTAGGTAAAGAATTTACTTGTCCCTCTTCAAAAGCCAACTTTGGAGGAACCATAGCAGCTTCTATGAGGTTCTGGTTGCAGCCATCCACTGAGTGGGACTCAGATAAACTGCCAGTCTTGGAATGGATTCCTAAATCGATAATTTCCTCAAACACCCACGTTCCAGGCTTTCCAATTCTACTTTTTATATTCTCTTCTCTGTTATCGTCTTCATTGAGGTGCGACTGGTCTTGTGTATCATTTATTACTTCACTAAAATCAGATGAACTATCGATATTAGAAATGGAAAGAAAAAAAAAAAAAAAGCTTAAATGTAAAACCTTTAATGTCTGAAACGCAGAGATAGTGAGAATAACGCAATGCTATTCAAAATGCACATCTATGCTTACAATAGCTTTTTCACTTCACATCCAGTGGTCATGTACCCATCCTGCGGTCTACAGGGTGGGCCATTTATATGGATACACCTTAATACAATGGGAATGGTTGGTGATACTAACTTCCTGTTTGTGGTACATTAGTATATGTGAGGGGGGAAACTTTTTAAGATGGTTGGTGACCATGGTGGCCATTTTGAAGTCGGCCATTTTGAATCCAACTTTTGTTTTTTCAATTGGAAAAGGGTCATGTGACATCAAACTTATTGGGAATTTCACAAGAAAAACAATGGTATGCTTGGTTTTAACGTAACTTTATTCTTTCATGAGTTATTTACAAGTTTCTCTTTGCTTACAGCCATTGACATGTTGCTGAGATTAACATGTGAGGAGCAGATAGAAATTGTGTTGATGTCTGGTGAATGCAGTAACCGGGTCATTGCAGCAAATTTCAATGCAAGACACCCTACGAGACTACCTATCTCCCATGCTTCAGTTAGCAAACTGCTTGCCAAGTTTCGTGAAACTGGTTCAGTGTTGGATTTGCCAAAATGTGGACGCATAAAATCTGTCACTAATGAACAAACATCAGTGGCTGTCCTAGCTTCATTCAGCAAGAGCCCACAGCGTAGCACTCGCCGCATGTCACTGGAGAGTGGCATTAGTCGAACATCCCTTTGGCGGATACTAGCTACTCACAAACGGCACCCTTACAAACGCCAAATACTGCAGCATGTCAACGAGGATGACCCAGATCGGCACACTGAAATTGCAGAATGGGGAAAAAAAATTGGAAGTGGACCCTCACTTTACGCAGAAGAATTTGTTCAGTGATGAGGCAAACTTTTATGTGAATAGTGGAGTTAACAAACAAAACAACCGCTATTGGTCTGACACTAACCCACATTGGATAGATCCCTCCAAGACAGTTGGAACAAAAAAATTGATGGTATGGTGTGGTATATGGGATACAAAGATAGTGGGGCCATTCTTCATCAATGGAAACCTCAAGGCCACTCGATATGCGAAATTGCTACATGATGATGTGTTTCCCTCTTTATGCACTGAAGCTGGCACGTTCCATGAGTTTTTCCAGCAAGATGGTGCACCACCACATTATGGGTGTCAAGTCCGAGCATTCCTAGATGAAGAGTTTCCTGGAAAATGGATTGGTCGTCATGGGCCAGTTGAATGGCCCCCAAGGTTTCCCGATCTGACCCCCTTAGACTTATCTTTGGGGTCATCTGAAGGCCATTGTCTATGCTGTGAAGATACAAGATGTGCAGCACCTGAAACTATGGATACTGGAAGCCTAGCATTTCTCCTGCGGTGTTGCTATCCGTGTGTGAAGAGTGGGAGAAGAGGGTTGCATTGACAATCCAACAGAATGGGCAGCACATTGAACACATTTTATAAAGTGGTCAGAAACTTGTAAATAACTAATGAAAGAATAAAGTTACATTAAAACCAAGCACACCATTGTTTTACTTGTGAAATTCCTAATAAGTTTCCCCCCTCACATATACTAATGTGCCACAAACCGGAAGTTAGTATCACCAACCATTCCCATTTTATTAAGGTGTATCCATATAAATAGTCCACCCTGTAGATATCATGTTCCCATGTCCCACATTTTTAATATGTATTTATTGTATTTATAAAGCGCCAACATATTACGCAGCGCTGAACATTAGTTTAGGTTACAGACAATATTTAGGGGTGACATACAGCAAAATGACAATACCTGAACACAAGAAAGACCAGATCATGCAGCACAGTAAAAGTACAAGGTAATGCTTAGTCGGTCACTGGATGGGAGCATGGAGATTAGGAACGTTAGGTTCATTCAGATGCATAGCATGGGTTCACAGTAATGGAGGTGCATGATCAGGTAGGACACAAAAGGAGGAGGACCCTGCCCAGAGGCTTACAATCTAGGGGGAGAGGTAAGGACACAAAAGGTAGAGAACCAGAGTTCAGCTGTGGGTTTAGAGCATCTGTGAAGGGTAGTAGGCCAGAGTGAAAAGGTGAGTTTTGAGGGACTTCTTGAAGATGTTGAAGGAGGGGGCTGCCCTAATGGGTGGAGGTAGGGAGTTCCATAGTGTTGGAGCAGCTCTTGAGAAGTCCTGGAGGCGTGCATGGGACTGGGTGATGCGGGGGGGGGGGGGGCGCTTAGGCGAAGTTCATTGGAAGAGCGGAGTGAGCGGCTAGGTGTGTACCTCTGAGTAAGATGGGAAATGTAGGTTGGACAGGTTTTGTGGACAGATTTGTAGGTCAGACACAGTATCTTGAATCTGATTCTGGACTGGATAGGAAGCCAGTGGAGGGATTCAAGGAGGGGATCCGCCGTGGTGGAGCGATGGGAGCAGTGGATAATTCTGGCTGCCGCATTCATGATGGACTGCAGTGGGGCTGCTCGGGTCATAGGGAGACCAGACAGAAGGGCATTGCAGTAGTCAAGGTGGGAAATTATGAGGGCATGGATGAGGAGTTTGGTGGTGGCAGAGGTCAGGAAAGGGCGAATCTTACAGATGTTACGAAGTTGGAAGTTGCAGGACTTTGTGAGGTTTTGGATGTGGGGAGTGAAGGAAAGTGCAGAGTCCAGGGCGACACCCAGACAGCGCGCTTGAGAGGTAGGGCGAATGGTAGTGTGGTTAACAGTGACATGCACATCTGGGAGGTTCATGGATGGCCGGGTTGTGAAGATCATAAATTCCGTTTTGTCTAGATTTAGTTTCAGGAACCTAGCGGACATCCAGGAGGAGATGGCTGATAGACAGGAGGAGACCTTGTCCATGGTAGTGATGGATATGTCAGGGATGTGGAGGTAGAGCTGGGTGTCATCTGCATACAGATGATAGTTAAAACCCATGGAGGAGATAACCTTGCCAATGGTGGATGTGTATAGGATGAACAGTAGGGGCTACATAGCAGCCCCCTCTACATCCCAGCCTGTCAATGACATGCTGTCAAAGCATCAGGCCTGGTACTCGGTGATGGTACCAGGTGGATAGCCTGGAGTTTAGGACACAGCAGTACTGTCATCAAGACAGCAGAAATGAGTAAATGTAAGTACTGTGTAATAACAGTAACCGATGCATGTCGATCAGAGCGCCTACAAAAAACCTCTATGTCCCCAGAGGAAATGAGCGCAGCATGTTCTAGCACTCACCATGCACATGAAAAGCTGCTTATGTATATTCACATAACTTAGGCAAATTCAATATACTGTAGTAAAAACAACTAATGGATAGATGAGGCCTTGATCAATGCTGCAAAACAGTTTCATTATTTTACCTTTTTTCAGATACAGTCATGAAAGTTTAATAGCTGTTACTCTGCTTATAAACAAGCTATACTGTATGCTGATCTCTGCTCAAATAATGCTGTCATCAGTGCACCTACAATTGTATGTTGACTTCATACACACTAAAATGCTGACATGTGACAATACACAAGTATTTTATAGAACTGCGAGATTGCTCTCTAGAAACCTGCTTGTAGCAAACCAATGATAAAATACTTTTTACAAAGCTGTACATGATCATTATAACAAGAAACCAAGATCAGCAGCACCACTCTTGAAGAAATAGCTCTTTATTCAGACACGTAATTAAAATCACATGCCAAAAAAAGAGCTATTTCTTCAAGAGTGGTGCTGCTGATCTTGGTTTCTTGAATCGTCAACCCTTGGGCATCAGGGCCATATTAACTTTAGCACACTCCTATCTCCATTGGAGTGCTTGGTCTAACACTGTGTGAATGATCATTATAACAGCAGATGCAGTGTGCTGGGTTGAGTCTATAAGCCAGGGCTGTGGAGTCCGAGTAATTTCGGGTACCCAGAGTTGGTTGTTTCAATAAACTGAGAAGTCAGAGTCAAATGATTTTTGTACTCCACAGCCCCGGTAAGAATTACACTAAAGAGTCCGAGTAATTTTGGGTACCTGGAGTCGGAGGTTTCATAAACTGAGGAGTTGGATGATTTCACAGCTCTGCTATGAGCTCTGAATAGATGCAGTCCTAGCTCCTTTTTCAAGTCGTGTCCAAGAAGTGGGAGACTACATCTCTCATAAAATGCCTCATACACACAAGTGAGGCAGGTCGCATGGCAGGGATCGATACCCGATCCCTTGGGCAACACTGCACTGCAGAGGTCGCACAGACGTGTCACTAGATTCTTATTCCAGTCCAAGGCTGGGTTCCCACTGGCAAGTCCCCGTCCCCAGGAAAATTGCAAATCTATTACTAAACTGCTGCAGATTAGAAGTGCTTAATAGCAGTTCTACAGCTTGTGCAGTGCATGCTAGACATGATTTGTGAAGTGCTCCTCCCCCTGCTGAATCCTGTGAAGCTGCTTTGTGCTTAACCCTTCCAGTGCTGGACATTGATGCAATACAGCAGATGTATTGGTTACCCAGGGCCGGCTCTAGACTTTTTGCCGCCTGAGGCAAATTTAGAAAAAATTGCCGCTAGGCCCAATACCCCCGTCCTGCCCGCTACCCCTCCAGCTCGGCGGCCGCCCCCCCCCCCCCCACCTAAGGGCGGGCGGGTGCCGCCTCTAGAAGTTTGCCGCCTGAGGCAAAAGTTTCACCTCGCCTCATGAGCGGGCCCTGTGGTTACCTCAGCAACTTCCCTCACACTCTGCACTATTTAGTGATTTCTTAAGATGTCCGAGACCGTTCTGCACAGATTTCTAAAAACCTACCGACATTTTGTCTCAGACACTGTTGATAAATGTCCCCCAATATCTTTTTGATTTATTGGGCAACATCATAAATCCCCCTATTGGAAAATTACTATGCAAAGCTGACGCCACACCAATGTGAAAGTCAGACGCATGGTACTGGGGATATACGGTGTCCATCTCCCCAGCCTAGATTGAAAGCCTCCTGTACTTTCTAGTTTTAAGCATTTGCCATTTTATTCCGGCTGAACAGCTATGTTGACTTAATTGAAGCGTCGTTTCTTATTTCCACTGACCTTAAATCTTTTGCTGGTGCAGAATCTGAGAAGTGCCCATTAAGTTTCTGATCAATGTCTGGTTTATCTCCATTCATAAATAATTCATTCTTTTCCTCCGCTGTTGCATCCTGAGACAGAGAATCTGTAGAGGATGAAGCTAGTTTGTCTCCCATTTCACAGGGACCATCTGCATCCTCACATGAATCAGTGCCATTTATTTCCTCTGGAAGACAGAGAAAGTGTAATGTTCACACTGATCAACACAAATGAGCCTCGCTATACATGCAGCATTGTGCTTACCATCAAAATTTTTATCCAGACTGCCAACCTCATCATCATAATCATCCTCCATTTCGTTAGACCTCTCTTCACCCTACCAAAATGTGAAAGGATAGCAGTTAAGTACAAGTCTTGGCACAAATGTTTTCCTAGATTTGTATAGACCGTTGTAGAGGTTTTTTTTTTATAGCGGGTATACAAAAGAGTCACACCCTTCAAAATATTCACATTTTGTTGACTTGCAGCCTGAAATAAACACAAAAAATACATTTTACATTTTCCAGCTGCATCGGTGCGACTTAGTGCCGGATCACACTTCCTTTAAAAACATATCCTTGGACCAAGAATTGAACTTTATCCCAATCAGTAGCTGATACCCCCTTTTACATGAGAAATATATTCCTTTTCACAAACAGACCATCAGGGGGCGCTGTATGGCTGATATTGTGGTGAAACCCCTCCCACAAGAAGCTCTGAGTACCGAGTACATTATTTTCACTGGAGTTCCTCTTTAGGTGTAGGAAGCGGATGTTAAAAATAGGATCCACTGCCGCGGAACGCAGAGTCCCAACTCGGCATATTCTCTCCAGTCTGTATATATTTTTTTAACAAATCAGTTTTATTTTTAAAAATAAACAAGATATAGATACAGATATCCAGTCTGTATTTAAATACAGAAGGGAGATGAGAACAAAATGATATTAAAGTTACGTTGCCCTTTTTTCCTGCTCCCAATGAAAGCCTATGTTAACGGACATTGTCCATTCTCACTAGGCTAGTTGACTCAACCGCGCTGCCCGATCCTTGTTGCTGCCGTGATGTCATACTCACGTGTCCTGCCACCCATTGCTGCTGCTCAGTCACTTCTTAACATCTAGGTGGCCAGGGGATCTACATTGGGCTGCAATGGAAATCCTCAACAGGGAGAATTCTCATTGGTTTATGTTGGACCAATGAAAATTCTCCCTGTTGCTAAGGAGAGTTGGCCTTATGCAGCCTCTGAAGAGCCATGCTTCTGCTGGCCTCCCATCTGTTGAAGGGACCAAGCGGTGATGGTGGGACAGGTGAGCAGTGATGCGGACGTGATCGACTCAAGAGCAAATAGGTGGACGTGGAACGGTCGGGTGTGATTGCTGCATGTGGAACGGACAGTTCACATCCACATCGCGGATGCGCTTACCGTTTCCGCTCTGCATCCACACAAGTGTGAACCAGCCTTTAACCATTCACTTGGCTATTATGTTTGTGTGGGGTGTGTGTGGACCTCTTATAAAATACTTATAAGCTCAATTAAATGTAACTAATCACCACCCCCACTGCACAAGCAGCTCACTGATCTCCTCCTATGCTCAATTGTAATCATTTTGATGAGCTTAGTGCAACAAACTATTCCTGGAAGATTCCAGTGCTTTGTAGTTCAAGTTAAAGCAAATCATGAACTATGGGTGACAAGGCACGGTCAACCAATCTCAGGGATAGACTTGTGGACAAGTCAGGAAATGAATACAAAAAAAAATCTTAATGTTTTATAAATCCCTAGATGCACAATAAAGTATTGAATTAAGAAGTGGAAAGTGTTTAGTACTACTAGGACTATTCTCAGATTAAGTTGTCCCTCCAGACTGGATGGAAGATCAAGAAATTGGTCAGAAAAGCTACCAAGGAGCCAATGGCAACTCTGAGGTAGTTATTTATGGTAGAGTGGTCATTGTTGCATTTGACAACAATACCACAAGTGCTCCACAAATGTGGCTTGTGTGGGAGGGATGCAACAAAAAAGCTACTCCTCAAAGATCACATTAAGATCCCTTTCACATGGAAAGCGGAACTGCATGCTAGCTGTGTAGATCAGCCACCAAACTGCAGGCCAATGCGCACCATTTGGTTGCAATGTCATGTAATCAAATGACATTATTTGAAACCACATGTGAGTCAACAGTTGACGCAACGTGATGGTTACTTCGCAGCAGGAAACTGCTGCAAATAAAATCTAGTGGGCAGATGCTGCCATAAAACACACTTGCAGCCATGTGTAAGTATCAAGGGGGTCTATAGGAGCAGCTTACAGTGGACAAACCAGCCAGGAAAGAAGGGAAAATGGATAGGACAAAATAGCGTCAAGTTTCAAATGAAAACCTGCAGCCCTCTGCCACAAAGCGGTCAATGGGAAAAGGTTCACTTTTAATAGGACAATGACCCCAAGTACACAACGTAATTGACAACAAAGGGGCTGAAGGTGAATCAAAGTGAATGCCATTGATTGAGATAGTCAGATCCCGACCCTATTGAATATTTGTGGAATGGGTTAAGGTGGCCATACATCAGGCGACTTGGCGGCCAATCAACCATCCAATTAGATTATTATAATTGAATGAAAATTATGAAAATTGGTGTTGCCAAGTGTATGCCCGATCGACAAAGCGACCAATTTCGGGAAGGAAACTGGTTGCATGGTCAATCGCGCATGCCGCAAGATGTCGGCCGAAGTTGGTTGGTCGAGTGTGCGGCGGTATGGCGGCCAATTTCGGAACGAGCGACGAGACGAAACCCCCGCCGCTGCCACCGCAAAGTATAAATGTTCCCCCCCAGTGTGTGCATTTATACATTACCTGTCCTGTAGTAGTCCTCCACGCAGTGTCCGTAACCTCCGGGCGGCTCTCCATACACAGTACTGGCGCATAGCCTCTGACGCCAGTGGTATGTACGGAGAGCCGCCTGGAGGATTACGGACACTGCATGGAGACTACTACAGGACAGGTAATGTATAAATGCACACACTGGGGGGGAACATTTATACATTGGGGGCAGCGGCGGGGCACAGGCGGTGGGCTCTGTCGATTCTCTAAAGATTTCATGTTGAAATCGAACAAGAATCAGCCTGTAGTAAATGGGCAGAATCAACAAAAAGACAAATTTGTCTCTAATCAGATTCAATTAGAGATACATTTGTCCATTTGTCGAATCTGCCCATAATGGTTAGGTCTATGGGCACCTTTACAGACTGCAGTTCACCAACAGCCACCATCCAATTTTAGTGAGCTTGAACAGTTCTGTAAAGAAGAGTGGTACAATACTGCACAATGTTGAAGTGTAAAGCTGGTAGAAAAGTATCCCAACAACCACGAGGTCATAAATAAAGAAAAAGGTGGTTCCGCAAGATGCTTACTTGGGATGGTGAGTGCAAATAATTTCGAGTTGATGCAGTGTAATGCAAAATTTAGATGCAAATGTGTGCAGCTTGAACATGAACCAATCAAATCCCGCTAAGGTAAAACTCCATTGTTTTTTTTAGTTGATTTTCAAGCTACATACATTTGCATCCAATATGTACATAATCCTGCATCAACTCAAAATTATTTGCATCTCATTGAACATCCCTATTAACACAGGGGGGGCAATTATTTGGTTATCGAATTTATCCATTTACATCTAATTTATCCATTTACTTATTTATTAACTGATGCAATTATATTATTTTACTTGACTACAATAAGTTGCAATGAATACATACAGCTAAAAAAGAAAAAAAAAAGTGTTCATTTCAGATAAAAAAAAAAAAAGGAGGAGTAAAAAAAAAAATGAAAGGGGCAGTTCTTTTCCATACCCGCTGTATCTCTGTGGAAGCTTCCTGATTGATCGATGTCAAAAAAGTCACTTTTAAAGGAAAATACGACCACTGCTATTCCTATGTATCAGACCTGAGCAGAATTTCTAGACATAAAAAGGTAATATCTGAGTACTCCAATTACTAAACTATTGTGGCTGGAGATTAAAGACACCTTAACTGAAGGGGATATGGAGACTGCCATACTTATTTACTATTAACCAAAACCAGTTGCCTGACATCCTGCTGATCTCTTTGACTGCAGTAGTATCTGGATCCCACCCCTCAAACTAGCAAGCAGCTAATCCAGTCAGACTTCAGTCAGAAACACCTGATTTGCACAAGTGTGTTCAGGGTCTATGGCTAAAAGAATTAGCGACAGAAATTGGCCTACTGCCTCTCCCCACCCGTGTCAAAGATTCCTCCCAGGAAAGAGGCACAACACTCTTATACTGGGGGGTGGGGGGACTGGTCGGGGGTTCGTTATGCACATTGGTGGTCACAATGTTGAATGCCATTATGGTTGCGCACTTTAGACAGGGAAGGCCCGATCCCCACATGGCTTGTTGACGAAACCCGCAGGAACACAGACCCGATTGTGCTAGTTTTTTTCCCCACTGAGGCCCAAGTGGGTCGGTGTTGCTGACCAGGCACAGCAAAGGGTGGCTGAGCTTTGAGGTTCTCAGCGTTGGAAAGACCTTGCAGAGGATGAATGGGGAAGCCTCTGGAGGACCCAGAGGCTTTCCCCTGCCACCTATCTAAATTTATTTTGCGCAAACTTCACAGGTTTGCTTTAAAGCCTGAAATAAAGCTTAAGATATTTCATATCTGAGCAATGACTGCATACGTATTACACCTCAGAGTAAATGTAATACACATTATTATTATTATTGATTTATAAAGCGCCAACATATCCCATAGCGCTGTACAAAGTAAGAAACAAACATGGGGTAGAGAGAGATAAATGGAATACACCAATATACAAAATTATATTACAATAGTCCAGACGAGATACTATAAGAGCATGTATTAATATTTTAGTTCCATGATGTTCTCCATAAACACTTACGGTACTTATAATCCCCACACAGCCAGAAAGACATGCACTTACTTTCATATCAGACTGGTCAGTCTTTCGAGTTCTCTTCATTATTTCTTCAATTCTCTACAAAAAGAAAAAAGGGTTAAGTTATGGCCAGTTGTATACCATATTATTATTTAGTATTTATACAGTATAGCACCGACATCTTCCGCAGCGCTGTACAGAGCACATTGGCCTCAATTCACTAAACTTATCTCCTGTCTTTAATAACTCTTCTAGAGTTGTTACCATGGTGATAAGGCATGTAGTATTCAGGAAACATTTTACCTCAGGCAAGCCTAAAGTTAACTCTTCTGTCTTTAAATTAACTCTCCAATCCTTAAAATAACTCCAGAGTTAAAGACAAGCTGTTAATTAGCTGCATGTGAAAATAACTACAGAGGAGGTAAATTAACTACAGAGGAGGTAAATTAACTACAGGAGACGTAACTTTAAGAATGAAGAGGTAAGATAACTCTCTCACTGTGTGGAGGTAAGTTTTCTCTTGCCTTATTATCTCTAGCATGATCTTAGTGAATTGAGGCCATTGTCACTAACTGTCCCTCAGAGGGGCTCACAATATAGTCCCTACCACAGTCATATGTCTAGTGTAGTGTATGTACCGTAGTCTAGGGCCAATTCTGGGAGCCAATTAACCTATCTGTATGTTTTTGGGGATTTGGGAGGAAACTGGAGTACCCAGAGAAAACCCACACAGACACGGGGAGAACATACAAACTCCTTGCAGATGTTGACCTGGCTGAGATTCGAACTGGGGACCCAACGCTGCAAGGCGAGAGCACTAACCACTACGCCACTGTGCTGCCAATATAATCTTGACAGCAAATATTATTTATATATTAACTTGGGATGAAACTTGCTTTTTAAAACTTTGTACCTATTCTTATGTAAAAATAGTTTAGCATAAATCCCCCCAACTTTTTATGCATACATGTACCCATATACATTATTACTTCGCTGATTCCTGAGTGTAAATGTAGCAGAGTGCTGAGTGGAAGGAAGTTCTGAAGGCACACTCCCACTCCTCCCAGCCCCCTCCTGCTGACTTGTCACACAGAAATGGAGCCAAACTGTGCTGCTTTCCACTTGGCTAAACACATTGGCAGTCCTTGTGACGTCAGTGTGTTTAGGCCAGTGGAAAGCAAGGTGCTGTTGCCACGGCGACGCATCACCATGAAGAAGGAGGCGGGGAGGAGCTTTTTTTGTACTGAGCATGTGCGCAGCCAGGGCAGTTACGACACAGGGCCGGATCTGACAGTTTGCGGTGTGTGGTGCACAGGGGTTCTCATTGCATTGTGGGAAATACCGTAACAGCTTTTTCCAACTGCCAAGCAAGCCGCTCCGTGTGCATATACTTCAGACAGTGGTGGGGAACGAGCAAGCAGGACGCGTATGTGCATTGTGGGGGGTAGCGGCTGTGACCTTTTTACTATCTCTCTCTATTATATATATATATATATATATATATATATATATATATATATATATATATATATATATATATATATATATATCTATATATATATATATAGATAGATATATATATATATAGATATATATATATAGATATATATATATATACACACACACACACACACACAAAGGGGGGGAGAAATGTTAAACCAGTGCTCTTAACTGGGAATGGTTACAGTCCTGTTAGTAAAAAATGCTGTTGTGGGCATTATTAAAGGGAACCCGAGGCAGCGTGGTTTGTGTGTGTAGGGGGGATTGGGGCAGATGGGTCACAGAGGCATGGTCTCTGCCTCCTGACATGTCTCTTTGTCCCCCAGGCACCGCTCTTTGCCCCCCCCCCCCCCCATAGCCCCCTGAAATTAGCAACAATATCGGTCGCTAATTTGGAGGGGAATGGGTGGAAATGGATTCCCTGCTAAAAAGCCCGTGTTCTTGCAGGCTTTTCAGAGCTGCCATTGGGCAGCTCTCTCTCCTGGCCACACCCCCTCCCTCTCCCCCACCTTCCTGCACGCTGAGAGATCTCTCTTTCCAGCGTCGTGACCCCAGAGGTCACAAAAGTGAAGGGGAGGCAGTGCAGGAAAACGGAGTGGCAGAGATGGTGGCTTCCTGATCCGCCCAGCACCCCTGGATCAGGTAGCCTAGGTTTTCTTAAATTATAGGAGCCAAACTCGGGCTCTCTGAGTAACAATTGTTTTCCCTGTGTCTCAAGAAGTACCTGGTCCTATTCTTCAGACTTTTGACAATTGTAATAATTATTTACTGGATTTACCATGGTAGTCATACATTCAACTGACTTTTGTTTGTTTCCTACTCTCATTGATAGTCAGCATCAAAAATAAAAATACCAAACCTTTTATGTCACCCTAGTAAAATAAAAATCCCCACTCCATAGTATGGTCTACGTGTCTGCCCTCCATCACCACACCGAGAAATCATGCCCATTCAGAAACATACATATGAAATGGCTGTGGCTAAATTTCAGTGCTGGGTGAAGCAAAAAGACGGCTCACCCTGCTGTAGGCAAACTCCGCTCTGTTCTGCTGCCCCCCCCCCCCCCCCCCCCCCGTACACTGCAGAATACAAGAAGTGCTCAGCAGCGTAACATGATGTTTTAAATGCAATCATTGACTGAAGCAGGTCTTTATGATTGCCACAGCCAATAAGCTTGCATTTATAGACCTGCTGGCTGCCATGTTACCACCCACACTTGCCAGGCTTTTGAAGGCTGCAGTGCCACAGGAAGCATACATTATACAATATACAGTAGAATCCCTTTATAGTAAACTCCAAGAGACCAGGAAAGATAGTTTACTATATCCGAAGTTTACTATATCCGAAGTTTACTATATCAGAATAGGTCATACATTGTATATTTATACAGATGCATCTGGAACCTGAGGACCGAGTTTACTATATCCAGAGGTTTACTATAACGAGATTCTTCTGTACATGTGAAAATAGATATTTTGAGCCAGCGAAAAAGACTGGATAAATGCACAGCACAGATGCAGCATCTGGGAATGATAAGAATTGTCTTAAATCGCCAAGTAGGCATACTTGGCAAATAAAGCTGCAACTGTCATTTTCCAGTGAAGTAGTGGCACTTGTATGTAGCACTTCTAATGCAGGTTTTTTTATTGGTTATAGTAAACAGTTTTATGCAATTCATTTACCTTTTTCCTCTCAAGTCTTTCCTGCATATTTTGCTGCATAATTTTTTCTCGCTCAAGCCGTTGCTTTTCTGCTTCTTCAAGAGCTTTGGCTTCAGCTTCTTCTCTCTTTAAAGAGAAAGGTTTTATTACAAAACGGTCATTGAATGGTTGATAGAAAAGGAACAAATCTGTGACCTCTGGGCACAGCCCAGATCAGAGTCGCCGGTAACGCAGGAGGATTTTACATGCCTGCAGCTGCAGTTCTGCTAATCGCTCCTGCTCCTCCAATTCTCTGCGGACTCTCTCTTCTTGAGCTCTTCTTTCATCTTCCTCCTTCTCCAGTTTTCTTTTCTCTTCTAGTATTTTTTCCTCTTCTTTCATTCTCTGTCTATCCTCTTCTGCTTTACGGGCCATTTCTTCCTGCCTTATCCTGTAACACAACAGCTGCCGTTAAAACTACTTAGCAATTATGTAAAGAAAGAAAAACCTTTTTCCACACAGAAACCGTGCAGCATTCCACACAAGAAATGTGCAGCATTTTCCACCTTTTTTTTAAAATCTGTAATGGTATAAAATCCAGCCCCATTTCTAGGGGCGGGGCAGGTGGGTGTCCGCCCAGGGCGCTGTGAGGGAGGGGGTGCCGTGGCTACACTGGGACTAGGTGCCTCCAGTATACAGTGGTTTGCAAAAGTATTTTGGCCCCCTTTTGTCATATTACTGCCACAAACATGAATCAATTTTATTAGAATTTCACGTGAAAGACCAATACAAAGTGGTGTACACGTGAGAAGTGAAACGAAAATCATACATGATTCCAAACATTTTTTTACAAATAAATAACTGCAAAGAGGAGTGTGCGTAATTATTCAGCCCCTTTGGTCTGAGTGCAGTCTGTTGCCCATAGACATTGCCTGATGAGTGCTAATGACTAAATAGAGTGCACCTGTGTGTAATCTAATGTCAGTACAAATACAGCTGCTCTGTGACCGCTTCAGAGGTTGTCTAAGAGAATATTGGGAGCAACAACACCATGAAGTCCAAAGAACACACCAGATAGGTCAGGGATAAAGTTACTGAGAAATTTAAAGTAGGCCAAAGCCTTGAACATCCCACGGAGCACTGTTCAAGCGATCATTCAGAAATGGGAGTATGGCACAACTGTAAACCTACCAAGACAAGGCCGTCCACCCTAAACTCACAGGCCGAACAAGGAGAGCGCTGATCAGAAATGCAATCAAGAGGCCCATGGTAACTCTGGACGAGCTGCAGAGATCTACAGCTCAGGTGG
Source organism: Hyperolius riggenbachi (assembly GCF_040937935.1). Lineage (NCBI taxonomy): Eukaryota > Metazoa > Chordata > Amphibia > Anura > Hyperoliidae > Hyperolius > Hyperolius riggenbachi. The sequence continues at coordinate 105,793,992 of NC_090653.1, forward strand.
GGGAATCTGTCCATAGGACAACAATTAGTCATGCACTGCACAAAGTTGGCCTTTATGGAAGAGTGGCGAGAAGAAAGCCATTGTTAACAGAAAAGCATAAGTCGTCCCGTTTGCAGTTTGCCACAAGCCATGTGGGGGACACAGCAAACATGTGGAAGAAGGTGCTCTGGTCAGACGAGACCAAAATTGAACTTTTTGGCCAAAATGCAAAACGCCATGTGTGCCAGAAAACAAACAATGCACATCACTCTGAACACACCACCCCCACTGTCAAATATGGTGGTGGCAGCATCATGCTCTGGGGGTGCTTCTCTTCAGCAGGGACAGGGAAGCTGATCAGAGTTGATGGGAAGATGGATGGAGCCAAATACAGGGCAATCTTGGAAGAAAACCTCTTGGGAGTATGCAAAAGACTTGAGACTGGGGCAGAGGTTCACCTTCCAGCAAGACAACGACCCTAAACATAAAGCCAGGCCAACAATGGAATAGTTTAAAACCTATCCATGTTTTAGAATGGCCCAGTCAAAGTCCAGATCTAAATCCAATCGAGAATATGTGGCAAGATCTGAAAACTGCTGTTCACAAACACTGTCCATCTAATCTGACTGAGCTGGAGCTGTTTTGCAAAGAAGAATGGGCAAGGATTTCAGTCTCTAGATGTGCAAAGCTGGTAGAGACCTAACCGAAAAGACTGGCAGCTGTAATTGCAGCAAAAGGTGGTTCTACAAAGTTTTGACTCAGCAGGCTGAATAATTAAGCACACCCCACTTTGCAGTTATCTTTTTTTATTAAATGTTTGGAATCATGTATGATTTTCGTTCCACCTCTCACGTGTACACCACTTTGTATTGGTCTTTCACGTGGAATTCCAATAAAATTGATTCATGTTTGTGGCAGTAATATGACAAAATGTGGAAAACTTCAAGGGGGCCAAATACTTTTGCAAACCACTGTAGGTGATGGAGGGGGGAGTCACGGCTACACTGGGAATCAGCCGTGTAGAGGGCGGTCCAACTTCTCCCCCTCCCTCTCCCCAGGGCCTTCCTCAGCGCCCCCCCTCCTCTCCTGCAGAGTATGCGCAACGGAAGCCTCTGAGAACACTCACCTCCCTCCTTGCTCCAAGCGATGTTCACTTGAGCCAGGCTCCTCTGTCCGCAATGATGCTAATCAGAAAGTAGAGTGAGTAAGCAGTGCTGCGGACAGAGAACCCCGGCTCAAGTGAACATCGCGCATACTCTTCAGTGGAGGGGGGCCCCAGGGAGGAAAAGTCGGGCCCTTCTCCCCGCAGCTAAGTCACATTGTGGCTGTGGCTCTCCTCTCCATCACCTATACTGGGGGCACCTATGCCTAGCTATCTATACTGGGGAAGCCCACCTGGCTAACCTATACTGGGGGCACCTATACCTAGCTAATCTATACGGGGAGTTGCGACGCAATATTTGCACCCTCGCCCTGGGTACAATTTTGCCTAGAAACTCCCGATAAAATCTAAAACTGATCAGAACAAATAATGGCACTAACTGGTATAACAACTAGATAAATAAAAAATGATCTACAGAGTGCAAATGCACAAAGGAAAAAAAATACTTTGCGTGAACTAACTTCTCTTCCTGTTGCCTCTGAATCCGTTCTTTCTCTTCCCGCTCTCGCTGCTCCCGTGCAAGGCGTCGCTTTTCAGCCAGCATTTTAGCAGCTTCCTCAGCTGTGGTACTTCCTGATGACGCTTTACTACTCGACTCTAAGAAAGAAACCAAAACATTCAATATATACTTAGAAAGCCTGTGTACTCCAAATGTTACCAGCTGAAACATGTCAAAGAAAAAAAAAAAAGAAAAAAAAAAAAAAAAAGAGAGAAAGAAAACTGTTAAGGGAGCATCAATTTTTGGTTTTAAAGGGAACCTTAACTGTAAAAAAAAATGAGTTTTACTTACCTGGGGCATCTACCAGCCCCCTGCAGCTACTCATGGCTCCTCTGGTCCCCCACTGCCAGCTAGTTTCGTTTTTGCCGACTGGGAGTCGGCTGGCCGCTATGCGTACGTTTTTACACATCCCTGCTGGTGCAGGAAGCTATTGCAGACATCAACAAGTACATTTTTACGTGTTACGGGTATTATGCGTAAAATTTTACGCATGACACCCATAACACGTAAAAATGTACTTGTTGATGTCTGCAATAGCTTCCTGCACCAGCAGGGATGCGTAAAATTGTACGCATGTCGGCCGGCCGACTCCCAGTCGGCAAAAACGAAACTAGCTGGCAGCGGGGGACCAGCCAGAGGAGCCATGAGTGACTGCGAGGGCACAGGATGGCTGCAGGGGGCTGGTAGATGCCCCAGGTAAGTAAAACTCTTTTTTTACAGTTAAGGTTCCCTTTAAAGACATTTTGTCACAATTAAGGTGGTCATGCTATTACCCCAGGTAAATTGTGAAAATCTCTCCGGTATTAGATAAAGGGAGGGGGGACACCAAGAGCCCAATAGTGTGATATTGTATAGATGATAATTAATAATGAGTAATATAACAATTTAATACTCACAAACCAGGGTTACCATTAGGCAACCACTGTGAAGGCAGGTGGGGAGATTAACCTGACCCCACTCAGGATTAAAAGTCGCTCTCTGTAGATGGGAAGAAGATGGGTACAACCCTCCACCAAGGGTGGACTTAGCAATATGTAGAAGCTTTCCAGAGGCGCCAATAGAATAAAAGTCACTTAAACGAGCTTAAAACCGATGGGGCAGTGGTGGGCCTATCCCATCCATGCGGACAAAGCAAACAAAGGAAGGACTGTGGCATCAACAGTCAAACAATTTATTTATACTCCACAGTAAAAATAGGCAACGCGTTTCACGGGCTCAATCCCGCTTCATCAGGCCAATGAAAAAGGAGCATACAGCTTAACAGCATCAAAACCACACTGAGCGCCTCTGGAGGCAGAGGCGCTCAGTGTGGTTTTGATGCTGTTAAGCTGTATGCTCCTTTTTCATTGGCCTGATGAAGCGGGATTGAGCCCGTGAAACGCGTTGCCTATTTTTACTGTGGAGTATAAATAAATTGTTGTTTGACTGTTGATGCCACAGTCCTTCCTTTGTTTGCTTTGTCCGCATGGATGGGATAGGCCCACCACTGCCCCATCGGTTTTAAGCTCGTTTAAGTGACTTTTATTCTATTGGCGCCTCTGGAAAGCTTCTACATACTCCGGTATTAGATGTTAAAGTCAACAGGAACTGCACTAAAAAAAAAAAAAGGGGGGGGGGGGAAGCCAGATACTTACCTAAGGAGATGGAAGGCTCTGGGTCCTAATGAGCCTTCCCTCTCCTCTCCCTGTGCCCTCAGTGCAGTATTAAGTATCTGGCTTTTTTTTTTAAACCACGGCTCCCAATTGCTTCAACCTGGCACCACTTTATAGTAGATTACACACATGTTAATGCTGCACAAATCTTATTTATTCATTTGAAGTTATTAGAACTTATGTTTTAATTCAATTTGTAGCCAATTGTGAACCTCCTAAACGATTTGTAAAATGAAATTCTGCTACTATGCAGGCACATTATCTGTATTCCCTGTAGAACAGACTAACCAGAACATGGACTAATGCAGTGACTCACAGTATATGGAATGGCTGAGACATGAACAAAAAGCATGTTAAGCAAGCTAAAATATAGGTTGTCTTCATTCATTGCAATTTATAACCAAGAAGGCTTCTGCAGTGGCACACCTTGCCCGTAGTGTTGGGTGCATTGTTTTTCACACCCTCTGAGGCCCCAAAATAATTGTCAAGTCTGTGCTGACTTATGCAATAAATTAAGAAACTACATTGTGATAGCGGTATTCTAACCTTACCTATTTGATTATCATTGCTATGTATAGTGATGAAATGCACAGATTTCACTTGTGTTTCTGTGATGAAGAAGTAGGAATGTTCATAGCTTGATGTGCATGAAAGATTTGAAGAAACCTCAATAAGCTGAAGAAAAGTCTTTCAAAATATTTTTAGCACTTACAGATTACACAAAGCCATAAAACTGCTTTATATACATGCATAAGTGGAATTTACACACCATCTTTGGTCTTTGCAGTGGTTGCCTCCTTCTCTGAGGCCTGTACATTTTTGGATTCTGAGCTGCTCCCGTCTGTAGATTTCTCCTTTGGTTTGGCTTCTGATTCGGCACTCTTTTTGGTAGCACTTAAGACAGCAGTGGGGGTGAGAGCGGGGCGCTGGATGGGGACCGGCTTGTGGGTCACAGTGGGAGAGGGTGGTCTCTGCTTCATTAAACTTGGAGAAGGAGGACGGTTCCTTTGTGCTTGTGAACTGCTAGTCTTCCTGAAAAAATACAGAAACACAAACGTGTGACTGCAAGACAGCAATACAGTTTCCCAATTCCTACGGGAACCGGGATTGAATATTCTGCCATATTTGAATCATCAAGCTAGATCCCCAGTCACAAGGCAGACTAATTATGTAATGAGCATTGTTTTTTATTAGTAGCAAATAACTTGTTATTTTGGTACACTGTACAGATAGAGCAAAGGTTAATTAATTTAAAGGCACCCTGAGCAGTGATTAAAAAAAATTAATCGGGACTTACCTGTGGCTTCCTCTAGCCCCCCGTAGCCCGCGAGGTTCCTTTGTGTTCCCTCCGTGGTCCCACTGGCGGCTCCGGTAGGTGCACGACCTTGGCAAAAGTCGCGGATGCGCATTACAGAGACCTGACCATCCATCACCTGTGGTTTCATCATGCGTGTCACCATAAGGGTCCTGTCTGTACGATGTCTTTCTAGCGCCACGCATGCGCAGGACCCTTACTGCGATGCACATGAAGACGCCACAGGTGATGGACGTTTGTCTCTATACTGCGCATGCGCGACTTTTGCCAAAGTTGCACACCTACCAGAGCCGCCAGCAGGGAGGGACCCAAAGAACATCGAGGGACCCCGCAGGCTGCAGTGGGCTGGATGAAGCCCCAGGTAAGTCCAGATTTCATTTTTTAATCACTGCTCAGAGTCTCTAACAATAGCAACATCAAGTCTGCCCAATAAGTCAATCTGTTTCAGATAACTAGTGAAGGATAACAAACTTACCAGTCACTTGCACCATAGGAGGCCTGCACGCTATCAGGGATTGATTGTACAATTTTACCAAATCTATGTAGAAGAAGGGTAAACTGAGTGAAAATACTTTGTAATATGAGTTTTTGTTTGCTCTTCTAAAGGTTATCTTCTAGTGGCTGGATGGTGTAATGGTTAAGGGCTCTGCCTCTGACGCAGGAGACCAGGGTTCGAATCTCGGCTCTGCCTGTTCAGTAAGCCAGCACCTATTCAGTAGGAGACCTTAGGCAAGTCTCCCTAATACTGCTACTGCCTATAGAGCGCGTCCTAGGGGCTGCAGCTCTGGCGCTTTGAGTCCGCCAGGAGAAAAGCGCTATATAAATGTTATTGGTCTTGTCTTGTCTAGACAGCAAAATGCAGAGCAGAGGTTTGCCTCCTGCAGGGTCCGTAGAGAAAAAACTCTGTCTGCTCTCTCACCATCATAGATCCCAACTGCCCCTATTGAAGGCACAGTCCCTCTTTGGACATAAGTGTGTGTGGGGGGTGGGGTGAGCCTTGGGGAATTAGGGTGGCCATACATCTGTCGACTCGGCAACCAACTGTTTTGATAATTACAATCTAATTGGATGAAAATTGGTGCCACCACAAGCATGCTCGATGATGATGGCTGATGCGGTTGATCGGGTGCGCACGGTAACGGCATGCGATAATCACAAACAGACACACTGTGTAATTGTATTATGTGACCCCCGAATCTGCCTGTGATGTTATATTTTACCTGTCACGCTGTCCTGCAAGTGTCCTTCTTTCTGTATTTCCACATGGGCGCCCCAAATGACAACCACCATATAGCAAGTGGGGAGCATGTGTCACGCCATTTAGGCTGAGACTGCCATGAACACGGGCCTCTAGTTTGTGTTTTCCCTCCAGGCCGAAAGGTTCCAGTGCTCCCCTGTGGGTAGCAGTGACAGTGACACCATCCAGCCACACTGTACATTTACCAGCTTCCCCGCCCTCTAATTGCTCTGTAATTGGGTGTTTATTTCCCTCAGCCAGCCTAGTGTTTTACATTGCCTTACACAAAAATCTGAATGCAGCAAGCCCTGCATCAGTCCTTAATCATTAAATGAGAGGTAGCCTGGGAGGAAATCTCCCCCCTTTCCCCCTGGCCAGTCCTCCCCTGGCTACCCATCAGATCAGACCCTAATCTGCCCCTTGCGGGCACCCAATTACCCGCCCACACCCTCAGATCGCCCTCAGACCCCCCCAGTGCATTGCTTGCATCTATTCCCCCCTCTAATCACCCCCTGAGACACCCATCAATCACCTCCTGTCACCCCCTAGCACACCTACCCATCAGATCAGGCCCTAATTTGCCCCGTGTGGGCTCCTGATCACTCGGCAAAACCCTCAGATCCCCCTCAGACTCCCTTCTGATCACCTCCCCAGTGCATTGATTGCATCTATTCTCCCCTCTAATCACCCCCTGAGACACCCATCAATCACCTACTGTCACCCCCTAGCACTCCTATCCAGGCCCCAATCTGCCCCTGCGGGCTTCTGATCACCCAGCCAAACCCTCACCCCGCCTCACCGCAGTGACAGAATTTTTTTTTCTGATAACTGCTGGTCTCTACGACTTAATTGTGGCTGAGACCAACCGTTATGCCCCACAATAAGCAACCGCCAATCCAAGAAGGTACCATGCACAGCCTTTTCGGTGGAAACCACTCCAAGTTTCCGAACGTAATATTTTTGGGGGCCTTCTCCTTAACATGGGTCTAGTCAAAAAGAATGTATTGCGGTTTTATTGGTCTACGCACCAATACATCACATGCCCATGTTCTCTGCTGCCATGTCCAGGTCACGATTTGAGAACATCCTGCGCTTCCTGCACTTCAGTGCTAATACAACCTGTCATCTAAGAGGCCACCCTGCTTATGACTGGCTCCACACAATTCAGCACCTCATAGACCACCTGTCATCAAAATTTGCAGAAGCTTATACCCCTTAACAGTCATTTCGAGGCATTTGTTTTCCAGACTACTCCGCACGGTTTTGGGCCCCTAAAATGCCAGGGCAGTATAGGAACCCCACAAGTGACCTCATTTTAGAAAGAAGACACCCCAAGGTATTCTGTTAGGTGTATGATGAGTTCATAGAAGATTTTATTTTTTGTCACAAGTTAGTGGAAAATGACCCTTTGTGAAAAAAAAAACAATAAAAATCAACTTCCGCTAACTTGTGACAAAAAATAAAATCTTCTATGAACTCACCATACTCCTAACGGAATTCCTTGAGGTGTCGTCTTTCTAAAATGGGGTCACTTGTGGGGTTCCTGGCATTTTAGGGGCCCTAAACCGTGAGAAGTAGCCTGGAAATCAAATGCCTCAAAATGACCTGTGAAATCTTAACCTATTTTGGTTCCTGGACGTAGTTTCTATGTCCAGGAACCATGCGCGCTACCGCGCGCTCCCGCATCCGATTGCGCACGTGCACGCGCACTCCCGGCCGCGGATTCGGTAGCCAGGGAATCAATGTATCGGGCTATGATGCCGATCATTGATTCCTCTCCCCCGCTGAAAAAGCGACAGCTTCTCTCAGAAGCTGCGCCTTTTCTGGCCGTTCCCTCTCCGATGAGTCACTCTAAGCGTGTGTTACGCTTAGAGTGACGTCATGTAAACAAACTCATGGCCGCCATCTTGTGGCCAAAAAGTAATACTACACCTGTAAGGGAAAAAAAATACAAATTAACACACATTTACATTATAAATCTATTGTTTACCTCCCACCCTCCCAAAACTACCCAAATAAAATGTTTACTATAAAAAAAAACAACAAAAAAAAAAACATTACAATAAAAAAAAAAAAAAAACATGTAAATATTTACCTAAGGGTCTAAACTTTTTAAATATCAATGTAAAGATGAAATATTTCTATATTTTTTTTATTTTAAACTTGTAAATAGTGATAGATGCAAAATGGAAAAAATGCACCTTTATTTCCAAATAAAATATTGTCGCCATACATTGTGATAGGGACATAATTTTAACGGTGTAATAACCGGGACATATGGGCAAATACAATACGTGAGTTTTAATTATGGAGGCATGTATTATTTTAAAACTATAATGGCTAAAAACTGAGAAATAATGAATGTTTCCATTTTTTTTTTATTCTTCCTGTTAAAATGCATTTACAGTAAAGTGGCTCTTAGCAAAATGTACCCCCCAAAGAAAGCCTAATTGGTGGCGGAAAAAACAAGATATAGATCAGTGCATTGTGATAAGTAGTGATAAAGTTATAGGCTAATGAATGGGAGGTGAACATTTCTCACGTGAAAACGACGGAACCTGAATGGGTTAAAGGTACGCATAGGACTGTGGGCCCCTTAGCGCACCTAGGCTGCAAAAAAAGTAAAATAAGAGAAAACCGAGAGCCCAATATGGTGTGGTATGTTCAAGGCAATTGGTAAATGGTTTAGTGAGAAAATTTATACTCACAAACATGGGTTACCATTCAGGCAACCACTATATAGGCAGGTGAGGAGATTAAGCCTGTCCTCACTCAGGAATAAGAAGTCGCTCTCTGTAGTAAGGAAACAAGAGAAGGGTAGCACCTCTCTCCACCAAGAGTGGACACAGTATGTGTCTTCATATAAATCAATACATTTATTAAACAGTACCCCAAACAATAGTGCAACTATGTTTGCACTATTGTTTGGGGTACTGTTTAATAAATGTATTGATTTATATGAAGACAGGATTTCGTGTCTGCTTTTGGGAGGCAAGCCCACCACTTCCTCCAAGCATTTTTAAAGTTTTTATCAAATTTTATCCTGCTGGCGCCTCTGTTCTACATGCAAAAAAAAGTGTCACACATGTGGTATCGCTGTACTCATCGGAAGTAGTATAATGTGATTTGGGGTGTATTTTTACACATACCCATGCTGGTGGGAGAAATCTCTCTGTAAATGGACAATTGTGTGTAAAAAAAATCAAAACATTCTCATTTACAGAGATATTTCTCCCACCCAGCATGGGTATGTGTAAAAATACACCCCAAAACACATTATACTATTTCTCCTGAGTACGGCGATACCACATGTGACACTTTTTGCAGGCTAGGTGCGCTTAGGGGCCCAAAGTCCTATGAGCACCTTTAGGCTTTACAGGGGTGCTTACAATTTAGCAACCCCTAAAATGCCAGGACAGTAAACACCCCACAAATGACCCCATTTTGGAAAGTAGACACCCCAAAGTTTTCAGAGAGAGTCATGGTGAGTCCGTGGCAGATTTCAATTTTTTTTATTTTTTTTTGGTCACAAGTTAGCAGAAATTGAAACTTTTTTTTAGTTGTTTTTTTTGTCACAAAGTTTCATTTTCCGCTAACTTGTGACAAAAAAAAAAAATTATGACCTCACCATGCCTCTTGGTGAATACTTTGGGATGTCTTCTTTTCGAAATGGGGTCATTTGGGGGGTATTGATACTATCCTGGAATTCTAGCACCTCATGAAACATGACAGGTGCTCAGAAAAGTCAGAAATGGGTCAAACTGCGGAAATTCACTTTTTGCACCATAGTTTGTAAACGCTATAACTTTTACCAAAAACAAAAAAAATTCCAATAAGTGTCTATTTATTGATCAAAGACCTGTAGCACAATAAATTTAGACAAAAATTTATATAGAAATTTTACTATATTTGAAAAATGTCAGCACAGAAAGTAAAACAAAAATCGTTTTTTTTTACAAAATTCATGTCTTTTTTGATGAATATAATAAAAACTAAAAATCACAGCAGCAATCAAATAGCACCAAAAGAAAGCTGTATGAGTGACAAGAAAAGGAGGTAAAATTAATTAAGATAGTCAGTTGTATGACCGAGCAATAAGCCGTTAAAGCTGCAGTGGTCTGAATGGAAAAAAAAGTGTCTGGTCCTTAAGGGGTGAAAAGACTGCAGTCCTTAAGTTGTTAAAGAAAATTGCAGCTAAAATCAGATAAACTGTAATATTAAATATAGGTATTACATTGGCATAACTAAAAATAAACCTTCCTCTGACTGTTATACATGCAGTACTTTTACTCCTAAACTTGTCTGCAATCTTTACAATGACTTAACTGCACATTGGTATGATTTCACTTTGTACAACATATTAGCTACCTTTGTGACCCTTCTGAACCTACACCTCTAGAGTTTGAATTAAGCACACATGCATTTGGAGCATGTACAAATGTAAGTCAAGTGGGGAAGCAACTGAATGCAGTAACGTACTGCCCGCACTTGTTTCCCAAGCCAGTAGAACTAACTGCACAGGCACTGGAAGGTTAATCAACTGGGCAAGGGTGTGAACGTCTATTCCATACATGTCAAACTCCGGCCTGTGGGCCAAATCTGGCCCTCAGAGCCATTAAATTTGGCCCTCAAGTGGGTTTCCCACTTTGCATTATGTTTGGCCCACTCTAGACCACCAGAGAAGCTATATTGGAGGTGAAGCCCTAGAACACCAGAGAAGCCATATGAGGGAGGTAACAGAAAGCACTAAACACTAGGGAACTGTATAGGGGAGGTTGGGGCCTCTAGACACCAGGGAACTGTATAGGGGAGGGAGGACCACTAGACACCAGGGAACAGTATAGGGGTTGGAGGGAAGTCATTGGACACCTGGGAACTTCAGAAGGTGGCCAGTAGACATTAAGGTTGGCCCACGACTAAGTCCCAGTGTACAAATTCAACCCTTTTTGTATTTGTGTTTGACATCCCTGGTCTATTCACTTCTTCTTAGAAGGTCCTTGCCAATGCTGCAGATACAGCAGCAAGTATTTTTACCAGTATGAGGGCGGATGTTGGCATTAAGAGGGAGAAGGCCAGTTTGATATGGGGGAGGTGAAAGTATAGTTTTAAAGAAATACAGGCCACACTGTTTGAGGGGGGAAGGGGGAGGTTAAGAGAAGGATACCATGGCCCACTTAAAATGTGGTTGTGTGAGATCTGGGGGGGGGGGGGGCAATGCATTTTCACATGCCTGCACCATAGCCCCTGAACCTTGGGAGTCCTTTAAGACCCCTCAACCAAACTTCATGTTCTCTCTTCTCTCCCCCCAACATCAATAAATGCTTAGAAAGGAAAGTGGTCCTCGACCCCAAAAAGGTTGGGGACCACTAATTTATAGTACTTGCCAATTCAGAAATGCGTTTTTAATTGCATTTTGGAGCAATTGCAATTTTGCCCTTTTTGGAATGAATGCAGTTGGTTCCAGGAAAAGCATAAAAATGCTGCAGGCAGTGTTTTTGTTACTGCCCTGCAAACGCAACGTTGCTGCGGGCCCACACCCGCAGCCTTTCGGGAGCAAAGCACTTTAAGGAAACGCCGGGATTCCTAGAAAGCAAAAATGCCACTGAAAGTACTCTAGTGGGCACTCAGCCTAATAGTGTACAGCCAGATTTCCCAGTCAAACCAGCAGATGGAGCTCTACATACATAATCTATTTGTGATGAGAAATGAACAGGAGTAAATACAGAACGAGGCACTTACTTTTCAAGTGTTGGTGATGGCGCTCGCTTTGCTGTGTTGGCTGGAGAGGGAGACCGCCTCTGCAGGGTAACATTAGGAGATGGGGGACGTTTCCCAACTGAAGGAGGTGAAGACTTTTCCTGCTCTGGTTTCTATTAAGCATTATAACAAGTTACTTAGAGCACAGCAAGAATTTTAAAAACCTTGTGATCAAAGCAATGTTCATTATCTACCTCAACAATACATGCCTGAATATATATGCATAATCAGCATGTCAGCCGTCAATTGTACATTATCAGAGGAGCCGACAACGAAGACACTGAAAAAAGTTCTGTCAAAGCCAAATACCAACCTAGCAGCAAGACTATAATAAAGCTGCTAAGAAAAGGTCTGGGGAATACAAATCCAACCTCTCAGGCCATAAACCAGTTTATTTTATATTACCCAGACAAGTTCATTCCATACCAAGAGCTCATGTTTTGTGAATATCCAAAAAGGTAGTAAAATCAAGCTGGTGAGACACTAATTATACACCTGTGCATATATACGAGGCTAACTCCTAATTATCATATGACACTGCGCCTGCCGGGATCCACAAGTTTTTGAAGTCCATGTAAAACACTTTTGGCAGGATTCACAAAGCTTTTCACCTTATCTATGTTACATTTGTAAGCTCCCAAAGAGCAAAAAAAATATAATTAAAGGTAAGAAAAGGAATATTGAAATGAAGTTATTCAGAAACAACTTACTTTACTGATCATTTTGTTTCTAAATGTGCTGGAAGGGTATTTATATCAATTAGGCGATAAGTAACTTATGATTAGTTTTAGTTTTGGGGATAGAGCCCATTGTCAATTAATGTCCAACTAACATGGTCAACATCTTCCGGTTCTCATTCCAGGAACTCAATTAGAAAGAAATTATTGTACATTTCCCTCCCCCCCCCCCTCCCGGGACAAAACGATCTTCCGGCCCCTGCCGCAGCTCACTTCCTGTATTTTGCAACTTAAAGAGACACTGAAGCGAAAAAAAAATGATATTATGATTTGTATGTGTAGCACAGCTAAGAAATAAAACATTAAGATCAGATACATCAGTGTAATTGTTTCCAGTACAGGAAGAGTTGAGAAACTCCAGTTGTTATCTCTATGCAAACAAGCCATTAAGCTCTCCGACTAACTAAAGGTCCGTACACACGCCGGACTTTAGGCAACGACGGGTCCGTCGTTGCCTCCCGCTGGGTGGGCGTGCCAGCGACAGTCCGGCGTGTGTACGCTCTGTCGTCAGACTGATACGGCTGTTTCTGAGCGATCCGCCCGGCGGATCGCTCATAAACAGCCGTATCAGTCTGACGACAGAGCGTACACACGCCGGACTGTCGCTGGCACGCCCACCCAGCGGGAGGCAACGACGGACCCGTCGTTGCCTAAAGTCCGGCGTGTGTACGGACCTTTAGTCGTGGAGAGGGCTGTTATCTGACTTTTATTATCTCAACTGTAATTGAACTGTTTACTTTTCCTCTGCTAGAGGAGATGTCATTACTTCACAGACTGCTCTGAAAGACTCATTTTGAATGCTGAGTGTTGTGTAATCTGCACATATTATAGAATAATTCAATGTTAGAAAAAACACTATATACCTGAAAATAAAAGTATGAGAATATTTTCTTTGCTGCTAATCTTCTAGTAATTATTCATAGTACACAACCAATTCACTATATCATATTTTTTTTTCCGCTTCAGTGTCTCTTTAAATGTCACGTTCCACTGTGTCTCCCACTGACGTCGCCAGGAGATTTCTGCGCAAGCGCAGTGACTGCGGCATTACAGTAGCAAAAACCCAGAAAGTGAGCCACGACGGGGACCGGAGGATCGTTTTGTCCCGGCACAGGCACAGTACATCTGTGGGGGGCTGGTAGAAGCCCCAGGTAAGTTGAACTTTTTTTTTTGGACCCTTACAGTTGTCCTAACCACTTAACGTCCAGCCAACGCCGATAGGCGGTGGCTGGTCGCAGTGGTATTTCCAAGGAAACGGCCGTTCCATGTCAGTTCACGGAGGGAGTCTCTGAACAGCCTGCGAGCTTCCGATCGCGGCTCGCAGGCAAAATGTAAACACCGGGGGAAGAAATCACAGTCACAGCAGCGTCGTAAAGGAGTTCGGCGATCCCCAGCCTCTGATTGGCTGAAGCCTATCAGAGGCGGTACAGGATGGATCGCCATCCTGTACCATCCACAGTAGTGAGGAGAGGGAGGGAAGGAGAGGGAGGGTGGAATAGCGCTGCGGAGGGGGGCTTTGAGGAGCCCTCCTCCGCAAGGCACAAAGCAGCGGCGGCGATCAGACCGCACCCCAGCAGGACATCCCCCTAGTGGGGAAAATAGAGGGGAGGGGATGGGGGGGGGGGGGGGGGGGGGGGGAGTCTGATCACCCTGCCTGCCACATGATCTATGCTGGGGGCTGAAGAGCCCACCCAGCACAGATCAATGCAAATTTAAGCTATAAAATAGCAATACCTCATATTGGGGAAAGTAGGCCGTTGGAATATGGAACACCGTCACCGCCGTGCACCAGAATGAGCTCTTTTGAGCGAGGTTTTTCAGCATGCCTGGTTGAACGTTTTGATCGATTTCACTAAAAAAATCAATTGAAATGATCGATTGGTTGCATCATTAACCATTATGACTGGACTGGCCGCAAATTGAGTAATGTATGGGCATATTTATTGTTGCTCCACAGCACTATGCAAACACCTGGTTATCATCAGATGTTCCAAGTGGGGACCCACTGCAGCTTATCAGATAAAAAAGCCATGCTACATGCTTTACACTTTCCATAGACGTCTAACAACTCTTTATGTTGAAAATATAAGACATGTGGAGACATTCATATAACAGAAAGCCATTTGTGTACCTGACTAGGTTCAGCAGTGCTGGCACTGGAGGGAGAACTTTGAGAGGACTTCAGGCGGTCAATACTACGGCTGCGCATGGGACCTTTAGAGACGGAGGGTGGGGTACTGATGGTAGTGGCTGAAGCTGAACGAGGACAGAGGTAAGATTCTATAAAGTTAAGAATATGACAGACAAACAGAGAGCCAAGTGCAGAGCATAACAGAGGAAAAGGGAGAGAAAGAGAGAAAGACCGTGTGTTAGAAATGGTAAGGAAGCTCACCGCAGAAGTGCGCAGTGCAGCAGTTCACACAAAGCACCATCACCATATGTTAAGTGTACAAAAGCAACAGTACCAAGAAGAAAGACCCCTTTAGAATGGACAGCAACATGACAGGGTCTATTTACTAAGCTGTTTTGTGGCACATTCCAAAAAATAACCTTTTACAAGTGTAACATGCCAAATCATGTACACATACATTTGGGATTAAAAGAAAATAAAAAAAACAACAAAAAATACACCTTGTCATATTTCTTAATCAAAAGAGGAACTCCAAGCAATGTGGAAAATTGGACATATCGTGGCAAAAGTTAGGGCAGGTTCACACGACAGTTTCAGGGGCCAGCGAAAGCATCTTTTAAAAGGGGCCTACCGTTGCTCCATTCAAATGAATGGAAGAGGTTTTTAAACAACGATGACAGCAGATGGCGTCGTTCTAAAACCCGCCTTGGAGCATCTGGATGTCAGTTGCTTTTGCTGGCGATGCGGTTGAAAGCCAGCAGAAGACAAATGATGGCAAATGATCACATATGCCATTAGGCGGAGGCCAACAGGAGGAAGGACTACAGAGAACGGCAAACAAAACGCTGTTGAAAGAGCTCTAACAAGGTTAAAGCATCATAGAAAACTACTGACGTTTGTGTTCAGAAAAATAACAGCGTACAAAACAAAAACGCTGAGCAGAAGCCCATCTGAACGATTTCTTAATTAACTTTATTTTTTTTTTTTAGATGGGAGGAATCAGGCACAGACAATGTGGCCCATAAAGTTAAAAAACACAAACAATATCACTGATCATTTGCTATGGCTTGACTCCAAGATAATTGTCGGCCTTTATTTTTGTCTCTCTTTTTGCCTCTTATTACCGGCTACAACCAGACATGGAATTGAACTGAAGTGGACAGTGAACAGAAGTGGACAGCTGGATATACCCAGCGTAGGTGCTTGGGGACTCAATGGTTGCACATACATGCAGAGCTTATAGAAAAGCTGTGCTGAGTACTGTATCTACTCTCCAAACACAACAGTGCATTTATTGCACACTCTGTCCAACTCAGTTTTCCAAGTAAAGTCAGAATGGAGGGGTTGAAGTATAACTATATAGCAGTGTATACGTACTGCATGCTATATGTTAACATGTCCATTCACATTCATAGAAGGCAAAAAAGATCAATGCTTAGTGTGCCTAGGGCTGGTAGCTCCATGCTATATGGAGACAATTTGTAGTTCTGGATAGGATGCCAGAGGAACACATATTTCCACCAAAATATACCGGAAACGCACTGCAAGAATACCTGAAGTGCGAAGTATATTGTGGCTTCCATATACATTTCCTTTTCAATAATACCAGTTACCTGGCAGGTCCTGCTGATCTCTTTGCCTGCAAAAGTGTTTTATCACACACCTGAAATAAGCATGCAGCGAAATCAGTGAGACTTCAGTCACATCATCTGATCTGCATGCTTTTTCAGGGCCTATGAATGAAAGTACCAGAGGCAGATGTTCACCAGGATAGCCAGGAAATTTGCATTGTTTTAAAGAAAATAAATATGTCAGCCTCCATGTTTCTCTCACTTTGGGTGTGCTTTAAGCAGAATGGGCTTCTGCCCTATGATTATACATACACCTTTGTAAACCTAATCTATCTTCTATGGAGATCAATAACCTATCATAAACAACAACAAAAATAAATTAGGAATAATTCAGACCAAAATACTTTTTAATAATGCAGAAAGATCAGATTAGTAAATAGACCCATCGTTTTAGACAGAAGTGGAATGAAAAAAAATCTTCTATTGGTTTGGAACAAATGAATGTCTCTACTTAAGCTATGGTTGCTACATTTTTAAGTGGCATTAATGCCCGAGCTATAAATATAGTTAAATAATTGTTGCGGGAATGTTTATTAAAAAAAAAATGTGCATACAGGCTCAGTTTTCAATAGACCAATGTTCCTTTTGTTTTGCTGGAACATAGAACAAATAGCACATAGTTATGGAGAATTACTGTAACTTGTGGTTGCACTGCAATATAGGAGGTCCCCAGCAGGTGCAAGCAAAATCAGAAAGCAAGATGCTCTGTCCTGAGAAAACTGGGGAGCACTTAACTGGCAGACCCTTTGTGTTTCTACTGCTGAAGCACAGCCTGGTAAACGAGGTTGCTTTTGAGGTTTCCTGTACTATGGTAAGCAATGAAAGATGCTATTGTACAATGCAGGGGTAATTCTCCATGATGCTGCATGCTACAGGACACAGATCTTCAAAATGACTTAGTAACTATGTGGAGCACTCAGATGAAGATGAGCGTGCAGTTACCAGGCTCCTGGTGTTACCTGGTGATTCTTTTCCATCAGCTGATAATGTGGCAGCACTCTTACTCCTAGCTAGGGAAGACTGAGTAGGGGCGAGGAGGCGACTGATTAAACTACTATCCAGAGGACTGGTCTGGGGGCGAAGAGCTAAATGAACAAACCAAATGGGTGTCACCATGAATATGTACAATCCAATAAAGACAAAAAAAAGACATGGATTCAAAAGCATCAAGCACCAAGAGAAATGTGTTAGAATCAGAAGGAAGCTAAGAAAAAGGGAATGAAAAGGCATATCCCCAGGTAACAAAATAATCTGCATTATTGCAAGGAGCAAGCATTACTTTTCACAACATTTTATACTTTGTACATTTCAAAAGACATTTAACAAATATATACAGAAGACTGTTAAGAGTTAACGATGCAGTAATGTTTTTAGTAGCCACTCTATAGCTTGACTAAATGGCTGAAAGAAAAACATTATTAAACTGAAATTAGAGGAGAAATAGTATGTTAACAACACTGAACCATCCATAGCATAGCATATTAGAGAAACAAACTTGCTGTTACAATCCTGTGTTAAAAAAAGTTAAAAGATTAGTTCTTCCATGTTGAGTAGCGGCACAGTACATAAAGCTATCAGAGAAATGGTTTAGACATACATGCTTGTCCTTTGTTAGCGTACTTTGCACAACTGAATATGTTACATATCTCTTTAATGTATCAAAAGATGTACCAAATGTTGGAAAAAGATTGAACAATCTGTCAGGCAACTGAGATTGCCCCCACCCCAATCACCTATCACTAATGTTAACACATCTACCCCTTCAAACTCCACTTCTATGCCATATGCCTGATCCTCCAACAAGCTAGAAAGTCTGTTCTGCCGTCAATGTTCACCATTTTGTAGCATTTCAGCTCGAGTGGCTCTAAACACACAGGGCAGCTGATTTTCTAAGGTCATCCCAGGCGGGACACCGCTATGACAAACACAAGCAATACAGCAAACATGACCATGATTTATACAACATTTTCTGCAGTATTTCTGCAACGGCTTGCCTGGTCATACTGCAATTAGGCACACCATGTTAACCTTGACTTCCTAAAGGTCCTTTCCATCTTTCAAATGTTCTGTTTAACCTGCCTCCACTGGAAACTCAATCCATTCAACTGTATCAGAAGGGTGGGTTCAGTGAAACCTCAGCCACATCCCCTTCAAAAGTACAGGTTGTAAGGAATGGGGAGTAGCAGCTCAACCACACCTCCACCCAAGACCATGGACATTTTATACAGCTTTACCGGATCACTAACAAGGCAGGTCACATGGAAAAGAAGAATGCGGAATTGGGATTTTCAATGCAGTTGCATGCACAACTTCAACAGTATGACTGCTAATTCTTAACCCTTTCAGCAATCTTAACTGGTAAGACCTGCATAATTTACCAACAAAATCATTTTTATAACCTCAGGTTTAGAGGATTACTTTAAGCCCAGAAGGACCTTAGCAAATCAGAGTGCTATTACATAAGATATAACCAGAAGTCTACTGCTCTGACTACTAAGCTAGGGTGTCACACTTGTCGCGTTTTCTGCACAGAAAAAAACATTCAAACTGAGAACTCATGTTAATAATTAGACTAGTTCAGACTTGAATGCGATTTTCTCAAGCAGAAAAAAACCCTGATATCCTGCAGCATAATTCTGCACATTGTGTGCGTTTTACCTATCAATGACATTAGCTGCTGTAAAAAAAATAGAAAATAAAATGTGTTTTTCTGCATACCAATGTATCTGGTGTGCAGAAACCGCATGCAGAAAATCGCGCACAGAAAACTGAAAGACTAGTGTGACCTCTTCCTCCCTGAAACATTCAACAACCAGAATGCCATCCTTATGTATCCATATACGGTAACTGCTATCAATTCTAGCTATCAAAATATCCATTTCCTTATCAGCTGAAAACCTTTCATGCACTGGCTGAAAGAAGGAATAATGTCTTTGCTAATGGGCAATTTAAATGAAATTGTATTAGCTGTGATAAACATACAGAATGAAACCGGCAGTCTGAGAAAGTAACTCTTCCCACACTTGTAGCATTACACAGACTACATCCTCACTCCACTTGTCTGATTTTGGCAATTTATGAACCTGGATAGAACAAACTGTGGATGTGAGTAGGTGTGTGTGACTCACTGCTTGTATACATTGTATCAGTGTATAGAATACGGTGTTTGCAATGGAGTTAATCATAACAGAATGAACGTTAAGGGTTGAAGCTTGGCTGCCATGGACATGTTAAAGCGGTTGTCGTACTGAAGCCCTGCTAAACACACAAAGCAGATTAAACAGACACCTGTTTTTTCTTCCTTTTTCATGCCCTCTAGAACAGGAGATTTTTTATTATTCAGTCTACTGAGCGATGAGCTTCTCTTCTGTCCTGCTCCACCTAGACGTCAAATTAATAGAATACCATTTACCAAACTCAAGATAAAATGCAAAATAACATATACAGAATGCTCAGCACAGCATGCAGAGGCTAACAATGGAGGCATTGCAAAGCACTGTTCAAAAAGTTTAAGCAGCAGGAAACTGATGGCCCCATAAACTAAAGGTAGCCATACACTGGTCGATTTGCCATCAGATTCGACCAACAGATAGATCCCTCTCTGATCGAATCTGATCAGAGAGGGATCGTATGGCTGCCTTTACTGCAAACAGATTGTGAATCGATTTCAGCCTGAAACCGATCACAATCTGCTGAGCTGCCGCTGTCGCCCCCAGGGCCCCCGCATACATTACCTGAAGCCTGGTCCCGGGCATCTTCTCCGCATCGGCTCCCGGCGGGCATCTTCTCCGCATCAGCTTCCGCATCCCGGCATAACTTTCTGTCAGCGCCCTCTATTTGTACTTCCGCTGTCACTGCAGTGACACAGGAAGTTATGCTGGATGCCGGGATTGCGGAAGCTGATGCGTAGAAGATGCCAGCCGTAAGGTGATGTGGAGAAGATGCCGGGATCCAGCTTTAGGTAATGTATACCTGCGTCGGTCGTACGCCGCTAGCGATGCGCTCCTTGCCCGATCGACGGTATTTTTCCGCACGGCGCGAACGACGGGACCGATTTATTTCGGGCCGAAATAGATCGAAAATTAGCGTGTTGCGTGAACGATTTGACAGCAGATTCGATCCCAGTGATCCAATCTGCTGTCGATCGGAGGGAAATCGGGCCAGTGTATGGCCAGCTTAATACTGCACTGACATACCAGCTCAAATTCTGGAAATCTGATCAAATGGGACAGGGCAGTGCTTTGATCACTGCTGCCTGGTTAATTATCAGTTAGAAAATCATTAATTGTTTGACAAATTGGTCCTACTGACCCATGTCTGTTTTATCACTCAAGTCTAATTTCCAAACCCCCAGTGAAAAGTCCACACTAGTAAACCGCCATAGGAGGAAAAAAAAGTCAGAGTGAATACCAGTAATTTCCAAATAGGATTTGTAGCAAAAACTTAAAACAAGCCAGCTGGAAGAATAAAGCCCATAGCAGATATGTCATTTACAAATGGGGTTGGGTTGAAGGCGTTGCAGACCAACTTTCCAAGGTGCTGGACCAATATGACAGTCAATAGAAAATACATGAGGTTTGTGCACTCAATTGAAGAATTGGTGATATTTGTGGCCCTGAAACGGACGTTTGTTGTGGAGTGGACATCTGGCACATATCGTGAATAAACATCACTATTTCTTCAGTTGAGTGTGCTGACCTCATGGATTCCATTTGGTGTCAAATTTATGCTCCCTCCTCAAAAATGTATTGTGGGCCCCTGTTCCATTAATCCCTGCGCTCTAGTGTTCCTCCTCGCCTGCCCATAACTTCTCAGTGACCCAGTGCATGTCATTACGCAATAATATTCTCCAGATCACTGAAAAGATGTGGCCAGGCGAGGAGGAACACTAGAGTGCAGGATGAAGCGAGGATGAAGATGAGGGCGCACAGACCAATGCAGCAGCGTGCCAGCTGGGAAAGACAAACTGCTATGCTTTCAAAAGCTTTGCAGGAGCCAGTCAGGGGAAGGCCTGGAGGGGCCAGGGAGCAATTGTCCAGGTTTTCCCTATGATAATGTCCACCCTGATGGAGAGGAGAGGTGTTGCGACACTATGGGATAGAGCAGTCCTAAGGAAGGAATGTCACACCCACAGCTTGTCCTGCACTGAAGCAGAGGCCAAGATTAGTCAGAAGAGGCAGAGAAATAGCCACAAACATTCTAATTACACTTCAATAGCTTGAAGTGCAAATACAGCAAGACCTCAGTATTCCTTGCAGCTTGTGCTTTGAAGGGAGAGCTGCAGAGGTGATAAGGCATGGGATGAACATGCTCAACAGCGGTTGTTTATGCTTTCATAACTTTTGTTGTGAAACCAGCTGAAACACCTAGAAAGAGTCTTTTGCTATTGTTCAAAGAGCTGATAAGAAGTCAATTCAACAGTTGGATTGACTTCTTAACAGCTCTTTGAACAATAGCAAGAGACTTTTTTTTTAGGCGTTTCAACTTGTTTCACAAAAAAAGTTGTGAAAGCATAAAAGACCGCTGTTGAGCGTGTGTATGAGGTTTTATCCGCATCTTTGTTTTTTAACAGACAGATTAAGTTGTGATGTTACACATCAAGGTTTCAGGAATAACCATCTCAGGGGGACACTGAATCAATGAAGATCCAGTGTTCTATAAGTGTTCTATAAGAGTGGTAGTACCTTCCATCACTGAACTGTATTAGTACAAATATCTGGACTATGTGATGTTCGATAATTTGAATTATAAATGTAACGTTCGATCACATTTATAGAAAATATTTTACACAGGCCTCAGAGATAAAAGAGGCCAACAAGTGGCCATAGCTAAAATATGACTTTTGGGCGGAGGATGTACATAAAGTAGCTGTATTCTGCACCTTTGTTTTCCTGGTTTGAGACCCTAGGCGAGTGGGGTTGTGCACTGAGTGGAGTTTTGTTACTCAATCTGCTTAATGATGAACTTCTCTGCTTGGTACCTGTAAAAAATGAATAGTTGTTAACAAGTCTAGGAATACAAACGTGAACATGAAAAATGTTTACATAGACCTTTCAGAGATTTTTTACATAAAGATTTGCAAAGACTGCTGATGCAATGAAATTACGGTTTCATAACAAGATCTGGAGCAATAGGGATGAATCACAAAGAAGGAAATACATTTCAACTATTTTAACCACTATCTACTATAAATGTTTTTCTTAAAAAAAAAACCTGGAAGCTGCGTGGAACCTTTAGGCAGGGATCAAACTTGTGATCTTCGCATGCGGTTTTCTGAATTGTGAACGCTACCGCATGGATACCCTATGCAGTTTGCATTGTCTGCATGTATATGTTTGAGGGTTAGAAACTGCCAACTTGCTGCTTTTTCTGCATGGGGCGTGAACTTCACACTCAGTTTGCACCGATTGGCAGGCTGTCAGTTTGGACAATGTGCACCACCTACTTGCAGAACATGGGATCTTCCATGCAGTGCATTCCTGCATCACACAGAAATAGTGAAATGTGTTCTTTGCCTTAAAAAAAAAAATGTTCATCATTGCACCCGATTCTCTTGGCTAACAAAAATTCCATGAGTGTCAGCTTTGGTGCCAGATAACGCTACCAGGGTAGACAAATGATAGGTATTTGCTACACTGACTGAAAAGCTCTGCACCCCAAACATCCTAGAGAACCTTTCACTGATCAGCTAAAAATGGTTGTCTGGGACACTTCCAGGATGGGGAGGACTATAAATAAGTTTGGCAAAATATTTTAACACTATAAACGACTTACTCATGTATTAGGCTGAAACTCCATTAAGAGCGAGCTCTGGGCATGTACAGCAATATGAACAAACCAAGAAAAAAGTTCATATCCACAGAGTACTCCAATGAGTGGCCAAGTGGATTATATTTAAAAGGGAGCCATACTCATTCTTAAAGTCAACCCGAGGTGAAAATAAACGGATGAGATAAACAATTGTATTTATGCTTCTACTCCTAAAGATGACTTGTTTTTTTTAGATATCCCATAGTTTAATTTTATATTTAAACATTTACAAACTAGATTGAATGTTTAATTGTCTCTGCTCAATGCCAGCCTAAAAACATCCCAGTTAAAAAAAAAGGTCAATAGTTCATGTATTTTATCTCGGTCTGCTCTCAGAAGTTGTATTTTGGCAGGAAAACCTTTATGGCTGTTAACTGCTTATAAGTGATGTTTACTATATTACTGACAAGGTACCGACAAGATAGAAGTAGTCACTTCCATGCCTAAAAATTAACTCTTTCAAGCAGCGAAATAAAGTAAAACAGCCTGGTTATTATGTTTTGTACTGTACATACATGTTTATCATGTCACATGTCGCCTCAGGTATACTTTAATCATGTATTACAAGGTTTACAATCCTGTAGCTGGTGGCTTTGCAGTTTATAGAAAATGTACCCAATTATGTTATGATATTGAGGAATACATTTTGAATTATGGATATACTACTTGAGTGGTGCAGGTATATGGGTAAACGTTTATCTTGGTTTATTAACATATAAAATAATTGGCACATTTTCATTTTAAAACTTCACAAAGTGAGACTATTTTATTATTTGCTATTTTAGCAAGAAACCATGCATAGGCAAAGCAGCTAACCTAAAACCCATTACATGGTCTGAAACAGAAAGGATTCGTGAATGTGCACCCCCTTTCCACGATGCCATGCCTCACTAGGGTACTGCCGCCATTTCTAAAATTGCTGCAGCACTCGTGCACCATCCAAATCCAATACACGTGCCAAATACTATGGGGCTTCAGATGTGATGTGCAATGCAGGCACTATTTTTTTCCAGAATCTAATTGGAGGCAGCCTTTTGATCTCAAGGAAAGAGTGAATTTGATTAACTGGAGACTTAAAATTAAAAATACAAGATTTCAGAAATAAAATCTATTTTCTAAATTATAATAATAAATAGCAGCCTTTTTTCAGCTGCATGACAAATCTAAAATATTTTACACTTATTGGAGGAACCCCTCCCTTCCTTTCATATTGCCGGGACAGAATACGGCAGACAGGTGGAGTAGAAGGTGTCCGGCAAAGGAGGAATTGCTAATGGCTGCCACCTGTATAACCCTAGTTATGAAAAAAGGGGGAAAAGCATGCACTGAAATGCTCGCAGGCTTGAAGGAGTGTTTATTTATCTTTGTATGTGTCAGAATGGTGCAACTAAATATTTTGAATTAAAAAAATGTTTGGATTGGGTCCACTTTAATAAATACACAGCTTGTACAAAGCAGACCCGAGCAGGCATCAGCTGTGTAATACAAGTTACCCTTTCCCTTGATCAGAGCTATTCCACTATAATAAGAGAAAGCAGGCACATTCAAATAGTTTATATAAGTGTCCTTGCAGCTTGGGTCATGGGGACACCATAGTAAAGCAACGTTTTACTCCAGGACAGTATATTATCTGTTATAATAGTACATTTCTTTATGTTCATTTTAAATGCATAAAATGTTTAATGGAGAAGTTCCATAAAAATATTGCGTTTCCCAGGACATGCAAATATTACCACTACATGTTACAGAGAACAACTCCATCCAAAACCTAATGGCAGCGTCGGTGTATGCAGGTGTGGAAGTCAAAGTCAAGTTCACCTGGCAGGAGACTGTTGCAGGAATAATGCTGTTTAAATAACATCTCATTATCTCGAGCATCTGCTGGGTGCTGTACCACTGTACTTCTACCTGCATAAGGAGGTTGACTGACTACAAATTGTTACAGGAGTCTATAATCCATGCTCTAGAAGAACCAGCATAAAACAGCAAAAAAAAGTGTGGCAGATGTTTTCCGGGGACTGATAGAGACCAGGGAATAATGTGGGTCATCAGTTGCCTCATGTTGTGTATGACTACCACACTTGCATTGCTCTCCACCAATACATCCACATGGTACTATGGGGAGCTTGTCTTCAATCTTCGCAAAAGATTTGGAGGAAATGGTTGAATGAAGATGGACATTACCAGATATCCAAAAATAAACAATACTAACACCAACATTTACAGTATTAAATGGAACATTTGCCCTAAAGAGAACAAACAATTTCAACTTTTTACTGCTAATTATCTACATAAATTCACCTCTCTCAGAAGAGCTTGGAAGGGTTGCAGATGAAGATGATAATCTCTTAGTTATGCTGCTGTCTCCCTGCTTTAAATTAGAAGCTGAAGTTGAGCGCTTGTTTACTGGAGAGAAGAGGGAGAAAGAACAAATGGCACAAACAGAGTTAAATAATATTCTATAGACACTGGCTGCAAGCAGTGATATCTCATGCAAAGGGTGACTATTTACAGTCGTATATTAGAAACAAAGCTCCAGGTCAGAGAATTGTGTTATGACTGGTTGGCGACATGTAGGTGGACCCTAAGCAGTAAAAAGCACTTGAGAAACAATGTGAAGGCAGGATACAAACAGACTACAAGTTATAGCACCACAGACTGAGCAATCTATTCTCTCAAAGAATGCTAATGAAATTTAGATTAAAAAAATACAATGTTATGTCCCACAAGGAGTGAGTGTGGGACACCTACAGATGGGAGGACAAGAACGGTCAAGTACTGGACCTTTGTTGGGAAATTTTTGACATGAGAATGGCTTATAGTGATCACAGGGTAAGGAGCCAATGAAATCAGCGACAGCAGAGCGAGTGGCCTGCAGCAACGGGAGTGTGGCACCGTAATTGAAATCTACACCTTGGCAGTAATAAGCAGCCATGAAAAAGGCGTAGATTTCAATCACCGCGGCCTGGAGGCAGTTAAATGGAAATAAATATGGCAGCCTCCTCTTACTTCAGGTGTTCTTTAAACAATAACCTATTTAATAGGCCAGGAATGATTTCCATGTACTCTCCTGAATTGTTGGACCTATAGATACGTAGCACAACGCATATTTAACTATTACAAAAATAATAAATGACTTTCCTTAAAATAATGATAGGATTTTTTTTTTAAATCTTCCCCAGCCTCTGTAGGGCTTTTTAAAGGGAACCATAGATGAAATAAATAAAGCTGTTATACATACCTGGGGCTTCCTCCAGCCCCATACGCTCTGATCGATCCCACACCGCCATCCTCCTCTGCCCGCAGCTACAAGAACCGGCTCCCCGCTGTCGGAGCCAGTCTAAGCGTAAGGGAAGTGTGCTGTTTGCGTATCTCTGCAGCAGCAGCAGCTGGAGAGATATGTAGAGGGCGCACTTCTCCTGCGTAGCTGGTTCTGATAACGTCAGTGACGGGAGCCGGTTCTCGTAGATGCAGGCAGCGGACGACGGCGGCGGCGTGGGATCGATCAGAGCGCATGGGGCTGGAGGAAGCCCAAGGTATGTAGAACATCTTTCATTTTCCTGTCTAGGTTCATCTCTGGATCCCTTTAAAGTCTACAAGATTTTTGCTCCAGTGAGTAGGGACTTTAGTTGATATATCAGTACTGTGGCTGTTTTGTGCAGACGTCATCAATGGAATTGAGGTTAATTTTAAATTCCTACAGGATTCATCATATCAGCAGTGCAGATAGCATTGACAATAGTGACTACCAAAGAGTAATATAATAGGCTATCCAACAGAACATATAGAGTAGGGGGTGTAGGGGGAGGGTCTAGCAGAATCATAAGAGGCAAGGCTGCAAATCCAGGTATACCGTTAATGACATCCAATAAGTAGAGTCACAGGAAAGTCAAATCATGCAGGGATGCAAATATTTTAAAGCATGCTACTAACAGGTTAATACGTTATGCCAAGGTCAATACAAAATGAAAGGAGTGTGTAGGTTTTTTCCCCATTTGTATTTTATATATCTGGTTTAGCAACACCATAGATTGTAATTGAGTGTGCGCTGTGAGTGATTTCAGCACTAATAGTCAATTATCAAGTATGTCATATTATATTGGCTGCTTAACAGAATAATAAACAAACAAGTATGCTAAAAACCCCATAAACATCCCCTTGTAATGACAGGATATCAATAGAAGCTGCTTTATTGGGCCAGATATAAAAGCAACAACACACAATCTTCTGACGGAATGTACTGGACCATGTATACAATGCAGGCAGCATCACTACCGCCTGAAGAAAATTATCCCATAAACTCATCAGCATCACATGATCCAAGCGGAAAGATATTCTTACTGCAGTAAAATGAATGGTATGGTGGATACTACTCAGGACACCATTAGGATGCACTCTGGCAGGTAAACAGTACAGTTTCCAATAAACTTCAGTTTATTTGAAATAAGCATAGCCATTGTAAGATGTTAATAAACAAAGGGCTGCAGTAACAGTTGCCAATAAACTTCAAGGTATTTAAAAAATGAGCATAGCCAGTGTTAGAGGTTAATAAACAAAGGGCTGCAAAAATAGATTTAAATATATACCACTAGGTCCACTCTTATCTTCTGGCTGTTGCTCTGCAGAACTTTTGTCTGCAGAACTGGGAGAACCAATTCCTGGTGCACCTATGTAAGGACATAATGTAAATGGGGACAAATTGGTCACATCTATGCATGAGGTTTCTGCAGCAATAACATAGCACAAATGTTGCTATACAAAGTAAGGAAATGTTATCAGAATTTCAGTCTTTGTCAAAGCAGAACACAAGAGAAACAACATTAACAATAAAGATCCTGTTCAGCCAGATTTTGTTTTGTATCAGTTCAACAGAGCATTACTTTAAATGACTAATACATTTAACTGTCTTGTTTAAAAAAAAAATAAATTAAAAAAAGTCTATTTTCCCAAAATAAAATACCTGCTGTAACAATTCTAAGTTCATCCTCCCTCAGCCCCAATTCACACAGGACGGATCAAAAACTGATCTGTAAAACGGATTAATAATAATCCTAACATTTGTATAGCGCTTTTCTCCTGTTGTGCTCAAAACGCTGCAGCCGTTGGGACGTGCTCAAGGGGGCACACTGCAGAGTTAGGAAGTTTTGCCCAAGGACTTCTTACTGAATAGGTATTGACCCTAGCCAGGATTCAAACAACGGTCTCCCACAACAAAGGCAGAGCCCTTAACTAGTACACTATCCAGCCATTACTTTTTACATCAGTTTTTGATCCATTCCGATAGCCAGTGGTCAATGTGACGTGTTCGTCGCTCTGGAATTACCACAGCATCCCCAAGTTTGAGGTCCGTTCGACGTAGCATGTCGATCCATCCAAACAGAGCACTGTGAATGGATCCAATGGTTAACATTGGATCTGTTAGCACCCGTTGGGATCCATTCCGGTACAGTCATCTGAATGGACCGTTTTGCCTACCAATGTGAAATGGGCCTAACACAAGCTTTAGTCACATGGGCATAGTGTGGGGACTGCTGTCAGCTGAAGCCATGCCTCTCTATGGACTGATTTTGTATCAACGCACTGTGTTTAGTGGGTTGCGAATAACTGCAGATTGACTCATTTTTTTTTTCTTAACTGTAAGATTAATTAAAAGTAAGTCTGAACTATGTTTGTTTACCCACAGAAATGTGGAGAATTAAAATAAAACTGATGTCATTTGCTGCTGTCTGCAGCTCATGTTGTAAACGTGCATTTGTTTGTTTGTGTATGCTGGTATACAGTGGCTTGCAAAAGTATTCGGCCCCCTTGAAGTTTTCCACATTTTGTCACATTACTGCCACAAACCTGAATCAATTTTATTGGAATTCTACATGAAAAACCAATACAAAGTGGTGTAAACGTAAGAAGTAGAATGAAAATCATACATAATTCTAAACATTTTGACAAATAAATAAGTGCAAAGTGGGGTGTGCATAATTATTCAGCCCCCCATGAGTCAATATTTTGTAGAACCACCTTTTGCTGCAATTACAGCTACCAGTCTTTTAGGGTATGTCTCTACCAGCTTTGCACATCTAGAGACTGAAATCCTTGCCCATTCTTCTTTGCAAAACAGCTCCAGCTCAGTCAGATTAGATAGACAGCGTTTGTGAACAGTAGTTTTCAGATCTTGCCACAGATTCTCGATTGGATTTAGATCTGGACTATGACTGGGCCATTCAAACACATGGATAGGTTTTGTTTTAAGCCATTCCATTGTTGCCCTGGCTTTAGGGTCGTTGTCCTGCTGGAAGGTGAACCTCTGCCTCAGTCTCAAGTCTGTTGCAGGCTCCAAGAGGTTTTCTTCCAAGATTGCCCTGTATTTGGCTCCATCCATCTTCCAACCAACTCTGACCAGCTTCCCTGTCCCTGCTGAAGAGATGCACCCCCAGAGCATGATGCTGCCACCACCATATTTGACAGTGGGGATGGTGTGTTCAGAGTGATGTGCAGTGTTCGTTTTCCGCCATACATAGAGATTGCATTTTGGCCAAAAAGTTCCATTTTGGTCTCATCTGACCAGAGCACCTTCTTCCACATGTTTGCTGTGTCCTCCACATCGCTTGTGGCAAACTGCAAACGGGACTTCTTATGCTTTCTGTTAACAATGGCTTTCTTCTTACCACTCTTCCATAAAGGCCAACTTTGTGCAGTGCACGACTAATAGTTGTCCTATGGACAGATTCCCCACCTGAGCTGTAGATCTCTGCAGCTCATCCAGAGTCACCATGGGCCTCTTGACTGCATTTCTGATCAGCGCTCTCTTTGTTCGGCCTGTGAGTTTAGGTGGACGGCCTTGTCTTGGTAGGTTTACAGTTGTGCCATACTCCTTCCATTTTTGAATGATCACTTGAATAGTGCTTCATGGAATGTTCAAGGCTTTGGAAATCTTTTTGTAGCCTAAGCCTGCTTTAAATTTCTCAATAACTTTATCCCTGACCTGTCTGGTGTGTTCTTTGGACTTCATGGTGTTGTTGCTCCCAATATTTTCTTAGACAACCTCTGAGGCCGTCACAAAGCAGTTGTATTTGTACTGACATTAGATTACACACAGGTGCACTCTATTTAGTCATTAGCATTCATCAGTCAATGTCTATGGGCAACTGACTGCACTCAGACCAAAGGGGGCTGAATAGTTACGCTCACCCCACTTTGCAGTTATTGATTTGTAAAAAAAGGTTTGGAATCATGTATGATTTTCGTTCCACTTCTCCCGTGTACACCACTTTGTATTGGTCTTTCACGTGGAATTCCAATAAAATTGATTCATGTTTGTGGCAGTAATGTGACAAAATGTGGAAAACTTTAAGGGGGCCCAATACTTTTGCAAGCCATTGTATATTATGAAAGACACATTAGTGATCTGGAGCACACTGGTGAGATAAGAAAACAAGTCTAAAGGCAAACGCCACTTCTACTGAGAGGAAAACATTAATTCAAAAATACTGCTGTGTGTGTGTGTGTGTGTGTGTGTGTGTGTGTGTGTGTGTGTGTGTGTGTGTGTGTGTGTGTGTGTGTGTGTGTGTGTGTGTGTGTGTGTGTGTGTGTGTGTGTGTGTGTGTGTGTGTGTGTGTGTGTGTGTGTGTGTGTGTGTGTGTGTGTGTGTGTGTGTGTGTGTGTGTAGGAGAAACTATTGAAGCCAAATCAAAGAAATGAAACAAATTTGAGCCAAGAAAATGTACATCAGCCCAGTTTAGCAGTCCACACAACAATGTGAAATTCACTATTTCTGTGTAGAAGAAACTACTGCAGTGACTTTATAAGAAATACTGAATGGGTATGCTAGTCTACTATCATTTGAACAATGCAGGGTGACCTGGGGAAATGGAGCAGTTATTTTAGGAATACTAAATTACAAAATTGCTTGTAAAACACTGACAAATGTTACATCGGGTTATAAACGTATGGTAAGTCGCGAAACTTTACTATATTCATTCAAATTTTCCTCCAACTTCAGAAAACGCAGGTACATTTTTCTATGAACTTGAAAACCCTGTGGACAAAGCAGCAGTGTAACCACAACTCCCACGGCACCGGCTTTGCCTTGGAAGAATTTGTAGTATATGAAATAGAATGTGGTTTTAAATTCTACCTGATAATACAACCATGTTCTAATTTTGCTGGTTGCAATAGAGTGGATTCTGCAGTTAGGAAGAAAGTGCCAAACCACTTTATATTTCCTCTCCATTTAAGACTATAGTTAACACACCAGAAGCACATTACAGATCTGGTTAATGTCTGAGAGGGAAGAAGTGTTCAGGGATTAGATACATCACATATTGTATTGGACAGACCAGATTTGGCACTTTAGTTATAGTTAACCCAGCTCTAATGACAGATCATTCAGGTAACTAACAATAGTCCCTTAAAGCCAGTCATCATAGAAAATATGCATCCAGAGGGGAGAAGATGGGAGCTGTAGTGGAATTTGGCAAGCAAATTTGCCTCGTGAAGGGTATATCCTGCCTGACACTACAGCTCTATACTCATTTTGCAAACTGAAGGTCACTAGAACTTTCCTTATTCAATTTTGGGTTTGTATACGTTTTAAAGGGTACACAAACCTCAAAATTGATAATTATGGACATATTAAAACTTTATTAAAATTTGCACCAATTACTCAGGATAATATTTTTAAGGGCTCAGACACACTATAAGCACTTTTCTAAGTGGTTTTTAACCATCTTTCTAAGAGCTTTTAAAAAAATGCTCCCATTGACTTATAATTGTGGTTAAATTGCGAACACGGTAAAATTGCACGATTTCCCAGCAATTTTAATGTACCGGTAAGTCAATGGGAGTGTTTTTTAAAAAGCTCTCAGAAAGCGCTAATGGTTAAAAATCGGTCAGAAAATTGATTAGCCTTCTTCGCGTTCCCGTTCCGCAATAGCGTCCTGCACAGGACGCTATTGCGACCGGGAACGTGAAGAATGCTACGAGTAGCCAGGCCTGTCGGCAAAAACGAAAGTAGCTGGTGGCGGGGGACCGGAGGATCCGTGAGCGACTGCGAGGGCACGGGACAGCTGCAGGGGACTGGTAGAAGCCCCAGGTAAGTAAAACTGATTTTTTAATACTGGCTTAAGTATCCCTTTAAACAGCCAATGTAGTGTCATATATTAGAATGCAGTAAATTATTCAGGATACCCACCTTTAATGTAATGTTAACTGGAGCTAAACCGGTGCCTAGTAGGCAATAGCCGTAGCTCAGATTTACGCTAACAAGGTACAAGTAGTATTAGGCCAAAGGTTTACATTAGGTACTAGATTTAAGAGTAGCTAGGGGTTTAATTAGTGTAAGAGCAAGTAAAAGACTTAGTAGAATATTGGCAGCATTGCCAATATTCTTTAAATTAAAAGATCTTTAAAATGACTAAGTAAGTTTTATACTTTGCAAGACGTTTGTTCTCAAAACAAAGTAAAAATAAAAAGCATTTACTGAGTTTATTACCTTCTGCTGATCCTCCCCAGGACCATCGTTTCTGCCTCTGATCCAACTGGCTACTGCGTTCAAGAGTTCGTCTTACAGTTGCTTCCCGACGCTCCTAAAGAGAGTTGAAGAAAAATTAGACGTTATCGCATTCTCAGAAAGAATTTAATGTACCTTCCCATTTTGCAACTGCCTGCGCAGTACACGCCAACCCACATGCGAGCGATTGCGCAGTACACACCAACCCACATGCGAGCGATTGACAGCAGCGCTTGCACAGGCGCAGTAGAGGATGACCTCTGCACTGGCAGGGGCGGCTGGGAGCGGAGCTGCGGCGTGGGACATGTCGGCTGCAAAGGGCTGAAGGAAGCCCCAGGTAAGTAAATAACATGTCATTTTTTTTAATCTGCCTGGATATTTCCTTTAATGTAGAACAGCAGTGGTGGAGGGTGTTGTACAGTTGCCAAGGCTGCATTCCATCCCCTGAATTCCTATACTTATACTGGAAATGGAGGGTGATTTGCACACTGCGAGCGAGCCACCTTGCACCCTGCATAGGGGGTGTCAGGAGACACTTTTATATATTACAAGGAGACAGGAAACATTTGGCTACTAAGGGGATTGCTAGTGACTTGGAGCAGTACTGTAGATTTAATTACAATATAAACCACGATTTGAAATTAGTGGCAATTATTTGGTGTAAAAAATTTTTTGGGGGGAGGGGGATTATACATGGTAATTGGAGTACCTGTACGTGTACTAACTTAGCAATAAAAAGATTAAACTGTAAAGGTACCCATACACTTATAGATTTGCAGCAGATTCAACCTTCCTGTCAGATACCTATCAGGTCGAATCTGACAGGAATGTATCTGATGTGTGCAACAGAGTAGGAACAGATTTCCAATAGATTTCATAATGAAATCTATTGAAAATCGATCAAGATGCACTGTTGCACTGTTCTATCCAATGCAACTCCATGGGCCATTGATCGGCTGCCAGCAGCCGATCGACCTAGATTTTCCATCTGGACCAATCAAGTAAATTGATAGAAATCGATCAGAAATCGATCATGCTTCTTGCTGCATAGAATTCTCGGCCAAATTCCGATGGCAGAAACCGACCACTGTATGGGCCCCTTTAGAGTAATGAAAATCTTCTAGAAAATCTACTTGAAGCTATCGGTTCTGGATGTACCATAACCCGAACATCACCAAAATTTGTAACAGCATCACGTTACAAAATGACTTGTAAAACTTGGGTATGTCCTAACAGGTTTTTCACTGAAGACAGAATACTAATTTAATGAGGCAAGCAGCAAATCTCTAACGGCTTAGTGAAAACATCAATCAAATAATGCTGCCCCAAGATATACTTACCTGGGGCTTCCTCCTGCCCCTTGCAGCCCACAGATCCCACGCAGCATCACTGCGCGCAGCTGCCAGCCCAGGATCCCCGCCGGTGCAAAGGGCAAACTTGAGGTCGTCTCTAGTGCGCCTACACAAGCACCACAGTCAATCAAGCCCAGGTTGTCTGCGGTGTACTGCACAGGCACAGAACTACAGCGAACGTGGATTTGATTGGCAGTGGCGCAGTAGAGGAGGTCGGTCTCTGCACCTGTGGGGACCCCCGGGCTGGAAGCTGCAAGCGGAGATGCTGCGTGGGACCTGTCGGCTGCAAAGGGCAGGAGGAAACCCTGGGTAAGTATATCAGAGGGCAGCGTTATTTGATTGATGCTTCCTTTAAGTGCAAAACCTCACAGTATTAGTATACTGCACAAAACCGGCTGAATTCATTTAAGCTTTGTAATGCCGAATTTAAACTTCTGTCTTTCTCACTTTATAAGTAAACATTTTGGCAATATTCATTACTGTTTTCCTTGGTAAGGAATGTTCATAGGTATAAAAAAAAAAAAATCATTGCACAATACTGTTATTTTTAAGATAAATGTACAGTATATGCACTGAACACAAATAGGTTGCAAAATACTGCTGCGGGGATGAAAAAATTGGATGGCACTGTAGACAGGAGCCGGACATGTAGAGGCAAGACAAGGTTCTGCTGTGATCCTATTTATATTCCGAAGGACAAAGCAGCATATAAAAGAACACATGGAAAGCACATTGAACATCCTCTGCAAGGACTACATATGAACAGCCAGATGTCAGCATACCCACCCTACATTCAAGGATTGTTTTATAGCTTCTCTTTTGAACGCTGTTTATTGAAATTTTGCAGGTTTTTTTTTTTTAAACATTTCATTACACTCAAGCACAATCTGATACAGATAATCCCCGGCTAAAAAACGAGATAGGGACTGTAGGTTCCTTTTTAACCTGAATCTGTTAAGTCGGAACATTGTGCCATCTCTGTCCCCTTTACCTCCTCTGTGATCTCCCCTGTGCCTCCAGTGTCTCCCTCTGTGTCACTTCTGCCCTCTGTAACTGCTTATACAAGTTTAAAAGCCATTATTTCTTTGAATTTTTAAAAATAGAGTTTTTCAAAAACTACAAGTCCAATTTAAAAAACATTTTTTTGGCTTGTTCCCATGGAAAACACAGAATCCATGCCGCTCTTATCGGTGAGTCGTTTGTAAGTTGGGCGTTCGCAAGTCGGGGACTACCTGTACTCATAATGAAAAGTCCTACGAATTATGTAAACCCGTTACTTTATTCACCAAACTCAAAAAATGTGCATTAAAGAATGTATGCTTAAAGTGGACCCAAATTAAAAATACAAGATTTCAAAAATAAAATCTATTTTCTAAATTATAATGATAAATAGCAGCCTTTTTTCAGCTGCATGATGACAAATATAAAATATTTTACATTTATTGGAGGAATCCCTCCTTTCCTTTCATATTGCCGGGATTTTTCCAGCAAACTGGTGGAGGAGATACAAAACAAAAACAAAACACAGGCTGCTACTGATGATGTCACGGGGAGGTGATCTCAGCTTGTGTGAGATTTCACATACACGACGCCCCTGTGAGGGAGAGTAGCTGATGACAAACACACCCATGATCTAAAACCTCCTACTAAGCTCAGAAGTAATGGCTGCCACCTGTATAATCCTAGTTATGAAAAGAGAAGGGTGAAAAGCATACACTGAAATGCTCATAGGCTTAAAGGAGTGTTTGTATGTGTCAGAGTGGTGCAACTAAATATTTTGAATTAAAAAAAATGTTTGGTTTGGGTCCGCTTTAACACTGTGCCCAAATAACTTTAGATTGATAGGTCCAGATATTTATGAAAATGGCTGACCAACCAGCTTCTGCTTTCAGAGGTAAAAGGCCCACCCATATCTCATCAACAATTTTTGTGACTGCATATCTGAGTCACCACATGACTAAGGGATCAGCAAAAAGCCCACATGGTACAGTTTGCTCTTGGGTTTGTTTTAAAGTACACCTGAACTGAGAGGGATATGGAGGCTGTCATATTTATTTCCTTTTAAACATTACTAGTTGCCTGGCATCCTGCTAATCTCTTTGGCTGCAGTTGTGTCTGAATCACATACCTGAAACAAGCACGCAGCTAAATCCAGTCAGACTTCAGTCAGAAATACCTGATGTGCATGTTCAGGGTTTATGGCTAAAAGTATTATAGGCAGAGGATCAGCAGGACAGCCAGGCAATATTTAAAAGGTAATAAATATGCCAGCCTTCATATCCCTCTCAGTTCAGGTGTGCTTTAAGACGATAAGATATGAAGATAAGATATGAAGTACACTATATTGTTTTCTACTAGAGAAAGGAAAATGTGAAATTATACCTTTGCTTAGAGTGTGCCATGTTACATTGCTGCTCCAAAAGGCCCAAACGCACGTCGGATTTTTCCGAGCAACGGGTCGTTTGAATGTCCCGTCGTTCAGTCGTCCGCTGCCAAATCGGGCGTGTGTACAGTCCGTTGTTCGGGTGATGAGACTGGTCTTGAGCGATCCGCCTGGTGGATCGCTCAAAATCAGTCTTATTACCCAAACGACGGACTGTACACACGCCCGATTTGGCGTGCGGACGACTGAACGACAAGACGTTCAAACGACCCGTCACTCGGAAAAATCCGACGTGTGTATGGGCCTTTAGTGTGCGCTTTTGCTATATTACACTTGCTCCATGTGTTCAACAGAAGAGTATCCTAATTGGTCTATATCTGGTCTCACTGGAAGCCCCTTTTTTTGCTGGGGATCCCATTGAGTTTAGCATTGCGGCAGTAATATGAAAAGAAAGGACCATCTGCATAGCATCTTTAACCACTTCACAACTGAGGGGTTTTACCCCTTCAGCATGCAAGCAATTTTCACCTTTTAGCTCTCCTCCCATTCATTTGGTAATAACTTTATCTCTACTTATCGCAGTGAAATGAACTTTATCTTGTTTTTTTTTGTCACCAATTAGGCTTGCTTTGTGTGGTACATTATGCCCTGCATTATTTTATTCTAAATGTTTTTATTGGGAAAATAAGAAAAAAATTGGAATTGTACATTTGGAAAAAAAATTGGAAAAAAAATCCATTATAGGTTTTAAATAATGCATGCTACTGTCATTAAAATACACATAATTTGCCCATTTGTACCAGTAATTACACCGTTTAAAGGGAACATCCAAGGAAAAAAAAAAGATCCGCTTACCTGGTGCTTCCTCCAGCCCGTCGCAGCCATCCTGTGCCCTCATCGCAGCTTCGGAGGCTCCTGGTCTTCTCCGCTGCAGAACCTGGCCTCGCCAGGTCGGGTTCCGGCTCGGGTCTTCTGCGCTCCACCGCGTGGGTCACGTGGTCCGGCCGACATCATCAGGACGGTACTGCGAAGAAGACCGGGAGCCTCCGGAGCTGCAGTGAGGGCACAAGACGGCTGGCACAGGCTGGAGGAAGCCCCAGGTAAGTGGTTTTTTATTTTTTTTTTCCCTTGGACACTTACTTTAAACTATGTCCCTATCACAATGTCTGGTCTATTTTATTTGGAAATAAAGATGCATTTTTTTCAGTTTTGCATCCATCACTAATAACTATGTATTTTTTTTTTAATTGTAATTTTTTTTTTTTTTTTACAAAAAACAAATGTTGGTAACTATTGGGGAGTGTGGGAGGTAAGTGTTTAATTTAATATGTAAAAATAGGTCTTTACATTAAAAAAAATGCTTTTAGATGTAGTTTTACTATTTGGCCACAAGATGGCCTCAGTCTTTTTTTTAATGGGTCCTGTAAGTGAAATATGTACGCTTACTGGAAGTGTACTGAGGATGGGAAACACTTATCAGAATGATTGCGCAGCTTCTCATAGAAGCCACCGATCATTGCTACAGAGACTTAGATTAATGAATGGGAATTGTTTTCCCATTCATTGATCTCCTGGTGAGCGGATGGCAACGTGAACGAGCGCACAAGTGAGCGGGAGCGCGGACAGTGGTGGTGGCAGCGGGGGTACGTACATTTACTCTTTGGGGCGTTTAAATGAAGTCTAAAGGGGAGTAGATATACTGTACAGAAGCTGTGAAGTGGTTAAATCTCCAACCAAAAATTAGATTTTTCTAATGAAACTTTTCAGGTTATTTTTTTATTATTATTTTCTTTATTTACCATAGTAAAATTTGTGTGAATAGGCAAGAGGAACCAATATGCCTCTATAATAATTTCCCATGTTGCATTTAGCACAAAAATTCACATTGCACCACACATATAATACCTGCATTATGCAAGCAGGAAGAGCAAGCCATCCTAGCACTCTCTTACCTGACTGACGGACAAATCCAGTTCTTCCTGCCTCAGGAATGAACTCTGCATCCTGTGCACCACACACTGACTGTGAAGGCAGCAAAACACCATTTTGCAGTCTGCCAGCCTCATGGGTCCAGTTTCAGTACAC
Source organism: Hyperolius riggenbachi (assembly GCF_040937935.1). Taxonomy (NCBI): domain Eukaryota; kingdom Metazoa; phylum Chordata; class Amphibia; order Anura; family Hyperoliidae; genus Hyperolius; species Hyperolius riggenbachi. Next base: position 105,832,227 of record NC_090653.1, read on the forward strand.
ATCACACCATTTCCGTACATAATGCTCTACAACATCCATATGCAAGTCTGTAGATAGGCTGTCATAGGTGCTTGCTGTGTACCATCCACAGCAGCCCTTTTTCAACCTTTTTACCTTGGAGGAACCCTGCAAATACTTTTTGGTATTTAAGAAAACCCTGCAAGTAATTTTTGGATCTCAAGGAACCCCCGAATTGATTTTGCAGGTAGCTTGGTTTTTTTAGCATGGTGTGGCTATTTGTCACTACCCCCTATTACATTGTCCTTCATTATGTCGCCTTATTCTAGTGCTTTTTTTATTAATGTGCTCATTATTATTCCCAATTGTATGCTTATTTTTACAGTACCCCCCTATTGTAGTGTGCTCACCCCACAATAGGGGAAAATGCTAGGGAACCCCTGCAGAGCACTCAAGGAGCCCTAGGCTTCCAGGGAACCCTGGTTGAGAAAGCCTGATCTACAGACTGCAGACTCTAGGCCTACAAGCTTCTCCTTCCTGTTGTGTTAGTAAATAGACTGCGCATGTGTTGATATCTTAAAATATAAACCAATTTACGGTCAAATCTTTTGAAAGTCATGGTAATTATATTATATAACTCCAAATTCAGTATCTTAGGAAACACATGCAGGAGCAGGAAACAAAAGTTGCAGATTAACTTCACATGAATTTATTGCGACCAAAATACAGAAAAGCAGGATAACCTTTTCTTCTTGTAGCCTCTGCTTCCGTTTTTCTTCTGCAGCTGTCCTTTTCTGCTCATCTTTCTGTTTCTGCTCTTCTAGCTTTTTCTGCTTTTCTTCCATTTGTTTCTCATACTGCAGTTTTGCTTTCTTTTCCTTTTCTATTAATTCTTTTTCTTTGGCAGCTGTATTAAAGAGAAAACACACAGAATAAATACAGTGAACACTTCAAGCGGATCTGAACTAAGAACGTCCTCTCTACTCTTAAAGATACGCAACAGTATAATAAACATTAAAGAAAAAAATTATTTGTTACAGCTGATACAAAGCATGCAATACATCTACAGTGTATCTACTTCCTGCTTTCATGGAAGCAGACATCTTGTTAACATCCTGTGCTTTCAAATTAGCCTCTCTGCCATTGCAATCAGCTGACAGCTGAGGGATCAAATTACAACTTGTGATTAGACACAGATGGGGAATTAGACAGGCTGAACTCTCTAAATACATACAGGGTGCATTTCTCTCGGTTTTCCTTCTGTCCTGTTCAGGTCAAATTTAAAATGCAGTAATGCATACCAATTTATCATAATCAGTCATTTGTGAGTACTGTGCTTTGTACATATTGCTCTGGTACTCACCTACTACTGCCATTTGTGCCAAATCATATAGACCCTATATGTAACTGAATACAGTACAAAGACAACATAGCAAATGTTGGCACCCAAAATTATACATTTGTGAAAAAAAAACAAAAACAAAAACCTTACATCTCCTTAGTATTATTTAGTTTCATAATGTGCATATTGTGTTTAAGGTTAGCAAGTATTTACTGAAAGGCAGGCCACTTAGAACTCAGGCTCTCTTACTACAGTGCCATGCTCCCGTAGTAATGTCAAAACTTTTCTGGTTTAGAAAGTGTAAACAATTGGAAGCTAAGCGGATAAGGAAGCACAAGTGACACACGATTTGGAAATTATAGGACAACCATTGCACAAAAAAGGTCAGTCATAATAACTTATGCTGCCATAACTAGAATTCTTAAAAGATGACTGGTTTGTTGTGTGTCTCAAAATACGCTTGTTCGTGAGAAAAAACTGGTGGTAACTAAAATTGTAAGTTTTGGGAAAATTTGTGATAAACAGGCAGTACCCCTACTTACAAACCGGTTTCGTTTAAGGACGACGTTTGATAAGTTGAGTCCTGTTAGGCCCGGTTCACATTAGCATTCGCTATCCGGATTTTCCGGATCTGATCCGGACCGCATACTGTACAAACGGAACGTACGTTCTGCATAGCAATGTAAAGGCTATGCGGACGTTCACACGTGTCCGTTCCATACAGTACGGAGCCGGATCGGATCCGGACTCTTTTCCAACATGCGCTATTTTTTGGGTCCGGCTCTCCGGCCCACGCACCCGGACCGGAGCCGGACCTGAGCCTGACAGCACCATCCGGAACACAGGAGCCAATGGGAAACGGAAGGCACAGAACACACTGCCTACAAACACCTGACGTTCTACCCCACTTCCTATGCGTATCCAAGCGGCCATTTCGGATGGGGACACATGGGCCAAGCATGTCTGGAGTGGAGCAGCAGTGACAGACGTGCTGGAGCTGTTTGGCAGAATGTCGGAGGTGGAGGTGAGGCCTACAGCGGAGGAACCTGATTCTACAGGTGCACCAGGTGCACCTTCTGCTGACCCCAACATTTTTTTTTTTTTAAATTTCGCTATTTTTTGCCCACGGATCCGGATGGCAGCCTGATGCATGCCTGATACAAACGGATCGGATCCGGATCAGAACCGTACGGTTCTGATCAGGATCAGGTCAGGATCTGATCAGGATCCGGTCCGTTTACTTGCCAAAATGCAAGTGTGAACGGGGCCTTACACAATGTAAAATGTGGGTAAATGTTTTACATTTAAATTTGGACATATGGTACAAACAATTTAATCGTTTTCAGTGTACTTTTAATTTGTTTCCAATTACCTGCAACAGTTTGTACAATACTGCAACATTACAAAATATTTATATTTTGCCGCAATTCTTTCCAAGCAGCTTCCAAAACTGGGACTAAATGTACAATATGCTGCAATACTGACAGAGAATGAGTTCATGTGGTGGTACTAACAGAAACTGTGAGTTTGTTACAAATGACATTGATTGAGGACTGCAGTGTATGCTTGCACGTACCCTGCTGTGCCTAATATCTCCTGTGTTATCTTACTTCAGGCTACAGATGACTACTGGGCACAGCTGCTTATTCAACTCCTGGTGTTTTTCATCCACTGAAGTCAGGAACACAAGCCTATGAGCTAAGGTGAAAAGGAAAACTGAGGTGGTGGCAATTCGCTTAGGGAAAAGGGGTGAGGGAAGTGGAAATAACTAGGAGAAAAAAAAGATCTATAAATATCCAGGCTCCCAAAAAAAAAAAAAAAAAAAAAAAAAAAAAAGGATCTATAAAGATCCAGGCTCCCAAAAATTGCTAGGTGAAGCACCTGACTAAAAGCCACAATAGAGAACATTGTCCCAATCCAATTGCTGCTAGAACATTTTCCAAAATCAGGATAACGGTGACCATCATAGGGCCCATTTTCATTTGGTATGTGTTCAACCTCCATTTGGAGCATACATGTCAAACTCCGGCCCGAGGGCCAAATTTGGCCTTCAGGTGGTTTCCCCACTTTGCACTATGTTTGGCCCACTCTAGACCACTAGAGAAGCTATATTGGAGGGTAAGCCCTAGATTACCAGGGAAGCCATTTGGGGAGGGGAACAGCACTACATACCAGGGAACTGTCTAGGAGAGGGAAGGGGGCCTCTAGACACCAGGAAACTGAATAGGGGAGGGGGAACCACTAAACACCAGGGAACTATAAAAGGGAGGGGGCCATTAGACACCAAGAAATTTTATAAGGGAGTGAGCGGGGCCACTAGAAATTGAGTTTGCCCCGAGACTTGGTCCCAGAGAGCAATTTCAGTCCACTGTGTATTTGAGTTTGACACCTCTGTTTTGGAGCAATGTGTAGTAAAATAAAATTATAATATAGAACAGGCAGAATAGATTGAGCAGAATGGATTTCAAGAATTCTGGACAAATCTGAGAAGCCAGGAAAGCTAACTCCCAGCTAGAGCAATGTCCTGCCTCTATCTGGCCAGCAGACGCCAGTCAGCCAATCAGGTGTACTGTCATACACCCTTTGCCTGCTGTACCAAATCAGAAGGAATTGCATAAATTAGCATTCAGTTGGGAGCCTCCCACCTGAATGCTAATTTATGCAATTCCTGCTAGATTTGGTACAGCAGGCAAAGGGTGTATGACAGTACACCTGATTGGCTGACTGGCGTCTGCTGGCCAGATAGAGGCAGGACATTGCTCTAGCTGGGAGTTAGCAATTTTGTGTGTTGCAGTTGGCATTCAGTTTAGAGGTGGTGGGGGTGATTTCCCTGGAGGCGAGAGGTCCAGGGCTTGCCCACACTTCCCTCTGGGTATCGCATGGTGGTTTGGGGGCCCCAGCTAGTGAGATAGACCTGGGGCCCCTGGCTGTCGTGCGGACCAGTGTTTGTGAAGCCAGGAAAGCTACCTTGCAAATGAAGAAAGTTTAGAATATGCAACAAGTGCACTGATTGGTTAGTACTGTTAGTAGGAGAGGAAAAAGAATACATTCTACAAATACTTCATCAATGTGCCAGATGGTTGCTAGTGGAATAGATCACTAGGAAGACTCACAAAACTTATTGACTTGTGTTCATCCTATTATAGACAGAGTGTCAAATTCGTATTGGATGGTACTAAAAAAAACAAGAACTTTTACCATTTAACTTTTCTTTCTCCTCTCTGCGTTCTCGAGCTAATCTCTGTCTCTCATCAGTTCTTAAAGCTGAGCCATCAATTACTGTAAAATCAAGAAATAAATGGTATTACTTCAGGCTTAATAGTTTTATACCTTGTAAAATGTTTTATGAGGAATGAAGATTACCTGGCTTAGTAGTCTTTCCACTGACTGGAGATTGGACGGGGACAGGACTAGAGGGAGCTAGGCTTCTTCGTTCATCGGCAAGTGCTTGTGCTGCAGCCACTGATAAAGTGAAGATAAAAAAAAAAAAACATTTACAATGCAATACACAACCAAGTTACACTATAATAGTCAAAGTGATAAATAACAATTCAAAGCAATAGTGAAACAAAAACAAAACAAAGCAGTGGATACCCACTGCAAACCGATTTTAGCATGAAAATTATTAACATGGGTTCAATAAACTTTTAATAGTGAAAAAAGAAGTTATTAACCTGGACTGCCGCATAGTAGCACGCACGCACGCACGCACGCACGCACACACACACACACACAGTGACCTTCCCATGTGGATACTCATGCAACATGCCTCTGGGACCCAAGGATCGAGATGGGGGGACTTACCGGATTACTTACTACTGCTAATTGGGGGGCCGCTATGGCTGTCCAATATCTAGGGGCAGACCTTTATTCTGTTGGGGGGGGGGGGGGGGGGGGATGGGGTGGAGGCTGCCTAATTAAATGCAGGGATTTTTTAATCTAATAAAAAGAAAGTGCACATTTTCCTTTCCTCACTACCAAATTTCCCCGGTCCAACCTTTTACATTTCAACCATGGGGAGAAATCTTTGGGGGAGGGTACAGAGAGAAAGACCTGATGGGAGGGCAGCCAAGCTCTGGCACCCAGGGAAAATTACCAATTTCTCCCTTATGGAAGGCAGTCAATCAGCACCCCCTTTGATTGAGATCTTCTGTTTGGTTCGATCGTTAATCAATTTTTTAGCGAAAAATAGATTGTTACGAATCTGACAGGGAAAATGGATTAGTGTATGGGCATCTTAACACAAATATCTATTCAAGTCACACTATTCAAGTCACACTAGGGAAAATACTGATAATACAGGTTAGAATATCATGTTAATTGTTACCAAATTTCTCTGAGATAAGCAGCACTAGGAGTCTGCCTGCATATTTGCAATTGGAGGTTTAAACTCAAAAGGCTCTGATATGAACAAACTTCCAGTGTTTGTATAAAGCATCAAAGTAGATCACAAGATCACAATACCAAACACACTAGCTTAGGTAAAGAAATGACAGAGAGAAAACAAAACAAAAAAAAACAAAAAACACCTAAAGAGCAGTATATGCCGTTGGATCATTTCGCTCACTGAAACAGATGTGGCCATAGTCTGATCAGTCTGGGGGAGCACTGCCAGAAACATATACATATTTCATAGTTATGTGACATATGCACTGAATGAGGAGGAAAAACTATCTGGGAGCAAATAAACTGGTTTATCCAACTGAATTGCATCGATCAGAGATTTCTGTACCATCAAGTGTTTCCAATCTGATAAGACCGAAGCCATGAAGAGACCTGCGCGGTCAGGGAAAGAGTATATATGTCCATATGGACTACTAAACATCTAATCTGTTACTTAAGCTAACCACACACCATGCAATATTTTGCTCAATTGTGTTAGATCATGTGATAGAAAAGTCTAATTGGGCAAAAATTGTGGATAACCACGGCACCCCAGTTGTCCCGTAATACACCGGTGGGCGACATCCCCCGATTAGGATAGGCGGTTTTCCCACTATAACAATCGAAATGTAGATCGTGAATAGATAGTGGGCCAATCTGTGCCATGGTGAAAAAGTGTATGGGTAGCTTTAGGGGAAAAATTAATTAGCAGTGTTGGATGTTGTCATCATCAATAGTACAGGGTGATGTTACCGAAAGATGTTGCTTGCCCTCTTTATTTGTGCGGAGAAGCTTTTAACCACTTCACATTCCAAGGTTATGCAGTTCACTCCGATACAGTGCCCTTAATGGAGGTGTTGTCTATTATGGTGCTAACGCTATGCCATTTTATAGTGACCCCCATTATAGTGCACTTCTAATTACGCTGCCCTTACGAACCCCTCCTTATGGTACTCCACCTTTAAAATGTCCCCATTATTATTGTCAGGGCTGTGGAGTCGGTACAAAAATCCACCCAATGACTCCTCAGGTTAGGATTCCACCGAGTCAGACTCCTCTAATTTGCGTATTACAATCTTGTGGATTGAAAGTATGTAACATGAAATGCATCTCCTAACTGCCAACGCTTAGGAATTTTAAAAGCCAACTAAACTAAGAGGGATATGGAGGCTGCCATATTTATTCCCTTTTAAACAATACCAGTTACCTGGCTATCCAGCTGACTTTCTGCCTCTAATACTTTTAGTCATAGACTTAGGCCTCGTTCACATCATACACGCTTCCATGCGCATTTGGAAGCACGTATGACGTGGTAACATGCAAGAACGGCAGAAGGGTATAGACAGCCCTTCCACATCAAATGCGCTGCGCAGCAGTACGTTGCGCTATGATGCGCTTGCGTACTGCTGCATGCATTCTGCCCGCAAGCGCAGAGCTGACCCATTTACGGTCAATGGATGCGATCAGCAATGCAGCGGGTAGCAGTGCAGATGGCGTGTGATCGTACGCGTTGCGTTCCGATCACATGGCCATCTGCGCTGCATAGATGTGAACAAGGCCTAAAACTAGTCCTTGATAAAAGTATTTGTAGAAGGTACAGACAGGAACAAAGAACAGCTATCAGGCCCTAGGCAATGTAACTGTGGGTACATGTAAGAGTGATGTATAGGTGCAGGAGAATGAGGGGATTCTTCCTCCATTACACATTCTTCATGTAGAATCTGAACCAGGTTTATAGGTGATAGACAACACCTCTGTGTTCAATGTGCACAACATTCTCAGTGGATTCCCTGCAGCTCTGTGGGGAGTGCATATGTAGAGTATAGTACTACTGTGTAACTTAAAGGATACCCGAACTGACATGAGACATGATGAGATAGACATGTGTATGTACAGTGCCTAGCACACAAACTAGGCTGTGTTCCTTTTTTTTTCTTTCTCTGCCTGAAAGAGTTAAATATCAGGTATGTAAGTGGCTGACTCAGTCCTGACTCAGACAGGAAGTGACTACAGTGTGACCCTCACTGATAAGAAATTCCAACTATAAAACACTTTCCTAGCAGAAAATGGCTTCTGAGAGCAAGAAAGAGGTAAAAAAAGAGGGAATTTCTTATCAGTGAGGGTCACACTGTAGTCACTTCCTGTCTGTGTCAGGACTGAGTCAGCCACTTACATACCTGATATTTAACTCTTTCAGGCAGAGAAAGAAAAAACGGAACACAGCATAGTTATTTGTGTGCTAGGCACTGTACAAACACATGTCTATCTCATCATGTCACATGTCAGTTCGGGTATCCTTTAAAGTAAACCTGAGACAGATGAAAGTTTTATACATACCTGGGGCTTCCTCCAGCCCCCTCCAGGCTAGTCAGTCCCTCGCTGTCCTCCTCCACCACCTGGATCTTCTCTGCTATGGGTTCAGGTACTTGAGCCAGTCTGGCGTACTGCGCATGCACACACTCCGCCGCCGGGAACATACTACACCTGCACAGCACTGTTGAGCAGATGCAAAACGCTCCTGGCTGTGGAAGCGGCACGTGGCTGGACTGTGCTGACTGGCTGAATTACTGGGACTCATAGCAGAAGATCCAGGTGGTGGAGGAGGGCAGCGAGGGACTAATTAGCCTGATGGGGGCTGGAGGAAGCCCCAGGTATGTATAAAACTTTTCTTTTCATCCATCTCAGGTACCATTTTATTCGTAGTCACCAAAACACATTTTTTAACCTCATATCAAATTATCTGATTTCATGAGCAAAGAGAGTGCATACATTTGCATAAACCAGCATCAACGCAGAATTATTTGCATCTCATTGACCTTTTCTATTAGTGACATAGCTACACATCAGGCTTTATTCTTACAGCATTGATGTTATTTAGTATATATTTTTGATTGTTTATTTCATTTTGTGGGCTAAGCACAGCTATTACTGTATATATAATTTATGATGACTATTATGTGAGAAATAGAACATTTTATCATATGTTCTATTTTAAATACAGTTTAAATTCATTAGGAGTCGTTGCATTTTTTCCCCAACTCCAGGTACCCAAAAATTGCTCCGACTCCTCGACTCGGGCACTTTGGAGGTACGGTAACAATCAGATTACGGCCACTCTTGCCATTTTGCCTGCTTATGTATGCACATGGTGCATATGTCCCCAGCTCAATCACAGCAAGACCTAAAAGTAGACATGAGCTGTGCTGAATGGCGGAGAGAGAAAAGCCCTTATATGAAACTGAGAAAATTAAGAGCATACAAGAGCTAGACTGTATTCAGAAAAAAGTGAACTCACTGGCACTGCACAATCTAACTGCTATTTTGTATCCTCACATCATACATAAGAGAATTTGTTCCTTTAGGATGACTTCAGAATAGTAAAATGGCTTCTTACAATGCTGGGATAAGTCTAGTAAAAAGAAAAAACAAAAAGGCTATTTAGCCTATGCAAGCTAAGAACAAGAGCGCTCCCTGACAGCCAAACGGCCACAAAGAAGCCGTTATATATAGAATTGCCATCTGTGATGCCAAGAAAAATGTCATTCTATTGAAGATTTAAAAAAACAAAAACAAAATCAACTTCTCTCCAAACGTACAATACACGTTTGACTTTTATATAAAAGCTAATAGTAAGCATTCACAAATATTTATAGAACTATAAGCATGTAAAAGTTGGAACCTTGATAGCATTTAGTTATTTATGACCTAGACTTCTTGTCTCTAGGACTTCTAAACAACATTGAATAGGGGGGTCACTGTGCTTACCAAAGCTGATAACAGAAAACAATGCCATACTCACAGCAGGGCTATGTACAATGGCAAAGCTATATCTTCATATTCTGGAAGGATACTTAAACTTGATACAGCTCCTGTGTAAAGGTGCGTACACACGCACTACCAGCGGCAACGACGGGTCCGCCGGACCCTCCCGCTGGGCAGTCTTTTAGCCGACAGTAGCGATTGTGTATGCGCTGTCAGCGGACTGATAAGGCTGTTTATGAACAATCCACTGAGCGGACCGTTCAGAAACAGCCTTATCAGTCCGCCGACAGAGCGTACACACGCACTACTGTCGGGCAAAAGACTGCTCAGCGGGAGGGTCCGGCGGACCCGTCGTTGCCGCACCTTAAAAATACAGGCAGCTGCCATAAGCAATCAGCATTACTGCTTTCCACATGGCTGGGGGAATAAATGGACATTAGAGTCTTAATTAATATGGACCAGAACTATAGCTCCAAAGAAATTAGATGAGATAAAGGATGAATATAGAGCATGTCACACTGCTAGCTTTGCACACAATATTGAATGTAATAAATTATTCGTACGCATGGGCGTAATAGCCCCTGCAACCCCTGTAAGTGCAGGAGGGCCCAGGGGCAATGGGGGCCCCTCCTCCTCCCATCTGCATGCAGAGTAGCACAGGGAGCGTTATATTTACCCACTACCAGGGCTGCAAATCTTTGTGCGTCACAGCAGCTGCCCCTCATCGAGCTCCCGATCACATGACTTGCATCGATCCTGTGACATGGAGCCATTAATGGCAGCAGAGAGAGCGTGCTGCCATGCACAGAAGAGCAGGTACACTGGAAGCAGGTAACATTACACGTGCTACTCTGCAGGGTGGGAGGGTTTGGCAGGGATGTTTGTTTACCCGCTGCCTGCCTGGTCCCTTGGGGGGGGGGGGGGGCATGGACTTAAAGGGCCCCGTGTAATCTTTTTTGCAGGGGGACCCCATCCATAGTAGTTATGCCATGTTCTTACATGTACATTTATTCAACACTATGATTTTTTTCCCCTGCATTAATGTTAAATAGTAAACAGTGGCTAGCTAGCAACAACATAAAAATAAGCACCACACACGCTTCACTCATCCTGAGCCATCTGATGTACTAAAAAATGTATAGTGCATCCGGAAAGTATTTACAGCTCATTACTGTTTGCACATTTAGTTATGTTGCAGCCTTTGGGCTGGTTCACACTGGCACTTTCTGGAAAACGGATCTGTGAAAACGGATCAGATTTCCGTTCCAATCAGGGCTGTGGAGTCTGAATCGAGGAATCGGAGCAATTTTGGGTTCCTGGAGTCGGAGTCAGATGATTTTTGTACCAACTCCACAGCCCTGGTTCCAATGTATCAGTTTCCGTTCCTTTGGCATGTGCTAGCAATACTGACAGAAGCCAATAATCAAGCAAAAGCATGTTTGAAGGATGCAATAAGTAAAGGCTAATCATGCCGATCCATTTCCACATGACTGAATTGGTGGATATGAGCCATCGTTTTGCACCGTCTGCAGGTTGTGCATTTTGTATATACACATTTTACCCTCGCCTTGGATTGCTGCATTCCAGACCCCTAACACCAAAGTAGATTTTTGCTGGCTAGAGTGGTCTGTTTTTAAAGGGGCACTACAGTGAAAAACTGTAAAATGTAAAATATGTACAAACGTATACATATAAGAAGTACATTTTTTTTCCTGAGTAAAATGAGCCATAAATTCTGTTTCTCCTATAATGCTCTACTTACAGTAGGCAGTAGAAATATGACAGAAGTGACAGGTTTTGGACTAGTCCATCTCTTCATAGGGGATTCTCAGCAAGGCTTTTATTCCTTATAAAGATATTCCCTAAAAAAAAAAATGTAAACAATGATGCTGCCCAGCTTCCCTACTCCCTACAGTTTATTGGCAGTTGGACAGAGCAACTGCCATTCACGAAGTGCTTTTGATAATAAATATATATCCCTGAGAATCCCCTATAAATAGATGGACTAGTCCAAAACCTGTCACTTCTGTCAGATTTCTACTACCTACTGTAAGTGACAGCAACATAGGAGAAAAGTAATTTGTGTCTCATTTTACTCTGGAAAAATGTACTTTTTATTTGTATATGTTTGCACATATTTAAAAATTGTACAGTTTTTAGCTGTAGTGCCCCTTTAAAGCCAGTGTGTTGTGAATATGAGTTTTCTCATTGCCTCCCATACAGTGCTCCAGCCTCCGTTTCTGCTCTGCTGTCTGGGAGCGGAGCATGCGGAACAGATCAATGTGAACTGATACATAGGTTAACATTGGAACCGTTAGCATCTGTTCGGTTACAGACCTTTTTTTTTTTTGTGCCAGTGTGAACCGGGCCTTATTCCAACATGGAGTTAATTCATTTTTTCCCCTCAGATTCTACACACAACACCCCATAAGGACTTACTTATGTACAAGTACAACATGAAAAAAAGTTTACTTGAGGTTTTGGAAAATTTATTAAAACTAAAAAAACGGAGAAAATCACATGTACATAAGTATTCACAGCCTTTGAGACATATGAGGTAATATTGTGTAGCTGAGGAATACACATGTCTACCATGCTTTTTTCTGACACAAACAAGAGGCCCCCTTTATACTAAAGTGGGTCACTGAAGTTCCAGGAAGGGCATCACACTAACCTGGGGTTTCCTCCAGCCTCTGGCAGCCGACATGTCCCTCGCCGCAGCTCCAGTGTCCACCAATCCCCTCCGTTGTGGATGCCGACCTCGTCGGGATCGGCATCCACTTCGCCTGTGCGAGCGCCGCTGTCAATCACGCTAAGGTGGTCTGAATTAGGATTCAGCTAAAATACATCAGTCGAACCACCACGCTAGTAAAATGTTCTCCCCAAAGCTTCTACTTCCTGCTCAAAGACTGGTTTCAGGAAGTAGAAACATACTTTTTTTTATCAAAACATTAATATGATTTACCGGTAGACAGTGACATGCTTTGTGAAGTGCAATTTTTAGTTGCAGGTCAAAAGAGGCATTCAGTACTTTTCCATCACTGATAAAAACCTGGTCAGATGAAGCCTAATTATTAGAATTAGACTAATAAGGGAAAACATCAGACTTAAAAATAAGCCCACACTTCACATATTTGTGTCCTTTTAACATACAAAAGAGAGCGGCTTCCTGAACATGAGACTTGCTCTCCGAAGGCTACCGTCTCAGCAGGCTACAGTAGGAAGGAAGGAAAGAACATTTCGTCATGGTAACCAGCACTGTCAGGATAATAAGCTTCCCCAAGGTAAAATGAAAAAAACATTTAATGCTAAGTAAGCTCATTACAGGTTCCTATTGCCTATGACAATCGGCCATATCATATAGTATATTAAATCTAATTTATATCTTACATGGAGGGAAAGCCAATAATCAGATGCACTCTGTCACATCGTACTGAGATAGACATTGCGCTGCTACTACAAGCAACTTCTTCAGCTCAAGCTAAGCAAGAAATAGACCGACACTTGTACAGGTAGTCTCTGGTTAACAATCAAGGGGGACTGTAGGGTCGTTCTGACTTAAAAACGTATTTAGTTTGAGAACACAGTGCCATCTCTGCCCCCTTTAACTCATTGTTGCCTGCCTTTGTCTCCAGTGCCCTCCTCCATACCACCTCTGTTCCCATGCTTCTTTAGAGTCCCCCATGTGCCACCCCTCCCCCTTCCCCCAGTGTCACCTCTGCCTCCACTGTGTCCCGCTGTACCTCCTCTGCCTCCCTGCCCCCTTTGTTCCTTCTTCTGTCCTAGTGATGATCATACTTTACTAATTGCACTTACGCAAAAGTTCCAATAAAATTTTGCAATTACAATTATACAGGATTAGGATTTTGGGTATGTAATCCACTCAGCAATTTTCAAAATCACTTAGTGAATGGCAGTTGCTCCATCCGATTGCCAAAACCAGTGTACGGTGAGCAGGGAAGCTGGCCAGCATATTTATATAAATCTTTTTCAGGCAGTGTCTTTATCCTATACAATAAAACCTAACAGTCCCGGCGTCATCCACTTTCCCGGTCTGTCCGTCCATGTTTTTTTTGTACTGCGCATGTGCGCGGTACAGACAGCCATTGGGTCGGGCCAGGGAGCAGGGCGGCCGTGTGGGCACACGCGCGGCGACGGGCGTGCGCACTGACTAGCGACGGTGGCGCGGTAATTTCACTACCTAGGGCAGGGGTCCCCAACCTTTTTGAGCCCGGAGCCCACTATCCCGACCAAAATTTTCAGCAGCCCCCCCTTTTTCCCCAGATTCCACAGTATAGCAAGTACAGTTAGCCCAGTATAGCAAGTACAGTTAGCCCAGTATAGCAAGTACAGTTAGCCCAGTATAGCAAGTACAGTTAGCCCAGTATAGCAAGTACAGTTAGCCCAGTATAGCAAGTACAGTTAGCCCAGTATAGCAAGTACAGTTAGCCCAGTATAGCAAGTACAGTTAGCCCAGTATAGCAAGTACAGTTAGCCCAGTATAGCAAGTACAGTTAGCCCAGTATAGCCAGTACAGTTAGCCCAGTATAGCCAGTACAGTTAGCCCAGTATAGCCAGTACAGTTAGCCCAGTATAGCCAGTACAGTTAGCCCAGTATAGCAAGTATAGTTAGCCCAGTATAGCAAGTATAGTTAGCCCATTATAGCCAGTAGTTACCACAGTATAGCAAGTACAGTCAGCCCAGTATAGCAAGTACAGTTAGCCTAGTATAGCAAGTATAGTTACCCCAGTATAGCTAGTACAGTTACCACAGTATAGTTAGCCCAGTATAGCCAGTAGTTACCCCAGTATAGCAAGTATAGATAGCCCAGAAGAGCAAGTATAGATAGCCCAGTATAGCAAGTATAGTTAGCCCAGTATCGCTCCCCCAGTGTCACCAGTACAGTTAGCCCAGTGTAGCCTCTCCTCACCATCCCCCCCCCCCCCCCCCCCCCCGGCGGCGGCTGCCGCTCCTGTTACCTTACGAGCGGGCAGTCGCTTCCTTATATTCCCCATAGCTCCTCTCCTCTTGCAGCACCTCGTATTACAGCAGAGCTTCCCGCGCGGCTGCTGTAAGGAAGGGTAGGAAATAGGGCAGCGGCTTCCTGTAGCGGCGATCGCCGTTACCATGGGAACGCTGCCCCGCCTCCATCCCTCCTTACAGCAGTCGCACAGCAAGCGCTGCTGTAATACGAGATGCTTCAAAGAGGAGAGGGGCTATGGGGAATATAAGGAAGAAAGCGGCCGCCCGCTTATAAGGTATCAGGAATGGCGGCCGCTGGGAGGAGAGGGAGAAAGGCCAGATCTGCCACGGCCCCCCAGAAATCTGCCCACGGACCCCCAGGGGGCCGCGGCCCCCAGGTTGGGGACCTCTGACCTAGGGCCTAGGGCCTGTTTTTAAACGGGCTTAGGTAGACTAGTAAAGAATAAAGGCCAAGCTGAGAATACCCTATGGAGAGATGTACTAGCCCAAAACCTATTGGTAAAGTCAGATTTCTACTACTTACTGTAAGTGACAGCAACTTGGGAGAAAAGTTATTTATTGCTCATTTTACTCTGGAAGAAACATTCTTATTTGTATGTGTTTACATTTATTTAAAATTTTACACTTTTCCGCTATAGTGCAGTGTCCCCCCCAGAAATTGTTTTCAGCCGGGTGGCATGAAATAGTAGCCGGGTGGAGAGAATGCAGGACCAGTGCTTCTGTGCACAACTCTGCTTACAGCATAGGAGGAGTTGAGCCGGTGGAGCACCTGGCTAAAAGAGCCTGGGGAGAACACTGTAGTGGTCCTTTAAAGGGATCCTTAAGCCTAAGGAAAAAAAAAAAATCAGTTTTACTCACCTGGTGCTTCTACCAGCCCCCTGCAGCTGTCCGGTGCCCTCGCAGTCCTGATCAGATCCTCCTGTCCCCCGTGACCAGCTATTTTCACTTTCAGCTGACAGGCTTACTGCGCAGGCCTGGTCACGCCTCTCCTTTTACGCGTTTCAGTCCGCAATAGCGCCCTGCGCAGGCCCAGAACGATATTGCGGACGGGAACGTGTAGAAGGCTATGCGTGGCCAGGTCTTTCGGCAAAGTGAAAGTAGCTGGCAGTGGGGGACAGGAGGATCAGATCATGACTGTGAGGGCACCGGCAAGCTGCAGGGGCCTGGAAGAAGCACCAGGTGAATAAATCAGATTTTTTTTTGCCCTCATTTGCATGCACTGCATTATGGGAGGTTCACTTTACTATCTACACAAGGATTGACATAGAGCATATTTATCAGCTTTTATTTATAACCTAGAATTCCACTTCAAAGCGGGATTGTCACCGTAAAAATCAAATATCAACAGCAACTGGTCTGAGTATATTCAATGATAAAGATGCTAATCCTGCATTCAAAACTTTCTGCTATTATGATTTGGAGTGATCACATACTTAAGGAGCACTAGCCCTTTAATAGTCAGTGCCAAACAGTTGCATGCTGGGGGTTCTTTTTATCTATAATATATTCCTCCTCTTCCATTTATTTCCCTGCCTACCTGCTTATCTGAAACACGATCCCCTGCTCACATGTGTTTACAAGCAAGGCTGAGGTGACTCAGTGATTGGAGGAGAAAAGCAAAAAAAAGTAAAGGGCAGAAATGACATCAGGATTTAGCCTAAACTGTGGGCAAAAGACATGGTTCCCACCAGGAACAGAATGCTCTTCATTTACTATAGAACATGCACTGAAATAAAAATAGTGACAGTACAATACATGCGTTATGTGAATAGATCAAGTATTTATCTACTTATATGTGTTTTTTTCCCTGGCATAGTATGGGAATAGTATTCTACTGCTTTAAGTGTTTTTTTTAAATCGCATTCTCAGTGGGAAGTTGTGGAGCCGTGTTATAAAGTCTCAGGCCTCTTGCACACTGCAAGTGATTCCGATTCAGATTCCGCTTTTTAATCAGTTTTTACATCCGATTTAGATTCCGATTTGCAGTGTGCAGGGAGCAAACTGCAAATCGGAATCTGAATCGGATGTAAAAACTGATTAAAA
The DNA here is from genome assembly GCF_040937935.1 of Hyperolius riggenbachi. Lineage (NCBI taxonomy): Eukaryota > Metazoa > Chordata > Amphibia > Anura > Hyperoliidae > Hyperolius > Hyperolius riggenbachi. The sequence continues at coordinate 105,848,699 of NC_090653.1, forward strand.
AGCGGAATCTGAATCGGAATCACTTGCAGTGTGCAAGAGGCCTACGCAGCTTACCGCACTGCAATGCTAATACTATGGGACGTTCACACTGCGACGTTTGCGTTGCATTGTAATGTGTAGCGTTATGGTAACTCACTGCTTGTAGTGCGTTACCTCTAAACACACGTTATCAAGTACAGGAAAGAATAAGTTTCATTTGCCTGTATGCTTTCCTGTACGCGACGGTTGGGCAGCATTAATGTTTTGTGTTGCGTTGTAATGCTGCGTTGTGACGAACGTCGCGTTGTAATGCAACGTCCCACTGTGAATGTGACCTAAAATGTTTAGGTTAAGGTAATCATACTCTACGATTTTAATAAATTAGATGTTCAAATCAATAAAAATATAGGATCTAATATGAAACAACTCTTATCTCATTTGATTTTCAATCAAACAAATGAAAATGGACAGTCTTTTCTCAATTGAAAAGGAACTGCATGCAATCAGATGGGAATCGGGTAATGCAAAGCTAGCTGTGGGAGCAGTGCCACCGATACTCTGATTTCTAAGATATCAAATATCTAGTGATGAAAGGTGATAATCCAGGTAAAAAAACTCAATGTCAGGCAGGTATTGATCATTTACCCGATGTACAGGGAAAAGAAATCTAATAGTTTATGACCACATTATGGATAGTAAAGCAGCATTATATGCTCACGATCAATTGTTTTGGGTACATTCCAAATCACTAAGCCATGCATGGCTATGGGATTTGGGTGCGTTCTGCAGAAAAATCGCAGCATGCAGTCCAGATTCACACGCAGTGTGGTCTGAACAGCAAGTCATTAGAGCTAGGCAGTGATTTTCTGCCCCAATCGCATGTGGGGAAATTTATGTTTAAACAAAGATGAAATACTGATAAATTCACATAGGTTAAAAGACTTTTCACAAGGTTATGCTCCCAATTGCCATTTAATTAATGGCCCCATGGCCACTATCTACCTGCAGACTAAAGGCGCATACACAACGTACTTTTTCAAACGACTGGTGAGCGGATCAGTCAAAAACAGTCTGCCGACAGCTTGTACTCACGTGCAACTGTCGGCAGAATGACTGCCCTGCGGGAGGGTCTGACGGACCAGTCGTTTGAAAAAGTACGGCGTGTGTACGCGCCTTAATCGATTTGAGCTCAGAAGTGGGTCTCAGAACACAGAAACTGTATATACATGATTTCTCCTTTAAAGCTGTATATGCATTATGTCCCTTAATGGACATACTGAAGCAAGCACAGTAAGTATTCAATGAACAAAGTCTAGTGTATGGGAGTTAATACTAATATTGACTATGTGCTTACATACAGTGCAGCTGAAGTTCATGTCAGGCTTCCAATATAGAGAGAAAGAAGGATAATTCTTACCTCACCTTTCATTTAAGATCACAGTTTTAATCTATTCATGTTTCAATTCTGCAATTTCACTTTAAGAGATAATTTATATTCTTTTAGGTGGACGCTGAAGAAAAGCAGGCATACGTTAAATTAATGCCTTCAGGATAAAGTCATTCCACTGAAGAAGATGGGACTTAAAAGCATGCTTAGAAGTTGCTTGGGGACATGAATGTCAGTTTTATTTAATTTCTATGCAACAGATTTTTCAAAACCAGAGCTGCAAAGTTCTATAGAGATTAGGTGGACCTCGGTGCACGGTTATCACACCACCTACAAATACAACAGACTCATCCAGATGCATTAAATGCCTTAGCCTTATCCAATTACAGCAGTAAAACTTCCTTTACAAACGCAAAATTGTAGTATTCTGATTAGTTCATTTGTAAGGCTGACCCAGTTACCATGCCATATTTAAAGTATGTAATAAAGGGGTTTCTTACAGTCTATTCACCTTAACCCATGGCAGAAAACAGCTATTTGAGGGGGGGGGGGGGGGGGGGGGGGACATTGACATATGTTGCCAGCTCAGCATGACCCATTAACAATGGAATAAATAGCACAGAGCAGTCACACAGTCACTCTTGAGGTGCATCAACAGTAGAGGTGCCCACATTTTTTCAGGTTGGGCCCTACCTAGAAAATTAATTAGAAATGAAAATGATACATCAGGTAGAATATACTTACACATGCAAGTCACAACTGCAGCACATGTACAGCAGCAGTCCATCCGCGATTGCAACAAGCTGTCAGTCAATTAGATGCATATAATAGAGTCCTCCTCGGTAAGCCAAATAGAACAGCGCTTGATCAAATAGTCACAATACGATGCTTAGAATATCATGCTCAGTGACCGGCAAAATTGTAATCAGCAGCAGCACATAATGCTGCTAAATTTATGTTTCCCCACCCTGCAACATCATAATCCTCTACACTGCTGTGCAAGCCTTCAGGAAAGTATATCGCACTAAGCTCATCCAAGTCAAAGAGACCGATTACGATGCGTACATCACTCGGGTGGTGCGGGATCTACACAGAAATCCTTTGCGATCTACCCTTACATAATCTACCCAATGGGCACCACTGATCTACAGCACCTAAATGCAGCCGAATTTAGGACTGCATTAAGGTTAAAAGGGTTACTATCCAGGTTAAACTATTGATGAATATATTAAGGTGGAACTCCAGGCAGAAAACAAACCGGAAGCTAGCCCCCACTGACCTTACACTGGCCTTAAAGTGAATCCGAGATAAACTTTTACTCATAGCATAATTGTGTTCCTTTTATATAGTTTATAGGGCATTCCTCAAGCCAAATACTTTTTTTTTGTTTTGTTTTAATAGTCTTAAATTCCCTATAAGCTAAACAAGCCTCGCCCACTGCTTTTTAGAGTGCCTTGGCACTGTCGCAAGGGCTTATGGGAGCTCAGTTTGGGCAGGAGGAGGAGGTTAATAGCCACAGATTTCAGAGGCAGAGGGAAGGAGGGAGGAGGACTGCATTTGTCACATTACACACAGGCAAGCTGATAGCATCTCCAGCCCTCAGCCTGTGACGAACAGAACATGGCCGCTCTCATAGTATCACAGGATACAATGTATGAGAGCAGCCATGTTCTGTTTGTCACATTACATACAGGCAAGCTGATCTTTATCTCCAGCCCTCAGCCTTTGAAAACTTCACTCCCCTCTCCGTCTCCCCTCTGCCTCTGAAATCTCTGGCTAGTAACCTCCTCCTCCCAAGACTGAGCTCCCATAAGCCCTTGCTACTAAGGCTCATAGTGCCAAGGCACTCTGGAGAAGCTGTGGGCACGGCTTGTTTAGTTTATTGGGAATTAGTATTTGGCTTGAGGAATGCCCTATAAACTATATGAAAGGAACACAATTATGCAATGAGTAAAAGTTTATCTCAGATCCACTTTAATTTGTCAATCACCTTCTTACTTGGTGCATTATTTCTGATTCCCATAGGAGGATACTGTGCTCCTAATATAACACTGCATAAGTGGCATGATTGGTGTACAATATGCTACACAGAAATGGTAAGTGAAAAAAAGGGCCCAAGACTATCAACATTCACAATTTTAATTTGCCAATTACTTTTCATTAAAATGCTAATTAGTTAGCTGCGTGATGGGTGTTTTTAAAATGGAAATGCAATACTTTTCCTTTTAAATGTGGATGCCTACTATATTATAAAAACTATTTTTCCTCCAGTGCTGTTGCTTTTGCAGTTTTACAAAATTATGTGAAAAATGAAGAGCTGGATGGACCAGTTTATATAAATGCTGACAGTGTGCATTACAGGTCACGCTGGTATCTGCATGCTGGTGGAGATGTACAGAGCGTGACAGCGACACCATGTGACAACCACTCACCCTTCTGATAGGTGGCCTCATTTGCATGCAATGCATTATGGGAGGCTCACTTTACTATCTACAAGGATCGACATACAGCATATTTAGCAGCTTCTATTTGTAACCTGGAATTCCACTTTAATGGAAAGTATTACGAAACAAACCTCTTCCTGTAAAAATGTGAATCAAGAGGAAAAAATATTAGTGTGTGCAAATCCCAATACTCCTGACCTCCAACCAGGAAAACCATTTCTCATCATGGCAGAAAATCTACAGAGTGATGGAGCATTACAATAATCTCTGGGTTTCAAATGAACAATTGTACGAAGGACATCCGGTGTGATAATGTTGCCTTACGGCTTACAAGGCATGAAATCCATAGAGGACAACTTTACTGAGCAGCAGAGTTTATGCCTTCTGATAGATGTACTGATTACTGAACAACATGCACAAATAATCTGGTCAATACAAAAGTCTTATAATAAGCAACTTCTGCCATGGGTAATATATCACATGGATACATCAGAGTGAAAAACCGAGAACAAGATTTCACTATGGGAAAAGAGAGACTCATCTCTTTTTAAAGTGATCCGGAGGTGAAAACAAACTAATGAGAAACAATCGTATTTATCCTCCTACTCCTAAAAATGACTTTTTTTCTTAAAGATATCCCATGGTTTTATTTTATACTTAAACATTTACAAAGTAGATTGGATTTTTTTTGTCTCTGTACAGTAGCAGCCTATTAAGTGTCCCTAAGTGAAAATACATGAACTACTGACCCTTTTTCTACCTCTACCCTGAGCTCAGAAGTGAAATTCTAACTATAATGGCTGTAATTTGCTTATCAGTGAGGTCCAGACAAGCTACCCTAAGACAGAAGCTGCCACTTCTATGCCCCAAAATGTACTCTTTCAGGGCTCGTTTACACTAGGGGCGTTCTCGGCCTTTTTTCAAGTGCAGGCAGTTTTTAAAATCGCCCACAAAATGCTTGAATGAATCTCTATGAGAAGGTTCATATCAGCGCGGTTTGTGCGCTGTGCGTGCAGCAAAGCGGTGCCTGTATAATTTTTGGGGCAATTTTGCCTCAATGGAAGGTATAGGAAAAACACAAACACTCACAAAATCGCTTTGTGCAGCGATTGCATCCGCGTTAAGAATACATTGTATTTATTCTTTGCCGGGACAAAGAGTTCACTTCCTGACTTGCGTCAGGGAGTGAATTACAAAACCGCTCTGGAAAAGCGATGTTACCAGAAACGCAGTGCGCAGTGGAGCACTGTAAGGGGGGGGGGGGGTAGTGGGACGACACAGGAGAACGGGGAGGCAGAAGAAGACGGCGTGGGAGCGGTTGGTGCAGAGGGTGCTAGAGAAAGCCCCAGGTATATATAAATCTTCTATTACTATTCGTCTCAAGGTCTCTTTAAGGGCTGTTTCAGAATCAGATTTATTTCGCCAAGTGCAGCAGTTGCCACACTCGGAATTGTTTGTGGTACACATCGGCATAGGGCATAGTACAAAGCGGCAAAAACATAGTAGTGCAACGCATGCAATGACGAACAGACAAAGACATTAAAACAACTTAGTGCAAGAAAAAAAAAATGTGCAGACAAAAGAATTTAAGGTATTGTAGTGCAAAACTACGTGCGGAACCTCGGAAAAAGTAAATATTTATTTAGGCCTAAGTCACAGATGTGCTATTTAGTTTTTCTATGTGTGTGACTTGAGTTCAGAAGGCACACTGCTTGGGGGAAAAAATAGTTCCTGTGCCTGGAGGTTTTGGTGGAGATAGCCCTGTAACCATGGTCCGAGCGCATGCGGTTGAAGAAGCGGCTGCCGGGTTGGTGCGGGTCATTCGTGATCCTGTATGCCCTTGTTTTCAATCTGGATGCGTGGAGGAGGTCCAGAGGTGGCAGGGGTGACCCAATGATTCTTTCCGCTGCCTTGATTACTCTTTGTAGTCTGTACCTGTCGCTCGTGGTGGCTCCACCATACCACACGATGATAGATGAGCACAGGATTGACTCGATGGTGGCAGTGTAGAAGCTTGATAACAGTTCCTGCAGCATACCAAACTTCCTGAGTTGTCTTAGGAAGAACAGCCGTTGCTGCGCCTTCTTTTGGCATTTAGTGGCGTTTTCACTCCATCTCAAGTCGTTGGTGATGGTAGTGCCCAGAAACCGAACACTTGATACTCTGGTGACTTCAGTGCCTTTGATGAATACCGGGCTGAGTGGGGAGGGGCATTTCCTGAAGTCGATAACCAACTCAACTGTCTTTGCAGCGTTTAGGACAAGCATGTTGTCCTTACACCAGTTGCAGATTCGCTCAATCGCACTGCGGTATGTGCATTAGTCCTGTCCACTGATGAGACCGAGGATGGTGGTGTCGTCCGCAAATTTAATTACCTTAACGCAGTCAGCGGTTGAGGTGCATCTGTTTGTATACAGGGAAAACAGGATCGGAGACAGTACACAGCCTTGGGAGGCGCCAGTATTTGTGGTCCTCATTTGGGAGAGGCAGCTGCTAAGTTTGACCTGTTGCGTCCTGTTTGTAAGGAAGTCCTTGATCCAGGTGCAGAGATTTCCATCAAGCCCAAGTTGCGCTAAGTTGTTATACAGGATTTTCGGGCAGATCGTATTGAAAGCGGAGCTAAAATCCAGAAAGAGGATCCTGGCGTAGGTGTTGGGTCTGTCCATATATGTTCCATAATGTATGCCAGACTGATGTTAACAGACCTGTTTGCCCTGTATGCAAATTGAAGTGGATCTAGGAGAGCGTTGGTGGAGTTTTTCAGATGGGTGAGGACTAGTTTTTCAAGGATCTTCATGACAGTTGAGGTAAGGGCCACAGGTCTGTAGTTGTTGAGATCCGTGACACCTGGTTTTTTCGGTAGTGGAATGATGGTGGACCTTTTAAGGCAGGAGGGTACTTTGCCAGCCGACAGGGAATTCTGAAAAATGGAGGTCAGCACCGGGGCTAGCTGGCTAGCGCAAGATCTAAGGCACATGGATGACACACCGTCTGGGCCAGAGGTTTTCCTAGGATTAAGTTTCCGGAGGTGACTGAGTACATCTGACACCTGGACCACAGCTGGTTCTGGGAGGGCACTACCAGTACTAGGAGAGGTGGGTGTGGAGGGTGCCCAGTGGTTGGCCCTCGGATCTCCTACCAGGGTTGGTTGATGTTCAAACCTGCAGTAGAATTCGTTGAGTTTTTCTGCTAGTTCGAGGCTCGGGGGTGCATGTTGGGGAGAAGTTTTGAAATTTGTGGCTGCCCTAAGACCTTGCCAGACCTCACGTGAGTTGTTTGAGCGTAGGCGGAGCCCCAGCTTGTTGGAGTAGGCCCTCCTTGCTGCGCTAAGTTCACGCTTGAGGGTGTATCTAGCTGCCTTAAATTCCTCTGGTGTTCCGGACTTGTGCGCTTCTTCCTTGATTTTCCGGAGCTGGCGTAACTTGCCATTAAACCAGGACTTGTTGTTAGGGTAGGCCCTGAAGGTTTTTGTGGGGATGCACAGCTCCTCGCAGAAGCTGATGTAGGAGATGACGTTCTCTGTCTATTCCTCCAGGCAGGCTGTCTCGAGGGTCGCCCAGTCGGTGCAGTCAAAGCAGGCCTGTAGTTGTAGCTTAGCTTCTTCTGTCCACTTTCTCACAGTCCTAAGGACTGGCTTGGATGATTCAAGGTGCCTTCTGTAGGTTGGAATTAGATGGATTAGGCAGTGGTCAGAGTTGCCTAGGGGAGCCTGTCGAATAGGTTTGTATGCCTCCTTGAGGACCGTGTAGCAATGGTCCAGGGTGTTCTGATTCCTGGTGGGGCAAGTAATGTGCTGTTTGTAGCGAGGCATCTCCGTGTGGAGGTTCGCGCTGTTGAAGTCCTCGCAGACGATGAAGAGGGAGTCTGGGAGGGATGTCTCCCACCTCGAGATGGTGTCGCTGATTGTACGCTGAGCGATCTTGGTGTTGGCACTGGGGGGGATATATACTCCTACAAGAACGTAGGAGGAGAATTCTCTTGGTGAATATTGATGTTTGCAATTTATGAGTATGAGCTCAATGTCAGGGGAGCAGTGACTGTCCATGATGGATGTGTTTGTGCACCAGGTGGCCTTGATATAGAAGCAGATGCCACCCCTCCTCTGTTTCCCAGAGAGTGCGCTGTCACGGTCAGCACGGAAGAGGTTGAAGCCAGGTACTTAGAGGGAGTTGTCCGGGATGGTGTCGTTCAGCCACGTTTCAGTGAAGCAAAGGACTGGGGTGTTCACGCCCATTGAACGGTTGCGTCCGAGTAGTATGAGCATTTCATCAAGCTTGTTTGGGAGGGAGGAGACGTTGGCCAGAAAGGCTGGGATGGGTGAACGCAGGCCCTTTCTTTTAAGCTTCACTTGGACTCCTGCTCTCTTCCCCCTGGGGCGGCATCTCCTGCTGGCCCACCTGACCCTCCTGGTGAGAAGCCCGATGTGTGCCCAGACTATGTCCCGCAGGGATGCATAGGACTCTGCGCAGCTGGCCTCCCATAGCAGGAGTTCCTCTCTGGTGTGCGTGGTGGTGCACGTCGTGCTTGGGGAGTGCGGCGGCTTCAGAGCCATGGAGCTGCTATGGTATATGGGGGCAAGTGCAGGTAACAGGCAGTAACAGTCAAGCGGTCACTGTTGCAGGCAGCTAGTAAAGCAGGACCAGCAAGGTGTACAGAGGTAAAGCAGGACTAGCAAGGTGTGCCGAGCAGATGGGGCAAGAGGGCACCAGTAGCAGGCAGGGTAACAGGCAGATACACATTGTGGCAGGCAGCTGGATACACAGGTCAAGCAAGGAGATCCAATGTACAGGAGGGCAAACAAGGGTGCTAGGGCACAGAGTTCAGAAGTGCAGATAGGGCGAGCAGGGGTGCAGGCAAGGGGCTAGGGTGGCATATAAACTTGCTTACCAGAGTAGCTCGAGCCCTTCCCGGTGTGTAGCAGAGATGGAGAGGTCGCATCGAAGACTCTCTGGCGCAGATGGAGTCCTGGAGTAACATGGGTGACCAACCAGGGCCACGTAACTGCAGGGACAGCTCAGCATGGCAGTGATGCTCCAACGGGGTGGATGCCAGAGGCCACGTGGGTGGCCGAGCAGTCGGGGCTGCGGGGACAGCGGCAGCGGTGTTCCTCCTCCAGCTGCAGGGACAGGGGTGGCGCTGATCCTCCGGGGGTGGATGTCGGAGGCCACGTGGGAGGCGGACCTCGGGGCTGCGAGGGCAGCGGTGATTCCTCCTTCAGCTGCAGGGACAGGGGTGGCGGTCGGAGGCCACGTGGGAGCCGGGCAGCCGGACCTCGGGGCTGCGGGGGCAGCGGCAATTCCTCCTCCAGCTGCAGGGCCAGGGGTGGCGCAGATCCTCCGGGATGGATGTCGGAGGCCACGTGGGAGCCGAGCAGCTGGACCTCGGGGCTGCGGGGCATCGGCAGCGTGATCCTCCGACGGGGATGGATGTTGCGTGGGTGGCCGAGCAGCGGCAGCGGTGTTACTCCACCAGCTGCAGGGACAGTAGCGCTGATCCTCCGGGGATGGATGTCGGAGGCCACGTGGGAGCCGAGCAGCCGGACCTCGGGGCTGCGGGGGCAGCGGCAGCGGTGTTCCTCCGGCGATGGATGTCGGAGGCCACGTGGGAGCCGAGCAGCCGGACCTCGGGGCTGCGGCGGCAGCGTGATCCTACGACGGGGATGGATGCTGCGTGGGTGGCCGAGCAGCAGAACGAAGATGTTGCAGACCTCAGATGGCTTGTGAGCACGTAGGTAGCCTAGACAACTCCAACACTAAACTGAAAAGACTGGACAAAACAAAAAACACAAAAAACACTAAAACCCTAAAACTAAAGCTAGTAATTGCCAGGAGCCGATGCGACCGTGGCTGCTCACGTGGGCGCCATCTTGGATAACACCAGGATGTTGCGTTAGAGGGGACGTTAAGGTCGCATAACGTGCCCTAACGCAACGCATGGTGGTGCGGGAGAGGACATTAGAGCGAGCCGCGTTAGGCGGCTCTATCCGCATAAGGTCTACCAGAGTGGCACTGATTGGCCGGCGGGACCTCGTGATGCGGAGTGAAACACTCCGCATCACGTGGTCCCGCCGGCCAATCAGCAGCCGCCAGTGCAGTGCATATTAAGTAGCCATGTGCGCGGCTACTGTAGCGGCCTCTCGCCCCCCACTGAGCATGTGCAAACAGTCTAACGCGGCTTAGCCGCGTGTAAAGTACTGCATGCAGTACGTTATGTAGACGTACTGCGTTACAATGTAACGCAACGTGGGCACTGTGAACAGCCCATTGATTTTTCATTGCTGTGCGTTGGGGTGCGTTACAGGCTGCTCTAACGTGCGCCTGTAACGTCCCACTGTGAAACCAGCCTAAGAGTGGGTTTCCACTAAGTCCTTGTCTTCAGCTACAACATAACAGACAACTGATAAAAAGAAAAAATATTTTTCCACGTTTCCCTATTAGTCAGTTTACATCTATGGATTATAACAGGTTTAAATTGACCCAGAGGGAAACATGGAATATTCCTTTTTATGAGTTGTCCATTGCTGTTTAGCTGACAGCAACTGATTCAGTGTAAACTCAGCCCTACAGAAAATGTAAATACAACTGACCTGATCCAGATTATATGTCAGTCATCCTAGTAAACCTTTTGTTTCTTCTTCGTATCCAAACCTCCCTCTAGGCAAACTCCAGATACAGGTTACCTCACGTGAAATAAAAAGCTGACACACTATAACCTGAGAGAGCAACAAGTGTCCTTCATACCATCCTGTGACATAGCACATAAGCGTCACCTGTGAGCTGGTGCACACTAATCCCAGTTGATCAGCCACCAACACTGACATACAGTTGTGTTCACCATCATATTGCCATTTCACTACAAAACAGGAACAACTCTGTTGCCATATAGAGTAGGATCCACCAGATAAGTTATCACGATGTCAATAGCTTGTGAAGAATTACCGACAGAAGAACTCAATTTAGAAACAAAATGTTCTGATTTTCACACTACCCGTTGCACTGTGGAATACAAACAGACAAATAATATTTATATTGCACTTTTCTCCTGGCGAACTCAAAGCACCAGAGCTGCAGCCACTAGGGCACGCTCAATAGGCAGTAGCAGTGTTAGGGAGTCTTGCCCAAGGTCTTCTAGTGAATAGGTGTCCAGATTACTGAACAGAAAGAGCAGAGATTTGAACCCTGGTATCCTGTGTCAGAGGCATAGCCCTTAAAGGATACCCGAAGTGACATGATGAGATAGACATGGGTATTTACAGTGCCTAGCACACAAATAACTATGCTGTGTTCCTTTTTTTCTTTCTCTGCCTGAAAGAGTTAAATATCAGGTATGTAAGTGGCTGACTAAGTCCTGACTCAGACAGGAAGGGACTACAGTGTGACTCTCACTGATAAGAAATTCCCCTTTTTATCTCTTTCTTGCTCTCAGAAGCCACTTGTCTGCTAGGAAAGTGTTTTATAGTTAGAATTTCTTATCAGCGAGAGTCACAATGCAGCCACTTCCTGTTTGAGTCAGGACTGAGTCAGCCACTTACATACCTGATATTTAACTCTTTCAGGCAGAGAAAGAAAAAAAGGAACACAGCATAGTTTGTGTGCTAGGCATTGTACATACAAATGTCTATCTCATCAGGTCACATGTCACTTCGGGTATCCTTTAACCAGTACACTATCCAGCCACAATAATTTTGTAGGTGAACTCACTGCCAATACCATTGTATGAGCAGGTTTACATCTCTTCTGCATCGTAATGGATCACATTATTCTAACTCGCTGCATGCATTAAATTATTGGATAAAATGTATGAATATGTACACATTCAATAAATACTGTCCAGGCTCTGAAAGTGTGTAGGTGTGTGTAGCGTGTGGTGTGTGTGTGTAGTGTGTGTGTAGTGTGTGTGTAGTGTGTGTGTGTAGTGTGTGTGTGTAGTGTGTGTGTGTAGTGTGTGTGTGTAGTGTGTGTGTGTAGTGTGTGTGTGTAGTGTGTGTGTGTAGTGTGTGTGTGTAGTGTGTGTGTGTAGTGTGTGTGTGTGTGTGTGTGTGTGTGTGTGTGTGTGTGTGTGTGTGTGTGTGTGTGTGTGTGTGTGTGTGTGTGTGTGTGTGTGTGTGTGTGTGTGTGTGTGTGTGTGTGTGTGTGTGTGTGTGTGTGTGTGTGTGTGTGTGTGTGTGTGTGTGTGTGTGTGTATACACATGCAGCATTCATTGTAGTACAAACACTCTTCAACACTTTAACGTGCTATGCAATGCACACAGTGTGACTGTAGACTGAGAACCCCTTGCGCTGCTCTACTTGTCTGCCTCCTGCCTTTAGCTTCCTGTAACCAAAATAAAAACTCACAACTGTTTAACATCCACTTCCAGTGACAACAAACCCCGCCTCTTCATGAGGAAACATTACTGGTATTATGACAAATGTAGTCTGACTTTTGCTGTCCTTTCTACTCAAGTGACCCGCCCACTAGATGAATCCAAAGAGGAGACAAACCAAGCTGTACTGCAGTGGGGAGCACATTTGACCTATGAAGCTCATTCTTTCCTCAGCTTTGCATTTATATCCTATTTACAAACATCAACTTGATTTCTATTACAGTAGAACTTGCCTTGCTCAATTTTGGCTTTGGACTAACTTTCATTCCCACAAATTGCAATTGTTTAGCAATTGTGACTTTGAAAAACGATTTTGAAAAAATGTGTGATTTTGCAGTATTCCTTCAAAGCTGCATTGCTCAGAAATTTCTGCATGCAGCACGATTGTGATTTAATACAAGTTACAACACTGCAGTGGGATCACCCTCATACAGTTCTACAGTATGGCGATCTGACAGCACCTGAAATGTGCCTCAAGTGCGAACCAGCCCTAAGGGCTTCAAACATGTGTTTGCATTACAGTGTACCTAAGACGGAGAATAGAAAAATGTATACATATCTGGGGCTTCCTCCAGCCCCCTTCAGCCTGATCGCTCTCTAGCCGCCGTCTTCCACATTCTGGATCTTCAGTCATCGCATGCGCAGTGCGTTGTTAAGATTAGTGGTGGTAGCCCACCTACGCGTGCCATAGGTTCGCCATCACTGCTCTATACTGTAGATAAACTGAAAAGGACTCTACGATACGCTTAATTGACCGGCCACTTGTAATCACCGTTGGGACTGCTGCTATTCATGTGTAGCAGTTGTGGCTTGTAGGTATGTCATTTTCAATGTGTAATTTTCAGAGTAGCTCGCAAGATGAAAAAAGGTGTGGGCACCTCTAGATTGTGGCGATATCAATCTACTTGAATAGATCTAACTTATGATCAAGTTAGGTCTGGTACACAATGCAATTTTCACTTCAGATCCTATTTCCAATAAAAAAATATCGGATTGGGAAACAAAATATGCAGCCTTTTGATTGCCAGCGACCAATCCCAAGCTCAAAATAAATCCTTTTTTCTTGATCAGAAATCTTTAAAAATATCAATTGAAAATTCTGGCTGTCGTACTGTGTGTTATTTTCTATCAATAACCAAATCAGAAAAATGATCAGAAATCGGACCGGAATTTGAAAAAAAGTCTCATACATGTGTGTAAGCTAGCTTTCTTCGATATTCAGATCTGACATCAATCAGATATAGATCTGATCACTTGCACGAATAGGACCTGAAGTGAAAATTGCATGGTGTGTATTTTCTGTACCATTCAATAAATTTCTTTTTACCAAATATTTGTTGCCCATATAAGTTATCCTATCGGTCTACTCCCTAGCGTGCATCAATGCTGAGTGCTGCCATTGCATAGGCATGTTATGTCCAACTCAAAATGTAGCAGAGAGCTAATTTTCTTCAGTAAAGCTGGCACACAGAAGCTCTCTGCTGTGTTTGCTTTAGCCTCATCCCCTGCAATTAGTCATGAAACAACAGTCTGGGATCTCACTGTGGCAGGGGCATGATGGAAAAACCTTTGCAGCGAAGTGAAAAGTAAGCCTTTCAGGGACTTTAAAGAGGATCTGAACTCTTTCACAGGACTTAAGAAATGCACCTTGTATGTAGAGTTTAGCCTGTCTAATTCCCCCTCATTTGTGTCTAATCACAAATTGTAATCTGATCTATCCCCTGTGTCACATGACTGCCTATAGCAAATATGGCAGATAATATAATAATAATAATAATATTAAGCTCATTTGAAAGCACAGGATGTTAACAATATGTCTGCTTCCATGAATCAGGAAGTAGAAACAGTGCAGATTTATTTTAGGATTCGTATCAGGTGTAACAAAGAAATGTTTTTGTTTAGCTTGTTGCCGACCGTGTCACACCGATGGGCGTGGCCGGGGTGGAAGCCCCAGGACCGCCTAACCCCGATCGACGTAAAGTCCTGGGGGGGGGAGGGGGGATTTGCAGGAGATCACGCATCTCCACTTGGATGACGGAGCTCCACCCCGCCATGAGTCTCCCAGCAGCAATCACCGCTAGGAGAGGAGATAAAGATTTATAAAAAAAAAATAAACATCCCAGGAGGAATCAAAGCCCACCAACAGGGAGCTCTGTTGGTGGGCAGAAAAAGGGGGGGGGGGGATACTTGTGTGCAGAGTTGTACTGCCCTGCAAAAAGGCCTTAAAGCTGCAGTGGTCTATTTTGTGACAAATGGCCTGGTCGTTAGGGGGGTTTAGGCGGAGAACTGCTTTTCAGCACTGGCAAGGAATATTTGGGCACAGCCGGCGCCACCATAGACTGTAATAGGAATCAGGGTTGTGGAGTCTGTACAAAAATCTTCTGACTCCTCAGTTTTTGAAACCACGACTCCAACTCCGACTCCGGGTACCCAAAATGGCTCAGACTCCTTAGTCTAATACTTAACAGGGCTGTGGATTTTGTACAAAAAACATCAGACTCCGAAGTTTATGAAATCAACGACTCCAACTCCGGGTGCCCAGAATTGCCCCGACTCCAACTCCACAGCCCTGATTGGAATTACAGCTATAGCGGCGCTCGCTGAGTAACTTCGGCGCCGTCAGAAGACAGAGCTGAAGTTGCTTCTAAAACACAGTAATTCGGCCTCCAGCAATAGCTGGAAGCCAAATTATAATATTCCCCACTATCCATGGCGGGCTGGAGGGGGAATAGTAATTAACACCGCCGGGACTTGTGCAGCAGCAGGATCAGCCATATACCGGCTGTATCCTGCACCCAAGTCTCCCGGCGCCGATTTTAAATGTATGCGGTTTAAGCCCATGGACCTTAACCACTTAACGACCGCCTAACGCCGATAGGCGTCGGCGGGGCGTTAGTGGTATAGCATGTCTCCGTGAACAGCCGGAGAGATTTCGGCTCGCCGGCGAAATGTAAACACGCGGGGAAAAAATCCCCGCTGTTTACATCATACGGCGCTGCTGCGCAACAGCGCCGTAAGGCAGATCGGCGATCCCCGGTCTCTGACTGGCCGGGGATCGCCGGCATCTGATAGGCCAAAGCCTATCCTAGGATGCGCAGGACGGACATCCGTCCTGTGCATTACAGAGCAAGAGGGAGGTAAGGAGAGGGAGGGCGGAAATGGCTGCGGAGAGGGGCTTTGAAGAGCCCCCCCCCGCTACTCCGTAAAAGCCGGCGGAGATCAGACCCCCCCAGCAGGACATCCCCCTAGAGGGGGGGAAAAAAGGGGGGGCGGGGAGTCTGATTGCCCGGCCACAATCCTGATCGGTGCTGCGGGCTGTTGAAGAGCCCACGCAGCACCGATCATTAGAAAACCCCCTGGTCCTTAAGTGGTTAAAGTATATTATACTGTTGCGTATTGTTTAGAGCAGAGAGGATGTTCTGAGTTCAGGTCCGCTTTAAAAAACACAGGCATTTGTTTCTGAAAGTTCTTGAAGTGAAGCTATTCTGACGCAGAGAGGAAATTTTGACGTATAGTTTTACTTTAACTTCACATTATGTTACAGTACAGATAGAACCATGGTATGTGACTATCACTCTTGATGATACAAAAAGTACCTTTGCTTTATAAACCATAATAAAATGCTTCCAGCGTGTGGTCGCTTTATGGTGCTGACTGAAGAAAGCTAAAGAAAGAATCACATTACAAATCACTGTACTGCCATTTGCAAGAAGCAAAGAATGAGGCTCTTCAGGGTAAGAAACTCATTCTTTGTCATTTACAATCAAAACAATGTTGTATGAACAACAGAAGCAAATAAACACACAATACTGACAGCCAGTCCAAGTTAAGTGTGGGTTTACAATAACGGTGCCATCATATTAAACTAAGAATTGTGTGTAAAATTGCTTAAGGCTACCTTTACTCGGGACTAAAATCAAATTAGACTTTGACAAGTGACTCATAAATCTGTTTCATGCTGTATCTTGAAGCTAAATAAACTGAAATTACAATGTGACTGAGCAGCATTGACAATGACTCTAGGAAACTATAACAAAACCCTCACCAGATCAAAAATAAATACTTAGGCCTAGTGCACACCAGAGCGGTTCTGCTGCGGTTTGCGATCCGCTTGCGGGTGCGGATCTGCTTGGGTAATGTATTTCAATGGGCTGGTGCACACCAGAGCGGGAGGCGTTTTGCAGAAACGCATACTCCCGGGCTGCTGCAGATTTTGGATTGCGGATGCGTTTCTGCCTCAATGTTAAGTATAGGAAAAACGCAAACCGCTCTGAAAAACGGCACTTCAGAGCGGTTTGCCAGGCATTTTTTGTTACAGTAGCTGTTCAGTAACAGCTTTACTGTAACAATACATGAAATTTGCTACACCAAAAACGCTTCACAAAACCGCAAAATGCTAGCTGAAACGCTACAGAAAAAGAAGAAAATGCGTTTCAAAATCTGCTAGCATTTTGCGGATCTGCTAGCGGTTTTTGGTGTGCACCAGGCCTTAGTCCATATTGGTAGTTTGCAATAGATTTGGGTAGGGATGGTCAATGAGATGCAAATATTTCTGAGTTCCCCACACTATGCAGCAGCGTTTTTTGTATTCAACTAATTGCCACTGTAGTCCCTTCAGCAGGTTCATCCTTACTGCTCTCCTCTCTCTACATAAAACAGTAGCACATGCATCTTGGTAGAAGGCTAAGCATGCATGTCTGCATGGGAACAACTGAACAGATTGTCACATGAAACAAGTACAAATATTTATCATTGTGTATTTATTTAACGCTGACATCTTCTGCACCACTTTACAGAACATGCAGTCATGTCACTGACTGTCCCTCAGAGGGGCTCACACTCTAATCCCTGCCATAGTCATATGTCCCTATTGTAGACCATGACCAATTTTTGGGGTGATAATACGTTTTGGGTATGTGGGAGGAAACCCATGTAAAACACGCAAGAACATACAACCTCCATGTAGATCATGTCCTGGCCCAGATTTGAACCACTTTAATGCAAGGCTTACACCTAGCTTTATTCAAATTACAAGACAATTAAAGACTACCTTATGTATAGAAGGCAGAGCCTGTAAAAAAAAAGGCCATTAATTCTGCAGGATCGGCGAAGGGGAGCTGAAGAATGGCAGAGTATGGAGGGGTGGGGAGGCAGCTTCAGCCAAAAACATCAATTGCACAAGCAGCAATGAATGACAGGTCGACGCCAGACACAACCACCAGCTGCAAGGACCAACATTAGCCGGCAATGCCAAGCATGCAGTCAAGACTAGAAGTCAGTACTAACATCATCAGAAACAGCACAGCCAGGATGGAACTTACAGCTAACAAAAGACCATCAATGCCAGAAACTAGTATTACTGGCTAGTAAATGCCAGGTCACCCATCATAGATAGAAAGCAAGGCCAGCACCAATAATTAGTAGTTATCTAGCAGGTCCAGGCCGGACAGCCAGCACAGAAGAACTGTTGAATGCAGCCAAATGAGTAAAGCCAGCCAGCAAAGCCAAAAACCAGGCAATACATGGGCAAACAGCTTTCTTATAAACATGCTTACTACTATATTATGGTTATTACTACTACAGAATTATCTATCGTGGCATATTAGGACTTCAAGAAGGTACAATGGCAATAGGTTTTGACAAACAGGTATTTATTTAAATAATATACTTCTAATATTTAACTTTTACCTGTAATTTAAACATCTCAAAGAACTTCTTGAACCTTTCCAATGCAGGAGGGTACTCATACAACTGCAATGTTCTACAACATAAACAGTACCACAGTGTGCAGCCAGGAAATTATTATTTCATGTTTTGCAAGCATGAACATGACTTGCAGTTTTCCAGTGCAATGTGATCTGCTTCACCTGGATGCCTTTTATTACTGAACAGATAGGGGCAAATGCACACTTACTGATCCAGAAATGCGTCTCGCTCAGCACTGGGCTAACCACGGGCCGCATCTGGACCGTGTGTGCTGTAACTCAGTCCCGCCTACTAGCGGCCAGATTCCTCTCCTTCCCCCCTCCCACTCTGCTGATTTGCAAGTGGGTAGCAGGGGATCGATTTTAAACTCACCTCGTTCATAGATTCCCGCATCACATCTCCCCGGCAACACGACATCACATGACGCAACGTCGGGAAGTGCCAGCTTATTACACACTGACAGCCAGCGTGTAATATGCTTGAACATCCCCACATCATGTGATGGCCTGTTGCCATGGAGACAACGCAGGCACGGCAAACGAGGTGCATGTTAAATCCTCCACCAGCTCTTAAATCTGCGGGGAGGGAGGGGGGGGTGGGTTGGAATTTATGGAATATGGCCACAGTATGTGGCCCGGGCCACTTAAAGTTTGCCCAGCCCTGATCAACTTGTGCTACTTCCAGGCCACCAACGGCATGACTGTAAGAACAGTCTTGGTAAACTTGACAATGAGAAATGAATCACTGTTAAGTCAATAAAAAGCAGGAAATATTAGGCTGAGTATTAGCTGGAATGAATATCGTTCAGTTATTTGGAGTGTAACTAAGCAGATCAATGGAACCATGAAGGGGAGGCAAGGCAAGGTTGTTCTTCCTGGGTCAACTTAAAAAAATTGGAATGATGCAAGATCTGTTGGCCAGCTTTTACACAGCCAACATCAAATCCATCCTCTGTTCTTCTGTTATCATCTGGTAAGCAGGTGCATCCACGAACGACAGGTACAAACTCCAAAGGGTAATGAACATTGTGGAGAGGATAATCTGTTCACACCTGCCACCTTTGGACCTCCTTCACACTTCCACAATGGGCCACCAGGATCTCATACGACCTATCCCAACCTGATAGTCATTACTTTGAGCTTCTCCCATCGGGTCGCCACTACTGAACCAACTCCTCCATAACCACTAGGCACAGGAGCACCTTCTTCCTCAAAGCAGACCTCCTGCTGAACTCTAGTCATTTCCCCCCTAAAAGCACTCATCCGAACTCTGCACTCTAGTCCCTTCTCAAACATAACTCCCCAGCCTCCCTCCCATGATAGTGCAGTACTGTATCTACACCTTAATTTGTTTGATCTCTATGTCTGTCTACCCCGCTTGTCAATTCACTGTCTGAATTGTTGTACTTTGCAAATAAAGCCCATTCTGATTTGGAGTTAATACAATATCTGTCTGGGAATATACACTCTTTCCGTACCCCCTCCCAAATCCACCTAGTACTTGGACAAACATTTTTAACTCGAACTAGCAGAGTATTTTGTTTGAATCAGCTTTTTTCACTTACTCGATATCTATGTATGGAGTTTCATTGCCATCATTTGGACAGTGGAAGATGTGGTTTATTACTGGAGAGAATAGCTGCTTCCACCATAATCAGTACAGCAGGTTGCTGCTGAAGCCTCTACTGCTATCTGTGCATACCACTTATCTAAAGTTTTAGCTCTGCATGTATGGACTAACTCCTCTCCAGCATGATGCTATATTACATGTGCGGTCTGCATGTGCATGCATAATCAGTACAGCATGCTGTTACTGATGGCCCTTTTGTTATCTGTGCATACCATTTACCGTATTTATAGATCCAAGCAGAAGAAATTATTACGCTCCAAATAGTCGATAAGCACTCAACACAGTCAATCCTTTCGCCTAAAACACTGGCCCATATGCAATTCACTTTTTCTCCTGAGTTTTCACCTAGGAGGAAATTTTTCACCTATTTAAAATAACTTTCCAGCACTTTTCAACTAAAAAAGTACCAAAAAGTAAATGAAAAAGTACCATCAAAATGATTGAGTATTTTCTTTCTTTCTGGTGGCTTAAAATGCATTTTGTCGACACGTTTAAAAATATCACCTAGGAGATAACTCAGATGAAAAAATTAATTGCATATGGGCCTTAGTGCAGCTCTTGTATGGTAGAGATGAATGGTGAATCTAAAAAGAAGGTAGAGGGCTCTATGGTGTAGTCGTTTTAAAAGGTTTTATTCGTCACAATACAAGTTCTACTTACGAGAAGCAAAGGGTAAAACCGCATATCACTTTATCAGTAGCCCATCACATGAACCGGATCTGTCCCACTTCTCCGTCTGTGGCCAGCATACCATTATGACGCCAGAGGCACGCAAAGAGTAGGACCCGCCCACCCGAGATCCATCCTAGAGTCCACACGAATGGACACCGCACTGCTGGCCACAGACGGAGAAGTGGGACAGATCCGGTTGATGTGATGGGCTACAGATACAGTGATCTGCGTTTTTAAGCTTTGCTTCTCATAAGTAGAACTTGTATTGTGACAAACAAAACTTTTTGAAACTACACCATAAAGCGCTCTACCTTCTTTTTAGATTCACCATATATTTATAGTGGATAAAAACTTTAAAATTTGCTGGGAGGAAGTGGTGGACTTGCCTCCATAAAGCAGACACGAAAGACTGTCTGAATAGTAGCAATCACATTTATTAAATAGTACCCCAAAAAAGTGCAACGCGTTTCACAGGCCCAGCCCGCTTCATCAGGCAATAAACGTGGGGACAAAACAGAATTTCGGCATTAGCAGGTGTAGCGCCTCAGAACTGAGGCGCTACACCTGCTAATGCCGGAATTCTGTTTTGTCCCCACGTTTATTGCCTGATGAAGCGGGCTGGGCCTGTGAAACGCGTTGCACTTTTTTGGGGTACTATTTAATAAATGTGATTGCTACTATTCAGACAGTCTTTCGTGTCTGCTTTATGGAGGTAAGTCCACCACTTCCTCCAAGCAAATTTTAAAGTTTTTATCCGCTTTTATCCTGCTGGCGCCTCTGTTCTCCTACTGCTATACCGTGTCCACCCCTGGTGGAGGGGTGATCTACCCCCTTTCGCATCTACAGAGAGCGACTTCTTATCCCTGAGTGAGGACAGGTCTAATCTCCTCACCTGCCTATACAGTGGTTGCCTTTGTGGTAACCCATGTTTGTGAGTATAATTTTCTCACGATAACCTTTATTTCATTTATGCTTAACATACTACACTATATTGGGCTCTCGGTTTCTCTACACTTTATATATTTATAGTGGCTGCTATGTAAGCATGTACACAGTAACTCCTTCCCAGTTTGTTGCTATATTACATATGCAGATTGCATTTACATGCATGTGGAATTTTATGCTTTATTCTCTGCACTTTGTCACTGACAGGATTTATTAACCACCTCTGAAAGCTTCCTTTGCAAAGACTGAGCAGGTGGGATTATTCAGACCTTACGAGGTGACTGATAGACATAAGGTCACATACATGCTGGCTATGTGTTGTTTTTAGGATATTACCTCTACACCCACATTCACAGTGGTTGTTGCATTCCCTGTGACAGCAGGGATACAACGCAGCAGGACAACGGCGCCGCATGTTTTATGCTCAAATTGCGTCAAGTACAGTGATGCATACAAAAAAATGAAAAGTATGCTTCACTTTTCTGTTAACGCATGTCTTTACTGGTAACGTCCTGCATACAGCGCGTCACGAGACCACAACGCTCCAACTGCACTGTGACCGTGACAGGTGGTGCATTGCAATGTGGTAAGCTGCATTACAAAGCAGCCGTTACACACTACTGTGAATGTGGCCTAAGTGTAGTTTTTGTAGGGTGGGGGAATTCTAGTTCAGCAGTGATGAACAGTTTTAAGGACATTCATTCAATTAGGTTTTTACAATGAATTAGATGATCACAATCGATACCATTTTTTATTTCTTTTTTCAAATTTTGACCCCATCTTGTTCATATCTTAGATAATTATAGAAACTGAAAGCTGGACTGACAGATCTAAGAATATAGTCACTTATAGACATTAGAGATGGCCCGAACGGTTCCCGGCGAACCTCCGGGGTTCGCGATCGCGAAGAACCGCAAACTTTTCCGGAAGTTCGGTTCGCCCCCATAGTGCATCATGAGGTTCAACTTTGACCCTCTACATCACAGTCAGCAGGCACATTGTAGCCAATCAGGCTACACTCCCTCCTGGAGCCCCCCCCCCCTCTTATAAAAAGCAGGCAGTGTCAGGCATTGGACTCACTCGTGTGCCTGCAGTAATTAGAGAAGGGAGAGCTGCAGCAGACTCTAATAGGGAAAGCTTAGTTAGGCTCTAGTAGGCTTGTTAGCTTGCTCCTTGCTGATTCTTATTGCTAAAAAAGCACCCCACAACAGCTCTTTTGAGAGCTAATCTTGTTCTTGTGATCTTTTTTTTTTTCTGTGTCCCACTGACACTTGTGTTGCATAGACAGCGTTGCTAATTCCTACTGTGTGTGCCACTGCCAGGCCCAGCACATTCAGTGACCACTACATGTGTGTGACAGGTGCACGTTGTAATACCCACTGCAAATACCTACCTGTTGTTCACTGTGCACCCACCCACCTACGTGAGCACACACAGTGTCACAGTGCCTGTCCGGTACGTGTCTATGTGTGACGGGTGCACATTGTAATACCCACAGCATATACCTACCTGTTCACTGTGCTCCCACCCACCTACGTGAGGGCACGCAGTGTCACTGTGCCTGTACGGTAACTGTCTGTGTGTGACAGGTGCACATTGTAATACCCATCACTGCATATACCTACCACTACCTGTTGTTCACTTCAGTGCACCCACCCACCTACGTGAGTGCACGCAGTGTGATATACCACTCCGTGCATACCTGTTAACTGCACATTGTATTACTCAAGTCAGTGCATACCTTTCACTTCATCCCCCCCCCCCCACATATATGGACAAAACAGACAAAACAGGTAGAGGCAGACCCAGACGCAGGCCACCCGGTAGGTCTGTGCGAGGTCGTGCTGATGCGATTTCGTGCGGCCCTGGACCAAAGTACAGTGCTCAGAACAAGGCACGTCCCATCAACTCCCAACTCCCAAGATTGTCAGGACTATTTAACACAGAACACCTCATCTTCCGCAGCCACCAGCGCTACTCCAAGTACCACATCCGCTACATTTGACAGTTAGCAGGAGTTATTTGGTGGGTAAATCACTGATGCACAGCCATTATTGTTACAACCAGATGAAGGCGCTAAGCAAGTTACACCACCTCAAATGTCTGAGTTAGGCGACACTATGGACATAACGTGTGCGGAGGGGGATGGTGAAGTACCTGCTGTTGGCGCAGTTTTGGAGGTGTCTGAGGCAAGCAAAGCTGGGCAGGATGAACAGGGGGACAGTTCAGAGGGGGAGTCAGAGAGGAGTAGGAGACGACTAGTTCCTGAAAGGAGCAGGGGGAGCTCGTCGTCAGAAACAGCTGGTAGCAGTGTCCGGCGCCATGTATCGCCACCTATGGACAGCCAGACAACATGCCCTTAAACGTCAGCTGCTGATGCCACCATAGTGCCATCACCCCAGGGGGTCTCAGCAGTGTGGACATTTTTTAATGTGTCTACCTCAGATCAGAGCAATGCCATCTGTTCTATCTGCCTCCAAAAATTGAGCCATGGAAAGGCCAACACCCACGTAGGGAGAAGTGCCTTACGGAGGCCCATGGAGAAAAGGCACAAACTGCAATGGGAAGAGCACCTGAGCAAAAGCAGCACACAAAAGAAAAGCCACCCTCCTACTCTTCCTCCTTCAGATGCATCAGCTTCAGCGGCTTTCTCCCTTGCACCTTCACAGCCATCCTCCTCCACTCTGCCTCTGACCTTGAGTGGTTCCTGATCCTCTGCCCACAGCAGCCAGGTGTCTGTGAAGGAAATCTTTGAGTGGAAGAAGCTAATTTCTGCCAGTCACCCCCTTGCCCGGCGTCTGACAGCTGGCTTGGCAGAACTGTTAGCTCGCCAGCTGTTACCATACCAGCTGGTGGACTCTGAGGCCTTCTGTAAATTTGTGGCCATTGGGACACCGCAGTGGAAGATGCCCGGCCGCAATTATTTCTCTAAAAAGGCAATACCCAAACTGTATCGTGAAGTTGAGAGGCAAGTGGTGTCATCTCTGGCACACAGCGTTGGGTCAAGGGTCCACCTGACCACGGATGCCTGGTCTGCCAAGCACGGTCAGGGCAGGTACATGACTTACACAGCCCATTGGGTCAACCTGGTGACCGATGGCAAGCAGGGAGTACGTGGCTGTGCTGCGGACCAACTTGTGACACCTCCACGGCTTGCAGGCAGGCCTCCTGCCACCTCCTCTCCTCCTGCTACATCCTCTTCCTCCTTGGCTGAGTGGCAGTTCAACTCTACTGGTGCTGCGATCTCCTCTCCAGCTATACAGCCCCAGCTCCCCAGGGCCTATGCTGCATGCCAGGTACGACGGTGTCACGCCACCTTAGTCATGTCTTGCCTCAAAGCGGAGAGTCACACTGGACCAGCTCTCCTGGCTGCTTTTAAACAGGTGGATCAGTGGCTGACCCCGCACCAGTTAGAGATCGTCAACGTGGTGTGTGACAACGGCAGCAATCTCATTTCCGTGTTGAATTTGAGAAAGCTGACACATGTACCCTCCATGGCACATGTGCTGAATCTAGTCAAAGATTTGTGTCAAAGTACCAAGGCTTAGAGGACGTCCTGAAGCAGGCCAGGAAGTTGTGTGGGCACTTCAGGCGGTCTTACGCCATGGAACACTTTGCCGAGATTCAGCGGAGAAACAAGCTCCTGGTGAGACGCCTCATTTGCGATAGCCCGACTCGCTGGAATTCGACCCTCCTTATGTTCTCTCGCCTGCTAGAACAGCAGAAAGTCACCCAGTACCTCTACAATTTCAGTAGGACACAATCTGGGGAGATGGGGATGTTCTGCCCCAACTGGAACTGATGCGAAATGCATGCAGGCTCATGCGGCCGTTTGAGGAGGTGGCCAACCTGGTGAGTCGCAGTGAAGGCACCATCAGTGACTTGATCCCGTACGCTTACTTCCTGGAGCGTGCCGTGCGTAGCATGGTGGATCAAGCTGTGGAGGAGCGTGAAGAGAAACAGTTGTGGGAGCAATTTTCAGGAGAACCAGATGTTTCCTCAACACCTGCGGCAGCATAGAGGGGGAAGGAGGAGGAAGAGTCGTGTGCGGAAGAGGAGTCAGACTCGGATGATGAGGAAGGTGTTTCTTTGGAGGACGACAGCTGGACAGTCACTGTTCTGTCATTTAGTTACCACAGCCCGGCGACCATATGGGCTTGAAAACCACCTTGGCCTGCACTCTCGCCATGGTGCGCAGCAGTCCAGCACGGCCGTCACTACACAAACAGCTGATTGCGGTGCGTTAGCAGTGAGTTTGATGTGTCAGTGTGAAGCAGTACTCTAATTACACTCCCTGATTAATGTATACACATGCAAGATGTTTTAAAGCACTTTAGGCCTGCAATTTAGCATTCAATGCGATTTCTGCCCTTAAAACGCTGCTTTGTGTCAAATCCAGATTTTTCCCCGGGACTTTTGGCGTCTATCCCACTCCGCCATGCTCCCTCCAGGTGTTAGAACCCTTGAAACATCTTTTCTAGCACTTTCATGGCCAGCATAAATTTTTCTAGTTTTCAAAGTTCGCCTCCACATTGAAGTCTATTGCGGTTCGCGGAAGTTCGCAAACCGAAAATCGGGAGGTTCGGGCCACCTCTAATAGACAGATTTAAGGATAATATGCAGCCCTCGCCGCAGAGCTCTCTGTTGGTGGGGTCTGATCGCCAGCCAGGTGTTTTTTTTTTTTTTGGTAAATATGTATTTTATTACATTTTGAATAAAATGTACTATTTTTTAAATTTATGTTATATCCCTCCCTCCCCCCCCGCCAGCCAATCAGCGTGATCAGCTGTCATTGGCTTAAGCCTATGACAGCTGATCACTATTTTGCCTGCCAGGGGGACAGCCGTGACAGTGCAGATCGCAGCGCTGTACAGAGTAATTAGATGGCGTTTCGCCGTCTAACAGTCTCCCGAGCTGCGATCGCCACTGGGAGACTGAAGGCTGAGCTCCGCCTTCCAAGCAGGAGATGCGCGCGCAGCCTGCTCATGATCTCCTGCTAGCCCCATAGACGGCTGTTCACGCCAATCGATGTGGAGCGGTCCTGGGGCTGCCGCACTGCACGCGCCAATTGGTTAGTAGTTAAGTAGTTAAGGTGGCCACACATGAAACAATAAAATGATCCGATTTTATAGAAATTCCATCCAAAAAAAAGATCGGATTTCCCGAACAATTTAAAGCTTTTTCTTTTATTCGAGCAAGAAATCCAATCAGATTTCCCGTTTCTTATTCAATAAAAGTCGATCAGGAATGGTGGATTTTTGTGATCAATTTTTATGAAAATTGAATGGTGTGTGGAAGATTGTCAATTTATAAATATGTAACACCGAAGCAATTTTCTCAGTTTACAATCATTTTTATCATAATTGAGGAAAAATTTAACATATGGGTGTGGCACATTGGTCAGTGTTATAAATCAGTCAGAAAAAATGATTACTATTCTTGAACTGAACAGATATTTTAAAAAAATGGTATAGTGTGTGGCCAACTTTAGGCTTGCAAAGTTGGATCTGAACAAAAAGATTTCCGAAACTATGTGCTTTGGACAGATTAGACCAGAGTGGAGAACCATATTTGGCAAAAAAAAAAAAAAAAAAAAAAACAATGCATAGAAACTGTGAAGCACAGTGGAGGGGTAATGACTTGGATTTCTTCTGCAGCATTGGCTTGTCGAATTATTTCATTCCCCACCATCCATGGCGGTCTGGAGAGGGAATAGTATTTAGCACGGCTGGGACTTGTGCAGCAGCAGGATCAGCCATATTCCAGCTGTATCCTGCGCCCAAGTCACCCGTGCCGATTCCTCTCGTACACATCACCAGACCTCAAATTACTTCTCCCTCCAAGTTGCTACGACTTGGAGGAGGAATAGAATTTACTTGTACGTGGATAATAACAAAGGCACATCTACATCACTATGGTTGGAAAAGAAAAGAATTAAAGGGAACCTAAACAGAGGGATGTGGATGTTTCCTTTTAAACAATACCAGTTGCCTGGCAGTCTTGCGCCTCTCTTTGGCTGCAGTAGTAAGTGGATCACAAGCCTGAAACAAGCATGCAGCTAATCCAGTCTGACTTCAGTCAGAGCACCTGATCTGCATGCTTGTTCATGGGCTGTGGCTGAAAGTATTAAGAGACACAGGATCAGCAGGAGAGTCAGGCAACTGGTATTATTTTAAAAGGGAAAAATATTTATCCTTCTCAGTTTAGGTTCCGGTTAAGGTGTTGCAATAGCCCAGTCAAAGTCAAAACCTCAACCCAATCAATATGCTGTGGCTAGACATTAACCTGCTGGGTGGTCTGGACGAGCTCAGCTCGTCCAGTACCGCCGGAGCCTGCCGCTCAGGCCCTGCTGGGCCGATTTGGCTCAAATAAAAAGCAGCACACGCAGCCGGCACTTTGCCAGCTGCGTGTGCTGCCTGATCGCCGCCGCTCTGCGGCGATCCGCCGCGAGCAGCGGCGAAAGAGGGTCCCCCCAGCCGCCTGAGCCCAGCGTAGCCGGAACAAAAAGTTCCGGCCAGCGCTAAGGGCTGGATCGGAGGCGGCTGACGTCAGGACGTCGGCTGACGTCGATGACGTCACTCCGCTCGTCGCTATGGCGACGATGTAAGCAAAACAAGGAAGGCTGCTCATTGCGGCCTTCCTTGTTTATTCTGGGCGCCGGAGGCGATCGGAAGAACGCCTCCGGAGCGCCCTCTAGTGGGCTTTCATGCAGCCAACTTTCAGTTGGCTGCATGAAATAGTTTTTTTTTTATTAAAAAAAAAAACCCTCCCGCAGCCTCCCTGGCGATCTTAATAGAACGCCAGGCAGGTTAAAGGAACCAGCAGGATATTTAAAGGGAACCAGAGATGAACGTTTCACACAAAATAAACATATCAGCCGATAGCTTGTAAAGAATAAATGCTCTACCTGATAATTTCACCACTCTGGGGTGCCTTTTTTAGTGTTTTTTTATCCATTATTGCTCCAGGAAAAATCCAATATGGCCACCAGCTCATATCCCTTCTGCTTCCGGGTTATGAGTTGTTCTGGATATGCCATCTAGGCTATATGAGAAAGGCTGATGCAGCCTTTCATCTGTGTGCTTTCATTTTGGTATGATGTGCAGCTGCCTGTAGGAAGTGTCTCTCATAGGAATGAAACTGCAGTCATAATCATTATCTATGCAGAGTGCACACAGAGCACACAGATCATATTGCAGCCACACTTGTCTGTTTCAGAGCTTATCTCTCAGCAGAAGCAGCCCCTCCCATGTCATCAGAGCTCTCAGTATACAAAGCAGCAAAGCTGAGCCAGGAGGGGGCAGGCTTTGACTTGAAGACTCCACAGAAGAGTGACTCAGCTATAATGTTTCCAGGTGAAACCTAGACTGAAGGCTCAGTCAGGGTTTCTTATCACAGCTGTTAACAGACTAATTAAGCAGATAAGAATGAAACTAAAAGCAGGGTAGGAGTTTACGGTCATGTTCCCACTGATAAATGTAGTAAAATACATGAGGGTGCTTCGTCTCTGGTTCTCTTTAAGCTAGGCAAGGTCCAGAGGCTTCCAGAATCCCAGTAGAGGCCACTGTTCCAGCGCAGGGTCCCTCTATATCTAATTGACTCACACCAGTCCAAATAGATTTATTTTGGACCGCAGAATGTCCCTGCATGCTCAGGAGAGTAAAGCTCTCATGCAGTTTTTTGCCTCCTAGATTCGATCTACTGAGCATGCAGGAACCTTGCACTGGAATGGTGGGCTCTACCAGGATCCAGGAAACTTCTGGACTATCCAGAGGCTTCAAACTACTGAAGCATGTAACTTTTGTTTTCTATATCATCTAAGGCAGTGTTCCCCAACCCTGTCCTCAAGGCCCACCAACAGTGCATGTTTTGTGGAAATCCATAGAGGTAGTTAACCAGCTCTGCTGAGACACTAATTACCTCACCTGTGCATGTTTGTGGCTTTCTGCAAAACATGTACTGTTGGTGGGCCTTGAGGACAGGGTTAGGAAACTGATTTAATGCTGGGAATACAGGGGTCGTTTCTGGCGCTCGATTCTGCGCCCGATCATTTTTGCCACTTGATTCTCTTATCTTCCGCTCGTTTTTCTTATCTTTTTCAATTCACTGCATTGACAAATCGAGCAGCAACATGATCAAATAGTGATCGGACATGTTGGAAATTATCTAACCATCTAATCAGCTAAAAAATGAATCGCACATTCCCAGCATAAAGTGTACTGAAAAAGTTATTCATCTGATAACAGCTAATCGAAGAGCTTCTACACAGATTTTTAAAAAAGCCCTGCAAATGAGTTACTTTCAAAGAACTGTACAACTTCATCAATATTTTAAAGGTGGAAGAGGGAAGTACCACTCAAAGCACACAGATTTTCTAAGTTGCAGGTTTTAAAGAGGGTTTTTTTTTTTGTTTTTTTTAAATCCGTGTAGAAGCTCTAAGATTTGCTGATGTCAGATGAATCACTTTTTAAAGGTGTTCTCTGGAGTGCTGAAATAAACAAAAACTGACACCTGGGGCTTCTATCATGCCCCGCGCCAACCTCCCCCGATCACCCTTTCCCCGCTGCCGGAACCGGTCAATTATTCCTCTAACAAGACGAATAGTGCGTGCTCCCGTTCACGTCTCCGGGAGCTTACTGCGCAGTACGTGGTTTTCTTGTACTGCGCCTGCACAGTAAGCTCCCGGAGAAGCGAGCAGGAGCGCGCGGCCACGGTCGCACAAACACACAATTAACCCGGGACCGGCAGCAGGCAAACGAGTGATCAGAGGAGGATGGTGCGGGACATGACTACAGGGGGCTTATTGAAGCCCCAGGTAAGTGTCAGTTTTTGTTTATTTCAGCACTCCACAGAACCCCTTTGAGCATACCTTAGATGATTTAAAAAACAAAACAAAAGTAACATGCTTACTTCAGAGAAAACCTACACAACAACTGTGAGAACATACGAACACCATGTAGACAGTAACCTGGCCCAGATTTGGGGACCCTTGCGTTGCAAGGTGTGCTTTGGATACATCTAGAGTAACTAGGATTGGTATCCAAGGTGAAAAGAAGGGCTTCAGGTAGTGTCTAATTTATATAGACTCCCCTATTAGAACCATCTTGACAGCTTGAAGGGCTGAATTATGCTTTTTAGGCTAGCATCCCAAATGTGTCTGGGAGTGAATCTGACTATGTTTTAATGAATTCTGAGGTTTTTCAGGGATGGATGGATACACACACACACACACACACACACACACACACACACACACACACACACACACACACACACACACACACACACACACACACACACACACACACACACACACACACACACACACACACACACACACACACACACACACACACACACACACACACACACACACACACACACACACACACACACACACACACACACACACACACACACACACACACTCTATTAATTCTTGTCCTTTAAGTAGGAGATTTGTTTATCCACTAAAGTGAATATCCTTTTTCCCTTAAAAAGAACCCGAGGTGGGTTTGAAGAATATTATCTGCATACAGAGGCTGGATCTGCCTATACAGCCCAGCCTCTGTTGCTATCCCAAACCCCCCTAAGGTCCCCCTGCACTCTGCAATCCCTCATAAATCACAGCCGCGCTGCTGATAAACAGCTTGTCAGAGCTGGCTGTGTTTAGCTCTATAGTGTCAGTCTGCTGCTCTCCCCGCCTCCTGCAGAACTCCAGTCCCCGCCTGCATCCCTTCCCTTCCTGCTGATTGGAGGGAAGGGACGGGGGCAGGGACCGGAGCTATGCAGGAGGCAGGGGAGCAGCTGAGACTGACACTACAGATGTAAACACAGCCCGCACAGCATGGCTGTGATTTATGAGGGATTGCAGAGTGCAGGGGGACCTTAGTGGGGTTTGGGATAGCAACAGAGGCTGGGCTGTAAAGGCAGATCCAGCCTCTGTATGCAGATAATATTCATTAAACACACCTCGGGTTTTCTTTAATTGCCAAGTTAAATGTTCAGTTGCTTTTGAAACTGGAAGCTTATTTTGCAGCCGGAAGGGCAAAATAATGGAATGCTACAATGGAAAAATATATAAAGACATTATGTTTTCTTGTTCCTACTAACTGTAAACATTGTAGGGGAGCCTGCAAAAACAAGTTTGTAAGTCATTTTTTGCAGGGGCAAGAAGGAAAGCAAAAACAAACAAAATCAGTATGAATGGTGCTGCTTAATGCGACATGTGCTTTAAAAAACAAAATGTGCACAGAATGAAAGACCCCTAAAGGAAAATTGACTGCCTAAGGAATCATATTCTCTACATGTTGGTTTAACTTTGAGAGAAATCTAAAATCTGAATTGCACTCTTGAAACTTTGCTGTTTAGAACATACAGATTATTTAATTGAACAGATATTTAAAAAATTGTATGGTGTGTGTGGCCACCTTTAAAGTGTACCAGACATGGTACACTAGGCTTAATTTATACTTACCTGGGGCTTCCTCCAGCCTCATGAGCAGTGCCGAGTCCCTCACCGTCCTCTTTGGCCAGTCCGTTCTGGCGATACAACTCCTGGTAATTCGGTCAGTCGCTGCCAGCCGTGGGCTTCTGCGCATGCGCGGCTGTGAGCAGTAATACTGCGCAGGCGCAGAACGCTCCAGGGGTGTGCACGCGGCCCAGCTGCGCATGCGCAGATGCCCACAACTACCCAGGTTACTGGGAGTCATAGCGGCTGAACGGAGGGGCCTAAAAAAACTCAGGAACTTAAGGAAGCCCCAGGTAAGTATAAATTAAGCCAGTGAACCATCCCTGGTTCACTTTAAAGCAAACCTTTACTAAACTTTCCTTTATTAATGTAATCTCTCCCATGTTCTACATACCTAAATAACATGACGAACATTGCAATCTGACCTTGATGGCCTGAGAGGCAAATTATGAGACATACTTTTTTTTGACTCATGCTTCCCTAAATAATCAGGATTGACCATCAGAGCAATACTGGAACTAGCACTGAAAAGCCGTTGTCTAGAGCAGTGTTTCCCAACCGGTGTTCTGCAGCACACTAGTGTGCCGCGGGATGTTGCCTGGCGGGGCCGTGCGGGGATCCCCATTCCCCAACCTGTGGTCCACGGGACTGTCCTCTTCCTCCCCCCTCCCGCCCGTCCCCGCCGCTTTTATTACCTTAGCAGCGGCCGCTCTCCCCTCTCCAGCGCATGTATTTATTCAAGCAGCGTATCTCCCGGCTGCTCTGTGTGATGCGCAGGAAGCAGGGCTCGGTTACCATAGTAACGGCGATACATATCGCCGTTACAGGAAGCCGCTGCTCTGCTTCCTGCCGCATCACACAGAGCAGCCGGGAGATACGCTGCTTGAATAAATAAACGCGCCGGAGAGGGGAGAGCGGCCGCTGTTAAGGTAATAACAGCGGCGGGGACGGGCGGGGGGCACCACCTACCCATACTGGCTATACCGGGCACTATACTGGCTATCCTGGGGCACTATACTAGCTATCTTGGGGCACTATACTGGGGTGCTATCCTGGGGCACTATTCTGGCTATACTGGGGCACTATTCTGGCTATACTGGGGCACTATACTAGCTATACTGGGGCACTATACTAGCTATACTGGGGCACTATACTAGCTATACTGGGGCACTATACTGGGGAACTATACTGGCTATCCTGGGGCACTATACTGGCTATACTGGGGCACTATACTGGCTATACTGGGGCACTATTCTGGCTATACTGGGGCACTATCCTGGGGCACTATACTGGCTATACTGGGGCGCTATACTGGGGCACTATACTGGCTATACTGGGGCACTATACTGGCTATACTGGGGCGCTGTCCTGGGGCACTCTACTGGCTATACTGGGGCACTAGTCTGGCTATACTGGGGCACTATACTAGCTATACTGGGGCACTATACTAGCTATACTGGGGCACTATATTGGGGCACTATACTGGCTATACTGGGGCACTATACTAGCTATACTGGGGCACTATACTAGCTATACTGGGGCACTATACTGGGGCACTATACTGGCTATACTGGGGCACTATACTGGCTATACTGGGGCACTATACTGGGGCACTATACTAGCTATACTGAGGCACTATTCTGGCTATACTGGGGCACTATACTGGCTATACTGGGGCACTATACTGGCTATACTGGGGCACTATACTGGCTATACTGGGGCACTATACTAGCTATACTGAGGCAACTAAACTCCCTATACTGGGGCAACTATGCTAGCTATGCAGCCACACCCCAGCCCCCATAGCCTGCTGCGCACGGCACTGTCCACTAGGTCGCGCAAACAACCCCTGCCATTCCCCGGAGAAAAAAAATTGGCCAGAAAGTGTTCCTCGGGCCGGAAAAGGTTGGGAACCACTGGTCTAGAGCTGAGCAGCCTTTACTATTGTTCAACAGTGAGGGGACAAGAAACTATGAAGATAAAAGCCTCATTGTTAATTTATCTGCTGTACACACACTAGATTAGTGATGTTGAATTCCAGTCCTCAAGGACCAAGGTCCTTGCACATTTTTGGCAAATCTCAAATTAATCTATGAGACTGAGGGCTCAAAACCACTAGCAGCCTTTTCTAAGTGCTAGTGATTTGAAAAAGCTCTTGCTAATGCAATGGGGTTTTTTTTATAAAATCACATTGCTCAAATGGGATCACACCCATAGCATTACATTAGGAAGTGCTTTTCAAATCACAAAGCACTCAGAAAAGTGCTCCTAGTGGGTTCCAGTCCTAAATCAGGAAATGTGTGGTTCAAGTAGAACATGTTTCAGTTCATCCTAAACAATGGCATGGATATGACCCTCAAGGACTGGAGTTTGACACCTGTGCACTAGAATATTATATGAGATACCACAGAGCGAATGCTTCAGCCTAGTTATCTCTAGCATCTGAGTTTCTTGGAAATAAAATTGGTCATACTAGAAGGTGACAGAAAGGAGACAGCAGGTTCAGAGAGTTATCTACTGCTGTCCACTGGAAAAGAATCAACAAGCATGAAACAGAGATATGGGAGAAAAAAAAAAAAAAAAAAACACATGAAATACGAGTACACTACAGCACAGTTTACCAATCCTGTCCGCAAGGCCCACCAACAGTACGTTTTGCAGAAAACCACAAGCATTCACAGGTGGGGTAATTAGTGTCAACAGAGCTGATTAACTACCTGTGTGGATTTCTACAAAACATGCAGTGTTGGTGGGTCTTGAGGACAGGGGCCCATATGTAATTCACTTTTTCACCTGAGTTATTTCCTAGGAGATAATTTTAATCTTCTCTTTAAACTAACTTTTCAGAATTTTACAATTGAAAAAGTACCCAAAAGTTGTCGAAAAAGTACAATCAAATGTATTTTTTAGTATTTCCTGGCTTACTGGTGACTTAAAAGGAATTTTGAGACAAGTTGTGAAAATATCACCTAGGAAAAATCTCAGGAGAAAAAGTGAATTGCATATGGGCCAGGGTTGGAGAACACTGCACTACAGGATAAGGATTTGCTTTAAAAAGTGTACCAGAGACTATATAAAAATTTTATACATATCTGGGGCTTCCTCCAGCCCCATGCGCACGGATCAACCCCCACGACGCTGTCCTCAGCCTTTTCTGCAGCTCCAGTACCGGGTCCTGCCAGTCTCCGCAAAAGAAGTGCGCTCTCTACGTATCTTTTCAGCGGCTGCAGGAGAGATACATAGAGAGCACTTCTCTTGCGCAGACTGGACAAAGTTACGGGATCCGTTACCGGCGATACAGAAGGCTGAGGACGGCGGTGTGGGAGCGATCTGTGCGCATGGGGCTGGAGGAAGCCCCAGGTATGTATAAAACTTTTATATCATCTCTGGTTTCCCTTAAGCCTTTCCAACCTAATCTAGTGAAGTTCGAAAGGGACATTCTCTCCTGTAAACTTCAAATGCAAGCTATAGGAAACTCATAAAATACCCGGAAATGCAATGACTGTCACATTTTTGAGATGTCTCAGTCACAGCAATAGAAAGGAAATCAGTCACAGTGCTAGCAGAATGCCAGTTCGCAGCAGTAGGAGGAAGCTCTAGAGACATCAGTCAGCAAACATTAAAACAAAGTCACAGCTATAAAAGCAAGCACAGTCCTAAAAAGAGGAGGAACTCTGTCAATTACTGCAAATTCAACACCCAGAAAGTAAAAAATAGAGGAGATATATACACATATATTTATTTTTTTATGTGCAAGTAAACTGAGTGGAACAGTACACTGTGTGAACACACATTTGAAATGCGATTGTTAAATGGTGACTAATTCCATGCAATAATAATTGCATCTGTAAAACTGAACCGACAGGTTAAGGACACTTATGATTTTTTTTCTTAATATTTGTATCTCCACAAGTGCCAGTACCTGACGAGCACAAAACCACCTCATGTCACATGCGAGAGCGGCTTCCCTCAGATCAAAATCCATGAGATGGACGTCTCGCAACTACCCATACCGAGTGTTACATGCACAGGAGCAGCTGAAAAGACAACAGAAGTGAGAGAGATATGGAGGCTGCCATATTTATTTCCTTTTAAACAATACCAGTTGCCTGGCTATCCAGCTGCCTCTAATACTTTCAGCCATAGAACCTTAACTAGGATGCAGCAATTGGGCGTTTCTGACATTATTGTCAGATCTGACAAGATCAGCTGCATATTTGTTTCTGGTGGGATCCAGACACTACTGTAACCAAATAGATTAGCAGGGCTGCCAGGCAACTGGTATTGTTTAAAAGGAAATAAATATGGCAGCTTCCTTATACTTTTCGCTTCAGTTGTCCATGCAGTCAGTGAATTCATTGTCTAAAGCGGATCAGAGATGAAAAACTAACTATAACAAATAACTTATGATGACTATTGAGCAACTTGAAAAAGGCCCGATTAGGCCGAAACAGAGTCTGTTGTTGCTGTCATGCTTGCACTAATAAAGCACTAACAGAGCTATAATATACTTCGTGTGGTGCTGGTCCTTTGCTGGATTTACTTTTATAACAAATAACTTGTCTATATATCTTATCTAAAGGTTAGATAGTTTACACAGCAAATCCAGCTGCAAACAGCTTTAACAGTTTATGTTTATTTATTCCTGTGATACAATGAGGGCAGCCATATTCTGTTCGTCACATTGTCACAGGCTGAGGGCTGGAGATGCTATCAGCTTGCCTGTATGTAAATTCAGTCCCCTCTCCTCCTCCCCTCTGCCTCTGAAATCAATGGCTAGTAACACCTCCCCCTCCTACTGCCCAGACTGAGCTCCCATAAGCCCTTGCTACTGTCTGAAAATGCCAAGGCACTCTGAAAAGCTGTGGGCGAGGCTGGTTTAGTTTATAGGGAATTACAGTATTAAAACAAAAAAGCTCACCAGATGCTGCCCACCTCAACTTGCAGGTGGAAACTGCGCTTACATTCACTTCCAGTAACACCAAGGCACTTGTCAATAAATACTTCTTTTAATCCAATAAAATTCTCGATAAAATCAACTAAAAGAAAAAGTACATAGCGTAATACTGTTAATATTAGCCTCAAGCGCATACAGAATTGCACTTACGTGTCCCGGGGGAAATTTCAGCATATAACAACTTGCATAGCCAATGCCCATCCGCTTAGATTGCTGGGTGTGGGATCTGTGTCCGCAGAGCTCCGTTCCCAGTCTTCCCGTCAGCCGCAGGATAATTCTCGTTCGTTCGCGTTGCCTACTACCGACTGGCCGGTCCGTCTGCTTCCTGGTTCGCGTAACGACGTCAGACGTTCTCTATGCTGTATGGGCATAGAGAACGTCTGACGTCGTTACGCGAACCAGGAAGCAGACGGACCGGTCGGTAGTAAGCAACGCGAACGAACGAGAATTATCCTGCGGCTGACGGGAAGACTGGGAACGGAGCTCTGCGGACGCAGATCCCACACCCAGCAATCTAAGCGGATGGGCATTGGCTATGCAAGTTGTTATATGCTGAAATTTCTCCGGGACACGTAAGTGCAATTCTGTATGCGCCCTGAGGCTATTACTAACAGTATTACGCTATGTACTTTTCTTTTATTTGATTTTATCGAGAATTTTATTGGATTAAAAGAAGTATTTATCGACAAGTGCCTTGGTGTTACTGGAAGTGAATGTAAGCGCAGTTTCCACCTGCAAGTTGAGGTGGGCAGCATCTGGTGAGCTTTTTGGCATTCACTACGTTTGGATTGACACTGAGGGTGCAGAGTGAGAGTTCCAGGTACGGAGGTGTAATTTTCCACGGGAGTGGTTGCTATCTGGATACTGTCATCTGTGTGTGGAGTCAAGCTATCTATATATTGGACGTTATTACCCTAAGTGCAGTTTACTTTACATTGCAGATGTGGAGAATCTAGTGGTATTAGCGCATTATAACATCGTGGAGGGAATCAGCAGGTTGGAGAGCGCAGCAGCTTTTTGTATTTGATAGTACGGATAATTACTATAACATTAGCAGCAAAGAAAATATTCTCATTTTTATTTTCAGTTATATAGTTTTTTTTTTTTATAACATTGCATTATTCTCTAATATTTGCAGTTTACACACTACTCAGCATTCTAAATGATTTTACAGAGCAGTCTTGTGAACTTTTGAACTGTTCTCTGCAGGAAAAAAAAACACAATACAGTGACTGACACTTGAGATAATAAACTTCAGAAGACAGAGCTCTCAGTCCTGGAGCTCAATGGCTCTTTAGCATAAATAACAAATGGAGTTAATGTTTTATTTCTTAGCTGTACTACACATACAAATCATCTTTTTTTCTCTTCAGTGTCTCTTTAAAAGGAAATTAAATTAGCAGCGGCGACCCCCGCTAAGCGGGCTGGTCACTGCCTGTCGGCAGCTGCTGCACATGCACGTCCCGAGCTGCACACACCCTGAACGCACCCCCATTGTCAGGAGCATTCTGCCGCCCAGCAGGAGCGTGACGAGGAAGCACATTGCCGGTCAGCTTTGCAGTGGTGGCCGCTACTTGCTGGAGGGACTCGGACAGACGTCATGGGCATAGGGTGCTTCCAAAGGCTGCAAGCAGCCCCAGGTAATTTAAACTTATTTTATATTTAGACATTAGATTCCCTTTAAAGAGTCTGAAGCCTTAAAAAAATAAATCCTCTTTTTAATTGACATTTATGTTATGCAATATCTGCAGAGTTAAAACGCCACATTCCTGCGGCAGAACAATGTAATTAACCCCCCCCCCCCCCCCCCCCAATCCTGGGGCAAAATTCCATGCCTTTCCAGGTCATGGCTTTTGCTGCCCAGGGGTAGGCAGAGCTTTGCTCTGTAGCTTTGCCTCCAGTCGCGTTAATCTCCACCTCTCCCCGCCCCTCAGTTAAAAAAAAAAGAGAGGGGCGGGAGGAGGCGGAGATTGATGCGAGTAGAGGCAGAGATATTGCACAAAGCTCTGCCTCTACCAGGAAGGAGTCACGAATTTTGCCCTGGGGATTTGGGGGGATTAATTACATTGTTCTGCCACGGGAATGCAGCGTTTTAGCTTTGCACAGATTGCTTAACATAAATGTCAAGTAAAGAGTATTTTTTTTAAGGCTTTAGACTCTCTTTAAAGTAAACCTGAGATTAGAGGATAGAAGAAATATATACATACATGGGGCCTCCTCCAGTCCCCTTTGGCCTGATTTGTCGCTCGCTACTGTCCTCGCCACCACAGGCCCATTTTCTGCAAGGGGGCAGTATGCACTGGAACCCAGCTGATACAGGGTTCCAGTGAATCTTATTAAACAGACAATGTGTTGAGACACTAATTTTGAAGCATTATTGCACCTGTTTTTTTTATGTACAGCAAAGATGCGTTTTAACTAAAAACTTAGAATATTGCTGTAGAGTAGCTGTTCAATAGAAATCAAAACTAGTCCTTGGTAAGAGTACTTGTAGAGGGTACAGACAGGAACAAAACATTGATTAAGCCCTAGGCAATCTAACTGTGGGTACAACTTAGGCCTGGAACCCACTAGGAGTGTTTTTCTGAGCGCTTTGTGATTTGAAAAGCTCTTGCTAATGTAATGCTGAGTGTGTGATCTTACTGGAGCGATGTGATTTTATAGAAATCCCCCATAGCATTGCATTAGCAAGAGCTTTTAGAAAAGGCTTCTAGTGGGTTTGAGCCCTTAGGGCCCTTTCCACTAAAGCGATTGCTGAATCGCAAATCGCTAGCGATTTTAAAATCGCTAGGGTTTGCTAAATAACAGGAATCGCCGTGCTATGCAGTGCATAGCAAAATTGTAATCGCCGGGAAAAAAAAGGACTTTGCTGAATCACAAACGCTAGCGATTACTAGTGGAAAAGGGCCCTAAGAGTTATGTGCAGGTACTCTGCAGGAGACTAAGGGGATTCTTCCTCTATTACACATTCTTCATGTTCTGCGACCAATGTGCACAACATTCTCAGTGGATTCACAACTGCTCTGTGGGGAGTGCATATGTGAGTATAGTACTACTGTGCAACTTAATTCGTAGTCACAAAATCCAATTTTAACAACATATCAAATTGACTGATTTCGTGAGCAAAGGGGGTGCACACATTTGCATAAACTTGCATCAACACAGAATTATTTGCATCTCACTGATCAACCCTACTAGTGACAACTACACATCAGGCTTTCTTACAGTAGAGTTTTATTATATATAAAAGATTCCTGTGTACACAGATGTACAGTCACAATCAAATATGTACACCTGACTTTAAAAATATGGTGTCTGCTTTATTGCTGCAGCACAACTATTTTTTAATTGGTTTAATTAATTTTCGCGCTCTAAGCACTGCTATTACTGTATGTTAGTTATGATTATTATCTGAGAAATAGAACATTTTACCATATCTTCTATTTTGATTACAGCTTAAATTCATTAGAAGTCGGAGCATTTTTTCCCCCCGACTCCAACCCCAGGTACCCAAAAGTTGCTCCGACCCCACAGCCCTGTTTACAGCGCCAACATATCTGCTGATCTTGGACTACATTGAACTGTTTACAACTGTACATGTCCCGAGGGTTCTTAATCTAGTGCAGATTTCACAGGCACTCTAGTAAATATACTTCCGCCACAGGTTACCAACGCTGGCCCTCTGGTTACAAGGTCTCTGCAGTTGAAGGTGTCCTGAGGGACTCAAGAAGCTGACTGTTCAAAACAAATCAAGATGCCATGAACATAGAAACTGCTATTGTGGACTCCTTTAGTCAATATTCCTATCATATTAATGCAATAACTCGGCAACAAGCATGCAGCCTTTGAATTCTAAAAGGCCTTACCTATACACTGACTGACAGCTGCAATCGACCAATCAAACACTGCTTTTAGGAGTCATCAAACCCTTAGACCTCTTTTACATGGGAAGCTGAAGACTGAATTCCCCGCCTCTCAGTTGCTCTGTGCACTGGCTGGATGCCCTGTTTTTTAGCCACAGGAAAACTCCATTGCATATAAAAGAATGACATGCCCACTATACAAACGATTTCTTTGGATAAGTAAGGAACTTGTAACTGGCTTCAAAAAGTGGATTGCAGCCATTTTGCAGATCGCTCAAAAAAAACCAGCAACAACATTTAAATCGCGGTGCTCATTTTCCACTACCGCAATTTGTTTTTTGCCAAATCTCAATCGCTAGCTGTAGTGATCGCGGTGCATTCCTAACAGCTACACGAACAATCACGGCTAGTGGAAAAGACAGCGTGCCAAATCACAAGCGATTTGCTCGTGATCGTGCTTGTTAGTGGAAATGGGTTCTGATTCATTTTTGCCTGAATCGCAATCGCTAGCCTGTATGATTTTCGGTGCGTTCAAGCTTCAAGCCCTGATGCTAGGTACACACCATACAATTTTCTGATAGATTTACCTGCCAGATTTAACTGGCCACATGTTGGAAAAAAAAAAATCTATCTGGCAGTATGGTGTGTACCCAGCATAACAGCATTACTAACAAAGCAGTGAAGCAATAGGATGGCCATAACGGCCATGCAACTAATGAACAACAATCAGCTGCTGCCCTCATCCAATCCTAGGCTCGCAGTAAAACGGCCCTGTCCAGCTAGCAGCATGCAGACAGACAGATAGATAGAGCAGAAGTTAGCGGTGAGGCGGCGCAGGCACAGCAATCAGTGCTCGCCCTCAGCAACGCCGCTACAAAGTTCTATAAAAGACAGAAAAGTGATGCTGCATCTGGGGCCACGGGCGAGAAGTTGGCCAGCAGACGCACACCCTTCCCCGAAGCCCCCCGGGTCACTGTGCACTGAGCCGCCCCTCCTGTTTCCTCCATGACAGGCCACGTCTCCCCTCACACTCCAATCCACCACAGCGCCTTTTCCCGCCTCACACGCGCCGCTCCCCCCTGCGCCAGCCAGGCCTGCATGCACCGCTCACGTTTCCTTACCCATCTGCTCCCGTAGCCCCTTCAGCTTGCCGCTGCCGTCCGCCATCTTCCACTCCCCCGGTGTTACCGCTCTCTCAGTCCGCCCAGAGCCGCGCATGCGCCGGCGGCAAGGCAATCACGCGCAGCGCCTGTTGCTGCTGCAGTTGCTAGGGAGAACAGTGATTACAGATTAACCTCTTCCCGCCCAAGCGCTGTCAGTTCTGCAGCTTTGCTGCCTTCTGTCACTTCTTGTCGTGTGTCTCTACAGCCAGTGTTCTTTTCCCGTAACCGGCAGGCCACGTGCATCTTTATTGTACAATCATTGGGGTCTCACTCAGCAGGAAAACATTCGTCCTACGTAACTGAAAAGGAAGTAAAGGGAAATAGCTGGATAGAGACTCTATATGAAAGCTAAAGTGGTGATCTTGAGTAGCAAAACTTAGCATCAAATTAGGAAATTTGGCCTCCCGATCTCGGAAGAAACTTGGCCGCCTGCGGCACCATAATAAATTGCGATTCTAGTGTGACATTTGGGCGCCCAGGGCACCCATATCTCCCAACTGTCCCTCTTTCGGAGGGACGGTCCCTCTTTGGGAGCCCTGTCCCTTCGTCTCTCTTTCCTCTTCATTTG
The DNA here is from genome assembly GCF_040937935.1 of Hyperolius riggenbachi. NCBI lineage: Eukaryota > Metazoa > Chordata > Amphibia > Anura > Hyperoliidae > Hyperolius > Hyperolius riggenbachi. The sequence goes on from NC_090653.1 coordinate 105,890,848, forward strand.
TTCCTCTTTCAGGACTTTGTCCCGCTTTCTATGTAAATATATGTATTTCTCTACTTAAATATGTTCCATTGACTAAACTTTTTTCCCAGCCTTGAAATTGAAACATTACTAATTTTAAAATGTGAATATGAAGAAAAATGAGCCAGGATAGAAAGGACCAGTGTGGTTTGAATTATAAAACAACATATTTTTTTTATAAAATCTGTATGGTATGTGTGACAGGGGCATGGTCATGGGTGTGACAGGGGCATGGTCATGGGTGTGACAGGGGCATGGCTTAAAGGATACCACAACTGAAATGTGACATAATGAGATAGACATGTGTATGTACAGTGCCTAGCACACAAATCACTATGCTGTGTTCCTTTTTTTCCTTTCTCTGCCTGAAAGAGTTAAATATCAGGTATGTAAGTGGCTGACTCAGTCCTGACTCAAACAGGAAGTGACTACAGTGTGACCCTCACTGATAAGAAATTCCCGTTTTTTATCTCTTTACTGCTCTCAGAGGCCAATTTCTGCTAGGAAAGTGTTTTATAGTTGGAATTTCTTATCAGTGAGGGTCACACTGTAGTCACTTCCTGTCTGAGTCAGGACTGAGTCAGCCACTTACATACCTGATATTTAACTCTTTCAGGCAGAGAAAGAAAAAAAAGGAACACAGCATAGTTATCTGTGTGCTAGGAACTGTACATACACATGTCTATCTCATTACATCACATTTCAGTTGTGGTATTGTTAATCGCACAAAAGTAAACATACCAGTGCATTAGGGGACATCTCCTATTACCCTCTGTCACAATTTCGCCGCTCCTCGCCGCATTAAAAGTGGTTAAAAACAGTTTTAAAAAGTTTGTTTATAAACAAACAAAATGGCCACCAAAACAGGAAGTAGGTTGATGTACAGTATGTCCACACATAGAAAATACATTCATACACAAGCAGGCTTTTGAATCTCAAGAGATCATTTCTGTGTTTCTTTCCCCCTGCAGCTGTCTTCCACTGAAGTGTCAGGCTGTTTCTTCCTGCAGAGTGCAGACAGCTCTGCCTGTATGTAATTCCTCAGTATGTGAAAGCCCAGCCAGCTCAGAGGAGGATTTATCCAGCTTGTAAAAGATAAGAGAGAAGAGAGAAGCTGCCCTAATCTAAATAATACACAGGCAGTGTGCAGAGAGGGGCCTGGAGGGGGAGATGCATCACAGAACCACAACACTGAAGAACTTGGCAGCCTTGCAGACACAGGCTGACAAGAGAGAGATAAGTTGATGTATTACAGAGATGGTGATAGTAGAACGTGCTGCAGTAAGCCAGAACACATTAGAATAGCTTTTGAAACTTGTAGGATGATAAAAAAACAGGATGCAATTTTTGTTACTGAGTCTCTTTAAGTGTCCCTCTTATCTCAAAAAGTTGGGAGGTTTGAGGGCACCCGATATATAGCAGTGGCTTGCAATATTTGTCGGGTCCCCGAATTTAACACTATGGGTTTCATTCAGCAAACTTAGAGGAACTCCAGTTAAAATAATGTAATAAAAAAGTGCTTCATTTTTACAATAATTATGTATAAATAATTTAGTCAGTGTTTTCCCATTGTAAAATCTTTCCCTGATTTACATTCTGACGTTTACCACATGGTGAAATTTTTACTGCTGGCAGGTGATGTCAGTTGAAGGAGATTTTGCTTGCTTGTTTGGCAGTTGGACCCAGCTGTAAACAGCTGTTATTTCCCACAATGCAATGAGGTTCACAGACAGGAAACTGTCAGGACCATGGTTCTGACATTCCATTGCGGGAGGGGTTTCACCACAATATCAGCCATACAGAGCCCCCTGATGATCTGTTTGTGAAAAGGAAAAGATTTCTCATGGGAAAGGGGGTATCAACCGATCTGAATGAAGTTCAATTCTTGGTCACAGTTTCTCATTAAAGAGGACCTCCTTGCAAAAAAAAAAAAAAAAAAACCCGTTAGCGCTGCTGTATTAAAAAGTGATATTTAACTCCGGAGTCTTGTCCCACAAAGCCACCCCAAAGTTCCGGCATAACTACACTTCCACCACTTGGCCCCGCCTCCCCTCTCTCCTTCAAAAAAAAACGCCCAGCAATTTAATGTAGTAAATAGTTTGGCGGTTTTTCTCAGAGGAGAGGAGAGGCAGGGCCAAGCATCGGAAGTGTAGTGATGCAGGGGCTTCTGTAGACAAGACTCTGGAGGTAAATATAACTTTTCAATACAGCAGCTCTGACGGATTTTTTATTTTTGCATGGAGATCCTCTTTAGTGAAAGGAGCGCGAGCTCAGCACACGCTAGGTTGCGGTAGTGCAGTGTAGCATATGCTGGTAACTTACGCATGCTCCTTGTAACTAACGGCCGCTCCACTTGTCCCATGGGTCCAGTGGCTTTCTAGGTGATCCCCGCATGTTGATTGGCCCAATTGGCTGCCTTTCAAGTGACAGGCAGCCTATTGGGCCAAATAAAGCGGAATCATGTCTCTTAATGCCACTGGACCCCCCGGGGCTCAGGGTGGGATGAATGGAGCGGCCGTTAGCTACCAGTGCACACTACGATGCACTACCAATGGCGTAGCAATAGGAGTTGCAGAGGTAGCGACCGCATCAGGGCCCCATGGGGCCCTTACTCAACCAAAGTATTAGCTGTTTATTGGTCCTGTGGTGGTAATAATCACTTCTATAGATACTTTGAATAGTGGTAATCATTTAACAAACTGCTCCCCATCCCCTTCTTGCACCTCTGATGACCTTGGCAGGTTTTGTTGCACCATATAAGTGTTACCTATAGAGTGCTTGGGGGGCCCAATGTAAAACTCGCACCAGGGTCCATAGCTACGCCCCTCTCATTAAGCTGCGATGCTTTAGCATCTTGATGAATCAAGCCCTATAGCCGCAATTTATAATGGTGCCTATGGCAGTGCCCCAACATTATTGTGGCTTAATAGCAGCTCGGGTCAGTTAAAGTGGAACTGAAGTCTAAGGGCCCGTTTCCACTATCGCGGAAACGGCCGCGAATCCGCAGAGTTTCCCCGCAGGCAAATCGCGCGGGGAAACTCTGCCATAGGGGATAACAGCGCCGCTGGCCAAATCGCTTGCAGTAGCGATTCGGCTGGAACCCCCTACAGAATTCGCGGCGGAGGCAGTGATTCCCATAGCCGTGCATGACACGGCTCATGGGATTCGCCTGCGATCCCGCCCACCCGCTCAGTGCTGGCGTGCGTCTACGAGACGCACGCCACACTAGTGGAAATGAGCCCTAACTGAAAAAAAAGAATTGACTCCTGTTTTTAAGGGATAGTCGTGGGTGGGGTGGTTAACCACTTAAGGACCACAGTCTTTTCGCCCCTTAACCACCTTAGCGGTATGGACGAGCTCAGCTCGTCCATTACCGCCAGAGGGTGCCGCTCAGGCCCTGCTGGGCCGATTTTGATGAAATAAAGAGCAGCACACGCAGCCGGCACTTTGCCAGCCGCGTGTGCTGCCCGATCGCCGCCGCTCTGCGGCGATCCGACGCGAGCAGCGGCGAAAGAGGGTCCCCCCAGCCGCCTGAGCCCTGCGCAGCCAGAACAAATAGTTCCGGCCAGCGCTAAGGGCTGGATCGGAGGCGGCTGACGTCCATGACGTCACTCCGCTCGTCGCCATGGCGACGAAGTAAGCAAAACACTGAAGGCCGCTCATTGCGGCCTTCCGTGTTACTCTTGGCCGCCGGAGGCGATCAGAAGAACGCCTCCGGAGCGCCCTCTAGTGGGCTTTCATGCAGCCAACTTTCAGTTGGCTGCATGAAATAGTTTTTTTTTTATTTAAAAAAAACCCTCCTGCAGCCGCCCTGGCGATCTTAATAGAACGCCAGGGTGGTTAAGGACCAGAGCCTTTTTTCCCATTCAGACCACTGCAGCTTTAACGGTTTATTGCTCGGTCATACAACCTACTATCCAAATGAATTTTACCTCCTTTTCTTGTCACTAATACAGCTCTCTTTTAGTGCTATTTGATTGCTGCTGCGATTTTTAGTTTTTATTATATTTATCAAAAAAGACATGAATTTTGTCAAAAAAATGATTTTTTTTTACTTTCTGTGGTGACATTTTTCAACTAAAGTAAAATTTCTATATACATTTTTGTCCAAATTTATTGTTCTACATGTCTTTGATTAAAAAAAAAAATTCAGTGTATATTTATTGGTTTGGGTAAAAGTTATAGCATTTACAAACTATGGTGCCAACAGTGAATTTTCCCATTTTGAAGCATCTCTGACTTTTCTGAGCACCTGTCAGGTTTCATGAGGTGCTAAAATTCCAGGATAGTATAAATACCCCCCAAATGACCCCATTTTGGAAAGAAGACATCCCAAAGTATTCACTGAGAGGCATGGTGAGTTCATAGAAGATTTTATTTTTTGTCACACGTTAGCAGAAAATGACACTTTGAGACAAAAAAAAAAAAAGTTTCCATTTCTGCTAACTTGTGACAAAAAAAAATGAAATCTGCCACGGACTCACCATGGCCCTCTCTGAATACCTTGAAGTGTCTACTTTTCAAAATGAGGTCATGTGTGGGGTGTGTTTACTGTCCTGGCATTTTGGGGGGTGCTAAATTGTAAGCACCCCTGTAAAGCCTAAAGGTGCTCATTGGACTTTGGGCCCCTTAGCGCAGTTAGGCTGCAAAAAAGTGCCACACATGTGGTATTGCCGTACTCAGGAGAAGTAGTATAATGTGTTTTGGGGTGTATTTTACACATACCCATGCTGGGTGGGAGAAATATCTCTATACATGACAATGTTTTGATTTTTTTTTACACACAATTGTCCATTTACAGAGTGATTTCTCCCACCCAGCATGGGTATGTGTAAAAATACAGCCCAAAACACATTATACTACTTCTCCTGAGTACAGCGATACCACGTGTGACACTTTTTTGCAGCCTAGGTGCGCTAAGGGGCCCAATGTCCCATTCACAGGTCATTTTGAGGCATTTGGTTTCTAGACTACTCCTCACGGTTTAGGGCCCCTAAAATGCCAGGGCAGTATAAGAACCCCACAAGTGACCCCATTTTAGAAAGACACCCCAAGGTATTCTTTTAGGAGTATGGTGAGTTTATAGAAGATTTTTTTTTCGTCACAAGTTAGCGGAAATTGACACTTTGTGAAAAAAAAACAATAAAAATCAATTTCCGCTAACTTGTGACAGAAATTAAAATCTTCTATGAACTCGTCATACACCTAACGGAATACCTTGGGGTGTCTTCTTTCTATCTTGCATGTGTATACATCAATCAGGGAGTGTAATTACAGTTCTGCTTCACACTGACACACCAAACTCACTGTGTAACGCACCGCAAACAGCTGTTTACGTAGTGACGGCCGTGCTGGACTGGTGCGCACCGTGGCGGGAGTGTAGGCCGTGGCGGTTTTCAAGCCCATATGGTCGCCGGGCTGTGGTAGCTCAATGATAGAACAACAGTGACTGTCCAGCTGATCAAATTTGGTCTAACCACAATGAAGCAACGACCTTATTATCTTTTGTGTGCCACCCCCACCCGAGACACTCAAAAAGCCGGCGGTCATTGCTTCATTGCGATACGCAAGCCCCTTCACCGCAGCAAGGTAATGATCATGAAGGGGGATGGGCACATGTACATGCCTTTTGTTTTTTTCTTGCAGCCGCCCGCAGTGCAGCCAGAAAATTAGGCAGGCATGTACACGCACCAGAAAAATTAGTGTAGCGGCCGCTGCTAGCAGCGGCCTTAAAAATTCAGGAATCCGCCTAGAGTCCTGGACCCTGTTGGTGGTGGCGGAGAAGGCAAGTGGCCTGCAGGCAGAGATGCTGTGTGTGGGGACTGACTTAGTCTTCGGTCATGCAGTAGCCCTCCGTGATCCATTCCTCATTCATTTTGATAAAGGTCAGGTACTGAACACTGTCGTGACTTAGGCGACTTCTCTTCTCAATGACAATGCCTCCAGCTGCACTGAAGGTCCTTTCTGACAGGACGCTTGCGGCAGGGCAAGAGAGAAGTTGTATGGCAAATTGGGACAGCTCTGGCCATAGGTCAAGCCTGCGCAACCAGTAGTCCAAGGGTTCATCGTCTCTGCTCGCAGTGTCTACATCCACACTCAAGGCCAGGTAGTCGGCTACCTGCCGGTCCAGGCGTTGGTGGAGAGTGGATCCGGAAGGACTATGGCTTGGAATTGGACTAAAGAATGTCCGCATGTCCGACATCACCCTGAGATCACTGGAGCGTCCTGTCCTTGCCTGCGTGGACTTGGGAGGAGGAGGGTTACTGCCAGTGGTACCTTGATTGCGTTGTGCAGCCACATCACCCTTAACCGCATTGTAAAGCATCATCGACTTGTTCTGCAAGTGCTGCATCCTTTCCGCCTTCTGTTGAGTTGGTAACAGGTCCGCCACTTTGTGCCTGTACCGAGGGTCTAGTAGCGTGGCCACCCAGTACAGGTCATTCGCCTTGAGTTTTTTGATACGGGGGTCCCTCAACAGGCTGGACAACATGAAAGAGGCCATCTGCACAAAGCTGGATGCAGACGTACTCTCCATCTCCTCTTGCTCTTGCTCAGTGACGGGACGCAACTCCTCTTCCTCCCCCCAGCCATGAACAATACCACGGGAACGTGGAGCAGCAGAAGCCCCCTGTGACGGCTGCAGCGGTTGTTCTTCTTCCGCTGCCTCTTACTCCTCCACAGAAACACCTTCCTCATCATCAGAGTCTGACTCCTCTCCTTCCCCACACGACTCCTCTTCTTCCTTCTCCTCCTCCCCCCTCTGTGCTGCCGCAGGTGTTGTGGAAACATCGGGTTCGGATGTAAATTTCTCCCACCACTCCTGCTGCTGTAACTGTTCTCGTTCACGCTCCTCCACAGCTGTATCCACCACTCTACGCACGGCACGCTCCAGGAAGTAGGCGTAGGGGATCAAGTCGCTGATGGTGCCCTCAGCGCGACTCACCAGTTTGGTCACCTTCTCAAAGGGCTCCATGACCCTGCATGCATTTCGCATCGGTGTCCAGTTGTTGGGCCACAACATCTCCATCCTCCCATATTGTGTCCTTGTACTGTAATGATACAGGTACTGGGTGATGGCTTTCTCCTGGTCTAGCAGGCGAGAGAACATCAGCAGGGTGGAATTCCAGCGAGTCGGGCTATCGCAAATCAGGTGTTTCACCGGCAAGTTGTTTCTACGCTGAATGTCCGCAAAGCGTGCCATGGCCTTGTAAGAGCGCCTGAAATGCCCACACAACTTCCTGGCCTGCTTCAGGACGTCCTCTAAGCCTAGGTACTTGGACATAAATCTTTGCACGACCAGATTCAGCACATGTGCCATGCAGGGTACGTGTGTCAGCTTTCCCAAATTCAACGCGGAAATGAGATTGCTGCCGTTGTCACACACCACGTTGCCGATCTCAAGCTTGTGCTGGGTCAGCCATTGCTCCACCTGTTTGTTAAGAGCAGCCAGGAGAGCTGCTCCAGTGTGACTCTCCGCTTTCAGGCAAGACATGTCTAACACTGCATGACACCGTCGTACCTGGCATGCAGCATAGGCCCTGGGGTGCAGGGGCTGTGTAGCTGGAGAGGAGATCACGGCACCAGCCAAGGAGGAGGAGGAGGATGACGACAGCGAAGAGGTGGTAGCAGGCGGAGAGGAGGTGGCTGGAGGTCTGCCTGCAAGCCGTGGAGGTGTGACAAGTCAGTCCGCTGCGCAGCCACGTACTCCCTGCTTGCTGCCATCGGTCACCAGGTTGACCCAATGGGCTGTGTACGTAATGTAGCGGCCCTGCCTGTGCTTGGCAAACCAGGCATCCGTGGTCAGGTGGACCCTTGACCCAACGCTCTTCGCAATAGATTACACCACTTGCCTCTCAACTGCACGGTGCAGTTTGGGTATGGCCTTTCGTGAAAAATAAGCGCGGCCTGGTATCTTCCACTGCGGTGTCCCAATGGCCACAAATTTACGGAAAGCCTCTGACTCCACCAGCTTGTATGGTAATAGCTGGAGAGCTAATAGTTCCGCCACGCCAGCTGCCAGACGCCGGGCAAGAGGGTGACTGGCAGACATTTGCTTCTTACGCTCAAATACTTCCTTTACGGACAGCTGGGTACTGCTGTGGGCAGAGGAGAAGGAACCGCTCAAGGGAAGAGGCGGTGTGGAGGAGGGTGGCTGTGAAGGTGCAAGGGAGAAAGCGGATGAAGACGATGCACCTGAAGGAGGAAGAGGAGAAGGAGGGTGGCTTGTCTTTTGGGTGCTGCTTTTCCTCAGGTGTTCTTGCCATAGCTGTTTGTGCCTTCTCTCCAGGTGCCTTTTTAAGGCACTTGTCCCTACGTGAGAGTTGGCCTTTCCACGGCACAATTTTTGCTGGCAGAGAGAACATATGGCTTTGCTCCGATCTGAGACACACATGTTAAAAAATTAACCAAACCGCTGAGCCCCCCTGGGGTGATGGCGTTACGGTGGCATCAGCAGCTGACGTTGTATGGCATGTTGACTGGCTGTCCATAGCTGGCGATACATGGCGCCGGACACTGCCCACAGCTGTTTCTGAGGACGAGCTCCCTCTGCTTCTATCATGGAGTCGTCTCCTCCTACTCCTCTCTGACTCCCCCTCTGAACTGTCCCCCTGGTCATCTCCTCTACTGGGAACATACGTGGCATCCGTATAATCGTCATCATAATCCTCCTGCCCAGCTTCGTTTTCCTCAGACACCTCCTCAACTGCACCAACTTCAGGTGGTTCATCATCCCCCTCTTCACACGTTACGTCCATACTATCGCCACCTAACTCAGACGTATGAGGTGGTGTACCTGCGCCTTCTTCTTCTTGTTACAGTAGTGGCTGGGAATCAGTGATTTCACCACCACCACCAAATTACTCCTGCGAAGTGTTAAATGCAGCGGATGTGGTGCTTGTTGTAGCACTGGTGGCTGCGGGAGATGAAGTGTTCTGTGTTAAAAACTCAAGTACGTCCTCACAATTTTGGGAAGTGATGGCACGTGCCTTCTTCTGAGCACTGTATTTTGGGACAGGTCCGCGCGAAATCACAGCAACACTACCTCGCACAGACCTGCCGATGCCTGGTGGCCTTCCTCTGGGTCTGCCTCTACCTCTTCCTCTACCTGGTATGTCCATTTTGTCCATCTCGGGGGGATGCTAGGTATATGCAGTGAGCTGGGTTCACTCAACACAACAGGTAGTTATATGCAGTGAGGTGGGTTCACTGAACACAAAAGGTAGTTAGATGCAGTCAGGTGAGTTCACTCAACACAAAGGTAGTTGTATGCAGTGAGGTGAGTTCACTGAACAGTAAAGGTAGTTATATGCAGTGAGGTTGTCATGGTTACTCACCAGTGAGGCCTAGGCGGCTGGCACATTCGGGTGTTCGAGGGCATTCCGGGGCACGCCGTCGTGCTCCCAGACGGGGAGTACTGGCGGTGTGTGTCCGTGCGTGTCGGGTGCGGCGTTGTGGTCCTCTGCATCGGAAGGTGTAGGGGGCTGCATGCTGTGCGCGTGCATGTGCGAGGATTTGTCCTTTGGTACACCTATTTTCCAGTTGTTTGTTGTGCGTGTGCGCATGCGCGTGCGCGTTTTCGTGAGCGTCTTGTCATGCGCATGCGCGTACATCCTTACGCGTCGCGCGCGTGTGATGTTGCGGGTTGCGCACGTGCGCCGTTGTGCATTACGCGCATGTGGCGTCACGCGTTGCGCGTGTGCCTCATTATGCGTGCGCGGTGCCATCAAACGGCCTATAAAAGGCCTCAGAGTGCCTTGCCTGGTGCTGTGGTATTGCAGCAAGTTCGCCTGTGTGACCCGTCCTGCTGAACCTGTCCTTATTGATTGATCTTCGTTGCCGACCTCTGCTTGCCCGACTACCTGCCTCGTTGCCGACCTTTTGCCTGTCTGACTACCTGCTTTGCTGCCAACCCCTTTCTGGACGACTACCCGCTCTGATACCCGACCCGGGTTGGAAGAGGACCTGTCTTGTTGCTGAACCCGGATCTGTTTAAAGGACTCTGCTATATAAACAGAAGAGAGGGAGCACTGTTTCCAAAAAAGAGTATGCAGCGTGCCCAAGGTCTCTCCCCAGTGCCTCCTGGGAAGTGCAGTCCAGATAAAACAGAAAGGACCGGCACCGCTGTCTTGTATCAAAGCTCTTTTAATAGCACCAAAGTGGCAGCAGTGACAGACTGCTGTTTCGGTTTACACCTTTATCAAACTGCTCAAAGCCATAAAAATTGTGACAAGACAAACACCTTTAAATACCCCCTTCCTGTATGGGAGGGGCCCCAGAGCGGACCTGAGAGGGAACTTCAATGGTAATATGCAAATATGCTCATGTTTCATGCACACTGAAAAAAAGTGTAATACCTGAATTAGCTTGTACACCACACCCCCAAGCTGAGATGGATGGATGATCACTTCCAAAAAAGGGAAACACTTTCTCCTCCTGTCCCTCCTCCAGCCAGCCACTCACAGCTGTGCAGGCAGTGCTCTGACAACTTCCAGGTCAACCCGGAAGTAGTCAACACATTATGGTCATTGGAGTGATCAGTTTTTTCAGGGTAACCCCGGGCCCTAAACTTACTCCTCATTTCTTCCTGTCTCCTCTCCCTGACCTCAGTATCTGTGACAATGTCCGCCACTCTCTTAAGTTGCCCTAGTGGTATACTATCTCTGGTGCCGTCGGGGTGGAAACTCCTATAGTGCAACAGGGAGTTCCTATCAGTCTCTTTTCCAGATTTTGCTTTTAATGTCCACCCTCAGCGAACCAGGTAGGAGAACAACACTGCTTTTTGTATTCTTGATGCGACGTTTTTGTCGCACTTAAAATATACTTAAACTCATTGTCTATGCGAATTATTGACTGCATTAGAATTTTTGCACACACTGACATCTTGTGGCTTAATCTTGAACTTTTCATTTTTTACTGCAGGGTGCAACTTTAGTGTCGCACCGACCTTTAGTGAGCCATCTTGTGGCCACTTTTGGTAATACTGCAACCTGATCACTCCAATGACCATAATGTGTTGACTTGTGGTGTACAAGCTAATTCAGGTATTACACTTTTTTTCAGTGTGCATGAAACATGAGCATATTTGCATATTACCATTGAAGTTCCCTCTCAGGTCCGCTCTGGGGCCCCTCCCATACAGGAAGGGGGTATTTAAAGGTGTTTGTCTTGTCACAATTTTTATGGCTTTGAGCAGTTTGATAAAGGTGTAAACCGAAACAGCAGTCTGTCACTGCTGCCACTTTGGTGCTATTAAAAGAGCTTTGATACAAGACAGCGGTGCCGGTCCTTTCTGTTTTAAAGGACTCTGCTATTACAGGTGCTGAGTTATTGCATCACCTTACTCAGCTCGTGGAAGCGTCTGTCAGACTGTCAGCGCTTCTGCCCCTTGCTCCATAGAGACTCTGTTCCAAACTCCAGAGGTTCTGTGTGGTGAGCCCCATAAGTAGCTGTTATCCCCGCACTAGACTCCATCCTTCAGGTACGTGAGCTGGTTCTTACAGAGGTGGGTTCACTCAATACAACAGGTAATTAGATGCAGTGAGGTGGGTTCACTGAACAGTAAAGGTAGTTAGATGCAGTGAGGTGGGTTCACTGAACACAACAGGTAGTTAGATGCAGTGAGGTGGGTTCACTCAACACAACAGCTAGGTATATGCAGTGAGGTGGGTTCACTGAACACAACAGGTAGTTAGATGCAGTGAGCTGGGTTCACTGAACACAACAGGTAGTTAGATGCAGTTAGGTGGGTTCACTCAACAGTAAAGGTAGTTATATGCAGTGAGGTGGGTTCACTGAACACGACAGGTAGTTAGATGCAGTGAGCTGGGTTCACTCAACACAACAGGTAATTATATGCAGTGAGCTGGGTTCACTCAACACAACAGGTAGTGGGTTCACTGAACACAACAGGTAGTTAGATGCAGTGAGGTGGGTTCACTCAACAGTAAAGGTAGTTATATGCAGTGAGCTGGGTTCACTCAACACAACAGCTAGGTATATGCAGTGAGTTGGGTTCACTGAACACAACAGGTAGTTAGATGCAGTGAGCTGGGTTCACTGAACACAACAGGTAGTTAGACGCAGTGAGGTGGGTTCACTCAACAGTAAAGGTAGTTATATGCAGTGAGCTGGGTTCACTCAACACAACAGCTAGGTATATGCAGTGAGGTGGGTTCACTGAACACAACAGGTAGTTAGATGCAGTGAGCTGGGTTCACTGAACACAACAGGTAGTTAGATGCAGTGAGGTGGGTTCACTCAACAGTAAAGGTAGTTATATACAGTGAGGTGGGTTCACTCAACACAACAGGTAGTTAGATACAGTGAGCTGGGTTCACTCAACACAACAGGTAGTTACAGTATATGCAGTGAGCTGGGTTCACTCAACACAACAGGTAGTTAGATGCAGTGAGCTGGGTTCACTGAACACAACAGGTAGTTAGATGCAGTGAGGTGGGTTCACTCAACAGTAAAGGTAGTTATATGCAGTGAGGTGGGTTCACTCAACACAACAGGTAGTTAGATGCAGTGAGCTGGGTTCACTCAACACAACAGGTAGTTATATGCAGTGAGCTGGGTTCACTCAACACAAAGCTAGGTATATGCAGTGATGAGGTGGGTTAAGTAAACACAACAGGTACTGGGTATATGCAGTACTGGGTAGTACAATGTGCAGCTCCCTGTCACATACACAGGTAGTCACTGAATGTGCTGAGCTGCTGGCAGTGGCACATGCAAGGCTGTGCATGCAACAAAAGTGTCAGTTTGACACACAGAAAAAAAAATAAAAAAGTACAGGATGAGCTCTGAAAAGAGCTGTTGAGGGGTGCTATAAAAGCAATAATAATCAGCCAGGAACAAGCTAAGTAGCCAAGAACCTAACTAATCTGTCCCTAGGAGAACAAGTCTGCAGCAGCTGTCCCTAGTCTGTCTCTAGCAGGCACACGAGTGAGTGTAATGGCCGGAGGCTGCCTTATATAAGGGGGGGGGGGGGCTCCTGAATGGCTACAATGTGCCTGCTGACTGTTATGCAGAGGGTCAAAGTTGACCCTCATAGTGCATTATGGGGCGAAACGAAATTCCGCAAAAGTTCGCCTGGTCCAGGTGAACGCTAACCACCAAAGTTGCCGGCGAACCGTTCGGCCCATCTCTATACAGGCGACACCTATACCTGGCTACCTACCTATAGTGAGGGTGAAAATTTTTGAGTGCTGTGCGATCATTCCAAGTCGGGGGAGGGGCATCCTCACAAGTTTGCCTCAGGCAGCAAAAAGTCTAGAACCGACCCTGCTAAGAATAAATAAAAGTCTGTTCCAGTGTCTGCTGCAATACAAGCTAGTTCCTGGGAACACACATTATTATTATTATTTAGTATTTATATAGCGCCGACATATTACGCAGCGCTGTACAGTGTATATATATATATATATATTGTCTTGTCACTAACTGTCCCTCAATGGAGCTCACAATCTAATCCCTACCATTGCCATATGTCTATATTATGTAGTGTAAGTACTGTAGCCTAGGGCTAATTTTTAGGGGGAGCCAATTTAACTTATCTGTATGTTTTTGGAATGTGGGAGGAAACCTGAGTGCCCGGAGGAAACCCACACAGACACGGAGAGAACATACAAACTCTTTGCAGATAGTGCCCTGTCTGGGATTCGAACCAGGGACCCAGCGCTGCAAGGCGAGAGAGCTAACCACTACGCCACCGTGCTGCCCACACATATACACCTTTGCTTTAGTTTAGACTAAATGCATCATATGCAGTCCTCAGAGGTGCAAATTATTTTAAGCCGCACATACCTTATAAACAGTCCTCATAGGGGTTGACAGGTGGAGTGCTCTTCCTTGATGCAAGCATCTTTCAAAAGGTAGAGTCAGCTCTCAGGCCTAAGTTGCTGTCTGAAGTAAGCGAAATTGCCCTGCACATCGACACCCCCACCCCACTTTCATTTAGGGACTCACCATATGTTGCGGCTGTTCAAGGCTCGTCAGAGCTTCTGGGATATGCGCTACCCCAATGCAGGGCAGCCATCAGGGGGGGACAACTGACACTGCAGTGAGGGGCCCAGTGCTTCTGGGGGCACTGGGCCACCCCAAAGCACTGGAATGGCCGCATGTGCTGGCTGCGGGCCTGTGGCTCACTAACCAGCACACCGCGTTCCAGCACTGAGAGAAGAGTGACATCAGTGCTTGAACGTGGGGACCAAATGAGTGAGCCTGCTACAGCAGACTTTCTATACTGGGGCACCACCTATATCTGGCTACCTATACTGGAGCTGGAACCACCTATACCTGGCTACCTATACTGGGGGCACCTACTGGGGACACCTATACCAGGCTAGGGCAGGGGGACGAGCTGAGACAGAAGGGGACAAGAGGTAACAGGGGGATAAAAGAGGCACAGGGGGAACAGAGGCAGACAAAAGAGGCACAGGAAGAAAATAGGGGGACAAAAGAGAACGGATAAAGGATAAGAACGGACTTACAAGTCAATGGGCTCAATTCTGGTAGCGTTTAGTAAATAATTACCTCATGGAATTGGGTTTACCTCATGAGGGGAATCAATTTTTGAATTCTGATAGTTTAAGTAAAGTTTTACCTCATGTAATTTCATGAGGTAATTCATGCGGTAATTTTCTACTAAAAATGTGTGGTATTTAGTAGTGAAATACCTCACACTTGAATTCTGAATTGAAATAAGGTGCGTGTTTGCATGTCTTTTACCTCACATAATTAGACCTACCTCTACCACATGATAAATGCAGTGCTGTGACAGAATTGTGATACCTGTCACATAACATGGAGCCTTTTCAGCTTGTTCTGTGTTCAGGGCCCCCATATTTTGCTGAAATAAGTAAAAGTGATCTGACCAACAATCCTCCCCAGCCCCAGCTTCCATTTTGTTTTTAAAAAAGAAAAAGTGCTCCAAGCGCTGTACAATCCTTCATCAGCCGCGCCCCCCCCCCCCCCCTTCCTCAACATTGCCATTCCCCTACCTCTGGTTGGAAAAAAAAAAGTAAAAATGCTCCAACCCACAGCCTCTATTTTAAAAAAAAAAATAAGTAAAACTGCGGCACCGATTTCTCCTCCGAGGCCCCCCCCCCCAGCAGCCTCTAAAAGTGAAAGTGCTGTAACCCCCCATCCAGACCCCCAGTCTCTAAAAGTAAAAGTACTCACACCCCCAGTCTCTAAAAGTGCTTACCCTCCCCCAGCCTCTAAAAGTGCTCCGACCCCCCCTCCCCCCAGTCTCTAAAAGTGGTCCTAACCCCCCCCCCAGCCTCTAAAGGTAAATGAGCTGGATTTTTTTATTTTTTTTTGTAATGGATGCCTATACATTTATTTTTCATAGGTTGCTACATAATCAAATACACCTTCCCTCCTCAAAAAAAAAAAAAAAAAAAAAAAAAAAAAACATCTTCCAAAGACTATGAGGTAAATGCATAGAGTGAGGTAAAACATGAGGTATTTTAGTGGTAAGCCTGCAGCAAATAAGTAATAGTCTTTAATTGTCTTCCATAATGGAAGACAATTAAAGACTATGGCCTCGATTCATAAAGCATTCCCGCATGCGGGAATGCTGAAAACGGCACACTTTACTGACCACACAGCAGAATCTTTATTCATAAAGGCTTTTTCCGCATGAAAAGCCGACTTTCGCGAGCAGAGTGATAAATCACCGCCTTGCACGGTGATTATCATAGCAAAAGTAACAAGTAGTCAATTCATAAAGATTAGAGGTAGCGGTATGCGGACGGGTATTACCGCTACCTCTGATGTGGCGAGAAGCGTGCGGAATACAGTGCAGTGAATGGGACAGACCTCCCAAGCAGCTGCAGAGAGAACACCGCACGGAGGGATTCCGCCTGCTTCTCCTGTTTCCGCATGTCTCCCGACAGCCTAACGCCTGCCTACAGCGCAATATCTCCGCACGCCTGTCACATCTAGCTACATTTTTATGAATTACCACCCTGAAGGCAGAAATACCGACAGCGGTGTTTCCCCGCTCGACTTTCCCCGCTCGACAGCACTTTTATGAATCGAGGCCTATTACTTATTTGCTACAGGCTTACCACTGAAATACCTCATGTTTTACCTCACTCTATGCATTTACCTCATGTTTTACCACATGTATTACCACATGTTTTACCTCATGTTCTGAAATCTAGAAAAATCTTTCAGAATTGATAAAAGAAGAGGAAAATACCTCATGAGGTATTTTACCTACCAAAAAATATTTACCTCACAGAGCTACCAGAATTGAGCCCAATATCTCATTTG
Organism: Hyperolius riggenbachi; assembly: GCF_040937935.1. Lineage (NCBI taxonomy): Eukaryota > Metazoa > Chordata > Amphibia > Anura > Hyperoliidae > Hyperolius > Hyperolius riggenbachi. Next base: position 105,907,153 of record NC_090653.1, read on the forward strand.
TTAACCGGGGACTACCTGTATTTTGCTAGTATTTGGCTCCACCCACAACATGCCATGGTCATGCCCACTTTTTGCCGCATCACACACTTCGCGCACGGACACTGGGGTGGGGTGACTAGTGTGCGGGCACAGCAACCAGTGGGTGGGCCCAGGGAGGGGGGGCCCAGGTCTGATTATGTGTAAGGGGCCCCAAAATTTCTGATGGCGGCCCTGCCCCAACGTCTCTATGGCACACTGCGTCACCACTCTTCTCTATGCGTGGAAGCAATAAACTCCCAACATATAAAAGCGTTTCAACTTTTTATTCACAGGCATACAAAATGTATAGGATTTAAAAAAACTTAAAAAACGTTCACTCACAAGCCTTGCTCTGCGTAATAGCTTAGTGCAGCTGCTTGGTGCAATCCCTCGGATTCGCGCAATAGCGGTACCCACTCAGAAGTATTGATGTACTCAGAGGAAGTTGCTACGGCCGATTAATCTTGTTATTTGTTTTTAAAGTTTTTTAAATTCTATACATTTTTTATGCCCGTGAATAAAAAGTTGAAACGCTTTTATGCAATGGGAGTTTTTAGTTTCCATGCAGAGACAACGGAGTGGTGATGCAGTGTGTCAGAGAAGCGTTGGGGCCTGTATCCCAGAAGCTCTGACGAGCCCTGAACGGCCACAGCATCTGGTGAGTCCGTAAATGAAGGGGGAAGTAGATGTGCAGGGCAATTTCGCACACTTCAGACAACTGTATAATTGAACTTACGCATGAGCGCTAATTATAACTTTCGAAAGTGAGGTAATTATGCAATATTATTTTGCAGGTACATCATGTGTTTATTTTAAATACTTTTACTTGGTTCAGGTTCACATTAAGTTGTAGTAAAATATCTATTATTTAAAAATATTTTACTATGTTAACTAGTTCGGCCTGTCTGGACGGCTCCACTGCTGCTGCCGCCGGCTGGTGCGCGCGATCGGGCCGCGCACGCTCCCGCCGCCCGCCGCTAGCCCCCGATCAGTGAATGGGAATATAATTCCCAATTACCGATCTAACTTCCCCGCAGAAATACCGACGCTTTCTCTCCAGAGAGCGCGGTATTTCTGCCCCCAGGAAACTTCTCCCCAGCATTTTAGTTCCTGGATGCGAGATCGTTCGCATCCAGGACTTTTTTCACTGTAAATAGTAAACTGCACCCACATACATTTTTAATTAAAAAAAAAAATATTATTTTACATTTAAAATTAGCAGTTTCCCTCCCACACCAAAAATTACCCACATACATTTTTTTTATTAAAAAAAAAAATACAATTAAAAAAAAAACAAAAAACAACATAAATAGTTACCCAAGGGTCTGAACTTTTTAAATATGCATGTCAAGAGAATATGTTATTATATTATTTAAAATTATAAGCTTATAAATAGTGATGGACGCAAATTGAGAAAATGCACCTTTATTTCTAAATAAAATATCGGCACCATAAATTGTGATAGGGACATCGTTTAAATGGTGTAATAACCGGGACAGATGGGCAAATAAAATACATGAGTTTTAATTACGACAGCTTATATTAATATTAATTAATATTAATATTAATATTAATTAACTATAATGGCCAAAAACTGAGAAATAATGAATTTTTTTCATTTCTTTCTTAATCTTCCTGTTAAAATGGATTTAGAATAAAAAATTCTTAGCAAAATGTAGCACCCAAAGAAAGCCTAATTAGTGGCGGAAAAAACAAGATATAGATTAATTAATTGTGATAAGTAGCAATAAAGTTATAGGCGAATAAATGGGAGTTGAACGTTGCTCGGATGCATGAGATTTTCGGCACTGCGGTGCTGAACCGGTTAATTTACACTTTTGAAACAGAATATTGGTACATTTTACCAATACTCTATTAGCTTAAAGGCACTCAGAGCTGAATGTAAAAAAAAAAATGTATACGAACCTGGGGCTTCCTCCAGCCCCACCCGCTCGGATCGATCCTACGCCACCATCCTCCACTGTCCGCAGCTAGGGAAACCGGGTCCCCGCACTTCCGTCAGACGGCTCCAGTCTGACATAAGAGAAATGCACTCTTTGCATATCTCTCCAGCAGCTGCGTAGAGGGCGCACTTCTTCTGCGTAGACTGGAGCCGACTGACGGAAGTGCGGGGTTCCGGTTCCCGTAGCTGCGAACATGCGGAGGACAGCGGCATGGGAGCGATCCGAGCGGATGGGGCTGGAGGAAGCCCCAGGTTCGTATAAATCTTTTTATTACATTCAGCTCTGGTACATTTTAACCTTCCTGGCGGTAAGCCCAAGCTGAGCTCGGGCTATGCCGCCGGAAGGCACCGCTCAGGCCCCGCTGGGCCGATTTGCATAATTTTTTTTTTCCTGCACGCAGCTAGCACTTTGCTAGCTGCGTGCAGTGCCCGATCGCCGCCGCTACCCGCCGATCCGCAGCTATCCGTCGCGCCGCAGCCGCCCCCCCCCCCCAGACCCCGTGCGCTGCCTGGCCAATCAGTGCCAGGCAGCTCTATGGGGTGGATCGGAATCCCCTATGACGTCACGACGTCGTTGACGTCGGTGACGTCATCCCGCCCCGATCCCGTTCTTTGAACGGGATCTCCTGATCGCCGATCGCCGGCGGCGATCGGAGGGGCTGGGGGGATGCCGCTGAGCAGCGGCTATCATGTACTTTGTCTCGCTACATGAAAAAAAAAAAAAATTTTAAAAAAAAGATTTGCTGCCCCCTGGCGATTTTTTTGCAAACCGCCAGGAGGGTTAAAGCACACCTGTAGTGAGAGGGATATGGAGGCTGCTATATTTATTTCACACCAGAAACAAGCATGGAGCTATTCTTGTCAGATCTGACAATAATGTGAGAAACACCTGATATGCCGCATGCTTGTTCAGGGTCTATGGTTAAACATATTAGAGGTAGAAGATCAGCAGGACTGCTAGGCAACTGGTATTGCTTAAAAATAAATAAATATGGCAGCCTCCATATACCTCTCACTTCAGTTGTCCTTTAAATTTGACATCCAAATTTTCTTGCCACCTTTTTTATGCACGCAGGGCCGGATCATCCACAAAGGAAACTAGGCAGTTGCCTAGGGCCTGGAGAGAGTCTAGGGGCCTCGTGGATGCTAGCCCCATCACATCTTACAAAAAAAAAACAGGTGTTCATCAGCCGTACCACATGGCGTGTTTGACATCACGCACACATGCCTAGTGCCACGTGGTACTCGCACACATGGTAATGGCGGACAAGGCCTGGAGTCATGCCAGTGGACAAATGAGAAAATACAGTGTATGGGGGGGGGTTGCTCAACATTTAATACTTGGGGAGACAGTGGTAAGGGTTCCATCGTGCAATATCGTGTGCCGTTATTGCCGCACACCCAATCAAGCACGTTCAACCAAGATTTTCTAGCATGTCCAATCGATGCTTTCGACTGATTCTGACCCAAAATTGATCTAAACATTAATCATGCGGACATGTTACAGCACCAATTTTCACGTGGGTTGATAAAACGATTGATTGGAGGCTGAATGAAGAAAGGGAGAGTGTGGCGGCCGAACAGGTGAGAATGCTCCATCTTTTTGCGGTAATTTGGGACCTGAGGGAGGGAACCTAAAACTGTGAGGTAGGACAAATATCACCCAATACATTTGAGAATTTTTGACTGAGACTTTCCAGCGTGTCTGATCCATGCATTCAACCGATTTCAGCCCTTAATCGATGGAACCATCTATCAGTCGGACAAGTTGCGAGGCCAATTTATATCCAATTTCATAAAATTATCAAATCGGATGGTCAAACAGGCTACAAAATCGCTAGATATATGGCCACCTTTTTTAATTCAATACTAAAGATAATTTGGAATGACAAGAGTTCCCTCTTGTGGTCGAAAACGTTATATGCATTTCTAGTTTTTTCAGCTGTCTTGTATAAGGAAAACGAATAGGGTCCAGACATTTCAGCATAAACTTCTATATAAAAGTAAGGCCCCTATTACATGGGAGACTGAAGGCGGTGAATTCACCACCTGTCAGCTGATACCCCGCTACGGCTGGAAGCTTGGTAGCACTAAGAATGGGTATTTTGGCTTTTTAAAGCCGCGTCCCGTTATTTTGGTGATAAACACACCATCATCACCTCTCCAGGGACCACAAGAGACTCTCAATCACATTATTATTACTACTGTGTATTTATACTACACTGCATTTCAAATTATTATGCAAATTATATTTTTCTGATTTTCCTAAAAAATTGATACAAGTGGCAGTCAGCATCATTTTTGAGTAATCAACCATTAGGCTGCTTTCACAGTGGGACGTTAAAGTCCCGCATTAGAGCAGCCTGTAATGCAGCCCAACTCACAGTAATGAAAAATCAATGTGCTGTTCACAGTGCCCACGTTGCGTTACATTGTAACGCTACACGTTAAATGAAAGTGCAGCATGCTGTGCGTTATACTGGGCTTCAGCTGCGTTAGACTGCTTGCACATGCTCAGTGACTAGCCACATGGCTAATTAATATTCACTGCACTGTGGGGACGTAACCTGGACTCATAGTGTTGTCCGGATCATGAATGAATCGTTCGTTTGATCCAGAGTCGAATCATCCGGATCATCACAATGAACGATTTGGTTCACAGGGGATGTCTGTCTGGAAGAAACAAGAACATACAGAATGTACAGTGCAGGGAAAGTCCTGTCCTGCTAGTCATTTCACCCTCAGTCTGCTTCCCTAGTAAAATGATTCAAATGATTCGGTTCAAAGATCCGGATATTTTCAATGATCCGATTCGAATCATCTGAATCCTTGAAAAGATCCGGACTTCCCATCACTATCCTGGAGCGGCTTTTCTATCAGTATAGAACGAAAACAGTGCACCAAGAGCCGCATAACACGGCTCAATCTGACGTCCAACTTCAACACCACCGGGTGGTCCTCTAAAACGCAATGTCCAAGTGTGAAAGAGGCCTTAGAGTATAATTTGAATGTTATTGGATAAACCTTCTAACCATAACGGTATCTTTTTAAAAATGTGAGATGCACTGTTCCAAATTACTACGCACCACAGAGTTCCCAAAAATTTTATGGGTTGTAAAGAACAAAAAAGAAGTTTTATGTACTGAACTCCTCTGGAGAATCCTGCACTTGGATGTTTGCGGGACTCCGGATGCATCAGCAGCTTCAAATATGTGTTTGCTGCTTCGTAATGGCATTTTAGCAGCTGTTCTCTTTACCTTCCTGGCATTCAGTTTCTGCTGGATTTCTGTGCAAAAAGTGATCAAATTAATGTTAATAACCTTTTTTCCTGTAACTTACCAAAATGTGCCAAGCAAGGGTCTAGTATACATTTTGAATTTAATAACATCTTGAAAGACAAAATCTAAATAAAATTTCAAAATTACTCCACAAAATCTCTGATCATTTATACTTCCAAGCTGCAGCTGCTCAACCTGCGCTAATACGAATGTAATGGTGGCCATACATCTAGAGATGATGGGCAGATTCGACCAAGAGACGAATCTCTCTCTAATTGAATCTGATTAGAGAGAGATCGGTCAGCTGCCCATACTCCGCAGGCCGATTCCTGAACATTTGTCTTCAGAATCCCTGCAGATTATTGTAGGTAGGTAGCCAGGTACAGTTGTCCCCCAGTATAGACTAGGCCAGCTAGGTACAGGTGTCGCCCTAGGCTATGTAAGTACAGGTGTAGCCAAGTATAGGCTAGTAAGTTACAGGCATCCCTCAGTATAGTATAGGTAGGTACAGGTGTCCCCCAGTGTAGGCTAAGTAGGTACAAGTGTCCCCCAGTATAAGTTAGGTATGTACAGGTGTCCACCAGTATAGGTAGGTACAGCTTCTCTGGTGTGGGGAGGATCAAGACTAAGCAGCATCATGACGTCGATGACATCATTGTCGTCGTGACGTCAGTCCCGATCCTCCCCATACCGGAGAATACATGCGGGGAGGCTGCAGCCATTGCTGGAACAAGGCTTGGTATGTAAAGCGGCTGGATAAGGGGGTGGGGGGCACATATACTAGCTCTCCTATTGCCCACTACATTGTACTATAGCCCCTACAACTATTTAACTTATACTGGGGGACTGCCTTGCATTGAAAAACCTCCTGAGTGGCATGCCCGACACTGTGTAGGCCATACCGCTTTCAGCAAAAATGTCTTGCCTGACACAGTGTCGGGCAATGCCGCTCAGGAGGTTAATCTGATGTATTTGTTTGGCAGAACCATTCCTTATTTTGCTTTTATCTGCACAAACCATGTGTGCTCTGAGTCAGCCACAAATCTTTTAACAGTACGATGATCCTGCTTAAAGAGAATCTGTATTGTTAAAATCGCACAAAAGTAAACATACCAGTGCGTTAGGGGACATCTCCTATTACCCTCTGTCACAATTTAGCCGCTCCTCGCCGCATTAAAAGTGGTTAAAAACAGTTTTAAAAAGTTTGTTTATAAACAAACAAAATGGCCACCAAAACAGGAAGTAGGTTGATGTACAGTATGTCCACACATAGAAAATACATCCATACACAAGCAGGCTGTATACACCCTTCCTTTTGAATCTCAAGAGATCATTTGTGTGTTTCTTTCCCCCTGCAGCTATCATCCACTGAAGTGTCAGGCTGTTTCTTCCTGCAGAGTGCAGACAGCTCTGTCTGTATGTAATTCCTCAGTATGTGAAAGCCCTGCCAGCTCAGAGGAGGATTTATCCAGTTTGTAAAAGATAAGAGAGTAGAGAGAAGCTGCCCTAATCTAAATTATACACAGGCAGTGTGCAGAGAGGGGCCTGGAGGGGGGAGATGCATCACAGAACCACAACACTGAAGAACTTGGCAGCCTTCCAGACACAGGCTGACAAGTCTGACAAGAGAGAGATAAGTTGATTTATTACAGAGACAGTGATAGTATAAAGTGCTGCAGTAAGCCAGAACACATTAGAATAGCTTTTGGAACTTGTAGGATGATAAAAAACAGGATGCAATTTTTGTTACGGAGTCTCTTTAAGGTTTTGTGAAATGAAAAGGTTTTCATACCTTATTCAAGGCACTCAACAATTTCACACTTTTTGACAGCAGAGAGATCATTTTTCTTTCTCATATTGCTTGAAAATGGTGGTCTGCTCAATAATGTGGAACACCCTTTTTTAAGTAGTTTTTCCTTTTAAACGGGCTCACTTGGAAAACTAGTTATCAGAGGTGTCCGAGATTGATTTCAGTGATCAAAAAAGCCCTGAGACACCAAACCCTCCATGAGTTTAATTGAAAAACTAAATACTGAATCTTTATGACACTTGAATAAAATTTGCATAATAATTTGGAATGCAGCGCTGACATCTTCCGCAGCACGTTTACATAGTGTACAGGATATAATACTATATAGCTTACTTTGTACAGCACCATGGAATATGTTGGCGCTTTATAAATCAATAATTATAATATCAATAACTGTCCCTCAAAGTAGCTCACAATCTAATCCCTACCACAGTCAGTCATTGTCTCACTTTCCTATTGTAGTTTAAAGCTTTGTGCACGCGCTAAATTGAAGTCCTTTGAAACATCCAATGAACTACACATTTTGGCATTTCAGACCACTATCATTGTAAAAAATGTTGCTAATCAACAAAAATGAGCAACCGATTTTGGGTTTTCTGCTCGATCCAACTGGTGGATCAACTCACACGACTATTGGGTATATATTGTGCAGTTGGCCAATGTCTACAAGTCATTCAGAGGACACTGTTCCATTGTTCCAGAGCGTGAGTACATGTCATGTAAAAAGTCACTTCGGCTTGCTTGCGCAGTTTTCAAATGACGTAATCATTTGGAATATCAGTGTGTCACGATCTACATCTGCTGGTGATTTTGTGAATTATTTGCATGAACTTCCTCCTTTCCACCAGCAGATGTCAGGATTCTCCTCAGAAGATTTCACATCTAGAACTTCTACCTGCCCACCAGCAGAGGGCCCTTTGCTTCAAGAACTGTGTATGTAAGGCCCAGTGCACACCGAGCGGTTTTTGGAGCGATCCGCCGGCCGCATCCGCCTCTAAAAACGCTTGTCTAATGTATTGCAATGGGATGGTGCACACCGGCGGTTTGCGGTTTTTGCCAAGCCGCAAACGCGCCTCCTGCTGCGCGTTTGCGGTTTTCGGAAGCGTTTCGTCCTCAATGTAAAGTATAGGAAAAACGCAAACCGCTCTGAAAAACGCTAGTTCAGAGCGGTTTGCCAGGCATTTTTGTTACAGTAGCTGTTCAGTAACAGCTTTTACTGTAACAATATGTGTAATCTGCTACACAAAAACGCACGCAAAACCGCTAGGTATGTTTAGAAAACCTCTCTAAACATACCTAGAATCGCTCTGAAATCAGCTCCCAAAACCGCTAGCATATTGCGGATCTGCTAGCGGTTTTGGTGTGCACTGGGCCTTACAGACTATTGCTGGGAGTAGATCGGTCACCTGACCTTCCAGCAGCTGTATTTATGCCAGCATGAACTATACTTCCATGCTAGTTCATTGTATATTGCTTGTATATATCATCCTGGGTTTGTGGTTTGTGTGCACACATTTGTATATACACTGGGTTACTCTGCATTGTTACCTTATGCAGAGTAGGCTAATTGTATGTACTCCAGGCTGCAAGTGTATGCTTAAAATACATTTGCTTACAGGGAGATTGTCTTCTATTGCATATCTCAGATTGCATGTGTATGCATTTAATGCACTTGCTTACAGGGAGATTGTTTCATATTACCTCTTGTATATTTTTTGCATGTTTGTATGTTGAAGTACATGAGGTTTATGCATGCTAATTTATGTTCCTTGCATTTGTTAATAAATTACCTTATTCATTTATTCCTGGCTTGATCTCTCAGTCTTTCCTCATTAGTGACATTTCCTGCATTATTGCATCTTGTGCATTGCCCATGTTGTCTCATGTGCAATGCATAAATGCAGTTCTTACAGTGTGTGTATGTGTTTGTAACGAAGTTGCTCCTTTGTGTGCTGACTTTTACCTACTGTGTGTATGGACCGTTAGGCCAGTTTTTGGCTGAATTAATTAACCTTTATAACCGTGCTGTTCATATGTACTACTGGCTCTGAGAGGTCCTGCTTACTCCATAGCTTCTTGTCATTGTGGTTTATGGTTTGCAACAGAAGTAGTGCTATGACTTGCTTGAGCTCAAAAAAGTGCCAGTTTTGCGTATGAAGTAGTAAAGCGTGCAAAGCCCAGCAATGAAGAAACAATATTGCAAAGACTGTCGGAAGCATGTGACGCATTCAACAGTTTTCATATTGTATACATCTTTCCTCATATACAGTGTCTCAGCCTGGCAAAGGGCTATCACAGACAGCAGCCAGGGCAGAGTTAATTAGCTCTTAGCTCTCCTGAAAAGGGCTTCAGGGCTTTCAAGCACCCCTGCTGACTGGCCATCTATCAGCTTTTGACACAACTTATACACTTCTTCCTATGGTAAAACTCTTGCCAAGAGTTTCAAGAAGATCCTCTCTAAACCTTATCTGCAGTGGCTTAGCTAAAGAGCTGTGGGCCCCGGTGCAAATTTTACATTGGCCCCCCCCCCCCCAAGCACTCTATACATAACAATTGATACGGCACACCAAAACCTGCCAAGGACAACCCGAGTGTCAGAGGTGCAAGAAGGGGTTGGGGAACAGTGTGTTAAGGATTACTACTATTCAAAGCATCTATAGAAGTGATTATTACCAGCACAGGACCAATAGAGAGCTAATACTGTGATAGAGGGTGGACCCTTCGGGGCCCCTCTGGCCCAAGGGCCCCGATGCGGTCGCTACCTCTGCACCCCCTATTGCTACGCCCCTGTGTGAGAAAGCGCGGTGGAGCCGCCGCCATGAACCAGCGGCGGGCGGCTCCTTCCGCATATGGCAGCAACTCACACGGAGAGGCAGCCGCCTCCTCACATCTTGAGGCGGCTACCTCCGTGAATCAGCCAGCTGAGAGCGGCGTAACCGCCGCGCTGGATGCGGCGATTAGCCGGCAGGTCCCCGCTGCGGAGACACCGCAGAGCGGGGCTGTGCTGGTTGGGACTCGTAGTCCCTCAAGATTCAGAGTGACGCGCGCGCGCGCACTCAGACAAACTTTATGACACCAGGGAAGAGTCAGCTGACCAGGCTGATCAGCTGACCATAGCTTCACTTCCCATTGGTCCAGCAATCAGGGAGGTGCTGGGGGACACCTAATGTGTATATATACTGCTGGCTGTCCATTCATCTGGTGTCTGGCGTTGCGTTCACATACGTGGGAGCACCCAGATCCGTTAGTCAGATCCTTAAGTGTGCCGGGACCGGCTGGAGCCGTAATCCTACACTTAGTTAGAGATTGATAGCTAAAGTACTAGTTTGATTGTGATTATTTGTTATGACTCTTGCCTGCCTCGACTATTCTCCTGAACTCTGACCTTGTACCTCGTTATATCTGATACTCTGTTGCCGACCCCGGCTCGTACCTTGACTCCGCCTTTGCCTACTGATTTTGTACCCCGATATCTCTGATACCTCGTTACTGAACCCTGCCTGTACCTTGACTCCGCCTTTGCCTACTGATTTTGTACCCCGATATCTCTGATACCTCGTTACTGAACCCTGCCTGTACCTTGACTCCGCCTTTGCCTACTGATTTTGTACCTATCTGTCCGTGTGTATACGACCTGGCTTGTCCGACCTCGAGAACCGACCTCACGATTGGAGGCGGTTCCCCGTCCTGTTAGTGATACTCCCGCCTGAGTGTCACTTTCGGACTTTCCTTCCCACTGTCAGTCTGACTCCTCCCGTTTTGGAGAGCTCAGACCTGCGGGAGGAATCTGTGCAGTTCTCCTTGCTGCACTGAGGCTTGTCCTCTGTATTACTGTTGCACCAATCACAACACTCTACCCAGGTGACCAGAGGTTAGCTAGTATATCGGATTATCGGTGATACTGCAGATCACATATAATCTGGTATACGTCTGTATTTCCCGTGATACTGCAGATCACCGGTAATCAGACCTCTCTGTGCTTCACCGAGCGTTACAGAACGCCAGACCACAAAAACGATGGAATCACGCACTGATCCTCTGACTGTGCTTGCCACTTCGGTGGATAACATTCACCAAGCACTGGGCCAGCACAAAGCCTTAATTGATGCCTTATCAGGCTCTGTGAAAACCCTACAGACATCAGTTGATTCAGTGCGATCCCCTCCTAGTGATGACATACGTATGCCTGTACCAGATAAGTTTTCCGGCCACAAGTCTGACTTCCGGAATTTCAGGAGTAGAGTGTTGTCATATTTCGAGTTAAGACCCCGATCCTCGGGGACTGAGACCCAACGGGTCATTTTTATTAAAACTTTATTGACTGGAGACTCCCAGTCTTGGGCCTACAATTTGCCTTCCACCGATACTGCCCTGACCTCGGTGGAGGAGTTCTTTAAGGCCATGGCCATGATCTACGACGACCCTGACCTTGCTGCGTCCTCAGAGCGGAAGCTCAAACTTTTACGGCAAGGCAGAGGTTCGGTCGAGGATTATGCGGCGGAATTCCGTAGGTGGTCCGTCACCTCTAGATTTGATAATTTTGCCCTTATGGATTACTTCTTGTCTGGGTTGTCGGAGGAGGTCTCCGACCTAATGTTAACCGTGCCCGAGCCCAAGACAGTTGACGAGGCGATATCATCGGCCATTCGCGTAGATCGCAGGCTACGCCATCAGAGACAGGCTAGGAGTAGTCATCGGGTCAGGGTGACATCGTACGCAGTACCGGCTGCTGCATCTTCAGTAACAGCATCTCCGTCCGTCTCGCCCTCTCCGGCCTTGCCTCCACCAGAGCCAATGCAAATTGGTCGATCAAAACTGACCCAGGTGGAGCGGAGGCGGAGAATGACGGAACAACTGTGCCTATACTGTGCAGAGGCAGGGCATAGGGTACGAAACTGCCCTAACAGGTCGGGAAACGGGTCTGCCTAGGAGTAGTGGGGGGTGGCACCCTAGGCACACAATCCTCACCCCTTAAAGAAAGAAAATTAATTCTCCCTTGTACTGTTACATGGGAGGATAAGTCCGTAGCCGCTGAAGCTTTTCTTGACTCCGGCTCAGCGGCTAATTTTATGAATTTTGAGTTTGCTCAGGAGTTGGGTCTACCTCTCACTCCCGTGACACCCCCCATTCAGGTCACGGCAGTAGATGATTCCCCTTTGCAGCGGAATTGTCCCCTGTCACAGACTCCGCTTGTAAAGCTCACCATTGGGGTATTGCACGGGGAACAGTTGCAATTTTTTGTTTTACATATGTCAACCTCCACTATTATCCTAGGCATGCCTTGGTTGCAGGTTCATTCTCCGCAAATTGACTGGGCCACAGGGCAGTTGACAGCATGGTCACCTCATTGTTTTCAGCAGTGTTTGGGGAGGCTGACATTAGGTCAGACCAAGGTGCAGGTGGAAGGCGTACCGGAACAGTACTCGGATTATGCCGATGTATTTTGCCCCAAGGCGGCAGATAGATTGCCCCCACATCGCCCGTTTGATTGTCCCATTGACCTTCGTTCAGGTTGTATGCCTCCTCGAGGCCATTTATATAATTTATCTGGCCCCGAAAAACTAGCCATGCAGGAGTATATCCGCGAGAACTTGGCCAAGGGCTTCATTCAGCCGTCCCGATCACCCGCTGGGGCAGGCTTCTTTTTTGTTAAGAAAAAAGATGGGGGGTTACGGCCGTGCATCGATTACCGTGGCCTCAATAAAATCACAGTGAAGAATCGCTACCCGCTGCCACTTATAGACGATTTATTCACACAGGTCACAGGGGCTAGGATATTTTCAAAACTGGATTTACGGGGGGCATACAATTTGGTGCGTATAAGAAGGGGCGACGAATGGAAGACGGCCTTCAATACCCCTGATGGGCATTACGAGTACAGGGTAATGCCCTTCGGGTTATGTAATGCCCCGGCCGTCTTCCAGGAACTAATCAATGAGGTTTTTCGAGAGGTGTTAGGGAAGTTCGTTCTGGTCTATTTGGACGACATTCTCATTTTTTCTAACAACCTCTCGGAACACAGAACCCATGTCAGGATTGTATTAGACAAACTGAGGCAGAATTTGTTATACGCCAAACTTGAGAAGTGTATTTTTGAGGTCACGTCGGTTGCCTTTCTGGGATATATAATCTCCACCTCAGGTCTGTCTATGGACCCTGCCAAAGTCTCCGCGGTCCTGGAATGGCCGCAGCCGGTGGGGTTAAAATCACTACAACGGTTCTTGGGGTTTGCGAACTATTATAGAAGGTTTATAAAGGGGTACTCCACGGTGGTCGCCCCTCTCACTAGCCTTACTAAAAAAGGGGCAAACACCACTCATTGGCCTCCTGAGGCCTTACAGGCGTTTTCTAAGTTAAAAGGGTTGTTCTGCTCAGCACCTATACTCAGACATGTGGACACTTCCTTCCCATTTATTGTCGAGGTAGACGCCTCGGAGGTCGGGGTGGGAGCTGTGCTGTCCCAGCGTTCAGGTCTCCAGGGTAGATTACACCCGTGTGCCTATTTTTCCCGGAGATTCTCTCCAGCAGAGAGAAACTACGATATAGGCAATAGGGAGCTCCTAGCCATCAAATTGGCCTTCGAAGAGTGGCGTCACTGGCTAGAGGGAGCTGAGCACACCATCACGGTTTATACCGACCACAAGAACCTGGAATACATCGAGGGGGCTAAAAGGTTAAGCCCAAGGCAGGCTCGATGGTCGCTATTTTTCTCGAGGTTTTCATTTTTGATCACATATACGCCAGGTAGTAAGAATACCAAGGCAGACGCACTCTCTAGGTGTTTCGAACCGGAGACAGCACAGCCCTCTGTCCCCGAGACCATTGTCCCACGAAGAGTGGTGTTGGCCGCTACCGAGACTTGGGGGGACTGGAAAGAGACTTTGAGTCCCTTCCAGCAGGATATCCCGGAAGGAAAACCTGATGGGGTGTTATTCGTCCCGTTACCGTTTCGTCTCCAGATCTTGGAGATGGTCCACTCTCACAAAAATGCGGGACATCCTGGAGCGTCTAGAACGCAAGATCTCGTGGCCAGATGTGCATGGTGGCCTTCGTTAGCCGCTGACTGCAAGGAGTTTGTTAGGGAATGTACAGTGTGCGCAAAAAGCAAGCCCTCCCGCCTAGCATCTGTAGGTACATTGCAGCCGTTGCCCACCCCGAGTGAGCCATGGACCCACCTGTCCATGGATTTCGTGGGAGAGCTTCCGAGATCTGAGGGCATGTCGGTCATCTGGGTGGTGGTCGACCGTTTTAGTAAAATGGCCCACTTCGTGCCCCTGAAAGGACTCCCCTCGGCCCAAGAACTGGCCGATTTGTTTGTCAACCATGTCTTTAGACTACATGGCATTCCAGAAGACATTGTATCCGATCGGGGAGTCCAGTTTGTTTCGAAATTTTGGAGGGCATTTTGTCGCCAGATGGGCATGAAATTGTCATTTTCTTCGGGTTACCACCCACAGACAAATGGCCAGACGGAGAGGGTCAACCAATCATTGGAACAATTTTTACGATGTTACGTTGCAGAAGCACAGAATGATTGGGTTAAGTTTTTGCCTTACGCAGAATTTGCGCACAATAATTTAAAGAGTTCCTCCTCAGGATTCTGTCCGTTTCAGATAGTAACCGGGAAACTACCTAAATTCTCCCCATTGCCAGTCGCCTCCACTCCGTTTCCAGCTTTGGAGGCTTGGCAAAGGTCATTTAAAGACATGTGGTGGACCATCAAGAATAATCTCATAAAAGCATTTCAGAGTCAGAAGGGTCAGGCTGACAAGAGACGCTCCTTAGAATGGAGATTCCAACCAGGAGATTTGGTTTGGGTGTCTACCCGTCACCTGTCACTAAAACAGCCTTCTGACAAACTCGGTCCCAGGTTCGTGGGTCCATTCCCAGTGACTAGGAAGATCAACGATGTCACATATACCGTTGATCTTCCCACCAGCATGCGGGGAGTGAGGTCTTTCCACGTATCACTTCTCAAACCCGCAGTCCAGATGGGTCCCACTCCTCCTCCTCCTGTTTTGGTCGATGCCCAACCCGAGTATGAGGTAGAGAAAATCATAGATTCACGTACTGTACAGAATTCAGTGCAGTATCTCGTACATTGGAAGGGATACGGCATTGAGGAGAGGCAATGGGTTCCTGGGAACCGCATGCATGCGGACGAGTTAGTGAGGGTATTTCATACTGTACATCCAGAAAAACCTGGAAGGAGCTGTCCGGAGTCCACTTCTCGGGGGGGGGGGTACTGTGAGAAAGCGCGGTGGAGCCGCCGCCATGAACCAGCGGCGGGCGGCTCCTTCCGCATATGGCAGCAACTCACACGGAGAGGCAGCCGCCTCCTCACATCTTGAGGCGGCTACCTCCGTGAATCAGCCAGCTGAGAGCGGCGTAACCGCCGCGCTGGATGCGGCGATTAGCCGGCAGGTCCCCGCTGCGGAGACACCGCAGAGCGGGGCTGTGCTGGTTGGGACTCGTAGTCCCTCAAGATTCAGAGTGACGCGCGCGCGCGCACTCAGACAAACTTTATGACACCAGGGAAGAGTCAGCTGACCAGGCTGATCAGCTGACCATAGCTTCACTTCCCATTGGTCCAGCAATCAGGGAGGTGCTGGGGGACACCTAATGTGTATATATACTGCTGGCTGTCCATTCATCTGGTGTCTGGCGTTGCGTTCACATACGTGGGAGCACCCAGATCCGTTAGTCAGATCCTTAAGTGTGCCGGGACCGGCTGGAGCCGTAATCCTACACTTAGTTAGAGATTGATAGCTAAAGTACTAGTTTGATTGTGATTATTTGTTATGACTCTTGCCTGCCTCGACTATTCTCCTGAACTCTGACCTTGTACCTCGTTATATCTGATACTCTGTTGCCGACCCCGGCTCGTACCTTGACTCCGCCTTTGCCTACTGATTTTGTACCCCGATATCTCTGATACCTCGTTACTGAACCCTGCCTGTACCTTGACTCCGCCTTTGCCTACTGATTTTGTACCCCGATATCTCTGATACCTCGTTACTGAACCCTGCCTGTACCTTGACTCCGCCTTTGCCTACTGATTTTGTACCTATCTGTCCGTGTGTATACGACCTGGCTTGTCCGACCTCGAGAACCGACCTCACGATTGGAGGCGGTTCCCCGTCCTGTTAGTGATACTCCCGCCTGAGTGTCACTTTCGGACTTTCCTTCCCACTGTCAGTCTGACTCCTCCCGTTTTGGAGAGCTCAGACCTGCGGGAGGAATCTGTGCAGTTCTCCTTGCTGCACTGAGGCTTGTCCTCTGTATTACTGTTGCACCAATCACAACACTCTACCCAGGTGACCAGAGGTTAGCTAGTATATCGGATTATCGGTGATACTGCAGATCACATATAATCTGGTATACGTCTGTATCTCCCGTGATACTGCAGATCACCGGTAATCAGACCTCTCTGTGCTTCACCGAGCGTTACACCCTGCTTATCTGTGTTTCGCCACACAGCTGTTCCGCTGGCATTCCAGTCAAACTTAGAGAAACCCTAAAATTCATATTTTTCATAATTACATACTTTTCTGGACATTGACAATATGCTAACTAAACCATTTTTTTACAGAAGTTATGAAAGGACCACTCCAGAAAACAAAGTGAGCAGTTAAAACCTGACAGAACTGACTGGCTTTGGACTAGTCCATCTCCTCATGGGGTATTCTAAGGGCCCTTTTACACTGGACCAGAGCAGTGCAGTATTTTTACCACACCCCACCGCAGGGCAATGAAGGTTTATGTGAACTTTCTAATGTGGTTATCCCAGAAGGCCTGTTTTTGGCGGTACTGTGCGGCCCACGGGTAGGAATCAGTAAATTCGTGCGCCTGAGGCAAGTGGACAAAAAGGGCGCCGCCGGGAAAAAAGGGCGCCGGAGAAAAATAACCTTTTACAAGCGGCGCCCGGAGACTTTTAATGTTTTATAACTGCTTCTCTTGATTACACATTATTTAATGATTTATAATTGTTTCAACATTATTTTTAAACGGAAAACAGTACAATATTTTTTTAAAACATTATTTGTAAACGAGAAACAGCACAATATTTTTTTAAAACATTGTTAATGCTTATCACAGGGGGGGGGGGGGGTCTTAGGTTTTGGCACCACCAGGGGGGTCTTAGGTTTAGGCACCACCAGGGGGGTCTTAGGTTTAGGCACCACCAGGGGGGTCTTAGGTTTAGGCACCACCAGGGGGGTCTTAGGTTTAGGCACCACCAGGGGGGTCTTAGGTTTAGGCACCACCAGGGGGGTCTTAGGTTTAGGCACCACCAGGGGGGTCTTAGGTTTAGGCACCACCAGGGGGTCTTAGGTTTAGGCACCACCAGGGGGATCTTAGGTTTAGGCACCACCAGGGGGGTCTTAGGTTTAGGCACCACCAGGGGGGGTCTTAGGTTTAGGCACCACTAGGGGGGGTCTTAGTTTTAGGCACCACCAGGGGGGTCTTAGGTTTAGGCACCACCAGGGGGGTCTAGGGGTTAGGGGTAGGTACAGGGAGGGTTCTGTGTGAGAGTAGGGCTAGGTATAGTTTTAGTAAAATTCTTATTAATCTTTTATAAAACATTATTATACATTTCACTTTTTAAACAGGGAAGATTAAGGTTTTTACAATTGCCGATTTCATACACATTATTTAATGATTTATAACTTTATAAAACATTATTTTTAAACGAAATATAGCACCATTTTTTTTAAACGTTATTCATGCTTATTGTTTAAAACCCTGCGCCCTTTTTTCCCGACGCCATTTTTTAACGTACGCCACGGATAAGCCATGTGAAACTGGCTCACCGGTTAGCAGTGTGAAACTGGCCTAAGGGTTTCCTTTGTTTTCAAAAGCATTTCCTGAACAGCAGTTGCTAAGTCTAAATGCCGTAAGGGAGGCTGTATGGTATCTTCCGATTATAGCAGTTAGACTTAGCAACCGCCATTCAGGAAATGCTTTTAAAAACAAAGAAAACCCTGAGAATCCCCCATGAGGAGATGGACTAGTTCTAAGCCTGTCGTTTCTATCAGATTTTAACTGCTTACTTTTTCAATAGAGTTGTCCCCCTTTGAAGTCCAGTCTGACACACATTTAGTGTCCTGATGGACCGGACATCCAAACACTGAGGAATACAGGTTCTCAGTCATAATTTACAGTTTAATGCTCATGTTTCATATGTGTGGATTCATGATGCTTTACTGAATGTAAATATGCAATCTATTGATATGGCATTGAGAAATCTGTGTACCAGATTTTCTGGCAGATTTTATTCCTGTCGTTAGTTGTGGTGTTGCGCCCAATTTCTTAGATAAGCAGCTAAATCTGATGCATTGGGTTTCACAACCCCAAAAAAAGTTAAAAAAATGAAATCAAATATCAGACTGCGCTAAAAAAACAAATTATTTAAATCTACTTGTAAAATAGAGCTCCTGTATGGTTAACAATAAATGGCAATATTGCCCCTATCCCCTAATGAAGGGTAAGTGAATACAAATATAAAATGTGGCATTCAAACTAAAAATAAAGGTATTTAAAGAGATATTAATCCATTTTGTTTATCCGCGAAATGTCCAAAGAATACTGTCCGAGGAATACTGTCCTATCAGAGGTATATGGATTGCTGACCCTGAGACAGGAATGCTTTAATTATTTAGAATGGCTGTATAACAGCTAAATAGATGTCCTCATAGAAAACCAGAGGTTCTGATACTAATAAGTTTTATTTGCAACATGCAAATGTCCCAGGAGTAGTGTCCAAATGTCCTGATCAGAAAATCTCGTGCTGATAAGATTTACTTGCAATAGGCAAATGTCCCAGGAATAATATCCTAAGTGTCTGATATTCTGTAGATGGGGGTCCACCTCCTTATATCGTTAGTTTATAGGATGTAGGTGTTTCCCCTGTATAATCCAGTAGTAGCTCCGCTAGTTGGACCTATATTTAGTACGGTCACTTGTGATTCGAATGCAATAATGTTATAAGGCTGTACAGCACTTTAAACATAGCTCTAAGGAAGATAGTCCCATGTGACGTTGCAGCGTTAAAGAGAATCTGTATTGTTAAAATCGCACAAAAGTAAACATACCAGTGCGTTAGGGGACATCTCCTATTACCCTCTGACACAATTTCGCCGCTCCTCACCGCATTAAAAGTGGTTAAAAACTGTTTTAAAAAGTTTGTTTATAAACAAACAAAATGGCCACCAAAACAGGAAGTAGGTTTATGTACAGTATGTCCACACATAGAAAATACATTCATACACAAGCAGGCTGTATACACCCTTCCTTTTGAATCTCAAGAGATCATTTGTGTGTTTCTTTCCCCCTGCAGCTATCTTCCACTGAAGTGTCAGGCTGTTTCTTCCTGCAGAGTGCAGACAGCTCTGCCCATATGTAATTCATCAGTATGTGAAAGCCCAGCCAGCTCAGAGGAGGATTTATCCAGCTTGTAAAAGAAAAGAGAGAAGAGAGAAGCTGCCCTAATCTAAATAATACACAGGCAGTGTGCAGAGAGGGGCCCGGAGGGGGGAGATGCATCACAGAACCACAACACTGAAGAACTTGGCAGCCTTCCAGACACAGGCTGACAAGTCTGACAAGAGAGAGATAAGTTGATTTATTACAGAAATGGTGATAGTAGAACGTGCTGCAGTAAGCCAGAACACATTAGAATAGCCTTTGGAACTTGTAGGATGATAAAAAACAGGATGCAATTTTTGTTACGGAGTCTCTTTAAGCTGAATGTGTTGCGGGGATGCCCCTGAGCGTGAATAGCTGGGTGGGAGAGTCTTGACGTGCTCTGTTCTCAGTTGGTATAGCAACGTCGGGCAGATCTGCCTGGCTCCAGCGGGTTGGTTAGGTGCTGTCCTAAGTGATGGTGTAAACCGGAGCTCCGTCTTCCGCGCAATGATTGCTCCGCTCAGTAACCATGCCTCCACCCACGTGATATGTGACGTCACAACTCCTTAGCCAATCGCTGACGCGTTTCGGGATGGCAGACTGGCCCCAGCTCCCAATTGCAGCAAGGCTGGACTTTGCTTGTCATAGCCATTTCCAGCTGAAGAGTGAGTAAAATCCAGTGACCCACTCACTCCTGGGTCCTTTGTCTATCATCTGTTGTCGAATTCCATCTACTGACAAGCCAGCAGGACACTGGCCACAATGCAACACTTAGGATTATTCAGCACAAAGACTTTACCACTTATTGAACTCAGCCAAAACTTTTTAGACATTCTTCACCATTTTCCCTTCTCTGTATTTCTATCGAACCAATCCTCTGTTCAACTGCTAGATATATTTGTATGGCAGTTTTAACGTGTAGGTTTGTGTATAGTTTACATAATAAAACTAACAATTTAATCGTTTCAGTTTTTGCCCTTGTAACTTGATTATTCTGATCCATGCTAGAACGCTTTCCTCAAAAGAGACACAATACTGCATTGTCTTATCTGTATACATTTTTCGAGGTCTCTCCACTCTTTCTCAATCCGAAGAGTGGTGGCAACAAATTACCTGATTTCTAGCGCAAAATCAATCATTTTTACTGATTGTACATGCAAGAAACAATTGAACTGGAAACAATATCTGTGCTGCTAATGTTCTATTTCTTAGTTGTAGTACACATACAATTCATTATATCGTAAGTTTATGTTCACTTCAGATTCCCTTTAAACGTTTACTTTGCTCACAGTGCAATGGCCTTCAGAAGCCTCTTGTGGATGAGACCTGAATGGCAACTGTGACATAGTAAGACAGGGTTTGCATGTGTGGTCACGGTAATCCCTAAAAAAAAAAAAAAAAGCAAAAGGCTACACCACTATATAGATCAGGGATGCCCACACTTTTCTGACTCTCGAGCTACTTCTGAAATGTCAGAGTGAAAGGTTCCCCCTTTGGCATTAGTAGGTAACCAGAAGGAGTGCTCCCCCAGGTATAGGTAGCCAGAGAGCCAGAGGGACCCAAAAGCAGGACCCCTGTATAAGTAGCCTCCTAAGTATAGGTAGGTAGCTAGAAGGCCCTAGAATAGGTAGCCAGAATGACCCGCCCATAGGTAGCCTCCTCAGCATAAGTAGCCTGAGGTCCCCCAGGATAGTAGCCAGAATGACCCCCAATAGGTAGGCCCCTCAGTATAGGTAGCCAGAATAACCCCCATAGTTAGCGCCCTCATTTCGGGCCAGGACGAGGCATAGGCTGGATAGGCTCCAGCCTCTGGGCGCATGGCTTCCAAGGCGGGGGGAGGGGCCCAACATCTTCTTACCCCCTCCATCTTCTCGAGCATCACTCCTGCTACTGTGTAGCAGTGTGTAGAAAAGCAGAGCGGCTTGTGAAAGGGCACTTAACCCAAAAAACAGCGGGCTGTAGCTGCTACACAGCATTTATGGATCTTCACCTGGTGGTGTCTAACCCTAACCCCCCAGTGGTGCCTAACCCTAACCCCACCTGGCGGTGCCTAACCCTAAGACCCCCCTGGTCTTAAGACCACCCTTCATGGTGCCTACATCCTTCTTGGTGGTGCCTAACCCTAAGACCCCCCTTGGTGGTGCCTAACCCTAACCTCACCCCCCTTGGTGGTGCCTAACCCTAAGACCCTGCCTGATGGTGCCTAACCCTAAGACCCCCCTCCTGCTTGTGATGCCTAATCCTAACCCGCCCCTGCACCCCTGAATCAAAAATCTCGGCATTAAAAGGGTGCCCTTTTGTAGCAGAATCAAAAACCTTGTAGCCAAAAACCTTGTAGCCGAATCAAAATATGGGCTACAAAGGGGCACCCTTTTCTAGTTGAATCAAAAACCTTGTAGCTGAATCAAAAATATGGGCTAGAAAGGGGCGCCCTTTTGCAGCCGAATCGAAAACCTTGTAGCCCAAAGAAAACTCGGGAGCCCTTTTCACCACCTGGGGCTTGATTCACAAAGCGGTGCTAACTGTTAGCACGCCTGTGAAAACCCCCTTAGCACGTCTAAACGAGCTTTTTGCGCACAAAACTTTACACGCGCACTGCACAGAGTGCAGGGCGCCCCGCGCGAAGTGCCCATTAAAGCCTATGGGACTTAGCGCGCGCACAGGACTTTGCGTGCGCAAAACTTTGCGCGCGGTACTTAGCGCGCAATCTGATTGAGAAAACCGGTGCTAACCTACTCAGCACCCTAGTTAGCGTGCCTAAAGACTTTAGATGTGCTAAGTAGGTTAGCACTGCATAGTGAATCAAGCCCCTTGTAGCCCATATTTGCAAAAATAACACTGAAGTCTATGGAGGAGCCCTTTGAAAACAGATGGCTCAGGAGCCCTTTTTAACTGATTCCCAGTGCACATATAGGGCTTGATTCACTATGCGGTGCTAACCTACTTAGCACGTCTAAAGTCATTAGGAGCACTAACCAGGGTGCTAAGTAGGTTAGCACCGGTCTTCTCAATCAGATCGCGCGCTAAGTACCGCGCGCACATTTTTGCGCATGCAAAGTCCTGTGCGCGCGCTAAGTCCCATAGGCTTTAATGGGCACTTCGCGCGGGGCGCCCTGCGCTCTGTACAGTACGCATGTAAAGTTTTGCGCGCGTAAAGTTTTGTGCGCGAAAAGCTAGTTTAGACGTGCTAAGGGGGTTTTCACAGGCATGCTAACAGTTAGCACCGCTTTGTGAATCAAGCCCATAGTGTTCATATCCAGCATGGCACCAATGCAAAGCTAATAAGATGAATGAAGGAGGGCCCCTAATGGGCCCCACTGGTCCAGTTGCCCCGGTGTGATTGCAACCTCTGTATCCCCTACTGCTACTCCACTGCCCTTCCACTGCTTCCGAGTCAAAAGATTACAAACTGGGGGAACAGGGGACCCTGGAGCACAGTGACTGCTATTGCAGATTTATATAATACAAGTGAAGTTTCTTAACTCTTCCTGTACTGGAAACAATATGAGACTCTGTTCTTTGCTACTAATGTTCTATTTCTTAGCTGTACTACGCATACACTTCATTATATCACTTCATATTCACTTCAGTTTCCCTTTAAGTGGTATAACCTTAATTCACCATAAGAATAAAAAATGTTCATTGAGATCATTATTTTCAGAAAAAGACCTCAAATAATGAAATGTTTACAGAAGTGGATACTGTTGTTTTTTTATTGTTCTGAGATTATGCAGTAAAGCCAGTGTACCTTCCCCGTGCCTTTAACATTGAGCACCTGTGGAAGAAGTGAAAAAAGCAGGGGTAGGGGGAATTTAATTCTTACCCGCATGGTCTAGCTCAGCAGGTCTGAACCAGGGAAAATGCTCTATTCCAGTAATGCAGCAGGAACTTGCCCTAACTGGCTCCGATAAAGTGGTGGAGTTTATCATCGTGATGTGGCAAAGGGGTGGGCATGGGTTTTTCAGAGGTGCTGTGATAAATAGCGTCTCTAAAGTTTCAACTTAAACGGGTAAAAGTGGTCATATTTTTTTTCTTTCAACAACTTCCCTTTTTAAAACGATGTATTGCCTTACCAATAAACATGAGTTTCTGAAGGTCTCGAAGCCTGCACAGCCCTCCCAGTGGCATGGCACAGAGTTACTGAGGAGAACGTTTCAAATATAGATGCCTTATTTCAGACTAGCTGCTGGACCGGAATTGCCCGGGTATGTATTTGGCTGGTGTTGGCTCCACCCACTTTTTCTAACTCTCGCACACAATTACTCAATTAGTCAATGACCTAGTTTGTGAGTTTTGAAATGAAACAAATCTGGCACTGGCTCCACCCCCTTTTCTGAATTTGAACCCCAGTCACCTGATGACCAACTGTACCAGGCCATTAACTTATGCCATTAACAGTGCAATAATGGCAGCAATTAAACATTCCCCTTGAAAAGCAACAGGTGAATTTTGATTGGATTTTGTAGGCTCCAGCTACTTTTCTGAATATTAATCCCAGTCACCCAGTGACCAACTGTGCAAAGTTTTAGACCCCTACCATTAACAGTGTAAGAATGGCTGCAGTTTACATTTTCCCAGTGAAATATGTGTTTGTCTCCGCCCACTTTTTGGTTATGAGGATACAAAGTAGCTTATATGTTATTCCAGGTAATGTACTATGTGTGTGCCAAATTTTATTCAAATTCGTTCAGCCATTGCTGCGTGATTGAGTAACAAATATCCAAGCAACCAAACCTTCGCATTTATATTATTAGCGAGATTACATTTTTGTGCCTACTATAAGTACCCTTTAAATGTGTTACCGTTTTAAAAGCAAATACAAATTCCTTTCCAGAATTTGAGTTAATGCTGATTTAGTATCCATGTACTTCTAGAAAGAAAGATATCAACCTAACAGTATTGCTATGGAGACATCAAGGCGTCTAACATTTAATTGCAGAACAGCAGTGACAGTTTAATGATGTAAAATTGCAATGCAACCTTAACATCAGAAAAAAATAGGAACCGATAAAAGGACAACTTTTTTCTTTACATGGAATCTTTTACATGAATGTTAAGCAGAAATCCTCTTGCCTTGAACCACTGGTATCATAGGATAGAATTGGGTTTTGTTTGTATAGGTTTTTACTAGGGATGGTAAAGGATATGCTCATAATTCTGAAATGCAGGTGTGTCGATAGGGGGTTAGAACTGTGGCTCTGAATACCGCATACTGGGGTGCCCACTGGCAGTGTCCCCGATGTTGCCACGGCACACCGCACCGGTATCAGAGTGGCTGGCATGCGGTGCACAGAACGAAGTCTCATAATCCTTCCTCTCATGTGTAATCATCTGCACAGCGTGCATGAGGCTTAGTGTGTTGTCCTCATGCCCTGTGCTATTTCCCATGGGGTGGCAGCGTCCCCTGGGGTGGCAGCTATATCCCATGGGGTGGCAGGTTCTATGAATGCAGATCAGTGTGGTGGTGATTCTGGCTTCCTGCTTTGGGCTGTTCTTGACTCCCTCTCTGCAGATGCCACTCGATTTGCATAAGTTCATCCTCTCCTAGCCCTGGGTCTGTAACGGTCTTCTCTGCACAAGCCAACCGATCTGCTTGCCACTGTTGAGGAAAAAAAGAGCAGGGAGGCTTCTGCAGAGAAGAGCAGAATGGACCCGGGGCTAAGGGCCTGTTTCCGCTACACGCAGATTGGATGCAGAATGGATGCAGAAAAACTGACTCCAATAAATGTCTATGGGTCTGTATCCACTAAACGCGATTTTTCTGATGCAGATTTTCCCATAGGCATTCATTGGAGTAAGTTTTGGCATCCATTGTGTATCCAATCTGCGTGTAGTGGAAACAGGCCCTAAGAAAGGATGAAATTATGCGAACTGAGTGGCATCTGCAGAGAGAGAGCAAGGAGGTACAGTAAATGGAGGTGTTAGTATTTTTTTTTTTTTTTAGCAGTACATGAGAGGGGATTTGGAAACTGATGTTAAATCTTAACTGCTTGTCAGTTTGAAGGGGGCAGATGGGGTGGAGGTGCTAAATTTTAGGGATTGTGCTGCACTTTAGGATGTGTGTGTAGTAAGGGGTGCTCTTGTGGCGAGAAGGGACACCTGGGGGGATGGAGTGATGAGAGGAGTTCAGTGAGCATGGGGGGGTTAGGGTGTCATTTGTGAACACTTGGGGGTAGGGGACAGAGGGTAGTACCTCAGGAGAGGGGAGATCTCAGTAAGCGGGTGGGAGGAGGAAAGCAGTGATGGAGGGTGCCATTTGAAGCACAGCATCACTGTCAGCCCAGCACAGCATTACTGCCAGCCAGCCCACCACACATCACTGTCAGTCCAGCCAGCACAGCAACAGCACCAGGCCAGCCGAGCACAAAACCCAGGCCAACAGAGAAGCCAGCTGAGGGAACACTGCCTATTACTGTAAAATGGTGCCTATTTATGATATTCCTATGGGAATGCACCTGTCTCACTGTGAAGGTCGCTATAAGTGCTGTATTGCAGTGCTGCAGGCCATGTTTCAAAGCGGCTGTTATGCTTTACCACTGTGA
Organism: Hyperolius riggenbachi; assembly: GCF_040937935.1. NCBI lineage: Eukaryota > Metazoa > Chordata > Amphibia > Anura > Hyperoliidae > Hyperolius > Hyperolius riggenbachi. Next base: position 105,933,169 of record NC_090653.1, read on the forward strand.
ACATGGTTAAGGTTATATACTGCTGCTAAGTTCATATTCATTTGGCCCCGCCCACCCGTTTCATGGCCATGCTCATTTTTTTTTTGTTTTCTGGTGCCCTGGATCTCCCAGGACCCTAGCAACGGCCCTGCTGAAATGATGCAGGATTATGCAGATTCTGTATGCAAATTTTTGCTTTTTGAAAATGGACCAATTCAATTCTACCTTGGCAGGATTAGATCATTTTCATGGACCCTCCAGTGCTTTGGTTTCTTGGCAGAATGTCAAGAAATAAGCCCCAGAAATTGGCCCTCACGTAATGCCTTGTTCACACTACATGCATTGCTGTGCGCATTCCGGCAAAGTGTATTATGTGCTGACAGGCAGGACTGCATAGACTGCACTGTTTGATGTTCAGACAGTGTTTCACGATCGCGAAAACACGTGCGAAAACGCTAGCATCGCCGTGATGTGAGTTATCACAGTTTAGTGAATCAAGTCCAATATGTGCTGCACAGCAGTGCGATGCACCATCGCACTGCTGCACACATTTTTCGGCAAAGCGCTGCACTAATCCACCAGGGAAGCTCGGTGTCTGGTATTGCTTGAAGCGGAATGAAACCCTGCATTTCTTATTTGCTCTAAAAAATTATTTACAGCATATTATATACAACCACCATTTTTTTTTACTAGAACAGCATTCAATTAGTTAAACACAGAGCTTGAAAGTTCTGTGCAGAGAAATCTGGACGCATTGGAAGTGCAGATAATGTTATCTTGTGTTTACTTAATTGTATCAAGTGAGGAATATGACACAATCTCTGACTGTGCAGAAGCTCCTGGACACAGAGAGTCACTGAAAGCATTTCTGCCTTCAATACAAGATGTATAAAACCAGTAATGAATAAAATGCAAAGGCAGCTCTCAAAGCAAAAACAGTCTAACGCAGCTAATAATGTGTATAACGCACAGCATGCAGCACTTTCTAATAACGCTTCACGTTACACACAAACGCAACGTGTGCACTGTGAATGGCGCACAGACTTTATATTACTGTGCGTTAGTCTGCGTTGAGACATTTTCTAACGTGCGACTTTAACGTCGCACTGTGAAAGAGGCCTTAAGGAAGCATTATGTGCTTTTTTGCACAACGGAAAAATGTGCAAACCTTGCAAGTGTAACCTCCTCTCTCACCAACTGATTTAGGGAAGAAAAAAAAAAAACTTGTTAAGGCCCCGTTCACACTCCATAAATTGTGCGCCTTGTGTGTTTTTATGATTTTATATTAATCATACATCTAATGTATTTCAATGGCATCTCTTTTTTATGTGTTATTCTAATTTTTGTGCATTATGTATTTATTATGGGTTTGCGGATCTGTTTTTTGTGTGTGATGTGCGATTTATGTTTTATGCAAGTCTGTGGAAATGTACAACAATTGCATTTTTGTGAAAATCTTAATTCAGTTTTGAAGTTAATTAGAAACACTAAGATAAATTACCATATTTTTCACACCATAAGACACATTTTTTCTGCCTCGAAAGTGGCAGTACCCCCCCCCCCCCTTCCCCCATATGCCTAATGGTCTAGTGGTCACTGCGCTTTTCCTCCCTACCTCCGATGTCCCCAGGCTCCCTTCCTTCTGATGCACAGGCAGGCAGTGTCATATGGTGTAGTATGTAAATTAATGGGTAATGGAGAAGTATATATAATATAGATATACTCACAAGTCAGGGTTATCGCATAGGCAACCACTGTGTAGGCAGGTGAGGAGATTAGACCTGTCCTCACTCAGGGTTAAGATTTCGCTCTCTGTAGATCAGGAGAAGAAAAGGGGGGTCTACCCCTCCACCAAGGGTGGATGCTGATATTGTAAGGAGAACAGAGATGCCAAAAGAATAAAATGTATTTAAAAACTTTAAAAATTCCTCAGGAGGTAGTGGTGGACTCACCTCCCCGAAGTAGACAATATACTGTCAATTTTTATACAGAAAAGTTTATTTAAATACTCCAACATACAATGCAATGCGTTTTGCAGGTATATTCCCGCTTCCTCAGGCAATAACGGAGAGGAGTACTCACAGTACAGTCAACAGGTCACGAATAGCACCTATGTGGCGCTATTCGTGCTACTGACGAGCTACTGTTTGTCCCCTATCTTATTGCCTGATGGGGTACCAATAATCCATTTATTTGTTTAAGTAGCAATATTGTAGAGTGAAGAGAAAGGCTGGCACTGCTGTGGAGGTAGATTTATTGTGGCATATAATATCACAGTGCAATATACAAAGTTGCAAAGTCGGATGCAAGAAGTACACATACCATGATAAGAGGAGGCACGTGGATGGTGGTGGGTGCAGGGCACAGGATGCCTGACAGCCGTTTCGCGCAATACAGCGCTTCTACGGAGGCGGCAATGTGTGGACAATGGCTTCTGGTTAAATAACGCCAGATAGCTGGCGTGTGACGTCACATCACGTGGTAGTGCCGCCCTATAATCCGCATTATGCATGCGTACGCCTGGAACGCAATCTGCGTCTTGGCGTCATAGAATGTACGCATGCCAACTTGATGCTTGTGTTATGCATTATTATGCAAGCCGGAAGCCATTAACCACACATTGTAGCCTCCGTAGAAGCGCTGTTTTGCTCGAAACGCCCGCCAGGCATCCTGTGCCCTGCACCCACCACCATCCACGTGCCTCCTCTCACCATGGTATGTGTACCTCTTGCATCCGACTTTGCAACTTTGTATATTGCACTGTGATATTATATGCAACAATAAATCTGCCTTCACAGCAGTGCCAGCCATTCTCATCACTCTACAATATTGCTACTTAATACTGCTGGCTAGAGCATGCTAAGGAAGTATTCCTAGGAAGAGGCACCTTTAACCCAGATTGTGCATAGTCCATGTATGTTTGCTGTAGTGCCATCCTCATGTAACCCTTCAGCCTTCCCAGAGCCGGATTAAGACCAAATGGGGCCCTAAGCAAAGTAGTAGATTTGGGCCCCCATCCCTCAACCCACTGCTGAAAGACGGCGAGGGACCAGGAAAACTACAGGGCGCTGAAGACCCTCCAGGTAAGTTAAGCTATTATTTCACTTTACTGTAGGTTTATGGGCAGCCACAGTGCAGAACCTCAGTGAGAAGTCACCTGAATGCAGCCTTCAGTACACAGAATACTAGAAGTAGCAGCTCCCTTGTGTAGCATAATTTATACATAGATATACAGTATACTATATATAATATGACAGTCAATCAGTCATAATTATGATGAAAATTATAAAATGTGGTGATTAACCTGTCCTGAAGAGAGGCTTCGATAGACTAGAGACCTCTTTCAGGACAGGTTTATGACCACATTTTATTATTTTCATCATAATTATGACTGATTGACTGTCATATTATGTATAGTATACTAGTCACAAAGCCTGCACTCGTTATATAACGGGCACTAGAGAAAAGTGCCCACCGCTTTGTGATACACGCCCAATGACACCCATGGTCCTGCACATGCACTAGTCGATGGTCACAGCTCCACATGCCGTATACCAGAAGCCACCTGCAGCATATTAGAACAACGCACCTGACCTCCCTTCTTCTAATGTTTTCACCAGCCCCGGGCACCAAGCCAGCCTCCTCCTGACAGTCATGATAGCAGCATGCCTGACAAGCAGGGGGCAGACCATAGAAGGGACGCAGGGGAGATGATGTCAGCAGCCAGCCACAAGTAAAGAGCTGACTGCAGCTTTCGGAGCTGCCTTCTGGATCGGGAGAGCGGCGCTCACACGTCACCATGGCAACGCCAGCCACTGCCACGTAAATGGACACAGCGGCAGCACACTGCAGGATAAAATTCACCCCGGCCCGCCAATCATGACGTGCCTGTGCAGGGCCAGATTACTGTTGGGAGGTTCCAAAAGGTAGGTTCATTATGGTGTGTGCTGCTTGGCATAGCATCATTACTTACCTATGGGTCCATACGACATGCGTCATTTACTCCACCTGACCAGCAGGTCCTGCCAGCTTTTGTAATGCCTGGCAGTGTCACACGCATGTCACAATACATGCTGGCAGGTGTAAACCCTGGATGCGAGTATAGCTCTGTACTTGCATCCATGGACTACATATCTCGGCATGCATTGCGGCACACATGTACATGACCCCGCCAAGAATTAGAAAACCAGTAGAAGCTGCCAGTTGGATGGAGAAGATGGCGCATGTCTTATGGGCCTGCGTAAAAAGAGTTAGGTAAGATCTACATTAGGACTAGTGTTCCCTAAAAATATAGAATGTAGACTTGGTAAATAGTTGTTAAATTCCATTAGCAGCAATAAACCAATAAACAAGTGCTTAGTTCTGAAAAGACAGAGTAAAGTGTGGGCAGCACAGTGGCGTAGTGGTTAGCACTCTCGCCTTTTGCTGGGAATACTCGGTTCGTTTCCGCCGCAGATAGATGGTTTGATAATTTCCGACATGTCCGATCTCCCGTTCGATTACTTTGCCACTCGATTTCTCTTAGAAGTGAATGGGAAAAGATAAGAAAAACGAGCAGAAGATAAAAGAATCGAGTGGCAAAACCGATCAAGCGGAGAATCGAGCAGAAAAAAAAACGCACAGTGTATTCCCAGCATTACACCGCTGGATCTCTGGTTCGAATCCCAGCCAGGACTCTATCTGCACAGAGTTTGTATGTTCTCCCTGTGTCTGTGTGGGTTTCCTCCGGCACTCATGTTTCCTCCAACATCCCAAAAAACATACAGATAAGGTAATTGGCTTCCCCATAAAAATTGGCCCTAAACTACAATATAGACACGACTACCAGATTCATAGATATATACATAAGTATGGTAGGGATTAGATTGTGAGTTCCTCTGAATAAATCTTGCTTCAGACCTCATAGTCAGCAGGGGCATGTGTGCCCCTGCTAAAACGCTGCTATCCCGCGGCTAAACGGGGGTCCCTTACCCCCCAAAATCCCCTCCGAGCAGCGCATCCCCTCTTCCAGATTAAGGCAGGGCTAACCGCCGCAGCCCTGTCTCACGCGCATCTGTCAGCGCGTATCTCCGCCTCTCCCCCACCCCTCTCAGTCTACCTTGACTGAGAGGGGCGGGGGAGAGGCGGTGATGCGCCGCTGATAGACGGCGCTGAGAGGCAGGGCTGCAGCCGTTAGCCCTGCCTGAAGAGCAGCAAAATCTACGAAGTTGGTCGCTGATTTTGCAGGGGGTGGGTTGGGGGGTCAGGGACCCACGTTTAGCCGCGGGATAGCGGCGTTTTAGCAGGGGCACACATGCCCCTGCTGACTATGAGACAAGAAGCGAGATTTATTCTCGCTTCAGTGTCTCTTTAAGTGACAAGAGACAATATACTCTGTAAAGTGCTGCAGAAGATGTTGGCACTATATAAATACTAAATGATAATAATTGCTGACAGATTATGCAAAACTGAAAAGAAAGACCTAGTAGAAAAAATAAGTAAACAGACATGTGGCCATATAGGAAAACAAGGAGCTGGCCTGCAGCTCATAAAACCAGCAGAGAAAGGGTAAAAACTAGATCAGTAAATCTGTCATGCTGTAGAGAGAGTAGAGAGGGGGTGAATAGGCAGAGGGGTAAACAGAAGATCAAAGAAAGTCAGGAGGGAGAGGAATGTGAGAGCCATCAGCTTACCATGCTGAATGCAGACAGTAGTGTTGTCCGGATCATGAACGATTCGGATCTTTGATCCGAATCTATTTTGTGAGTCGAATCATCCGAATCATCAAAATGAGTGATTCGGATCGCAGAAGGGGCGGGGCCAGGAGCAACACGCCCCCTCTCAGCGGGCAGCAGGGTCCTGGAAGCAGAGCTGAGATGGATCGCTCTGTTGGAGGGGAGGCAGCTTTGCATAGAGACAGGTAGATGAGAGAGAGGGGACATGGGTGCCACTGCCAGATATGTGTAGAGCACACGTACTGGCTGCAATGTGCTGCTCATTATAGGCTGTCTGTTCCGTAGTTGGTGCACAGTGAACACATTGGAAGCTTTTGGCTCAGCTCAGCACAGCTCAGTAACTTTGCAGGCACTGTGATTGCTGTGCAATATGATCCTCCCAGACTCTGCTCTAAACAGCTGCACTTCACTTCTGGGAATGCTTTGGGGAATGCTTTCTTTCACTGTGCGACACAGATGAACATATAGGTGAAATATATGTAAAGCATATGATTGCAGCATGTGGGTATTGTGTGCAAGCAAACATTTCTGCTCTCTGCTCGCCCCTCCTCCCTTCTCTGTCCACTTCCTGCCCATCTTCTCCCCTTCTCTGTGTGTCCACCCCCCTCCCCTTCTCCTGTCCACAGACCTGTCCTGCTGTTCATTTCACCCCCGAATGCTTCGGTAGTAAAATGATCCGAGATTCGGATCAAAGATCCGAATCTTTTCAATGATCCAATTCGAATCCTCCGGATCATTGAAAAGATCCGAACTTCCCATCTCTAGCAGACAGGACACAGTGACAGCCTCCTTCCTCGGCTGGCTTTGCATTTACAGAGTCCTTCCTCAGCGCAAGCTTCTCTGCACTCCCTCTTGTTACAGGCTCGTTCCTGCTCGGCGTCAGTGACGTCTTGAAGCACATGGGGCACGCTGGGGGCTGGACTCAGCATCATCCTCCATAGCCGAACGAGTGATCTGAGGGTCAGCTCAGCAGGCAGGTGAATCAATTGTGCAGCTTGGCCGTGATCTCTGCTGCTTATCCATAGCCCTGGCCCTGGCTATATGATCGGCTTCACTGCCAATGCGCTCCCTCAGATGCTGTGAGGGGGGGGCAGATGTACCCCTTGCTGACCTCCCTAGGCCTCTCGGGGAGGGGGTGTGCCGACGAATTAACGTTGGCAGAGGTGGGTCACACAGCGCAGAGCTCACACAAGGCACATGCTGACTGACTGTGAGGACTGGGGAGCTGAGCGTCTCTTTACCATAGCAACAGAACACGCTCAGCCCCAGCTCACAGCTCAGTTCTGGAAACCAGTGCCGCTGCGGGAGGCAGACTCCAGCTAGAGACAAGTGAAAGTGCCGGATGAGAGAGCGTGACTACACACTGATGAAGCAGACTTGTAAATGGGGCCCTTTACAACTTGAATGGGGCCCCAAGCTGCTGCTTGATGTGCCTGGTCGATGATCCGGCTCTGAGCCTTCCCCACGACTTGTCTATAGGTTTGAGCACACAGTTATGACGACAGCATCCGGACAGGACTGTGAGATACATACAGATTCCGATGAGGATATCTCCTCCAGTGAGGATGAACAGGCGTGTACAATAGTGGAAGATGGCAGAAAAGACGTCAAGAGCTTTTTCAAAAGCTCCGCCAGCACTACAAAGTCTAATAAAAAGGTGGGTTCAAGGGTAATTGAAACTAATTTGGGGAGATTGAGTTAGAAGGAGGTGAAGCTTTTCTGGATGGTCACCACTCTTCAACAGTACAAAGATGACCAAATGACATCATGGGATTTTAGAAGGTACGTGGAGCCCTCAGAGTACCAAGACGACGAGAAATTCGTGAACAAATGGAAAGATGCTTATCTTTTGCATGCAACTAATTTACAGAACATCGTCTTAGAACGATCAAAGGAGGAACACGCTAAAACCCTGAAAGAAATCGAGACGATCAAGAGCCAGTTTCCAGGCCTTGTAGATAAATCACAAAACGTAAAAACATTAAAAAATATCGATAAGAAGTGTCCAGTGGTTCAAGACGGCATAAAGGAACGTAAACTACGTAAGTTCCAGAGAGTCAAAGAAGATTATGCCCTCAAAAGATTCTTCTCCTGGCAGAGAAGAGCCAGACCTAGGGCACCGAAGTAAGGGAAAGGACACTAGACTACCGACAGCCGACAGTCCAGCGAGGACGACGCTAAAGCAGCGAATCCACCTAACACCAGTTACTCCAGTGCAGACAAACCAGACCGCCAGGGGTGTAACTAGGCCCCACCGGGCCCCCCTGCAGAATTTCTGAGTGCCCCCCCCCCCCGGGGCCCGCTCGGGGCCGTTTTGTGGGGGTTGGAGGGCTTGCAGCATGAGGGGAAAGCCATGGCCACATTCGGCGGGGAGAGGGGGACGTTCGCCCCCCCCTTCACCTCGGGCTCTCCGCTCTGCGCTCCCCTCCAGCTTAAAGGATACCCGAACTGACATGTGACATAATGAGATAGACATGTGTATGTACAGTGCCTAGCACACAAATAACTATGCTGTGTTCCTTTTTTTATTTTTATGTCTGAAAGAGTTAAATATCACGTATGTAAGTGGCTGACTCAGTCCTGACTCAGACAGGAAGTGACTACAGTGTGACCCTCACTGATAAGAAATTCCCCTTTTTATCTCTTTCTTGCTATCAGAAGCCATTTTCTGTTAGGAAAGTGTTTTATTGTTGGAATTTCTTATCAGTGAGGGTCACACTGTAGTCACTTCCTTTCTGAGTCAGGACTGAGTCAGCCACTTACATACCTGATATTTAACTCTTTCAGACAGAGAAAGAAAGAAAGGAACACAGCATAGTTATTTGTGTGCTAGGCACTGTATATACACATGTCTATCTCATCATGTCAAATGTCAGTTCAGGTATCCTTTAAATTAGAGTCCGGGCAGCGGCGGGCAGCAGACAGATACATACCTTCCGTGCGCTCTAGCGTGCGTTCCTCTCTCTCTAGTCTCTGCCGCGACTTCCTGTTCATACAGGAAGCCGCGTCAGAGACTAGAGAGAGGAACGCACGCTGGAGCGCACGGAAGGTATGTATCTGTCCGCCGCTGCCCGGACTCTAATTTAAAGTGGAGGCGAGCGCAGAGGGGAGAGCCCCGAGGTGAGGGAGGGGGGGGGACATCCCCCCTCCCCACCGCATGTGGCCATGGCTTTCCCCTTATGCTGCATCCCCTCCAACCCCCACAAAATGGCCCGGAGCGGGAGCAGGGGCTGCAGGCTCTATTGTTACGCCAGTGCAGACCGCCCTTTAGGCGGCGCACGTGGAGGGGGAGGAGCAAAACAAGATCAAAAAAAGGAAAGGGAAGCATCTCTCCTGGGAGGACAGGAAACCCCCGGGGAACCTGAAACAGAGGAGGCATTAAATTTAATGGGTGAAAGCCCTGAAACTTTGGAGATACTAAACTTTACCGAAGAGGATCTCCCTGAAGGCACTGTACCTATAGTCCAGAAGGGTTTAAACTTTTCGTTAACCACGAACTTTGACTACGCTAAATTCAAGGTAGACCTTTACAAAAACATCAGACGTCTGAACATCCAACTCCACTTTGCCAAGAGAGACTCGGCCCCCGCCAGACCTGACAATATGGGTTGGGGAAATACTCAAGTAGGCCCGCTAGGCTTCAGTCCGCAAATAACATGAGACGAGCAGGACCTCAAAAACCTAGAACTTTTATGTGAACTGGAGAACAGCACATCGATTGAGCAGTGTCGAGAGGTTTCCGACACCACCTCGGTATCTTATTCGTTCAAACCATGCAAATCAGTTGCACCATTCCCAGTTCAACCAGGTTCCAGTCTGGATATTTTCCAGAAAGTAGTTGAGAGGGAACTCAAAGCTGAGATCTACCCTGAAACAATGGACAACATAACAGGGAAGGAAAAGCATGCCTCATAATGGTTGAGATCTAGACCTGATCTGCAGATCAAGAGAGCCAATAAAGGCGGTATCATAATCATCATGTCAAGCAAACAATACCATGATGAAGCCCTGGATCCCTGCAGGATACTAGAACATAATAACCGTTAACAGGAGATCCCACCAATCGCCTTGTTAATCAATTAAGATCCCTCTTAAAGAGACACTGAAGCGAAAAAAAAAATATATGATATAGTGAATTGGTTGTGTACTATGAATAATTACTAGAAGATTAGCAGCAAATAAAATAGTCTCATATTTTTATTTTCAGGTATATAGTGTTTTTCTAACATTGTATCATTCTATAATATGTGCAGATTACACAACACTCAGCATTCAAAATGATTCTTTTAGAGCAGTCTGTGAACTAATGACCTCTCCTCTGGCAGAGAAAAAGTAAATAGTTCAGGAACAGTTTAGATAATAAAAGTCAGAAAACAGCCCCTCCATGACTTTGAAAGTCGTAGAGCTTAATGGCTTTTTTGCATAGAGATAACAACTGGAGTTTCTTAACTCTTCCTGTACTGGAAACAATTAGACTGATGTATCTGATCTTAATGTTTTATTTCTTAGCTGTACTACACATACAAATCATAATATCATCATTTTTTTTTCGCTTCAGTGTCTCTTTAAAGAGACACTGAAGCGAAAAAAAATATATGATATAAGGAATTGGTTGTGTACTATGAATAATTACTAGAAGATTAGCAGCAAAGAACATATTCTCATATTTTTATTTTCAGGTATATAGTGTTTTTTCTAACATTGCATTATCCTATAATATGTGCAGATTACACAACACTCAGCATTCAAAATGAGTCTTTCAGAGCAGTCTGTGAAGTAATGAACTCTCCTCTATCAGAGGAAAAGTAAACAGTTCAATTACAGTTGAGATAATAAAAGTCAGATAACAGCCCTCTCCACTACTAAGTTAGTCGGAGAGCTTAATAGCTTGTTTGCATAGAGATAACAACTGGAGTTTCTCAACTCTTCCTGTACTGGAAACAATTAGACTGATGTATCTGATCTTAATGTTTTTTTTCTTAGCTGTACTACACATACAAATCATAATATCATCATTTTTTTTTCGCTTCAGTGTCTCTTTAAGAAGAGGAACTGAATCGGGAGTAATATCCTCCTCTTTAGCTAGCGGCCTAATCCCCTCTCACCCCACGAAACCCATTTGGTACCACCTACCCAAGGTGCACAAGTCCCGGACCAACCCTCTGGGTCGCCCCATTGTCTCTGGCTCTCCAGGTATCTGGACCACGTCCTGAGGCCCCTCCTGCAGATGATACCCTCTCATCTCTGGGACACGATGAATGTGCTCAGAGGGCTTGAGAACCTTGAATGGCATACAGGTGACCTGTTAGCCAGCATTGATGTTGAAAGCCTTTATAGCCGCATACCTCATAAGCTAAGCATTCTAACTGACAAAAATGCGGCATATAAAGACTTCATATGTGACTGTCTCCATTTTGTGTTAACCCACAATTCCTTTCTTTTGGACAGGAGGTGGTTTTGGCAGGTGTCGGGGACCGCCATGGGGACAGCGGGCACATATGCCAACATCTTCCTGGCATGGTGGGAGGAACTATTTATACATTCGGATGACAATCTGCATAGAGTGGGTCTCAGGATGTGTAGGTACGTGGACGACATCCTAGTGTTTTGGTCCGGGACTTGTGATACCTTTTTTAATTTTGTATCATACATCAATAGCAATGTCATTAACATGGCCTTCACAGCTGAGATCCATCCAGAGCATATTGCTTTTTTGGATCTGGTACTGGTAATTAAAGAGAACAAGCTAATATCCAAAGGTTATCACAAACCCACAGCAAGCAATGCCTTGCTGCATGAAGCTAGTTTCCATCCTGAGAATGTTACCAAAACCCTGCCCTCAGGCTACGTCGTAACAACGCGTGCGACGACGACTTTCGTCTATAGTCTGAGGAACTGGGCATTAGGCTATTAGATAGAGGCTATGAGGAACAGGATGTCTAAGAAGTTTATAAGAAAGCAAATTCAAGGAAAAGATCTGAATTATTGCAGAGGAATACCACTGATGTAAACACTCAACCCATGAAACAAAAAGTTCCCTTTTCTTTTGGTTACACAAACATGGCGGACAAAATAAAGAAGGCAATCCGAAATAATAATTGGGACATCTTACTTAGAGACCCCCTCCTGAAATCTATAACCACCGAGGTGCCCTTATTTTCCTTCAAAAGAGCCCCAACAATTGGCTCCCTGATCAGCAGAAGCGAGTTTAAGTCAGCAAGTGGGAGTGACTGGCTACGTGAAGGTAGCCCACGGGGTAACCATAAGTGTGGCCGCTGCAAATCGCGCAGGCAGATGGCGGTCGGATGCCACTTCAACATTGGCCCTCTTTGACGATTCGTGCATCCTCTCTTTACCTGTCAGACACGATTCGTGGTCTACACAATATGGTGCCCCTGTGGAAGATTTTATATAGGGGAAACCACGAGATCTTTAAATGAACGGTTTAGAGAAAAATTATAATTCCTTGAAGTCAGGTAAAGGATCTCCACGAGTAATCCGACATATGAAAGAAAACCACAATGTTGACCCTACCAAAGTAACGTTTTCAGGAATTATACATGTCCCCCCTTCATCTAGGGGTGGAGACAGAGAGAGGAAACTTAAAAGCGAAGAGGCCATGCTGATTCTGCAATCGGAAGCAATGGGACCCTGAGGCCTTAACGATTATACGGACCTTTTATGTTTTCTTGATTCATGAACAGATAATAATATATATTTTTGATATATATTTCGCTCAATGTTTACTTGATATAATATGTGATTTGTATCTAATTGTGTACTGTTGTTTACTTATCAGGGTGTGACCGCCCGAAATGGTCCCCTCCCTCACCCAACCCTCCCAATACCTGCCCCCTTCATGGTGGATATCCACCAGGGGAGCTGGTTTTTAAGTTCCCACCCCTTCCCCTCCCTATTATCCCCCACAAAACTGTCCGACGAATCAGTTATTACGGTTGTATTATTTATGCACCAAGGAGCACCTGGCCCTTGTTTCACACTTAGGTGTTCTGACCGTTCACCCCTTTATGCTGATTCTCTCTACCAGTTTTCCCCACTTTCTTTTCCATTTCTTGTTCATTTGGTGCCTATTTGAATCTGGGCGTTTTACCGACGTTGGCCACTAGATGGAGTAATCGCTCCATCACATCCTTTGTTACGTTTACGCCTGCATAATAATGCATAACGGAAGCATCAAGTTGGCTTGCGTACATTCTAGGTGGCATGCGTAAATATGCGGATGCGGATTATAGGGCGGCGCTACCACGTGACGTGACATCACACACCGGCTATCTGGTGTTATTTAACCAGAAGCCATTGTCCACACGCTGGCTATCTGGCGTTATTTAACCAGAAGCCATTGTCCACACATTGTAGCCTCCGTAGAAGCGCTGTATTGCGCGAAACGGCCGTCAGCCATCCTGTGCCCTGCACCCACCACCATCCACGTGCCTCCTCTCACCATGGTATGTGTACCTCTTGCACCCAACTTTGTATATTGTACTGTGATATTATATGCAACAATAAATTTACCTCCACAGCAGTGCCAGCCTTTCTCTTCACTCCAATATTGCTACTTAATACTGCTGACTAGAGCACGCTAAGGAAGTATTACTAGGAAGAGGCACCTTTAATCAGTGGTGCTCAGCAGAGCTCGAATATTCGAGTAGCTCGAATATTCGAGCTCTTTTTCAGCTATTCGAGCTCGGTATTCGAGCTCCGAATAGCTGGAGCTATTCGAATGGGCTATCCGAGTACACTCGAATAGCCCATTCACTATTCGAGCTATTCGAGCAACTCGGCGCTATTCGAGCTCGGTACCGAGCTCGAATAGCGTCATAGCCCAGATTGATGTCCTTAGAGCCAATCAGAGGGCTCCCAGGCCCTCTGACGGCAGCCAATCACAGAGGGGGACCCTGGCCAGCCCCTACCCTATAAATAGCGGCCGCCATGTTCCGTTTCTCCATGCTTGCCTGAGACTTGTACAGAGAGAGAGTTGCTCCTTTGTGCTTTGGCTTAGCAAGTGCTCTATTGTGATCATTTACCTAGCGTTTTTGCTCACCTACACCTGCCATATACACCTATATTGTTGTTAGTTAGATAGACATTGTATTTTAGTTAGTAGCTTGTGTGTTACATTAGAGACAGGCAGCTGCTGCAAGCTTACAGGTTTAGGCCTCAGGGGGGCCTTGCCTCTGTGGGCAGCTGTCCTCTGTTTATTTCTCTCATCTATACCAGTATTTCTGCTGTCCTTTACTAATAGTATTGTAGTTATACTGTACTAGGAGTAGGACACTCACTGACTGTCACTGTTTATAGGCTACTAGCTAGCTCCTGCGTGTGTGCACTCACTCACTGTCTGTGTGTACACACACTCTATTTCCTTCTGATTACTGATAGATTATTGTTAGTTAGTTGTACTTACTTACTACTTACTCTTACTGTACCCGTAGGGACACTCACTGTCACTGTTCATATAGGCTACTAGCTCCTGCGTGTGCGCACTGCACTCACTGTCTGAGTGTACACACACAACACACACTCTATTTCCTTCTGATCGCTGATTGATTATCGTAATTAGTTAGTTCTACTTACTGTTACTACTTACTCTTACTGTACTAGGAGTCTAGGACACTCAGTCACTGTCCATAGGCTACTAGCTCCTGCGTGCGTGCACTCACTGTCTGAGTGTACACACACCCACACCCCATTTCCTTCTGATCGCTGATTGATTATTGTAATTAGTTAGTTCTACTTACTGTTACTACTTACTCTTACTGTACTAGGAGTCTAGGACACTCAGTCACTGTCCATAGGCTACTAGCTCCTGCGTGCGGTCACTCACTGTCTGAGTGTACACACACCACCCACACTCCATTTCCTTCTGATCGCTGATTGATTATTGTAATTAGTTAGTTCTACTTACTGTTACTACTTACTCTTACTGTACTAGGAGTCTAGGACACTCAGTCACTGTCCATAGGCTACTAGCTCCTGCGTGCGGTCACTCACTGTCTGAGTGTACACACACCACCCACACTCCATTTCCTTCTAAACGCTGATTGATTATTGTAATTAGTTAGTTCTACTTACTGTTACTACTTACTCTTACTGTACTAGGAGTCTAGGACACTCAGTCACTGTCCATAGGCTACTAGCTCCTGCGTGCGGTCACTCACTGTCTGAGTGTACACACACCACCCACACTCTATTTCCTTCTGATCGCTGATTGATTATCGTAATTAGTTAGTTGTACTTACTGTTACTACTTACTCTTACTGTACTAGGAGTCTAGGACACTCAGTCACTGTGTTCATAGGCTACTAGCTCCTGCGTGCGTGCACTCACTGTCTGAGTGTACACACACCCACACTCCATTTCCTTCTGATCGCTGATTGATTATTGTAATTAGTTAGTTCTACTTACTGTTACTACTTACTCTTACTGTACTAGGAGTCTAGGACACTCAGTCACTGTGTTCATAGGCTACTAGCTCCTGCGTGCGTGCACTCACTGTCTGAGTGTACACACACCCACACTCCATTTCCTTCTGATCGCTGATTGATTATTGTAATTAGTTAGTTCTACTTACTGTTACTACTTACTCTTACTGTACTAGGAGTCTAGGACACTCAGTCACTGTGTTCATAGGCTACTAGCTCCTGCGTGCGGTCACTCACTGTCTGAGTGTACACACACCACCCACACTCTATTTCCTTCTGATCGCTGATTGATTATCGTAATTAGTTAGTTGTACTTACTGTTACTACTTACTCTTACTGTACTAGGAGTCTAGGACACTCAGTCACTGTGTTCATAGGCTACTAGCTCCTGCGTGCGTGCACTCACTGTCTGAGTGTACACACACCCACACTCCATTTCCTTCTGATCGCTGATTGATTATTGTAATTAGTTAGTTCTACTTACTGTTACTACTTACTCTTACTGTACTAGGAGTCTAGGACACTCAGTCACTGTGTTCATAGGCTACTAGCTCCTGCGTGCGGTCACTCACTGTCTGAGTGTACACACACCACCCACACTCCATTTCCTTCTGATCGCTGATTGATTATTGTAATTAGTTAGTTCTACTTACTGTTACTACTTACTCTTACTGTACTAGGAGTCTAGGACACTCAGTCACTGTCCATAGGCTACTAGCTCCTGCGTGCGGTCACTCACTGTCTGAGTGTACACACACCACCCACACTCCATTTCCTTCTGATCGCTGATTGATTATTGTAATTAGTTAGTTCTACTTACTGTTACTACTTACTCTTACTGTACTAGGAGTCTAGGACACTCAGTCACTGTGTTCATAGGCTACTAGCTCCTGCGTGCGTGCACTCACTGTCTGAGTGTACACACACCCACACTCCATTTCCTTCTGATCGCTGATTGATTATTGTAATTAGTTAGTTCTACTTACTGTTACTACTTACTCTTACTGTACTAGGAGTCTAGGACACTCAGTCACTGTGTTCATAGGCTACTAGCTCCTGCGTGCGTGCACTCACTGTCTGAGTGTACACACACTAAATTTACTTGTGATTACTACTGATTATTGTAACTGCTAGTTGTACTTCCTGACTGTTACTACTTACTTACTGTACTAGGGGACACTCACTCAGTCACCTCACCAACCAACCCACTCCATTAAAGTACCCCACTTTTCACCCGCCCTTTTACAAAACTTTTGTCTATACGCCCAAAACATTTAAGATGTCTGGAAGTGGCAGCCAGCGCGGTTTGGGCAAGGGGAAGGGCAGCAAGGGAATCAGGAGGAGAGGGAGCAGCATTGTGGCAAGCCGCGGCCGCGGGCGCGCCACCATGCACAGTTCCGCAGCAGCAGCAGCAGCGTCAGTGGCTAACATTCCTCCCATAGCCACTGGCCGTGGACGCCTTGGGCGCCGCCCAGCAGGAGCATCTGCAACTCACGCTGCAGAGACACAGCAGCAGCAGCGTGTAGCACCTGCTCCCATTTTCCTCCAGCCGGGTCGGAAACGTCCCATTGAGGAAAAGGATGCAGACACTGTGGTGCAACTCATGACGGAGGATGAGCAGCCCGCCATCAGCTCTGCATCCAAGGCCTCCACCCTCACCACCACCACCACCCCTGTTCGCAGCAGCCGCCCAGCAGGGTCTGGGGAGGAGGCCAGTTCACCGTCACTCGCCGACCTGTCATTCAGCAGTCTTTTGACCCCAGGCATCATGAGTAAATTGTCTGCTGTTGTTGGCGATCTTGAGGAGGAGATGCTGATGGGCACTTTGGGGGATGAGGGATTGGACAGCAAGACTGTGGCGACAGTCAAGCAGCCCATCCATGCATCAGGAGAGGAGTTTGGGGGGTCCTCATCCCAGCAGGACATGTTTCAGGAGGGGGAGGATGATGATGACCCGGTGACAGACAGAGACTGGGTGCCACCACCTCCAGGGGATGTCGTCCTCAGCAGCTCTGAGGAGGAGGAGGAGGATGCGCTTGTGGGCCTTGCAAGGAGGCGCATCATTGCAAGCATTGGCAGCGTCCCACAGCCTGCTGGTGTCTCAGGCTCAGCAGCAGCAGCAGCAGCATCAGCCAGTACCACCCCCAGCCGCACCCAAGCCCCCCCCCCAACCACCACAGGGAGACAGGCAGCAGCGCTTCCATGCCGTAGGGGGAAGTTTCTGTCACCAATCTGGCGGTTTTTCACCATGCCCACTGTGTACAGCAAGTACGCCACTTGCAACCACTGTCAGCGGAAGTTGAGCAGAGGTGCAGACCCCTTAAAGTTCAGCACCAGCTCGCTCATCAACCACCTTGCGGCTAAACATTTCCACCAGCATGAGGAGTTCCAGAGGCTGAAGGCATCTGCTGCTGGCAGTGGCACCACACCCATCACTGCACAGCCTTCAGCAGCAGCAGCAGCAACAGCAGCCACCCGCCCTCCTGCTCCTCCAGCAGCACCAGCAGGAGTGCGGAAACGCACTGCTCCTCCCCCCTCTGCAACTCCTGCCGCCGACACTGAGGCCTGTTCTGGCAGCCAGTCCTCAGTGGCCTCCTCTGCTGTGTCTGCTGATTCCCGTGTCAGCAAAAGGCCACGCCAGAGCCTTTTGAGCGAGTCCTTCCAGGGGGTGGTTAGGGCTCTGCCTCCCAGCAGCCGTCGCGTGCGGCAGCTGAACGGCTTGCTGGCACGGGCCATGTGCTCCCAACTCCTGCCGTACACGCTCGTGCAGGAGGGGAGCGACATTCGTGCGCTGCTTGCTTGCGCAGCCCCAGACTGGCAGCTCCCCAGCAGACACTTCTTTGCCCGCAAGGCCATTCCTGCACTGCACCGCTTTGTGATGGCCAATGTGGAGCGAGGGCTGGAGCACGCGGTTGGTGAAAGGGTCCACGTCACCATGGACTCCTGGAGCAGCCGCTTCGGGACAGGCCGCTACCTGTCCTTCACTGTCCACTGGGTCAGCTTGGTGGAAGGGGGTGAGGATGGGAGAGCAGCAGCGGGCACAGCAGCAGCAGCAACACAGTGGGTGGTGCCACCCCGCAGGCTCAGGGGAACTGCAGCAGGTTCCTCCGATCCTCTGCCATCCTCCGGCACACCTGGCCAAACCCCCCGCCTCAGCAGCAGCGTGAAGGCCCGACACTGCCAAGCGCTGCTGCACTTGGTCAGCCTTGGGAAGACCAAGCTGACGGCAACCCATGTGTTGGCCAAACTCCAGGAGCAGGAGAGGATTTGGCTGACCCCCAGAGGCCTCAGAGTCGGAGAGGTGGTGGCCGACAATGGGGCCAATCTGGTTGCCGCAATAGACAGGGGAAACCTGACCCACATCCCCTGTCTTGCCCACGTGCTGAACCTGGTGGTGCAGAAGTTCCTGCGCACCTACCAGGGGATGGGCGAACTGCTGGAAATGGCAAGGAATGTTGTGCGTCACTTCCGGCGCTCGGCTGCAGCCTGTGCGAGCCTGGAAGACGTGCAAAAGGAGCTGGATCTGCCACGCCATCGGCTGATCCTTGACGTTCCGACTCGCTGGAACTCCACCCTGGCGATGTTGGAGCGTCTGGTTGAACAGAGGCGCGCTGTCAAACAGTACCTTGCCCTGGCCACTGTTTCCGCAGCTCTGAGAAGGGACAAGACTAGTGTTGGGCGAACAGTGTTCGCCACTGTTCGGGTTCTGCAGAACATCACCCTGTTCGGGTGATGTTCGAGTTCGGCCGAACACCTGACGGTGCTCGGCCAAACCGTTCGGCCACATGGCCGAACTAAGAGCGCATGGCCGAACGTTCCCCGAACGTTCGGCTAGCGCTGTGATTGGCCGAACGGGTCACGTGGTTCGGACCCGAACGCGCTCTGATTGGCCGAACGGTCACGTGGTTCGGGTAAATAAATACCCGAACCACGTCATATCTCCGCCATTTGTCTGTGGGTTTAGCTTTGGGTAGGCAGGCAGGGTAGTTCGCGCTCCAGCCACGCTAGCCAGGGTCCCCCCCAGTCATTGTGTGTCACTGCTGGGAACAGTAGTACACCGCTCGTTCAGCCACACTATATAGCATTCTGTGTACTGTTCTGTGTCTGCTGGGAATAGTGGTACACCGCTCGTTCAGCCACACTATATAGCATTCTGTGTACTGTTCTGTGTCTGCTGGGAACAGTAGTACACCGCTCGTTCAGCCACACTATATAGCATTCTGTGTACTGTTCTGTGTCTGCTGGGAACAGTAGTACACCGCTCGTTCAGCCACACTATATAGCATTCTGTGTACTGTTCTGTGTCTGCTGGGAACAGTAGTACACCGCTCGTTCAGCCACACTATATAGCATTCTGTGTACTGTTCTGTGTCTGCTGGGGATAGTGGTACACCGCTCGTTCAGCCACACTATATAGCATTCTGTGTACTGTTCTGTGTCTGCTGGGAACAGTAGTACACCGCTCTTTCAGCCACACTATATAGCATTCTGTGTACTGTTCTGTGTCTGCTGGGAACAGTAGTACACCGCTCGTTCAGCCACACTATATAGCATTCTGTGTACTGTTCTGTGTCTGCTGGGAACAGTAGTACACCGCTCGTTCAGCCACACTATATAGCATTCTGTGTACTGTTCTGTGTCTGCTGGGAACAGTAGTACACCGCTCGTTCAGCCACACTATATAGCATTCTGTGTACTGTTCTGTGTCTGCTGGGAATAGTGGTACACCGCTCGTTCAGCCACACTATATAGCATTCTGTGTACTGTTCTGTGTCTGCTGGGAATAGTGGTACAACGCTCGTTCAGCCACACTATATAGCATTCTGTGTACTGTTCTGTGTCTGCTGGGAATAGTGGTACACCGCTCGCTCAGCCACACTATATAGCATTCTGTGTACTGTTCTGTGTCTGCTGGGAACAGTAGTACACCGCTCGTTCAGCCACACTATATAGCATTCTGTGTACTGTTCTGTGTCTGCTGGGAACAGTAGTACACCGCTCGTTCAGCCACACTATATAGCATTCTGTGTACTGTTCTGTGTCTGCTGGGAATAGTGGTACACCGCTCGTTCAGCCACACTATATAGCATTCTGTGTACTGTTCTGTGTCTGCTGGGAATAGTGGTACACCGCTCACCCGCCACTGTATAGCATTGTGCTCTGTGTCGCTGCTGGGAATAGTGGTACACCGCTCACCCGTCACTGTATAGCATTGTGCTCTGTGTCGCTGCTGGGAATAGTGGTACTGTATAGCATTTCTGTACTGCCACTGTACTGCTGCCAGTCAGCGTGTACTGTAAGGATAAGTGAAATGAGGAAGAAATCCGGTGAAAGAGGGAGGGGCAAGGGAAGAGGTGTTTCCCCTGACGGTTCACGTACAGGCCACAGGGGAGCACCCAAGAAAACCCACTCAATACCGCCCATGTTGTCCAGGACAACAACCCTCACAAATCCAAAAGAACAGGACCAGATAATTACTTGGATGACCTCTCAAGCGTCCAGCAGTGGGTTAAGCAGCACCAGCACATCACGCACGAGGTCCGAGTCCTCAGCCAGTTACAAGGAGCCAGTGGGCACAAAGCTGACACAACCGGCAGCGACACCACGCACACAACTGCCAGATAACCAGTCCGATGAATTACCTCAGGACACAATGGGGTATTCGCAGGAGCTATTCCCAGCCCAACAAACTTCCACCTTTCAAAGGTCAATGGAGGAACAGCCAGAAATGTTGTGCCTGGATTCACAACCGTTAACTGTGGGAAATGCACCGCGCACTGAAATACAAGGCGAGTCCGAAGAGGACTCGGAAACCCAAATCCCAGAGCAATTTGGGCAGGAGGGGTTGCAATTGCAGGAGGTCGGCCGACAAGATCTGGAAGACGACGTTGGAGTGTGCTGCGCAGAGGTTGTTGTGGGGAGCTCTACTCCACGGCGGCGGCCCACAATGACATATGACGAGTTTGAGGAGATGGAAGAGGAGGGTATGGACAATGTGGACAGAGACCCAGATTTTGTTTGTGAACGAGAACATCGCCGTCGTAGCAGCAGCACAGATGAGTCTGTTGAAGAACCCACTGCTGCACGAGCTCGCCTTGTGCCACAAGGTAGGCGGCGCGCAATTTCAGGCACCACAAGCGTGGAAGTTCAAGTGAGAGGCAAAAGAGGAGCAAACAGAAATCGCCAGCAAGGAGGCAGGTGCTCCAAAGTCTGGGCTTTCTTTGAAGACTGCACTGAGGATGTTACCATGGCGATTTGCAAGGTGTGCAAGACCCGCCTGAGCAGGGGGAAAAGTATTAACAACCTCTCCACCACCAGCATGAGCCGTCACATGCTATCCAAACATCCCACTCTTTGGGCAAACGCGTCAGGACAGGGTACCAGAAACAACACTGCCTCCCTTGGGTTCACCAGACCCGCCTCAGCAGCAGCAGTAGCCCAGCCATTGCGTGGTTCACAACATTCACAAACATCAGACGACGCTGACACTGTCACTTTCCGGAGTAGTGCTCTTGAGGTCTCCCAGTGTTCTTCAAACACAACAACCAACAGCCCTTCCGTGTGCAGCGCTACGGTTCAGTTGTCTGTGTCGGAGATGTTTGAGCGCAAGAGGAAATTGCCAGCAAATGACCCCCGGGCCGTGGCAGTAACAGCCAGCATAGCCAAGCTTCTGGCCTGCGAAATGCTGCCATATCGATTGGTGGAGACAAACAGCTTCAAGGGCATGATGTCAGTGGCCATCCCACGTTACGTGGTTCCCAGCCGCTACCACTTTGCACGCTCTGCAGTGCCTGAGTTGCATGAGCACGTGGTCAGCAAAATAACCCGAAGCTTGAAGAATGCCGTTGCCTGCAAGGTTCACCTCACCACTGACACCTGGACGAGTGCGTTCGGCCAGGGTCGATACATCTCCCTTACCGCGCACTGGGTGAACCTTGTGGAGCCTGGCAGCGATTCCTCACCTGCTACGGCACGGGTGTTGCCCACGCCACAAACAGCTGCACCGCCGTCCCTCCCACTGGATAACAGCAGCACCTACCTCTCTGACTCCTTCTCCTCCAACGCATCTCAAAGCTGTACCTCATCCGGAAACGCTAACCCAGCAGCAGTAGGATCGTGGAAGCAGTGCAGCACAGCTGTTGGCATGCGTCAGCAAGCGTTGCTGAAGCTAATCTGCCTTGGGGATAAGCAGCACACAGGGGAGGAAATTTGGAAGGGAATAAAGGAACAGACGGATTTGTGGCTGGCACCGCTGGACCTGAAACCGGGCATGGTTGTGTGTGATAATGGGAGTAATCTCATTCGCGCTTTAAGGTTGGCTAAGCTGACACACATCCCTTGCCTGGCGCACGTGATGAACCTAGTAGTTCAGCGGTTCCTGAGGACATACCCAGGCGTGGCCGATCTTCTGTTGAAGGTGCGTCGAGTGGCCAAACATTGTAGAACTTCCAGTACTGCTTCGGGGGCACTCGCCAAGATGCAGGAGCGCTTCAATCTCCCCCACCATCGCTTGCTGTGTGATGTCCCTACGCGCTGGAATTCTACGCTGCACATGCTAGCCCGCTTTTGCGAGCAGAAGAGTGCAGTGGTCCAGTACATGACGGCGCAGTACCGAGGCGCATCCGGCCAGCTGCCAAGCTTCTGTGGATCCGATTGGGCCAACATGTTGGACCTCTGCCAAGTCCTCCAAAA
Source organism: Hyperolius riggenbachi (assembly GCF_040937935.1). Taxonomy (NCBI): domain Eukaryota; kingdom Metazoa; phylum Chordata; class Amphibia; order Anura; family Hyperoliidae; genus Hyperolius; species Hyperolius riggenbachi. The sequence continues at coordinate 105,955,997 of NC_090653.1, forward strand.
TTTTGAGCAATCCACGTTGCTTGTGAGCAGTGACAACTCTTCAGTCAGCATTACCATACCACTGCTGTGTTTACTGAAGAGGTCGATGTTAAAAATCAAGGAAACAGCTGTCATGATGCAACTGGGGGAATCTGAAGGAGAAAACGATCAGCGTGATGGTACCAACATCAGGCCATCCGCCTCAGGGAACGCTGGCCCCAGCAGCTATGACGAAGAAGAGGAGGAGGAACAGCTGGAGTTGGAGCAGGAATTTCATGCCACCACTGACGAGGGCCAGAGCGGTGCACGTTGGACTTCCACAATTCAACGCGAATGGTCAGCAGAAGCAGACCAGGAGGAAGGTGACGACTATGATGCATCACAACAACTATCACAACGCTCACAAGAGGATGATGAGGATTCTGGTAGGACTCTGGCACACATGGCTCAATTCATGCTAGACTGCATTGAACGTGACCCACGCATTGTGCGCATTCTGGACAACACCAATTACTGGGTTTATACCCTTCTGGATCCACGGTACAAACACAATGTTCCAAAACTGCTTGAAGAAAGAGTCAGACAGGTCAAAATGGAAGAATACCAGCAGGCCCTTGTGGAGACTTTAGAGAGGAGATTGACATCCTCCCCCTCCTCTAGCCAGTTGTACGCAGACAGACTGACTTCCGCAAACCCAGGACGACCAGGAGGGCAGCAAACAACGCAAGCCGCAGCTAGTACCCAAAAGGGAATGGTATCGGCAGTGTCCTTGGAGTGGGAAAATTTTCTGACACCCATGCAGCAGCAGCCCACAGAACAGCAAGCGTGCAGATCCACCTCCAACACCGATCGCCTGGAGAAGATGGTCAAGGACTACATGTCAGATGACGTAGCTGTGTCTAACAATCCATCTGCACCCTTCAACTATTGGGTATCGAAGCTAGACACCTGGCACGAACTGGCAATGTACGCAATAGAGGTGCTGGCTTGCCCGGCAGCCAGCGTTATGTCGGAACGCTGTTTCAGTGCTGCCGGAGGCATCGTCACAGATCGGCGTATCCGCCTCTCCACAGAAAATGCAGACCGTCTGACTCAAATTAAAATGAATCAATCCTGGATTGGAAACGACTACGCAACACTCCAGGACCCCAACCAAGTAACATGACCAATGAACATCTGGGATGGTTTAGCGTTTCCGGTCCCTGTTTATTGAACCTCTCATCTGTATTACACTTATGACTGCATGGCGGCAAAAAGCATTGCTATATCCGCACGCTTTTTGTCCTCATGCAAGGCCTGTGTTGTTGTGTCTCAAAAAGCTTGGCCTTCTCCTCCTGCGCCTGCTCCTAGTCCTGTTCCATCACGTCTGCTGCTGCTGGGTTAGCATTTCCAGTCCCTGTTTATTGAACCTCTCATCTGTATTACATTTATGACTGCATGGCGGCAAAAAGCATTGCTATATCCGCACGCTTTTTGTCCTCATGCAAGGCCTGGGTTGCGTCTCAAAAAGCGTGGCCTTCTCCTCCTGCGCCTGCTCCTGTTCCATCACGTCTGCTGCTGCTGCTGGGTTAGCGTTGCCGCTCCCTGTTTATGGAACCTCTTATCTTTATTACATTTATGACTGCATGGCGGTACAAAGCATGCTATCCGCACGCTTCTTGCCCTCATGCAAGGCCTGGGTTGTTGTGTCTCACAAAGCGTGGCCTTCTCCTCCTGCACCTGCTCCTGTTCCATCACGTCTGCTGCTGCTGCTGCTGCTGCTGGGTTAGCGTTGCCGGTCCCTGTTTATGGAACCTCTTATCTTTATTACATTTATGACTGCATGGCGGTACAAAGCATGCTATCCGCACGCTTCTTGCCCTCATGCAAGGCCGGGGTTGTTGTGTCTCACAAAGCGTGGCCTTCTCCTCCTGCGCCTCCTCCTGTTCCATCACGTGTGCTGCTGCTGGGTTAGCGTTACCGGTCCCTTTTCCTGGAACCTCTTATATGTATTACATTTATGACTGCATGCCGACAAAAAACATGTTACCTGTGCAAAGAAAACAGACATTTCCCGCATTTAAAAGACAGTTTTCCCTTTGAAACTTTAAAATCGATTTTCTCAAAAACTATAAGCTCTTTTTGCAAATTTTTTTTTTCCTCTTGTACCCACTCCCAAGGTGCACATACCCTGTAAATTTGGGGTATGTAGCATGTAAGGAGGCTTTACAAACCACAAAAGTTCGGGTCCCCATTGACTTCCATTATGTTCGGAGTTCGGGTCGAACACCCGAACATCGCGGCCATGTTCGGCCTGTTCGGCCCGAACCCGAACATCTAGATGTTCGCCCAACACTAGACAAGACCAGCAACTTCCCGTCCATCGTCCCCGATGATGACTGGAGGCACATGCAGCAGGTGTGCTTAGTGCTGGCTCCCTTCCTGCAGGCCACAAACATGGTGAGCAGGGACCATGCTATGGTCTGCGAGTGGGTGCCCCTGGTTTCTCTGCTGAACAGGGCCCTCGATGCTTTGCTGGAACAGGGAGCGGCAGCCTTGGACCAGCAGGAGCGGCAACCAGCTGCGCAGTCCACCTCTGAGGGGGAGGAGGAGGAGGACTTGGTGGAGGTCCCTGACCTGGCTGCTGATGAGGGGGATCAGCACAGCGCAGCTGAGTTGGTGCGGGGGTGGAGAGAGGATGAGGCGGCAGAGGAGGAGGATGAGGACAGCACTGACGTCGATGTGCCAGCAGACGTGGCCCGCCTCTTCCCAATGGCAGCGCACATGCTGACGTGCCTGCGCAGGGACCCCAGGGTGATCCAGATGAAGCAGAGGGAGGACATCTGGATCAGCATGATGTTGGACCCACGCCTCAAGGGGAAGTTGAGCCAGTTCCTGCCGCCTGCAGGAGGAGACCCAGCGCAACAAATAAGGAGCTTGCAGCAGGCCCTTGTTGAGCGCTTGGAGGAAGCCTTCCCCCAGCCTTCCACCCCCACTGTCCAGCAGCCAGCACAGAGGCAGCAGCAGGTGCCTGCATCCAGCAGCAGCAAGCGCCCCACAGACCTGCTGTCTCTCAGCCACGAGCTCTACAGGACTGTAGAGGCTCCGGCAGCAGTGACTAGAGAGGAGATGCATGCAGCAGCATCCTCCTCCGGTCACAGCCAGCGCCTGACCCGCATGGTGGCTGACTACATGGGGTCGTACAGCGGGCTTGACAGCGATGCCCCTGTTGATCCCATGGAGTATTGGGTCAAGCGCATGGAGATCTGGAGCGAGCTGGCGCAGTACGCCCTGGAAGTGCTGTCCTGCCCCCCTTCCAGCGTGCTGTCCGAGCGCTGCTTCAGTGCAGCTGGTGGCGTGGTCACCGAGAAACGCTCACGTCTGTCTCACAAGTCTGTGGACAGACTGACGTTTCTCAAGATGAACCAGGCGTGGGTGGAAGGCGAGTTCCTGGCCCCTGTTGTCGGCGAGAGGGGGACATGAACTGGCTGCCGGAACCATCGTTAATGTGCCTTACCACCCTTTACCACCTCCTGGCTCCTGCTCACTAAGCCAGCCTGGTTCACTTTGACTATTACGTCGCCTGCAGCCACACATTTTACACCTACAGTGGGCTGCTGTGTACTGCCCTTCTGCTGTCTGTCTGTGTTTCCCACTGCCAGCGTACACAGAATTACCTTCTTCTGCTGCCACTCTGCCACCAGCTATTACGTCAAACAATAGCTATATTGGTTGCAAAACCAAAAACCAAACAAACCATTAAAAAAAAAAAAAAGGTTTAATTTTTCTGAGGTGCCCGGGTTGAAAACTGTGTTGTCCCAGTTGTGTATTGGACACAATGTGGGCTGCACGACCGCTGTCTGGGACCTCCTGTTGTGTTTATTTACAGCCCTGGTATCACCGCTAGGTACCAGGGCTATTATGTCACGCTGCCTACCTGCTGCCACACTCACACTGCTCCTCCATACCTCCTCCTGCTGCTGCTGCTGCTGTCTGTCTGTGTTTCCCACTGCCAGGGTACACAGATGATTTACCTTCTGCTGCCACTCTGCCACCAGCTATTACGTCAAACAATAGCTGCTCGCCTACTCCTCCATTCCTCCTCCTGCTGCTGCTGTCTGTCTGTGTTTCCCACTGCCAGGGTACACAGATGATTTACCTTCTGCTGCCACTCTGCCACCAGCTATTACGTCAAACAATAGCTGCTCGCCTACTCCTCCATTCCTCCTCCTGCTGCTGCTGTCTGTCTGTGTTTCCCACTGCCAGGGTACACAGAATTACCTTCTGCTGCCACTCTGCCACCAGCTATTACGTCAAACAATAGCTATATTGGTTGCAAAACCAAAACCAAACAAACCATTAAAAAAAAAAAAAAGGTTTAATTTTTCGGAGGTGCCCGGGTTGAAAACTGTGTTGTCCCAGTTGTGTATTGGACACAATGTGGGCTGCACGACCGCTGTCTGGGACCTCCTGTTGTGTTTATTTACAGCCCTGGTATCACCGCTAGGTACCAGGGCTATTATGTCACGGCGAGCTGCCTGCCTCATTGACTGCCTGCTGCCACACACTCATCCTCCTCCTCCTGCTGCTGAATTTACATCCTGCTGTCTTTGTGTTTCCACTGCCAGGGAGCACATACAATGGCGCTTCCAACATGCGTGCGCCCACCAGCTATTTGTTACGCTCAAAAATAGCTGCATTTCTTAAAAAAAAAAAATTGAAAAGAGAAATACGTGAAGAAGAAGAAGACGATATTGAAAAGGAAGGAGAAGATGAAGATGAAGAAGAAGAAGAAGATGAAGAAGAAGAAGAAGAAGATGAAGAAGAAGATGAAGAAGATGAAAAAGAAGATGAAGAAGATGAAAAAGAAGAAGAAGATGAAAAAGAAGAAGAAGATGAAAAAGAAGAAGAAGATGAAAAAGAAGAAGAAGATGAAAAAGAAGAAGAAGATGAAAAAGAAGAAGAAGATGAAAAAGAAGAAGAAGATGAAAAAGAAGAAGAAGATGAAAAAGAAGAAGAAGATGAAAAAGAAGAAGAAGATGAAAAAGAAGAAGAAGATGAAAAAGATGAAGAAGAAAAAGATGAAGAAGAAAAAGATGAAGAAGAAGAAGATGAAGAAGAAGAAGAAGAAGATGAAGATGAAGATGAAGATGAAGAAGAAGAAGAAGAAGAAGATGAAGAAGAAGAAGAAGATGAAGAAGAAGAAGAAGAAGAAGAAGAAGAAGAAGAAGAAGAAGAAGAAGATGAAAAAGAAGAAGAAGAAGAAGATGAAGATGAAGAAGATGAAGAAGAAGAAGAAGAAGAAGAAGAAGAAGAAGAAGAAGAAGAAGAAGAAGAAGAAGAAGAAGAAGAAGAAGAAGAAGAAGAAGAAGAAGATGAAAAAGAAGAAGAAGAAGAAGATGAAGATGAAGATGAAGATGAAGATGAAGAAGAAGAAGATGAAGAAGAAGAAGATGATGAAGAAGAAGATGAAGAAGAAGAAGATGATGAAGAAGAAGAAGAAGAAGAAGAAGAAGAAGAAGATGAAGAAGAAGAAGATGATGAAGAAGAAGAAGAAGAAGAAGAAGAAGAAGAAGAAGAAGAAGATGAAGAAGAAGAAGATGATGAAGATGAAGATGAAGAAGAAGAAGAAGAAGAAGAAGAAGAAGAAGATGAAGAAGAAGAAGAAGATGAAGAAGAAGATGATGAAGAAGAAGATGATGAAGAAGAAGATGAAGAAGAAGATGATGAAGAAGAAGATGATGAAGAAGAAGAAGATGAAGAAGAAGATGAAGAAGAAGAAGATGAAGAAGAAGAAGAAGAAGAAGATGATGAAGAAGAAGATGATGAAGAAGAAGATGATGAAGAAGAAGATGATGAAGAAGAAGATGATGAAGAAGAAGATGATGAAGAAGAAGAAGATGAAGAAGAAGATGAAGAAGAAGAAGATGAAGAAGAAGAAGAAGAAGAAGATGATGAAGAAGAAGATGAAGAAGAAGAAGATGATGAAGAAGAAGATGAAGAAGAAGAAGATGATGAAGAAGAAGAAGAAGAAGAAGAAGAAGAAGATGAAGAAGAAGAAGATGATGAAGAAGAAGAAGAAGAAGAAGAAGAAGAAGAAGAAGATGAAGAAGAAGAAGATGATGAAGAAGAAGATGAAGAAGAAGAAGAAGAAGAAGAAGAAGAAGATGAAGAAGAAGAAGAAGATGATGAAGAAGAAGATGATGAAGAAGAAGATGATGAAGAAGAAGATGAAGAAGAAGAAGATGATGAAGAAGAAGATGAAGAAGAAGAAGATGAAGAAGAAGAAGAAGAAGAAGAAGAAGAAGAAGAAGAAGAAGAAGAAGAAGATGATGAAGAAGAAGAAGAAGAAGAAGAAGAAGAAGATGAAGAAGAAGAAGAAGAAGAAGATGAAGAAGAAGAAGAAGAAGAAGATGAAGAAGAAGAAGAAGATGAAGAAGAAGAAGAAGAAGAAGAAGAAGATGATGATGATGATGATGAAGAAGAAGAAGAAGAAGAAGAAGAAGAAGAAGAAGAAGAAGAAGAAGAAGAAGAAGAAGAAGAAGAAGAAGAAGAAGAAGAAGAAGAAGAAGAAGAAGAAGAAGAAGAAGACGACAATATAGAAGAAGAAGAAGAAGATATAGAAGAAGAAGATCGAGAAGAAGAAGAAAGATAAAGAAGAAGAAGAACAAGTATATACAGTAACACTACTGAACAAAATTAAGGACACAACTTCTCTTTCCACATTTTTTTTTAAAGGAACATCCCCACATAATCACTTGCTGTTGTTACTTGGAAAAAAAGAGGTTTCTTGCATCATTCACCCTCAAAACAAGTGTTGGAAGCTATTTAAGGCCAATTCGAATAGTCAGCTCGAATAGTTAGCTCGAATACCGACTCGAATAGTGAGCTCGAAGTCCGAGGTCGAATCGAATAGTAAAAATTATTCGACTCGAATATTCGACTGACCTCGAATAATTTACTATTCGAATTCGACCAAACTCGAATTTTAAAAAGGGGTATTTGAGCATCACTACCTTTAATCCAGATTGTGCACAGTACATGTATGTTTGCTGTAGTGCCATCCTCCTGTAACCCTTCAGCCTTCCCCATTTATTTGTTTAATTCAGACAGTATTTTGAGTTTGCTTACCGGAGGTAAGTCCACCCCTGCCTCCCAGCAAATTTTAAAACTTTTATTACCTTTTATCCTGCTGGCGCCTCTGTTCACTTACGATAATACTGTGTCCACCCCTGGTGGAGGGGTGACCTACCCCTACTTTTCTGATCTACAGAGAGCGACATCTTAATCCTGAGTGAGGACCTGCATCTACAGTGGTTGCCTAAGAGGTAACCCATGTTTGTGAGCATGGGCATCCGCAGAAAATTTTCCAGGGGGGGACAAACAGGCGGGGAAGAAATGTGAGGGTGAAGTTGTGCGGCTTAGCGCGCCACACCGAAAAATGGGTGTGGCCATGGACCAGAATGTGGGTGTGGTCATGGGTGGAGACACATTTACATGAACTTAGCAATGGTGGGACATTAGATTAGGACAGTGGTGGCGAACCTTTTGGAGGCCGAGTGCCCAAACTGCAACCCAAAAGTCACTTATCTATTGCAAAGTGGCAACATCAGCAATTTAAACTAAGTACAAACGTTTTAACTCATACATGAACATTATGGCAAATCCAAGTTGAAAATAAACTGTGAAGATAAACAATTTCATCCATCCTACTCCTGAAAAATGTATTCTTTTTTTAGAACTTCCCCTTTTTATTTTCTGTTTTAAAAAGCTAAAAAAGTAGGTTTAATGCTATTTTCCCATAGTCCCGCTGTTAGCAATCATGTGACCCCCAACAAGACAAATTCAGCAATCCTGAGGCCCCCATCAAGACAAATTCAGCAATCCTGAGGCCCCCATCAAGACAAATTCAGCAATCATGAGGCCCCCAACAAGACAAATTCAGCAGTCATGAGGCCCCCAACAAGACAAATTCAGCAGTCATGAGGCACATAAATAGACAGCATTTCACATAAATAGGCAGAATGACCCCTTAATATGGTAGACACCTCTCACCTGGCTTCTGAATTCTCCTCTACTGGCTGCTGTACCTGGCAATACTGTTTTTGGCTGGATTGGGGATGATGTGTGGGCTGAAAGGCCTTGTGGTGATGCTGTGGCCGGGCTGGCGGTGATGCTGTGGCCGGGCTGGCTGGCGGTGATGCTGTGGCCGGGCTGGCTGGCGATGATGCTGTGGCCGGGCTGGCTGGCGATGATGCTGTGGCCGGGCTGGCTGGCCTGGTGGTGATGCTGGGCTGGCTGGCCTGGATAGTTTACGTAGCGCCAAGAGCCCCCCAGTTTACGTAGCACCAGGAGCCCCCAGTTAAGGTAGTGAAAGGAGCCCCCCAGTTTAGGTAGTGACAGGAGCCCCCCAGCTCAGGCAGTGACAGATGCCCCCCAGTTCAGGTAGTGACAGGTGCCCCCCAGTTCAGGTAGTGACAGGAGCCCCCCAGTTTAGGTAGTGATAGGCACCCTCCAGGTTAGGTAGTGACAGGCGCCCCCAGGTTAGGTAGTGACAGGGCCTCCCAGGTAAGGTAGTGACAGGGGCCCCCAGGTTAGGTAGTGACAAGAGCCCCCCCAGGTTAGGAAGTGACAGGGACCCCCAGGTTAGGTAGTGAGAGGAACCCCCAGGTTAGTAAGTGACAAGGCCTTCAGGTTAGGTAGTGAGTGACAGGGACCCCCAGGTTAGGAAGTGACAGGGACCCCCAGGTTAGGTAGTGACAGGGACCCCCAGGTTAGGTAGTGAGTGACAGGGACCCCCAGGTTAGAAGGTGACAGGGACCCCCAGGTTAGGTAGTGACAGTTCTCCCCCAGGTTAGGAAGTGACAGGGACCCCCAGGTTAGGTAGTGAGAGGAACCCCCAGGTTAGTAAGTGACAAGGACCCCCAGGTTAGGTAGTGAGTGACAGGGACCCCCAGGTTAGGAAGTGACAGGGACCCCCAGGTTAGGTAGTGAGTGACAGGGACCCCCAGGTTAGAAGGTGACAGGGACCCCCAGGTTAGGTAGTGACAGTTCTCCCCCAGGTTAGGAAGTGACAAGGACCCCCAGTTTGGTAGTGACAGGTGCCCCCCCAGGTTAGGAAGTGACAGGGACCCCCAGATTAGGTAGTGACAGGTGCCCCCCCAGGTTAGGTAGTGACAGGGACCCCCAGAATAGGTAGTGATAGGTGCCCCCCCCCCAGGTTAGGAAGTGACAGAGACCCCTAAGTTAGGTAGTGACAGGTGCCCCCCAGGTTAGGAAGTGACAGGGACCCCCAGATTAGGTAGTGACAGGCGCCCCCCCAGGTTAGGAAGTGACAGAGACCCCCAAGTTAGGTAGTGACAGGTGCCCCCCAGGTTAGGAAGTGACAGGGACCCCCAGATTAGGTAGTGACAGGCGCCCCTCCAGGTTAGGAAGTTACAAGGATCCCCAGATTAGGTAGTGACAGGCGCCCCCCCAGGTTAGGAAGTGACAGGGGCCCCCACATTAGGTAGCGACAGGTGACCCCCCAGGTTAGGAAGAGACAGGGACCCCCAGATTAGGTAGCGACAGGTGCCCCCCAGGTTAGGAAGTGACAGGGACCCCTCCAGGTTAGGAAGTGACAGGCGCCGCCCTCACCGTTCAGTCATCAGAATTCAGATTCAGCCGGCGACCCGACCAGTTAGAGCGGGCGCACGGACGCACCACGCTCTACCCTCTTTCCCTGAAATTAAGACATCCCCTAAAAATAAGCCCTAGTAGGAATTTGTGTATACTCGAATTATAAGCCCTACCCTGAAAGTAAACCCTAAGAAAAATATGGAAACTTGTGTTTATTACTAGAGCCTATAGTCTTGCGGGCAAGTAGACAGGGGGCACAGGAGGACAGGGGATAGAGGAGGATACAGGTGCAGAGGGGGACACCAGGGGACACTAAAGGTACAAAGGGGAAAAAAGTGGCACACAAGAGGTGGATCCAGCAGAGGAAAAGGTGTCACAGTGGGAAAGTCAGGAGGACACACAGCACAGTAACTGAAATATAAGACATCCCCTGAAAATAAGCCCTAGCACATCTTTTGGTGCAAAAATTAATATAAGACACTGTCTTATTTCGGGGAAAGACGGTATATGCGGAAGTGATGTCACTTCCGCATATCAGTGCGGTGTGCTAGGTCCTAGCGCCCGCACTATTGGTCGCCGGGCGGCTGATCGAGGTCTGATGGCAGGCAGGGGGGGGGGGGGGGGGGGGGAGGCAGCGGGTGTCCAGGGCAGGGCAGATGCCCCAATTTGCCCGACGTGTGGATGCCCGTGTTTGTGAGTATATTCATCTCACACTTACATTTATCCACGGTTTCCAATACATACTACACTACATTGGGCCCTCTGTGTTTCTTATTTATTTTTCTTTAACATATTTTTCTTCTATTTCACAGACGACTGAAGAAATCATTACATAGAGCCTTTACAGGATACCTAGAGGTGACAGACGCCCAATCCCATTGTTTGTGATTAGAAGAGTCAGGAAAGCCTTCCCTGACCTTGAAGAATAATATGTTGGATTTAGACCAGGGGTCTCAAACTCAATTTACCTGGGGGGCCGCAGGAGGCAAAGTCAGGATGAGGCTGGGCCGCATAAGGAATTTCACAATAGCGGCGCATCGCCGCCTCTGCCCGCCCCTCTCACTCTTCCTTCACAGAGAGGGGCGGGGAGAGGCGGCGATCCGTGCGGCGATTGACGTCAGGAGGGGCAGAGCTGAAGCTGAAAGCTCTGCCCCTTCCAGGAAATGCCGGCGGATTGCCCCCCGGGCGATTTGGTGGCTCTGCAGCCCTCGTTTAGCGGCGGGGATGCGGCGGATTACTTGGGAGCACTGAAGCGAACTATAAGGAAGCTTTTGCCGGCGAGGGCCACAAAATATTGTATCGAGGGCCGCAAATGGCCCGCTGGCCACGAGTTTGAGACCCCTGATTTAGACCATGTTGCATTGCTAAAAGGAGCAAAATGTATATTAGCTAGATTAATCCTTTTATTGCCTATAGTACAGTTATCCGCTACAGTATTAAGGCGCAAAAGCAGCACTATTAAAATATACTGTTAAGCATGAGGAATAAGGTTAGGAGTCCACTTAGGGGTAGGCGTTTGTGTGTGTGTGTGTGTGTGGGGGGGGGGGGTTAAGGTTTGGCGCCCACTATGGTAAGTTTTAGTGTTAAGGCTCGTACACACCTCTGATCAAAGGCAACGACCGGTCCGTCGTCACCTCCCGCTGGGCGGGTTTTCAGCAGGCAGTACAGCGTGTGTACAGTCTGTCGGTGGACTGATAAGGCTGTTTCTGAGCGATCCGCCTGGCTTGATCAGACATGTGTACGAGCCTTTAGGCACCATCTGGGATCCTAGTGTTAGGTACTACCTGGGGGGAGGTCCTTAGAGTTAGGCACCACCTGGGGGGAGGGTTCTGAGTTAGGCACCACCAGGAGGGATCAATTACTGTTACTGTAGGCATCAAGAGGGAGGGTTCTGTGTGAGAATAAGGTTAGGGTATAGTAAAAATTGGTAAACATTATACGTAACACTGTGTTCTGAATTACAGTATGAAAAGGATAAAATACAGCATAACCGCTATTTTATCCTCTACAGAGTACTGATACCAAACTTTATAGCAGAACAAATAACGGTTATGCCTCTATTTTGTGTGCTACTGCTACATAGTTCCAGCTGAAATTATGCCCACATGTATTTTACAGATGTGCTTCCACGGTTCAGTTGTCACTGCAAACAGATCTATTGAACAAATGACAGGGGAGGAAGACCATAAATACAGGGTCCATGCTTCCGGTATTTCTAATAATTAGTGTTGTGCTATGACTGTACAACTTAATTTGCCTCCCACTCATTATGCAGCATAATCCAGACTGTAGAATGTATGTTTTATTACCTGTGTTAAGTCATAAATCAACGCTAAGCAATCAAGCGCTTGAGTCCATAGTTCACATTAGTGTTCATCTTCCTGCATTCTTGGAGTTTAAGTCGCAGCTTACAGGGTCCATTATTCAGTCCGAAGGGTCTGCAAACCTGAATAACCTGCTGAGTGGCCATGATAACCTGAAGACCGTCCGAGGTACAAACATGTTTTTTCTATTATCTTCGTTTGTTTTAAGATTTTCAACGCTCTACATGGGCTGTTCCCCGTGGAAGTGAACACTTTACTGTGACGAATGTGAAAATAACAAGTATTTTTTTTCCCTGTGGGTTGATTACTAAGTGCTAGCCCAATATATTGAGATGAAGTAAGATTTGTGCTACAATAATGTATAAACAGGTTTGCATAATGGTTTGTACCTGAGGTTCTTCCTGCTTTAAGGCCCCATTCACACTTAGAACGCAAAACGCCGGCGAGTTTTGCAGGAGTGATTTTTCTGCGATTTCACACAGAAATGCGATAGCCGGGAAATCGCCTGAAAATAGTGCAGGCGACGCGTTTGCGTTTCACGTTTTTGCCCATTTTTGGGCGATTTGTGCAAATCCCCCAAGTAAGAACGGGCCCATAGGGTTTCATTACACTAGCGCTTTTAAAAATCGCTAGCGTTTGAGCGTTTTTCCGAAATCGTGGCAAAACACTCTAGTGTGAGTAAGGGCTTGTTCACATTATGAGCTTTTCGTTTTTTGAAAAGCGATGATGATTTTAAGAAGCGCTTTAAAAGTGATTCAGTAATATTTCTCAATGTGAGTGTTCTCACATGAGCCATGAGCTTTCTTTCCAATCGCAAACACGGCTCCTGCACCATTTCCTGAGCGATTGCGCTTCCATACAAAGTATAGGGAAATCGCAAAGCTCTTTAAAAAGCGACTTGGCGAACGCTTTTTAAAATAAATGCATTGTATCTGTTAAGGTCCAGGTCAAAGACACTTCCTGATTGTCATCAGGAAGGAAAAAGAAAATCACCAAACAAAAGCGCTTAGAAAAGCACAAATCGCTCTGAAAAACGTTTACAAAAGCACGTGCGATTGCTCTGGCGATTTCTAATGTGAACTAGGCCTTAGGGCTGGTGCACACTACGGGAGCTTTTTAAACATTAAAGAGTTTAAAAGCTCTTACTAATGCAATGCTATGGAGGATTTTTACAAAATCACATCGCTCCAGTGTGAACACAGAGAGGATGACATTAGCAGGAGCTTTTAAAATCACAAAGTACTTAGAAAAGCTCATGAGCCCTTAAACTCATACCAATTTTAAACAACACCATATGCTATTTTGACTGTAGTATTTATATTGTGTGACTTTACAGAAGAAAGAATCGTGAATTATCCATCAGACTAAATACCAGTGTATTAATAGTACTGGTAAGTGGGAGTGGCGGTGCTCTAACTACACGGGGTGATGAGAGGCGGTCCCCCGAGAATACTTTGGTATCTATCTATAAAACTCATCTCATTATTTCCAAGCAGGAAAAAAATACTCAAAATTACCTACTATTATTATTTACAGTATATAGCGTCAAGATTTTCCATAGCGCTGTACATAGAACAAATCAAATAGTTGGGTGTGTAGATGCATATGACGTTCAAATCTGTACAATCAGGACATCCAGCAATACAAGTACAGTAGACTCCCTTTATAGTACACTCCAAGGGACCAGGAAAGTAGTTTACTATATCGCAAGTTTACTACATCAGAATTGGTCATACACTGTATATTTACACATACACATTTGTTGGGACCTGAGGACTGAGTTTACTATCTCCAGAGCTTTACTATATCAACAATAACAATCTACAACAATAATATATAATTTTTGATATATATATATATATTTATACATCAGATTTTACTAGAACAAGATTTTATTGTATAAATACATACTTGGTTGATGAGTGGTTTGAGACATCACCAATACTGGTGCATGTTCATATGTTAAATTACTGTACAGAATAAGAAACACTTAGTTAGCGGCATTGATAAATGGTGCTACAAACTCTGTGGGGGACGTGGAGTATGTGTGTAGTGTGTGAGAGTGTTGGGGATGTCGGTGCAGGGGGAGGAAGGGGAGGTTGTAAAGGTTGGGGGGGGGGGGCTGAGGTGTAGTAGGATAGTATGAATGTAGTGGCTCTTGGTTTGCTTCATTGTCATATGGGGATGTACGTCTTTTTGTATTTTTATGCACAATATAGTGATTTTTTTTTTTAGATAAACTTAAAGGGAACCTAAACTGAGAAGGATATGGATTTTTCCTTTTAAAATAATACCAGTTGCCTGAATCGCCTGCTGATCCTGTGTCTCTGTGACTTTTAGCCGCAGCCCCTCAACAAGCATGCAGATCAGGTGCTCTGACTGAAGTCAGACTGGATTATCTACATGCTTGTTCCAGGTGTGCGATTCAGCCACTAATGCCTCCAAAGAGATCAGCAGGACGGACAAGTAACTGGTATTGTTTAAAAGGAAACATCCATATCCCTCTCAGTTAAGGTTCCCTTCAAAATTAAATTAAGCAAACTATGATGCAAATATTTTCTCAACATTAATGAAGCGTATTCTTTAGTTGGGATAAAGCGCATAGTCGCTGCTGATTGTTTGTGAAAAAAAACGAAAACTAGGAAGGGCCTTGCGAGCTTATGATCTAGAAGGTAGTGGGTTGGAGACAATAGAGAAGGAAACACAGTGTACCTCCAATGCTACATACAACAGATTAATTTAACACCAATACTAAGGTTTTTTGCCTTTTAGTGTTAAGGTGCATACAAGTACAATTTTCCCCCAAATTGTGTCACCTGCCAAAATGGAACTCTGGAAATGGAAATGTGACACTGTGGGTCTCCAATGCTGTACAGATGCATCACTAGGCAACAGCCAAGGGCCAAATTCTATGGCTATGAAAAAGGAAGGAGGGATGGCAGAGCCAGGAAGGAATCAGTGGCTTCTGCAGGCAGAATAAGGAAGGCAATAATGGACTGGGACATCAATTGTCGCTTAGGCTGGTTTCACAGTGGGACGTTACAGGCGCACGTTAGAGCAGCCTGTAACGCAGCCCACCGCACAGTAATGAAAAATCAATGGGGCTGTTCACAGTGCGGACGTTGCGTTACATTGTAACGCTGCGTCACAATGCAACGTACTGCATGCAGTACTTTAGACGCGGCTGAGCCGCGTTAGACTGCTTGCACATGCTCACTAATGTTGGGGAGGAGCGGAGAGCAGCCAGGCACATGGCTAATTAATATGCACTGCACGTTATGACGTGCAGTGTTTACTTCCTGGAGCAGCCGCTCTGTGCAGCGATTGGCCGGCGGGACCACGTGATGCCGCATGCGCACAAGAGTGCGCATCACGGCATCACTGACGCCAGAGTGAGCTGCACAACGCGGCTCACTCTGACGTCCAGATCCAGCACCACCAGGCGTTGAGTTAGGGGGACGTTATGCGACCTTAACGCCCCATCTAACGCAACGTCCTGGTGTGAAATTAGCCTTAAGGAAGCAAATTAAGCATTATTGTCAGATCTGTCTAAATTAGCTGCATGCTTGTTTCTGGTGTAATTCAGATACTACTGCAGCCAAATAGATCAGCAGGTCTGCCAGGCAACTGGTATTGTTTAGAAGAAAATAATATGGCAGCCTCTATGTTCTCCTCACTTCAGTTGTAGATCCAGGCATGCTGGATCATCAATCAGCAGACCTCGGAGGACTCCTGACCACCTCAGTCAAGAATTGTCTTGTGTATGTATGAGGCTTTAGGCATAGGGCCCACTATAGATAGCAAATCAGTCTCAGGAACATTATTTTGGCAGCAAAAATAACAATTTACGGTGCAATTTCAGGGAATGTGATTTTAGCTCCTACATTCCCTGAATGAAATTGCTCCAAAAATTCTGGATTTCAGCAAGTCACAATCGCTCCATAGGGTTACAATCACAAATAGCATTTGGAATCGCTGGCTTCAGAAATTCCATTTGAATGAGAACTGATTTCTAGTTTTTTCTTGCTATTGTTAGATTGCTGTTCAGTGTGTCCAGCACACTCTAGCTGTTGGAGACAGGTTTGCTCTCCTAGTAGTGCACCGAAGTTAACCCAATAATCCTTTAACACCACTACTGTTAGCTATCCACTACTGTCTTGTATAAGGCCTCACTGACCGGACCTTTATTGTGGTGATTGTTGCACTCACCTGACTTAAGTGACATTCAATTAAAAACAAACAAGAAAACACTTGAGCGCACAGCAACGCTACTGTTATCTATCCACTACTGTCCTGACCTCACTGGCTGGGCCTTGACCAAAAAAATAATTTTGAATTAAAATACTGTTACAGTATCTATGCAGTACTGTCCTGTAAAGGGCCTTTTTTGGGTACTTGTTGCACATTGCATAAACCTGCACCTGAGTTAAGTGTCATTCATTTCCCTGCACAAATATTTTTTTTTCTGGCCTCTGCTACAGCAGGTGCACCAATATTTTTTTTTTTTAAATTACTGTTATCTATCAACTACTGTCCTGTAAAGAAAGCACTGGCCTCTGCTACAGTGGATACAACAAAAATACATTTTCTAAAATGTAAATGTACAGTGGGTTGCAAAAGTATTCAGCCCCCTTGAAGTTTTCCACATTTTATCATATTACTGCCACAAACATGAATCAATTTTATTGGAATTCCACATGAAAGACCAATACAAAGTGGTGTACACATGAGAAGTGGAATGAAAATTATCCATGATTCCAAACATTTTTTTACAAATAAATAACTGCAAAGAGGTGTGTGCATAATTATTTGGCCCCCTTTGATCTGAGTTGCCTATAGACATTGCCTGATGAGTGCTAATGACTAAATAGAGTGCACCTGTGTGTAATCTAATGTCAGTACAAATACAGCTGCTCTGTGAGGGCCTCAGAGGTTGTCTAAGAGAATATTTGGAGCAACAACACCGTGAAGTCCAAAGAACACACAAGACAGGTCAGAGATCAAGTTATTGAGACATTTAAAGCAGGCTTAGGCTACAAAAAGATTTCCAAAGCCTTGAACATCCCACGGAGCACTGTTCAAGCGATCATTCAGAAATGGAAGGAGTGTGGCACAACTGTACACCTACCAAGACAAGGCCATCCACCTAAACTCACAGGCCGAACAAGGAGAGCGCTGATCAGAAATGCAGTCAAGAGGCCCATGGTGACTCTGGAGGTAGAGTTGAGCCGAAATTTTCGTAATTTCGCATTACTAAAATTACGCATGCGAAATTTGCGATTACGATGCGAAATTACGGTAGCGTAATTGCCATTAAAATCGTAATTGAAAATACCGTAAGCGTAATTTTCAACGCGTAATTTCGCGGTTCGTTCATGCCGTAATTTCGCATTAAACGCTACCGTAATTTCGCGTTAAACCGTAACGCTCCGTATAATATAAAAAAGCCGCCGACTTTAAGGGTTAATAGCAAAGCCCCCTTAAATGCTAAGAGCCTCAAATTTGGAGAATATATTAAGGAGATCAGGAGGAATAAGAGGAAATTTTTTTTTTCAAAAAGACCTTATAGTTTTTGAGAAAATCGATGTTAAAGTTTCAAAGGAAAAATGTAAACATTTAAAAACCCGCCGACTTTAACGGTTAATAGCAAAGCCTGCTTAAAGTTTAGGAACACCAAATTCCCAGGGTATATTAAGGGGATCAGTGGGAATAAGAGGAAAAATTTTTTTTCAAAAAGACCTTATAGTTTTTGAGAAAATCGATTTTTAAGTTTCAAGGGCGAAAATGTCTTTTAAATGCAGAAAATGTCAGTTTTTTTGCACAGGTAACAATAGTGTATTATTTTCATAGATTCCCCCAAGTGGGAAGACTTTTACTTACTTCGTTCTGAGTGTGGGAAATATAAAAAAAAAACGACGTGGGGTCCCCCCTCCCAGACCTCTTTAACCCCTTGTCCCCCATGCAGGCTGGGATAGCCAGAACGCGGAGCACCGGCCGCGTGGGGCTCCGCACCCTGACTATACCAGCCCGCATGGTCCATGGATTGGGGGGTCTCGGAAGGGGAGGGGCAGCCAAGCTTTCCCCTCCCTCTCCGAGCCCTTGTCCAATCCAAGGACAAGGGGCTCTTCTTAACCTCCGATGGGCGGTGGAGGTGGAGGCCGCGATTTCCTGGGGGGGGAGGTTCATGGTGGAATCTGGGAGTCCCCTTTAAAAAGGGGTCCCCCAGATGCCCACCCCCCCTCCCAGGAGAAATGAGTATAGAGGTACTTGTACCCCTTACCCATTTCCTTTAAGAGTTAAAGTAAATAAACACACAGACACTTAGAAAAAGTATTTTAATTGAACAAAAAACATAACTACGAAAAAAGTCCTTTAATATTCTTAATTAACCATTAATACTTACCTGTCCCTTTAAATAAATGATCCCTCGCAATATCCTCGGAAATGTTCTATCAGTTACAATGTAACAAAGTTATTACAATGTAACAACTTTGTTACATTGTAACTACGCTGCACCCGACGTCACTCACCGCCGCCGCCGCGTCTGTGCTGCAGGACCCGACAGAGCTCTGAGCTATAGCTCAGAGCTCTCTAAGCATCTTTGTATTTGGGCTCCAAGGAGCCCCATTGGTCCTTAGCAGACCAATGGGGTTCCTTTAAATCAGAAGGAACCCCATTGGTCTGCTAAGGACCAATGGGGCTCCTTGGAGCCCAAATACAAAGATGCTTAGAGAGCAAAGTTGTTACATTGTAACAAAGTTGTTACATTGTAATAACTTTGTTACATTGTAACTGATAGAACATTTCCGAGGATATTGCGAGGGATCATTTATTTAAAGGGACAGGTAAGTATTAATGGTTAATTAAGAATATTAAAGGACTTTTTTCGTGGTTATGTTTTTTGTTCAATTAAAATACTTTTTCTAAGTGTCTGTGTGTTTATTTACTTTAACTCTTAAAGGAAATGGGTAAGGGGTACAAGTACCTCTATACTCATTTCTCCTGGGAGGGGGGGTGGGCATCTGGGGGACCCCTTTTTAAAGGGGACTCCCAGATTCCACCATGAACCTCCCCCCCAGGAAATTGCGGCCTCCACCTCCACCGCCCATCGGAGGTGGAGAAGAGCCCCTTGTCCTTGGATTGGACAAGGGCTCGGAGGGGGAGGGGAAAGCTTGGCTGCCCCTCCCCTTCCGAGACCCCCCAATCCATGGACCATGCGGGCTGGTATAGTCAGGGTGCGGAGCCCCACGCGGCCGGTGCTCCGCATTCTGGCTATCCCAGCCTGCATGGGGGACAAGGGGTTAAAGAGGTCTGGGAGGGGGGACCCCACGTCGTTTTTTTTTTATATTTCCCACACTCAGAACGAAGTAAGTAAAAGTCTTCCCACTTGGGGGAATCTATGAAAATAATACACTATTGTTACCTGTGCAAAAAAAACTGACATTTTCCGCATTTAACCCCCTTGGCGGTATGAAAAATACCGCCAGGGGGCAGCGCAGCAGTTTTCTTTTTAATTATTTTTTTTTTAAATCATGTAGCGAGCCGAGGGCTCCCTACATGATAGCCGCTGCTCAGCGGCATCCCCCCAGCCCCGCCGATCGCCTCCGGCGATAGGCGATCAGGAAATCCCGTTCAAAGAACGGGATTTCCTGGAGGGCTTCCCCCGTCGCCATGGCGACGGGGCAGAATGACGT
This sequence comes from Hyperolius riggenbachi, assembly GCF_040937935.1. Taxonomy (NCBI): domain Eukaryota; kingdom Metazoa; phylum Chordata; class Amphibia; order Anura; family Hyperoliidae; genus Hyperolius; species Hyperolius riggenbachi. The sequence continues at coordinate 105,975,591 of NC_090653.1, forward strand.
CACCGACGTCAGCGACGTCGGGACGTCATTGGGAGACCCGATCCACCCCTCGGCGCTGCCTGGCACTGATTGGCCAGGCAGCGCTCGGGGTCTGGGGGGGGGGGGGGGCCGCGCGCCGCACCGGATAGCGGCGATCGGGCGCGCGGCGGCGGCGATCGGGGTGCTGGCGCAGCTAGCAAAGTGCTAGCTGCGTCCAGCAAAAAAAAAAATTAAGTAAATCGGCCCAGCAGGGCCTGAGCGGCACCCTCCGGCGGCTTACCCCGTGTCACACACGGGGTTACTGCTAAGGAGGTTAAAAGACATTTTCGCCCTTGAAACTTAAAAATCGATTTTCTCAAAAACTATAAGGTCTTTTTGAAAAAATTGTTTTCCTCTTATTCCCACTGATCCCCTTAATATACCCTGGGAATTTGGTGTTCCTAAACTTTAAGCAGGCTTTGCTATTAACCGTTAAAGTCGGCGGGTTTTTAAATGTTTACATTTTTCCTTTGAAACTTTAACATCGATTTTCTCAAAAACTATAAGGTCTTTTTCAAAAAAATTTTTTTCCTCTTATTCCTCCTGATCTCCTTAATATATTCTCCAAATTTGAGGCTCTTAGCATTTAAGGGGGCTTTGCTATTAACCCTTAAAGTCGGCGGCTTTTTTATATTATACGGAGCGTTACGGTTTAACGCGAAATTACGGTAGCATTTAATGCGAAATTACGGCATGATACGACTGTAATGCGAAAATTACGCTTACGCGAAATTTCGCGAAATCCTTCTTCATTACGATTATGTACTTACGGCCATAATCGTAATTACACTAATTACGCGAAATTTCGCGAAATCGTAATTAGGTCATTACGCTCATCTCTATCTGGAGGAGCTGCAGAGATCTACAGCTCAGGTGGGAGACTCTGTCCATAGGACAACTATTAGTCATGCACTGTACAAAGTTGGCCTTTATGGAAGAGTGGCAAGAAGAAAGGCATTGTTAACAGAAAGCATAAGAAGTCCCGTTTGCAGTTTGCCACAAGCCATGTGGGGGACACAGCAACCATGTGGAAGAAGGTGCTCTGGTCAGATGAGACCAAAATGGAACTTTTTGGCCAAATTGCAAAATGCTATGTGTGGCAGAAAACTAACACTGCACATCACTCAGAACACACCATCCCCACTGTCAAATATGGTGGGGGCAGCATCATGCTCGGGGGGTGCATCTCTTCAGCAGGGACAGGGAAGCTGGTCAGAGTTGATGGGAAGATGGATGGAGCCAAATACAGGGCAAACTTGGAAGAAAACCTCTTGGAGACTGCAAAAGACTTGAGACTGGGGCGGAGGTTCACCTTCCAGCAGGACAATGACCCTAAACATAAAGCCAGGGCAGTGAGGGCACCAATGGAATGGTTTAAAACAAAACATATCTATGTGTTAGAATGGCCCAGTCAAAGTCCAGATCTAAATCCAATCGAGAATTTGTGGCAAGATCTGAAAACTGCTGTTCACAAACGCTGTCCATCTAATCTGACTGAGCTGGAGCTGTTTTGCAAAGAAGAATGGGCAAGGATTTCAGTCTCTAGATGTGCAAAGCTGGTAGAGACATACCCTAAAAGACTGGCAGCTGTAATTGCAGCAAAAGGTGGTTCTACAAAGTATTGACTCAGGGGGCTGAATAATTACGCACACCCCACTTTGCAGTTATTTATTTGTAAAAAATGTTTGGAATGATGTATGATTTTCGATCCACTTCTCACATGTACACCACTTTGTATTGGTCTTTCATGTGGAATTCCAATAAAATTGATGCAGGTTTGTGGCAGTAATGTGACAAAATGTGGAAAACTTCAAGGGGGCCGAATACTTTTGCAACCCACTGTATATGCAAAAATCTTCTGGCCTCTGCTACAGCGGTTGCACAAAAAGGTTTTTTTTTCAAAAATATACCAAATTCTTCTGGCCTCCACTACAGTGGGTACAAAAAATATTTTTTTGTAAAATGTAAATGCATATGCCAAAATCTTCTGGCCTCTGCTACAGTGGCTGCAACAAAGTTTTTTTTCTCCCCTCCAAAAATATATATGCCAAATTCTTCTGGCCACAACAAAACATAATTTTTCAAACATATATATGCCAGGGGCTGGAAAATCCTGAACTCCCGTAAACATGCGCACTAGCACGGCAACCGTCACCACTACACAAATATTGCCACAGGTAGGGCTAACATTTACTGTATGTCTTAGAGGTGTCAAGTAGTAAAAACAATTATTCGATCACCTGACATTATCACTAATGTGGTTGTTTGCGGTGCGGTAAGCATGGTGTTTCATCTGTCAGTGTGAACCGAGCCTAACCCTTACACTACCTGATCGATGTGTACAAACGATGGACATTTTAAAGCACTTTATTCCACAAATTAAGGAATGTACTACGATTTCTGCCCTTTAGAGATTAAAACATGACTCGGCGTAAACTACGTCATTTTTTGTGGAAGTTTTGCCATGGATCCCCCTCTGGCATGCCAATGTCCAGGTGTTAGGGCCCATTAAACAACTTTTACATCAGTTTTGTGACCAGAAACAGTCCCTATAGGTGTTAGAATTCACCTGCCCATTGAAGTCTATGGTAGTTCGCCCAGTTCGCAAATGTTTGTGGAAAATGTGCGAGCGCGTGGGAAAATTTGGTGTTCATTCATTTATTTTTGCAATGCAAGATTATATACACAAGCAACAAGTGTATTATACAATATATCTAACATACAGAGGGGCTGCAGCACACAACAGGAAAAACAGTGACAGGGGCTCTTGGTTACGCTTTAACGCGCTTAAGCTCACCAACTGCGCCAAAGTGTCCCCGATCTGGTGAGTCCTACTCTAACCATAAAATGCTAGTTTTTATCAGCAGTCTAGTGGGAACTAATCCAAAAACCCAAGAATCAACTAAATGGGAGAAAGGGAAATTAAAAACACCTTACCTTTCACTAGCTACCAAATGAACTCTCTGAACATGTGCAATGCACTCATTTATATGCTTAACTGTGCTAGAGGTGGGCGTGGTTATGCAGGCTCACAAGGAGAAAATTATAATCAATTATCAAGGGGTGAGCAGCACAAACCAACTTTTAATGCAATTTTTTTGCAAAGTATGCACGCAGCAGTGGAGACCCCAATCCCCACAAGAAATATATATAACATACAGAGGGGCTGCAGCACACAACAGGAAAAACAGTGACAGGGGCTCTTGGTTACGCTTTAACGCGCTTAAGCTCACCAACTGCGCCAAAGTGTCCCCGATCTGGTGAGTCCTACTCTAACCATATGATGCTAGTTTTTATCAGCAGTCTAGTGGGAACTAATCCAAAAACCCAAGAGTCAACTAAATGGGAGAAAAGGAAATTAAAAACACCTCACCTTCCACTAGCTACCAAACGAACTCTCTGGACATGTGCAATGCACTCATTTATATGCTTAACTGTGCTAGAGGTGGGCGTGGTTATGCAGGCTCAAATGGGAGAATTATAAACAATTATCAAGGGGTGAGCAGCACAAACCAACTTTTAATGCAATTTTTTTGCAAAGTATGCACGCAGCAGTGGAGACCCCAATCCCCACAAGAAATATATATAACATACAGAGGGGCTGCAGCACACACCAGGAAAAACAGTGACATGGGGCTCTTGGTTACGCTTTAACGCGCTTAAGCTCACCAACTGCGCCAAAGTGTCCCCGATCTGGTGAGTCCTACTCTAACCATATAATGCTAGTTTTTATCAGCAGTCTAGTGGGAACTAATCCAAAAACCCAAGAGTCAACTAAATGGGAGAAAAGAAAATTAAAAACACCTCACCTTCCACTAGCTACCAAACGAACACAATATATCACCATGGTGACAGGTGTTAAATATATGACTTGTGTATATGACTCCAAAAAGTGAATACACTTAAGAAAGAAAGCGAGAAATAATGCAGTCCAATAAACCTAAATAAGGCTATGATGAGAATTCAGGTCCCACAGTATACTCTACATAAGGATGCACACACACCTCCAATCTTGATTGGCCAATGTTTGGCCAATTATACCAATTCTGTGTAGTATGAGAGCTTACCTTAACAACCTGTTTATAGAATATAGAATTCAAAATGAGTGTTGCCCTTCACACTGCATGGAGGTGTAAAGATTGGCTATTAAAAATTAGATGTGTCTATGCACCCTAGAGGTGACCAATAATGATGCAATCCAGCAGTCGATCAGCACGACCGATTGCAGTGATCAAAAGCAATTGATTGGTAATGGGATTGCACCCTTAACTCTTTCACACCAAAAAACACAAAACAATTTGCAATTTGCGATTTTCACTATGTTGGCCTCAATCGAAATGCAGGAAAAATGCAGCAGATCTACGACTGTCTTATTAGTAAACTGGAAATGCGCTCAGCGTTAATGCATTCCCATGATTCTAATTGTAACTTTACTGTACTTGCATTTGAAAAACCGCAAGCCTTTCCTAAAACGCACTTGGTGTAAAAGGGCTCTAGGTTTTTAAGTTTTGCTGAGTAATTAAAGTGTTACAAGTCAGTTCTGCTTTGGCATTTAGCTATGCTCCATCTTCCTCATAAGCTGAAGATGTATGCTGCATGAGCATTTTTTCTATGTACAATTCAGAGACCAATTTTGAAGGACTGCTTGCTTTGCTTGTAGACAGTGTGTCTGCCATTTATTTTCAAGCACCTTCTCTTTTTAATGACCAGGGACACTTAACTGTTCACCATTTTGCACAATAATGTATATAGTAGTGCACAATTGTCTTGAAACTAGAATGGCTTCCACTGCATTCTATTGTAAAATTCACAAAAATTCTTCATCAAGGTGACTCCTCCTCCAGCAAACACATTCACTGTGCGTCAGTACCAGCATTACATTGGTTAATATTACATGTGATGTATCAGGTTAGGTATAAGTTGCTGTAATTTTCTTAAAGGACACCTTAGTCCAGAACCAAATCAGAAATGGACGCCCTGTGTGTGTGTGTGGGGAGGTACGCATAAGCTTACTGCACCTCCCGTGGCCCGGTGTCCATCTCCATTCAGATGTAGCCAGCCCTGTTCACAGGCCCTGGTCAGCGGGGTCGACCCAGGCACATTATGCACCCGGGAGTATGCATGCACTCCCGCGAGAAGATGTACCCAGCGCGCAAGGTCACCTGACCCAGACATAAGCACGCACATGCGCACTCTGTTTTGGACCAAGAAAGGACCATAAATCTTTGGCTCTTATTACTGGGCATCCCACTTGGTCTGAGTAAGGGAAATTCTGAAGTCCTCATGTCGCCATTTGCAGTGGGTTTGTTTGCATTCTAGAGTATCTGTGCGCTGTTGTAAAAAATGCATCCTTCAGTACGTTTCTTAATTGTACCAAGGTGTAGCTCTTGAGTGGACATATCAGAAAGTGCTTTCTATGCATTTTCTGATGTCCTTGTTGGATAGAGCGGAAAAAAAAGTTTGCTAGAAGCAAACAACTAGCAAAATAAGTGGGAGACAACTAGAAAAGGCACAACAATGTTACTCAAAGACTCTGGAATGAAGACCCAAAGACTCTGGAATGACTAGGATAATGTTACTGCTTTACTGCTCTGTCATAAACGTAATGTATTAACTTGAATTTACATTGTAGTGCCTGGTGGTGACGTCATAGACACGCTTACAACATGCTTCTGCTGCCATGATAAATAACCTCTTGCAGGAATGGGTGTGTAAAAAGTCCAGGCATCAGACAAATATAGAAAATAACTTCTTTTTATTTTAACATTTTCTTATTTTCTTCTTGTGCAGAAGCTAGATTTATAGGGTAGCACACTTAAAACCCATTCCATCCCAGGGTCTGTACTCTCTCCCTCCCTGCTATGTATGCGTGTGGTGACAGCTTTATTGCCGCCTGCGTCACCAATATTTGCTGCCATATTGGGTAACGTTTTCATGCGGCAGCGAATACTGGTGACACAGGCAGCAATAAAGCTGAAGACTGCACACACCCAGTAGGGAGGGAGAGACAGGCGCAGGAACGGGCTGGCAGCAGGGGCTGGTTTTAAATATGCCACCTTGTACAATGAAGCTTAAAGGTTTGTGAACCCTTTAACATTTTCTATCAGAGCTGCTCAAATCCGGAATCAGGAGACATAGACAGTTCTATCCGGATATCTCCCAGTTACCTGTGTGGGGTGGGCGGGTCAATCTTACCTGTCTGACGTCTTCTTCGGTCCAAGCGGTGGTCACATGATTACAAACACTTCCGCCTTCCGGGTTGAAGGAGGAAGTGTTTGTAATCACTTGACGCGCGTGGAGCGCATCGTGGGAGGCGCCGGGGGACGGACAAAGAAGACGTCAGACAGGTAAGATTGACCCCCCCGCCCACCCCGCACAGGTTTACTGGGAGATATCCGGATAGCAACTATCCGGATGTCTCCCGGTTCCGGATTTGAGCAGCACTATTTTCTATATTGTGATATGAGTGTGACTTAAACATCATCTGATTTTCAAACAAAACCTAAAAGTAGATGACAAAATTTAGTTAAACAAATTTTACTGTATGTGTACATCCAGTAACATATGTGTGGGTTTTATCCACAGTAACACGTTTAAAACTATAATTTTTTTCCATTTTTTCCTTATTATTCCTGTTAAAATGCATATAGATTAAAATAATTCTCAGAAAAAAAGTATCACCCATAAAAAGCCTACCGGTAATTGGTATAGAAAAAAACAAGATATAGATAATTTTGGTGTGAAAAGTAGTGAAAAAGTTAGTGGCGAATGGATGGGAGGAGTGATGTGAACATTTCTCTGGTCCATAAGGGAAACACTACCTGTGGTGGGCAAGTGGTTAGAAAAAGTGCTGTTACATTCCTTCTGATATTCATGTGGCTCCAGGCAGGATGCCAATGCAGTACAGGTATGCAGTAGGTGATACAGGGCTAGACACTCACACAACAATTCATCCAGCGCACACCCTGCACTCCTTTCCATTTTTTTTTTATTTATTCAGAAATTGGGGATTTGCTATGAAATTCAAAGAAAAAACTATTAATGAAAAGACTTGAGTACATTAGGTACTAACCCTCTGAACTTGCCACCAAGTAAATGTGATCCTACTGGTGCCCCAACCATCACCTTGTTAGTTGAAGATGGAAGTGTAGACAATGGCTGATACCCAATACGTCTGTGATGAAGCCACCTGCTTGCAAATGCTTTCCTGGGCAATAGCTGATTCTACTGCTACTATCAGCAATGGTGTACACCAAACTACACAGCATGGAATTCAGAAATATACTATGTGACCTGCAGACAGTGTCCATCTTTGGTTGTTTTTCCTTCTTACCTTGTTGCATTTATGTCAGTCATCTATGTAATATAAAAACTAGGAAGGGACGCCATTCACAGTGCACTTTGCTACTTGGTAGATGTGATCACTTCTTTATTAAAGGGGAACTTCAGCCTAAACAAACATACTGTAACGGTCGTGTGACCGGGGATGGGGTTCCGCCCTGGGCGGAATGCGTGGACGGATAGTCTATTACAAGCCAGGTCATACACAGGTGATCAGATACAGGTTTAGGGGATCAGACAGGAGGGTAGTCTATTTCAAGCCAGGTCATACACAGGTGATCAGATACAGGTTTAGGGGATCAGATAGGAGGGTAGTCTATTTCAAGCCAGGTCATACACAGGTGATCAGATACAGGTTTAGGGGATCAGACAGGAGGGTAGTCTATTTCAAGCCAGGTCATACACAGGTGATCAGATACAGGTTTAGGGGATCAGATAGGAGGGTAGTCTATTTCAAGCCAGGTCATACACAGGTGATCAGATACAGGTAATGGTTAGAGCACCCAGTGGCTAGCTAGCACCCACGGGGCTGCGAATGAACAATACAGCACGGTGCTCAGCTAGGAACGCCTTCAGGAAGCAACAGAGTACTACCAACAACCACAGAGCTTGCCAGAGACACAGCCAACGTTCAGCAAGCAAACGCTATAACCGGCGTGCGGCCGCGGACCGGAAGTGCTTATATACCCTCCGGCCGCGTCACTTCCAGGTCACCTGCCGCCTGGACGCATAGTTTGTACGCATGTCCGTACGCTTCTGACGCATGGTCGTACGCGTCTGATGCATGGCCGTACGCGTGCGACCCATGCGTCCTCTGAAACGCATGCGTCCGCCCACCGCCGCTGGAGATGCCAATGTGGAACGCAATCCGGAAGTGCCAGGATCATCGCGGGCACGCGGACCAGGTGGTATCATTACACATACTGTCATCAAGTTACATTAGTTATGTTAATTAGGAATAGAATAGATAGGTAATATAATCTCTTACCCACCCTGTTTTAAAAGAACAGGCAAATGTTTGTGATGCATGGGGGCTGCCATCTTTGCCATGGGGGCAGCCATCTTTTTGGTTGAAAGGAGGGGACAAGGAGCAGGAGACAGTTCCAACTGTCCTGTGTCCTGATTACCCCTCCCAGCTGCACATGCTAGGCTTCAAATGTCAAATTCAAAATGTAAAAAAAAAAAAAAAATTGCACCAAAACAGCAGAACTAAAACAAAAACATCAGAAATCCCATCATGCTTTGCACAGCATCAGGGGAAAAACGCCCGAGCAGTTTTCTTCTGTGCAGCTAAAAATAAGGCTTGTAAAAAAGAAACAAAGTTCTGATGCTGTGAAACTGTTAAAGAAACACCAAGCCTTTTCAGTGCTGCTGAGTCGATTTTTAGTCTGGAGGTTCACTTTAAGCCAGTAGGCAACATGGCAATGATAAGATGCCCCTGGATGGATCCTAGTAACCACATGCAGGTGACAGAAGGGATCCAAGCAGATTTTTTTCCCTGCAGTTTGTCCTGGTTTCTAATAGTTGTAAGAACTGCAATTATCCCCCCCCCCCCTTCCCTCTGCCCTTATTTATCCAGCGAAAGGTGTGAATTTAATCAAGTATGACTTCTCTAAACTGTTTGAAGTACAGTGCACTTTCTCACCCCCCCCACTAAAGAAAGCTTTTGTTTGCCCATTGCTACTGCTAATTAAAACAGTCCTTCTCTGCCTGGTCTTTCTGTGGGCGGCAAGCCGCGGAAGTTGATCAATAAAAGCCTCTAACAAACATTTACCATATATTCCGGCGTATAAGACGGCCCCCCAACTTTTCCAGTTAAAATATACAGTTTGGGATATACTCACCATATAAGACTACCCCTCTTCCAATGCACACCAAATAAAAATTAAAAAAAATTCATATACTGGTGCTATATATGAACCGATACTGGTGCTGTACTGTATGTGGTACCCAGTATATAACAGTATATAGGCGATTGACTAGTTGGATTGGTCAACTTTCCCTCTCCCTAAGTGTATTGGTCAGCTCTCCTCGTTTACCTGTTTATCAGAGCGGTATGGAAGAACAGATCGCGCTGTGCCCATAAAACACGCCTCTTTCACCCTTCTTGCCCACCATTGTATCCTATTTACCTCCTTCTCTGCCTCTCAGATCTCGCACATGTGCACCTGTTCCACTTCTCTACAGTCTTCAGCAGCGAGATCTGCGAGTTGGTAATAGGATAGGGTGTATCACCCAGCATCAATGACACCCAGCGTATAAGAGGACCCCTGACTTTTCAGAAGATTTTCAAGGGTTAAAAAGTAGTCTTATACACCAGAATATACAGTAAATGTAAACAGAAGAGGTAAATTTGATTTGTGTTTTTTTTTAGTAATGAGCCACACGTGCATTTTAATGTGCTAATGAGATGCCCTGGGTGCTAAAAATGGTGCTTGGTTCACTTTAAGCCATAGCTCTTTCAGTGAGCCCCCACTGTGTCTGTCTGATGGTCTTCTGCTCAGCAGCACAGAAGGGGGGACAATCTGGCCACTCTCAGTTCAGAGATTTAGATTTAGAAACTACAGTAGATTGGCATTTTTAGCAAACAAAATGCTAGGAAGGAAATAAATATGCATTGTATTTCATTTGAGTTTCTAAAATATTGAGTACTGTCATACTACATTTTGAAAATAAAAATTGTCTGCTTATCCTCATTAGCAGTGAATGAGTGTTAGAGATAATTATACATTTATCTCGCAGCAGTAGGGATTTGTAATTTCTATGGCATTGGATATGATGAGCACTTAGTTTACACAAAAATAACAGATGTAAAAAAGCAAGCGTAGGATGCGTTTGTCACGTCATATTAGTAATCATTAAAGCATCTCTGCAGAGATAAATAGCAGAAAACGATGGTGATTCTACCAGCAGGGCCTACGCCAGGGCTTGTGCAAACTGCAGAGAAGGGAACCAGATGATACACAGGACTCTACAGTGTCAGATAACTAAAGTAAGACTAAAATAATCATTGGGAAATTTAAGCTTTATTGCCGCATCCGCCGCCTCCTTCGCTGTCCCCCCAAACATCAATGTGCCACCACTTAGCCCGTGCATTAAAACCTCCTACCTGTCCGGCTGCCATGAGTACAGCTGCTACTTCTTCCTCATTCGCGCTCCCACGTGGCTGCTGTGCATAAAACGTGGCACGTGTGTGACGTCACACAAGCCCCAGTGTGGCAGAGCGAGTGTATTCAGAAGGAGCAGCTGGACTAGGCGGACGTACAGGTGAGAGGTTTTAATTTGGAGGGACAGCGACCACTAGTTCCGTCGCGTTCATCGCTCATCCTGATATCGCACACAGTTACTGTTGCGCACCTGATTGACCACGTCGGGTTGACATTTTCCAGGTTGCTCAATCGATACAGTCGACTGATTTTGACCCAATTGGGCATGCTTGTTTCAGCATCAATTTTTGTCTGATTTGATAATAATTATTGAAATGTATGCTCAATGCATTGGAATTTGCAACAGCGCTGTTTGAAGAGTGCTGCAGTCCAAACCAAGGTCACACTGCTCACAAACTAGGTTGTGAAGGAGTGACAGGAAATGGGTGGGTTTCACAGTGAATAAAGACCACCCAGCTTCTAATAGTTGTAGCCTGCCACTGAACTTCAATAGTGATGTAGGGGAGGTTCTGGGGCAGATGCAACAAAAAGTGGTGCTTTGGGGCAAGAGCATGCAAATGTTCTGCTTGTATGCACATGTCTACTTTGCTTAAAGTGAACCAGAGACTAAGCACCCTCGTCTATTTTACCATATATATCAGTGGGAACATTAGAGAAAACACCTACCCTGCTCTCTGCTTCATCCTTCACTGCTTAGCCTGCTTATTATCAGCCCTGATAAAATCCCCGACTGAGCATTTAGTCTGGCTTTGCTCAGGAATCATTATAGCTGAGTCATTATAGCAGAACCAGAAGGGGGCAGGCTTGGGCTTGAAAAGACATCAGAGAAGACAGACTCAGCTATAATGATTCCTGAGCAAAGCCAGGCTGACTGCTCAGTCTGGGATTTTATCAGGGCTGATAACAAGCAGGCTAAGCAGTGAAGAATGAAACAGAGAGCAGGGTAGGTGTTTTCTCTTATGTTCCCACTGATATATATGTTAAAATACATGAGGGTGCTTTGTCTCTGGTATGCTGATGGTATGTGTAAACTGTTGCTTCAAACCCCATCCCTGGCATGCATGAGCTGGTGCTGAAGGCACTAGCTCTATTACCATTGTGATATGAAGATAGGACCCAGTGAGAGGGTGCAAGGCTTTGGCAGAGTGTATCTCACTCACTATACATTTATAAACTATCCCTCTGCCTAGGTAGTGGAAGGAAAAGTGTACAGTGTTGCAGTGTGAAATGTTGTTAAACCTCAAAAAGGTCAATGGACTTTGAAGCACCGAAAACAACCAGGTATCCATGCTAAAGGTGACCATTAATACATTGATTCATATATCCCAAATGCGAACGAATATTATATTAAATCGTTCCGTTGATCTGAATATCAGAACAATTCTTTCAGTCTAATCAGATTGCTTATATTTTTTTCCTCCGTTGGTGTGCCAAATGATTGTTTTAGATCGATTGCAACAATCAGATGGTCGATCGTTCGGTAAATTGAATTGTTAATGAGCACCTTAAGGGTGGCCACTAATGATCCAATCTTTTTCATCCAATCTTACCATTTCTATGTACTCCTACAGATCCTTTCATCTATAGGAATAAAGGACCTCTCTCCTGGATATCTTCCTACCTCTCTGTTTCTTATTCAGATCAGGCCTCCTCTTCACATCCTCTGTCTGTAGGGGTACCTCAAGGCTCTGTCCTCGGTCTCCTCCTCTTCTCCATCTACATGCACGGTCTTGGTAACTTAATCAGCTCATTTGGTTTCCAATACCACCTATATGCAGACGATACACAACTGTACCTCTCGGCCCCAGACCTTAACTCCCTCCTCACACGGGTTCCCGACTGCCTGTCCGCTATTTCCTCTTTCATGTCCTCTCGCTTCTTAAAACTTAATATGAATAAAACTGAACTAATAGTCTTTTCACCATCCCTGCCCACCCCTTTGCCTGATATTACAATAAATGTTAACAACACATCTATAACATCAGTTCCCAAAGCACGGTGCTTGGGGGTAATATTTGATTCTTCTCTCTCATTTACTCCTCACATTAACTCCCTAACCAGCTCCTGCCATTTCCAACTGAAAAACATAGCACGTATCCGACCTTTTCTCTCCCATGACACAACCAAAATGTTAGTACATGCTCTTATTATATCTCGATTGGACTATTGCAATATATTGCTTGGTGGACTTCCAAATAACCGACTAACACCGCTCAATTCTGTACTGAACTCTGCTGCTCGACTCATTCATCTCTCCTCTTGCTCTTCCTATGCTAACCCTCTCTGTCAAGCTCTTCACTGGCTACCAATTAATGAAAGGATTCAGTTCAAACTCTTAACCCTAACCTACAAAGCTCTCCACAATCTCTCTCCCCTGTACATCTCCTCACTAGTCTCCAGATACCAACCCAACCGCAATCTCAGATCTGCACATGAGCTTCTTCTATCCTCTTCTACAATTACCTCCTCACATTCACGTGTACAAGACTTCTCACGTGCCTCACCCCTCCTCTGGAATGCCCTTCCACAACACATCCGCCACTCTCCCACCTTTGAAATCTTTAAACGCTCCCTCAAAACCCATCTTTTCCGACAAGCATATTCTCTAGCTTAGGCCATGCACCCACTAAATAACCTAATTACGCACTGCCTGTACATATACTGTATACATCCCCACCTCTTGTTTCCACCCCATTCCTTTAGATTGTAAGCTCGCAAGGGCAGGGCTCTCACCCTTTTGTGTCATGGACTGTTATTAATTGAATTGCTTGCACACTGTTAGACATTTATACATTTTAGTCATTTAGTAATCAGCAGTGCTGTATCTTGTATCAGTGTTCATATTTGATGTATATCATTGTCTGTATCATTATGTATCCCTTGTTTGTTTTCTTACATTGTACAGCGCCACGGAATATGTTGGCGCTTTATAAATAAATAATAATAATAATAAATAAGGGACTGCCTATAGTATCTATTCAAGTATATTCTCTCAGTTTACTCTTCTACTACATAGATTTGGTAAGATTGGATGAAAAAGATTGGATCGTTAGTGGCCACCAGGTTGGAGAAGCTGGTAGATTATGGGTAGCTAAAGGCACCCCAGAACTTTAGCTGGAAAGGCTAACAAGCTTGAGTATATTGGATTGGAGACCTATTGGCCTTGAATTATGGATCAAAGCATGTGAAGCCCCTCTCTTGTTTATGGATGTTCAGTAATATTTGTTGTGCTAATTTAGGGATGATCAATGAGACGCAAATATTTCCAAGTGTATGCAAATGTATGTAAATATATGCAGCTTGAAAATGGACCAATCAGTTTAAACCTGGGTGGGACTTGATTGGTCCATTTTCAAGCTGCATATATTTGCATAAATAAACTCAGAAATATAATATCTCATTGATCATCCTTATTTGTTATACTGTGCTGTGTGTATATGTGCTGTATGTACATATGTGTCGAGTAGTGGGGTAAACTACCTACCCTTCCTCCACCTGATACAGGATCCAAGCCTCCAAACCTGGTGTTATTATGACTTGCTAGGGGTGGGGGGTGCGAGTAATTCCTATTTTTAGGGCGTTCAAATACATCTATTTATACTGAGAGTCTGACACTCGTGACATACAGTGACAGTATTGCACTACTTAAAAACACCTACCTCTATACCTCTGCACCTTGGATTCCTAAAATCCTGTAATACAAAGGGCTGTGGTATACATTACCACTAAGTACCAGATTCTTAATAGCAAGTGAGCAGGATGTATATGCAATACAGTGTACAGTAGGAGCACTACTGATCACTCTGTGCACTATTGTTTTTTAGTTTTAGTTTTACATATACAGGCAGAAACACACTGCAGACCACTTTTGGATGCATTTTAGTTTTTTAAAGAGGAACTCCAGTGTAAATATTGGAATAAAAAAGTGCTTAATTTTCACAATAATTATGTATAAATGATTTAGTCAGTGTTTGCCCATTGTAAAATCTTTCCTCCCCCTGATTTACATTCAGACATTTATCACATGGTGACATTTTTACTGCTGGCAGGTGATGCCACTGGAAGGAGATGCTGCTTGCTTTTTTGGCAGTTGGAAAAAGCTGTTATTTGCTACAATGCAACAAGGCTCCCACAGTGTAATGCCAGGACCTCAGAGCTGTGAGGCGCTGACATCACACTGTGGGAGGAGTTTCACCACAAAATCAGCCATACAGAGCCCCCTGATGATCGGTTTGAGAAAAAGAATATATTTCTCATGGGAAAGGGGGTATCAGCTACTGATTGGGATGAAGTTCAATTCTTGGTTATGGTTTCTCTTTAAAACACACTATTACTGACTTGCATTAACCTCCTTGGCGGTATGGACGAGCTCAGCTCGTCCATGACCGCTGGAGGGCGCCTCTCAGGCCCCACTGGGCCGATTTTCACAATTTTTTTTAAAACACGCAGCAAGAACTTTGCTTGCTGCGTGTTGGTCCCGATCGCCGCCACTGCGCCGCTATCCGCCGCGTAACCGCCGCCCCCCCGCCGAGACCCCTGCGCAGCCTGGCCAATCAGTGCTAGGCAGCGCTGAGGGGTGGATCGGGACTCCGTCTGATGTCACCGCGATCGTTGTCATGGCGACGGGATATCCTCACGTGGGTACGCGCCGGCGGCGATCGAAGTTACGCGCCGGACGCCGCAGGGAGGGGGGTATCATGTAGCTAGCGCTAGGCTAGCTACATGATTTAAAAAAAAAAAAATTTAAAAACTGCTGCGCCGCCACCCTGGATCAGGTAATAGAGCGTCAGGGTGGTTAAAGAGCGTTAAAATCACGGAAAATTGCAACGATCGCGATTTTTCAAAAATTGTGATTACTGCGATTTTGCAGCAATTTACAGCAATTTGAATGCAAGTCAATGGGGCCATGTTTTTTTTTAAAAAAAGGATCAAAAAGTGTTCTGCAGTGTGTCTCAGCCCAAGAGAAACATATATGAGGTGCATTTTCTAATGTGTAGTGTTTTTTATATCAAAATGTAATAGGGATGGTTTAGGGTAACCAGGGGCCCATAGCAAAAATGAATGTGGGACCCCTTACATTTCAACAACAACAAAAATAAAACATTTGTAAAGCAATTTTCTTCCATAGGACCAAAGGGGGGAAAAGTTGTGATCATAAATGCCCTACTAAACATGTGGCTTTTACGTTTGGATTTAAAAGCCTCCAGGTTTGGAGTTGTCTTGATTGGGTGTGGGAAGGCATTTCAAAGGGTAGGGGCAGCATGACAGAAGGCTCCGGCTCCAGAGATTTTGAGTTGGACTCTAGGGGTACTCAAATTATTTGATCCTGTTGCTCTGAGTTTGTGAGAAGTGTGACACAGCTGTAACAAATTTCCATGCTGTACTGAGAGTAACAGTGTAACCTCTACAGTCTCTCTCTTGTGGGGCCCCTAAGGAGCTTGTGGTCCTGGGCAACTGCCCAGTTTGACCCTATGGAATCACCAGTCCTGCAAGTAAAGGTGTCATAAGCTAACTAATTTAAAATACAGAAATTGTCTGCATGACCATTTGAATCAAAAGACTAATCTAAGAGATTATCAATATTGGCGGCAGTTAATAGCATGTAAACCTGAATGATCAATCAGCAATGTAATTTGCTCTATGCACAGAACATTATCTGTCAACAACATATCACTGTCTGCAGACACAGAGTTTAGTTCCCTAAGAGCTCGACAAATGCATTAACAACATATTTATTAAAAGGTATAGCTAAAATGCATGCAAGGAGCTGATAAATGAACCAGCAGTGGGTCAAAGCCATATGTTGAGCCTAAACTATATTTAGCTGCTCTGAAGAATAAATAATGACACATCTGCCACTTGTAAATAGAGAAAAGAAAAAGCCACTCAACTAATCAGAGAATAGTTGATATATGAGAATAACAGCATTTCGCACTTGTCCTCCGACCAGTTCCCATTTGTAGACACCTGATGACGTCTGTTGTTCTGTATGTCAGGAAGCTGTGATTCTGCGCTGATAAAACATTATCTCTTGCACTGCTCATCCTGTGAGCACACAAGTAAATGGCCCCTGCAATGGACACGCTATCTTTCACATTGGCCATGCATTTCTTGAAACCTTCGTAGACGGCGTGGGTGGAGAACACTAGGTAAGATGTGCAGTGAAACTAGAATTTAATTGCATGAAGCTGAACAATGCTGTGCTGTCCGGTAACCTTTTAGGCAATACTTTATTAAGCCAGTTCTAGTATGTACCCGAACAGTGCAGATCATTTTCTGGTTGGATGAAGCTGGACTGTTCTAGGCATAGACATACCAAGCAGATGCCTGGGTTGACACCTGCCAAAGGGGGCACCACCAAGCTATTCTTAGCATATTGTGCTTTATGGAATTTATATACAACTGCTAGTTTCATTAAGACAGGGATGCATGGGTATTTTAACGGAAGCAGGAAATATGGGCGCATGAGGCAGGTGGACAAAAAGGGGGAAGCAGGAAATTTGGGCGCATGAGGCAGGTGGACAAGAAGGGCGCCGCCATTCACTCCCATAATAAATATCATTTAATGGGCGCCCAACAGGAAAAAAGGGCGCCAGAGAAAAATAACGTTTTACAAGCGGCGCCCGGAGACTTTTAATGTTTTATAACTGCTTCTCATGATTACACATTATTTAATGATTTATCATTTTTTTTCAACATTATTTTTAAACGAAAAACAGTACAATATTTTTTAAAAACATTATTTTTAAACGAAAAACAGCACAATATTTTTTTAAAACGTTATTAATGCTTATCACAGGGGGGTCTTAGGTTTAGGCACCACCAGGGGGGTCTTAGGTTTAGGCACCACCAGGGGGGTCTTAGGTTTAGGCACCACCAGGGGGGTCTTAGGTTTAGGCACCACCAGGGGGGTCTTAGGGTTAGGCACCACCAGGGGGGTCTTAGGGTTAGGCACCACCAGGGGGGTCTTAGGTTTAGGCACCACCAGGGGGGGTCTTAGGTATGGGCACCACCAGGGGGGTCTTAGGTTTAGGCACCACCAGAGGGTCTTAGGTTTAGGCACCACCAGGGGGTCTTAGGTTTAGGCACCACCAGGGGGGTCTTAGGTTTAGGCACCACCAGGGGGGGTCTAGGGGTTAGGGATAGGTACAGGGAGGGTTCTGTGTGAGAGTAGGGTTAAGCATAGTTTCAGTAACATTCTTATTAATCTTTTATAAAACGTTATTATACATTTCACTTTTTAAACAGGGAAGATTAACGTTTTTACAATTCCCGATTTCATACACATTATTTAATGATTTATAACTTTATAAAACATTATTTTTAAACGAAACATAGCACAATTTTATTTTAAACGTTATACATGCTTATCGTTTAAAACCCTGCGCCCTTTTTTCCCGGCGCCCTTTTTTAATGTACGCTATTTTAACACCTAACTGAACACTGCTGATTAGTATAACAAAGGAGATCTGAATAGCATAAAATAGCATAAAACATTTTTTTTGGAGCCAGCACTATGATTTTCATTGGCTAGAGGTACCTAGAAGTACGGCGACTGAAAACTGGTCCGTGCAGGGTGACATTGGTGAGCGCCATTTCTTTACCCAGAACTCTCTAGTCCTTAAGGAGCCAGAGACTTCTGGTACTGAAGTTATTCAAGAAATTGTAAAGCAAAATGAAAGAAAAAAAAATAAGCTTGCAGTAGCTCAAGCCTCGGTGGGACACTATCCATTTGAGGATAGTGTTAAGTAGAGACAGTGGGCGGTGTTCTGGAATCGAACAAGAAAAATGCAGAGGAAGAACAGAAGAATGTGGATTCTAATAAAATACTCTTAAAGGGAACCTAAAGTGAGAGGGATATGGAAGCTGCCATATTTATTTCCTTTTGCACTACTGTTGATCGTTTTGGCCTCAGTAGTGTCTAAATCACACACCTATTATTATATAGTATTTATATAGCACTGTCATCTTCTGCAGCACTGTACAGAGTATATTGTCACTTAACTGTCCCTCAGAGAGGCTAACAATCTAATCCCTACCATAGTCATATGTCTATGTATGCATTGTGTAGTGTATGTATATATCGTAGTCTAGGGGCAATTTTAGGGGGCAGTCAATAAACTTGACAATGAAACAAGCATGCAGCTAATCTAGTCAGATTTCTGTCAGAAACACATGATCTGCATGTTTGTTCAGGGTCTATGGTTTAGAGTATTAGAGGCAGAGGATCAGCAGGACAGACAGGCAATCTGCAAAAGGAAATAAAATAAGTTCATTTCACTCTCATGTCAGGTGTGCTTTAAAGCAGGAATATGTGTTATTTTTCATTAAACTATTTTTATGGTGTAATATTTTTTTTTATTTACATTTTAAACCATTGTGTAAAGGAAAGGTATTATTTAGGAAGTGACTTTATAACACCAATACAACCATGCATGCTATTACTCCAGCATGCTTTTTTTGAGCAGATAAAAAAAAGGGGATGAGTCCCATGTCCATCGCCACATGAACATTGACTGTACTTTGCAATTAACCATTCTAGATTTGAAAACCATATATGTCCATATTGGTCAGGCAGTGTTACCTGAAACTTGCTCTCTTTCTTATTCATACCATAAAAATACAAGAATATCTTATGAGTAGAAAAATGTATCAGGAAAACAGTGCTGAATATGAGCATAACATTTCAATAGTTAAAAAAAAGTACAGCAAGAACAAAATGATTCAATATTCAATAGATAGATTTAGTAAATGATTTTTTAAAGTGTACCCAAGGCGGTTTTTAATAATAAAAAAAAGGGACACAGAGGAATGTTCCAATTTAAAAAACATGCCTCTGTGTGCCCTCCAGGCTGCTGACAGGACCCCCCCCGTGCCATGCTAGCCCCCCTGCATCTAGTGACAAGGAGCTTGTCGCAGAGTAATGGGGAAGGGATGTCTACTGCAGTAGAAGAGGAATTTCCTAAATAATGCAACAGTTTTCTTAAAGAGAAAACGTGACCAAGAATGGAACTTTATCCCATTCTTGGTCACGGTTTCTATTCCTTTTCTCAATCTGATCATCAGGGGGCTCTGTATGGCTGATATTGTGGTGAAACCCCTCCCACAAGAAACTCTGAGGACCATGATCCTGGCAGTTTCCTGTCTGTGAACCTTGTTGCATTGTGGGAAATAGCTGTTTACAGCTGTTTCCAACTGCCAAAAAACAAGCAGCAGCTACATCACCTGCCAGCTGTAAAAATGTCACCATGTGATAAATGTCAAAATGTAAATCAGGGAGAAGAAAGATTTTTCAATCGGCAAACACTGACTTAGGCTCCCTGCACACTGCAAATCCGTTTTCCGATTCCGATTCCGTTTCCGATTCCGTTTCCGATTTTCCCTGAATACATTCAACAGAAAAACGGATCAAAAAACACAGCATGCAGTAAAGATTAAAAATCTGAATCGGAATCAGATGTAAAAACAGATTAAAAAGCGGAATAGGAATCGGAAATGTATGCAGTGTGCAAGAGGCCTAAATCATTTATACATAATTATGGTAAAAATGAAGCACTTTTTTTAATACATTATTTTCACTGGAGTTCCTCTTTAAGTATATAAGGTTCAGGTTGAGGTTTACTTTAATACTGTAAATTATAATACTGTTTGTTATTAAATTTATTTTAAACCAGTGTCTCAACATGGGCTTTCATTAACCAACTGTCAGCAAATTGATCTACTAGTTTTGGCTTAATTTCATTCATTTCCAGGGTCGGTGGAAACTTTCACAGTTTTTTTTGCTCACCGGTATTTCTCATATCCTACTGATGGTTTGATGTCAAGCTATATAACATATAACCGTCTATAAAATCAGCTCAGTTAATCACAATGTGCTTGTCATTACTCGGCTCTGAATGTCCTAATGTTTGCATTGCTCCTACTGTATATTTCCTATGGGTTATTTCAATATCCTGCTGTGATAGGAAGCTCAAACAAGATAGTGGGAAAACAGTCTACGTGAAGACAATAAGCTGGTGTCATGTCTTTTTCTTCTAGATGTAAAAGCAATAAAGATGAAGGCGTCAAGCACTAGTCAACATCTCCTGAAGCTTTTGCTTCTGCTGGTCCTTACCATACTCCAGGTGGAATCAAAAGGTAATGTGAAAGAACTCTTATTTTATTGATACTTCAAACTGGAACTGCATATGTGTGTTAACAGTTAACAGTTGGGGGCCATAATTGCATTATGTAACCCTGGAAAATTGTACACTATGTCTATGTTAAAATTTGTCAGCTGTCACATATTTAATGTAATGCATTTGTTTGCATTCATTGTATTTTAACCCTACAAATCAAAAATAATAATGATCGCATTGCTTTACATGGGCTGTCAGTGCTAAATAAGTGATTACTTTCTATGCCGTCGGCAGATAATATCCTTGGCGGAAGCATAGCCTGTAGGGATACTCATTTGGATTTCACGGAATTGAAATTTGGAAATCAGAAAATGGAAATCCGAATTCTGCGGAAATCTGATTTACCCCAACTCTGTCATTTTAGCCCAAATACAGAACTCAGAAGCGTTAGACCAATCAGAGAATGCTGAATTTTCCTGCAAAATTTAAATTTTAGACCAAGACTGATTTGCAGCATTTCTGAAATTCATTTTTCCGATTTTAGGTCTTTATTTATTTTTTTCATTTTTTGCATTCTCTGATGCAAGAAATGACTGATAAAACACTCCTGGAAAATCAGAAATCAAAATTTCTACGATATCAGAAATAGGCATTTCCGACCATGCCTAATAGCTTGCAATATTAAAGAGACTATATATGGTCAAAAATTACTTAGTGGGCATGCCGTGTATTCATGTAAGGTTATGCTGACTTCTGTGGTCTTTTCTGTATAACTCACTTTCAGAGTTGCTCCGTGCCCCCTTGCAGCCAAGTGCTGTGGTGCTATTGTGGCACTCTGCATCTCCGATACAGAGAGTGCCAAAACACTTGAATGGAAGGCGGCGTGGCTAGCCCCCAGAAGTAGCCACATGGGCATTTATCTCTTGACTTGGCAAGCACATATCAGTAAGTAAGGTAAGTGTTAGATGGAGGAAGATTAGTATTAGGTATAGTGAAGGAAGGTTAGTGTTTGGTGTAGTGGAAGGAAGATTAGTAGGGGCAATGAGGTTAGTATTAGAAGTAGCAGCAACTCCTCTACTATTAGGAGTGCTAGTGTTTGGTGTAGAGCTAGAAGGAGGGTCAATATTAGGTGTAGAGGGAGTAGGATGCTTAATGTGAGATAAGGGATTATGGGATGAGTTTGTTGTCAGCATTATTTTAACAACAGTATAAGATTGGTAATATTAAAGTATAGCCGAGGCAAAGCTTGGGTCAAAAATCAGATACTTACCTAAGAAGACGGAAGCCTCTGGATCCTCCAGAGGCTTCCCTTGTCCTCCTCACCATGTCACCTGCCCTCTGAAAGATCTGGTCCAAGCTCCTCTTTGTGCATGAGCGTGGCCGTGTTGCACCCGCATGACCACCATGGCCATGCCTGCACTGTAGCACGGAGCCACTAGTGCACAAGCAGCTCTGGCATACTGCGCATGTGGCTGCCCTCGCTTGTACATAAATAGGAGCATCGTCCGGATCTGAAATCTGACAAGCTCTTGTCAGATTTCTATTTGGGATTCGAGGCTCTTTACGGGCGGCAAGCGATACACCCAGGAGGACCGGAGCTGTGGCGAGGATTAGTAGAAATGGATTTTATTTGTCGCATCGTGAGTCCTGCATCTGAGCTAAATGTATTCCAGTACTAAAGATTTGTATATATAAAAAAATCTCGTAGGCCCTTATTCAATTAACTTTTCTCTTGAGTTTTCTCACAGGAGTTTTTTTTACACCATATTAATAAAATCATTTTAAAGCCCCCTCCTAGCAAGGGAATACTCAAAATAAACTTTTTTTTACCTGCTTTTTTTGTTACCAGGTGCTAAAAGTTATTTTGTAGATAAGATGCAGAATTATCTACTTGCAGAGTATTTAGGAAAAAAGTAAATGGAATAAGAGCCATAGTGTAAATGAGGTCTAAAGGAGGTCAGATACTTATTGATTTCTCCCATCGATTTTCAGATGATTCAATCATTTAAATCATATCAGCTAAAAATCAATTCAGCGGGTGGCCCGATCAATCGATTTTCAGCCGAAATTCATCAAATACGTTGGTCGGGCCAGACGGAAAATGTAGATCTATCATTGGTGTGTCAGGAGTGGTGGCAGATTGACAGCCTATAGCATTGCACTGTATCAAACAGTGAAAAGCTGCAGTTCGATAGATTTTTAATAGATTTCAATGTGAAATCTATTGAACATCTCTTTCTATTGTGTGTCACATATCAGATTGGATTCCTCTCAGATTTGATCTTACAGGCATCTGGAATCTATCTGATGGTTTTATCTGATGGCCATCTATAAGTGTATGGCCACCTCAAAGGACAACTGAAGTGAGAAGAATATGGAGGCTGCCATATTTAGTTCCTTTTAAACAATACCAGTTGCCTGACAGTCCTGCTGATGAGTTTGTGCAAATGTGGACAGAGGCGCCAGGCAGGTAAAAATGATCTAAAAACAACTAAAAAGGAGGAGTACAGGTGGGCTTACCTCCTGAAATGATGGACAATCGAGATTGTTCAAATCGCAAATAACAATTTATTTTGGCACTTCGCAACGCGTTTCGCAGGTATAACCCGCTTCATCAGGCAAGGAGTACAAGCTCAAAAAGGTCCAATAGTGGAAATGCGCCTCTGCACGGAGGCACATTGCCACTATTGTAACTTTAGACTAGTTCCCGGGTGTCGAGACCAAGGACCTCACACCTCAGACTAGGATTGTGCGTATTGATATTTGTTATGACCTCTGGCTCTGTTGACCTCTCTCTTGCTGTCTGATTCGGTACCTCCGCCCATCTGTCTACCTGTTGCCAACCTTGCCTGTACCCGGTTACCGAATCAGCCTTCTGTCTGACCCTTCTGGCTGTCACTCATCCCTTGAGTGATCAGTCTTACTGTACTACTCGTGACTCTAACCCTCCAGGTGTAAATTAGCTGCAAAGGCTACCTGCTCCTCAGGAAGTCCTTCTTGCAGTTCAGTCAGGGGGCTCTACCCCATAGGAGTCCACTGGCTGCAGTACAGTCTGATTCCCAATCCATCAGGGAATCCTTGGCTGCAGTACAGTCTGATTCCCAATCTATCAGGGAATCCTTGGCTGCAGTACAGTCTGTCTCTCCTCAGCTTGAGGATGTCAGCTAGAGTACCGCCAGTGGCCACCTGCACCTCAGGGGTCCACTGGCTGCAGTAGAGTCTGTATCTCCCACTCCTCGGGAGATAACCTTTCTTACTGTTGCACCAAACACTTTACCACATTAGGTGTCCTGTGTCAAGCTATACTGGTATTATTGGTGATTCTGCAGATCACACATAATCGGGTATAGCATCTGTATTGTTGGTGATACTGCAGATCACCAATAATCAGAAATTCTCTGTGTGCTGACACCAATCGTTACAGAACGGCAGACCAAACATTATGGACGCACTGTATAGTCAGGTTGATGTCCTGACCACCGCGGTAAACAATTTTATCGGGGTGATCAATAACCAACAGACTCAGATCCATCAACTATCTGGGGCTATTCAGGAACTTCAATTGACTATAAATACAGTGCGATCCCATCCAGTCACGGACATTCGCATGTCCGTACCTGAAAAATTTTCTGGCCATAGATCTGACTTTCGGAATTTCAGAAATCGGTTACTGTCTTATTTTGAGTTGAGGCCTACCTTGTAAGGAACTGAGTGTCAAAGGGTAACTTTCATAAAGACCCTGTTGTCAGGTGATTCCCAAACATGGGCATATAGCCTGCATGCAGAGCATGAGGCGTTATCATCAGTTCAGGAATTTTTTAAGGCCATGGCTAATATATATGATGATCCGGATATTGCTTCCACTGCTGAAAAGAAGCTCAAGATGCTCAGGCAGGGTCGTAAATCGGTTGAGGGTTACGTCGCTGAGTTTAGGAAGTGGGCTGTGTCAGCTAGATGGGGAGCATATGCATTATTAGACTGTTTTTTGGCAGGATTGTCGGATGCAATCCAGGATGTGATGATAGGTCATCCTGAACCCAAATCTGTCGACGAGGCAATTTATTTGGCCGTGCAGATAGATCGCCGCTTGCGCTACCAGAAACAGATTCGTGGTAGGAATGCTATAAGGTCTGTCTCATACGACTCTTCTCTACCTTCGTCACCTCCAGACGAGCCAATGCAAATCGGATACTCGGGGCTGAGACAAGTGAAAAAGATTCACAGAAGGTCAGGGAAACTTGGTCTATATGGTACTGAAGGGGGCCAGGTTGTCCAGATTTGTCCTGAAAAGCCAGGAGATTGCTGCCGCCTAGGGGTAGTCAGAGGTCATACCATAGGCGAGTGGTCTTTATCTCTAAACAATAATCGTCTGCTCCCTCCCTGCTCCATTACATGGGAGGGTCAGACGAGTTCCGCAGAAGCCTTTGTAGACTCCGGTTCTGCAGCTAACTTCATAGATTATGATTTCGTAAAAAAATTGGGGATTCCCTTATTCCCACTAGATCGGCAGATTCTGGTCACTGCAGTAGATGACTCTCCAGAGTAGTCAACCTCATTTCCAAACCCCCTTATTGTTGTGTAGTTTAGGGGTATTACATAAAGAGAGAGAAATTACAGTTCCTGGTTCTGCCAATGGTAACCTCTACCGTTGTTCTTGGTATGCCCTGGTTGCAACTCCACTCTCCTCAGATTGACTGGGCTTCAGGTCAACTACAGAGATGGTCAGCCCATTTTTTATCAGCGTTTGGGGAGAGTTGCTGTTTACCAAGATACAGGTCGGAGGAGTGGCAGTGCAGTGTGCGGAATTTGCTGACGAACTCTGTTCTTCCCGGTCACCTGTTACACATATACCAGGTAGTAAAAATATCAAAGCAGACGCTCTATCTAGGTGTTTGGAGCCTAAGACCATTCTACCTCAGAAGGTGGTCTTGGCAGCTACTGAGACCTGGGAGGACTGGGTGGCTACTCGGGGGCCCTTACCAACGACATATTCCAGAAGGTAAGCCATCTCATCAGGCGCCAGTGGGTACATTGCAATCCCTACCAGTGCCAAATAAACCTTGGACTCAGAAAAAACAGGCAGACAAGAGACGGTCTGTAGAGTGGAAGTTTTCCCCGGGGGACATGGTGTGGGTATCTACTCGACATTTGGCGTTGAAACAACCGTCACCTAAACTGGGACCTAGATTTATAGGACCATATCCAGTGCTCAGAAAGATTAATAATGTCACTTATGCGATTGATCTCCCAGCCAGCATGAGAGGTGTGAGATCGTTCCATGTGTCTCTGTTGAAGCCGGCAGTGCACGTGGGTTCCTCTCCCTCCCCCCCTGTGATGGTTGACGACCAACCGGAGTATGAGATCGAGAAGATTCTAGATTCTCGCGTAGTGCAGAATTCTGTGCAGTGTCTGGTCCACTGGAAGGGGTATGGTCTGGAGGAGAGAACTGTTGCATGCATGCGGAAGAATTAAAGAAAGAGTTTCATGACTTGCACCCTGAGAGGCCGAGTGGGAAGTGTCTGGAGCCCACTCCTCGGGGGAGGGGGGGGGGTACTATAATGAATAGCGGAGATGCCGCCACATGGGCAAGTGGTAGGGCGGCTATCTCCGCGTTCCAGCCGGCGGCCTCTGCCGTGCGGCTACATGCTGCTGGTTCGCCTGGTCCTTCTAGTGCACAACACAGGTGGAGAGCTACGCGCGCACGGACCTTTATGTCAGTAGAAGGGAAGTCAGCTGATCAGGCCGGTCAGCTGACTCCGGCTGTGCTCCGGATTGGCTGAGTGGCTGGGGCGGGGCTGGTGAGAGCTCTGCGTACTTATAGGACTTGCTTGTCAGTTGCAGGTTGTCTGCCGTTGCGAATACTAACGTGTGAGCACTCAGACCTCAGTCAGATCCTACAGTGTGTTTGTAACGATTGTGGAATTCTCTCCCTGCGCACAGGATGTGCGTTGACACTGCGGAAATCCTCCACAAGCGTATAATTTGAGAGAACCCAGCAAAAGGTGCAACGCACCTGTAGAGGGAAATTCCCCTCGGCAGATGGAGCTGTGGAGCGCAGAGGAACAGATCCTCTGCCCTGCCACAGACGCCAGACAGGAATTGTATGAAGGGAAGAAACTCAGGGCAAGATAGCCCTGAAAGAGAGAGAGCAAAGCGGCAGAGGGTATGTGTGTCCACCAATCTAGTCGCCACCCTGCGACGATGAACATACAACAATGAAGATCAGGTGAGAAGGCAATCGCAAGAGATGGCGATTATTAACAGCAACACAAGACCGAATAAGCACAGATGAGGAATGTATGTATGTCCACCAATCTAGCCGCTAACCTGCGACGGTGGACACACAACAGAGGAAACCAAGTGAGAACGCAATCGCAAGAGAAGCGATTGCGAATGAGAATAAGCACAGAGACAGAATGTATGTATGTGCACCAATCTAGTCACCAACCCGCGACGATGCACACACAACAGCAGACACAAAGTAGGAACGCAATCGCAGGAGAGGCGATTGCCAGAGGTGACACAGGGTTTAAGTAAGACAGGGCACGAGAGTAGCAAAGGCACAGCAAATCATACAATGAGAAGATAAGGAAAATAACAAACGCTAACTAAACGCGAACACCGCACTCATTCGCAACAGCGAACGCGTTTACATCGCGGTCTCCGCGTGTTAAGCACAACAGAGACAAGCACGCCTAACTAACCCCCGCCACACAAACACGAAACAGAGAACACGAGCGCTTGCTTAACGGTTACCTCACCGGGCCTACAGCAAGCATTCGCATCAGACAAGACAGACAGACGGACGGGAAGTAGGATAGGAAAGATCCACTGCTCTTTCCGCCAGAGCGAGTGCGATCCAGGTAAAGTAATAGAGCTAGCAGGATCCACTGCTCTTACTGCCAGAGCGAGTGCGATCCAAGTATAGAAGCAGAGTTAGCAGGATCCACTTAGAGATGAGCGTAATGACCTAATTACGATTTTGCGAAATTTCGCGTAATTAGTGTAATTACGATTATGGCCGTAAGTACATAATCGTAATGAAGAAGGATTTCGCGAAATTTCGCGTAAGCGTAATTTTCGCGTAATTTTCGCATTACAGTCGTATCATGCCGTAATTTCGCATTAAACGCTACCGTAATTTCGCGTTAAACCGTAACGCTCCGTATAATATAAAAAAGCCGCCGACTTTAAGGGTTAATAGCAAAGCCCCCTTAAATGCTAAGAGCCTCAAATTTGGAGAATATATTAAGGAGATCAGGAGGAATAAGAGGAAAAAATTTTTTTTCAAAAAGACCTTATAGTTTTTGAGAAAATCGATGTTAAAGTTTCAAAGGAAAAATGTAAACATTTAAAAACCCGCCGACTTTAACGGTTAATAGCAAAGCCTGCTTAAAGTTTAGGAACACCAAATTCCCAGGGTATATTAAGGGGATCAGTGGGAATAAGAGGAAAAATTTTTTTTTTAAAAAGACCTTATAGTTTTTGAGAAAATCGATTTTTAAGTTTCAAGGGCGAAAATGTCTTTTAAATGCGGAAAATGTCAGTTTTTTTTGCACAGGTAACAATAGTGTATTATTTTCATAGATTCCCCCAAGTGGGAAGAGTTTTACTTACTTCGTTCTGAGTGTGGGAAATATTAAAAAAAAAAACGACGTGGGGTCCCCCCTCCCAGACCTCTTTAACCCCTTGTCCCCCATGCAGGCTGGGATAGCCAGAATGCGGAGCACCGGCCGCGTGGGGCTCCGCACCCTGACTATACCAGCCCGCATGGTCCATGGATTGGGGGGTCTCGGAAGGGGAGGGGCAGCCAAGCTTTCCCCTCCCCCTCCGAGCCCTTGTCCAATCCAAGGACAAGGGGCTCTTCTCCACCTCCGATGGGCGGTGGAGGTGGAGGCCGCGATTTCCTGGGTGGGGGGTTCATGGTGGAATCTGGGAGTCCCCTTTAAAAAGGGGTCCCCCAGATGCCCACCCCCCTCCCAGGAGAAATGAGTATAGAGGTACTTGTAGTACCCCTTACCCATTTCCTTTAAGAGTTAAAAGTAAATAAACACACAAACACATAGAAAAAGTATTTTAATTGAACAAAAAACATAACCACGAAAAAAGTCCTTTAATATTCTTAATTAACCATTAATACTTACCTGTCCCTTTAAATAAATGATCCCACGCAATATCCTCGGAAATGTTCTATCAGTTACAATGTAACAAAGTTATTACAATATAACAACTTTGTTACATTGTAACTACGCCGCACCCGACGTCACTCACCGCCGCCGCCGCCGCGTCTGCGCTGCAGGACCCGACAGAGCTCTGAGCTATAGCTCAGAGCTCTCGAAAGCATCTTTGTATTTGGGCTCCAAGGAGCCCCATTGGTCCTTAGCAGACCAATGGGGTTCCTTCTGATTTGAAGGAACCCCATTGGTCTGCTAAGGACCAATGGGGCTCCTTGGAGCCCAAATACAAAGATGCTTCTCAGAGCTCTGAGCTATATAGCTCAGAGCTCTGTCGGGTCCGTGCAGGACGCTAAGTCCCCGCCGGCTCCGCTGCCCTCCCCGCCTCTCCCACATGTCACCCACATGTCACCCACATGTGGGTGACATGTGGGTGACAGATGTGGGCGGGGTGGACAGCGGGAGCTGCGGGGACTTAGCGTCCTGCACGGACGCGTATGCGGCGGCTGAGCAGCGAGTGGCGTCGGGTGCGGCGTAGTTACAATGTAACAAAGTTGTTACATAATAACTTTGTTACATTGTAACTGATAGAACATTTCCGAGGATATTGCGTGGGATCATTTATTTAAAGGGACAGGTAAGTATTAATGGTTAATTAAGAATATTAAAGGACTTTTTTCGTGGTTATGTTTTTTGTTCAATTAAAATACTTTTTCTATGTGTTTGTGTGTTTATTTACTTTTAACTCTTAAAGGAAATGGGTAAGGGGTACTACAAGTACCTCTATACTCATTTCTCCTGGGAGGGGGGTGGGCATCTGGGGGACCCCTTTTTAAAGGGGACTCCCAGATTCCACCATGAACCCCCCACCCAGGAAATTGCGGCCTCCACCTCCACCGCCCATCGGAGGTGGAGAAGAGCCCCTTGTCCTTGGATTGGACAAGGGCTCGGAGGGGGAGGGGAAAGCTTGGCTGCCCCTCCCCTTCCGAGACCCCCCAATCCATGGACCATGCGGGCTGGTATAGTCAGGGTGCGGAGCCCCACGCGGCCGGTGCTCCGCATTCTGGCTATCCCAGCCTGCATGGGGGACAAGGGGTTAAAGAGGTCTGGGAGGGGGGACCCCACGTCGTTTTTTTTTTATATTTCCCACACTCAGAACGAAGTAAGTAAAACTCTTCCCACTTGAGGGAATCTATGAAAATAATACACTATTGTTACCTGTGCAAAAAAAACTGACATTTTCCGCATTTAAAAGACATTTTCGCCCTTGAAACTTAAAAATCGATTTTCTCAAAAACTATAAGGTCTATTTGAAAAAAATTTTTTTCCTCTTATTCCCACTGATCCCCTTAATATACCCTGGGAATTTGGTGTTCCTAAACTTTAAGCAGGCTTTGCTATTAACCGTTAAAGTCGGCGGGTTTTTAAATGTTTACATTTTTCCTTTGAAACTTTAACATCGATTTTCTCAAAAACTATAAGGTCTTTTTGAAAAAAAAAAATTTCCTCTTATTCCTCCTGATCTCCTTAATATATTCTCCAAATTTGAGGCTCTTAGCATTTAAGGGGGCTTTGCTATTAACCCTTAAAGTTGGCGGCTTTTTTATATTATACGGAGCGTTACGGTTTAACGCGAAATTACGGTAGCGTTTAATGCGAAATTACGGCATGAACGAAACGCGAAATTTCGCGGTGAAAATTACGCTTACGGTATTTTAAATTACGATTTTAATGGCAATTTCGCTACGCTAATTTCGCATCGTAATCGCAAATTTCGCATGCGTAATTATAGTAATGCGAAATTACGAAAATTTCAGCTCAACTCTAGATCCACTGCTCTTTCCGCCAGAGTGAGTGCGATCCAAGCAAGACAGACAAATGAGATAGCTGGTGGCAACCGCTGCTCCAGCTATACTCCAAGAAAGCGATCAGAAGGATCCACAGCCGCTACCACTAAAGGCTAGTGCAATCCAAGTAAGACAGATAAAACAGAAGGGGCTACCAGTAACAACCGCTGCCCTGGTTAGCACCCACAGACAGACAGAACGATTTCCTGACAACCACCGTTGGCGACAGGACAACCGCAACAGAGAGACAATACAGACAAAACAGATAAGCAGGCTAACTGCACTAGAGAGGCTGCCTAGTGCAGTCCCCAGAATTACTCTAAGCTAGCTACAACAATCCAACAGGAAAGGCTGACACTCCAGGAGTGATTTAACAAACCGTTATGACCAGCGAAGCCTTCTGGTCAGCAGCAGGCTTTTATACTGCCAGCCCTCCAATGAGACAGCTGAGCAATTTGCATGTATGCAAATTCCTCAGCAAAGCAACTCTGAAAGTTGCAAGATAAAGCCAGGTCTCTTTTCCAGAGACCTGCATCTCTCAGACATAAGGAATGGTCAAACAGCTGGCTGCCTGTGCAGCCAGCTGAGCGGATCATTACAGTGTTAGAACCAGTTGGAACTGGGAATTCACACTTAGCCAGATTCCGCTCTTGAAGTTTGCTGTGTTATACTTTAGACCAGTTCCAGGGTGCTGAGACCAAGGTAGCCGCATTCGCATCACTTTGCAGTGGAAACCAGCCCTTAGTGAGAAACTGAGGTAGATAGGTTTTAGCTGGGAGCATCAGGTGAGCGGATCATTGCAGTACCCCCCCCCCCTTCCCCCCAGGGACGGATTCCAGACGTCCCTCAAAACTGGTATTTCCACAAAACTCTAACTGAAAACTCATGAAGGTCGGGACAGCCCGACAAGGCCCAATTCCAGAGTCAGTCCACCCGAAACCGACCTCATCAGAAGCAGAAGCCACCGAAACATGCCCATCAGTACTGCAAGTCTCAGTGTAACACCCATCAGGACTGTGAATGCCAGAGAAGAAGCCATCGACACCCTCCAGACAACACCCACCACCTTCCAGGGAGCACCAGAAAACACCAAACCTGCCACAATACCTGTTCGAAGTGTCCCTTTCAACACCAAAGCCACTGTTGATCCTATCCGGAGTACCAAGCAAAATTTCTCCCGGAATCTCCCAGAACCCTTTGAAGCTCCACAGAGATCCCAAGAGGCCGGAACGCTCACCAGGCTCACATGGAGAACTACCAAGAACCCCTATGGAGCCTATGATTATTCTGGATTCAGAATTACCAGGACACCCATCAAGATCAGGACTTTCAGGGACCACTCCTGGGCATGCAAGCAGGCAGGCAACATCAGAGCATGTCTCCACCAAGGAAGCATCTCAGCATGCTGGTAACCGAGGCACACTGGGGCTTTCTGGGTCACAGAGCACATCGGGGTACACCAGCACAGTAGAAACTTCAGGACATGTCGGGGAACTGCCAACCTCAGAGTCCGATACGACAAGACCAACACCAGGACCGGGCAGAAAATCATCACGAGTGGAGGTCACAGGTACTAGTCTTTCAAAAGAAGACTCTGACTCAAATTCAGAAATTTCTGTGACTGTAATATCATGATTGACTACACATGAGTGGAGTTCCACCAGAGCTGCAAAGGTAGTCAGTACAACAGCAATGCCCACTGAAGTGGGCAAAACCTCAGACAGATCTGGGGGGCAGGAGGCATCTCCTAAAGATTCTGCACCCTCTGGGAGCCAGTCGGAGACCCCCAGATCAACAGGAAAAGGCTCAGGGGCATCGTTTCCCAAGTTCTCTGACACAGAAATCACGGATTCTGAACTATCCATGTTACAGGGCAAAACATCAGATACATTTTGTGGACATAGCAAATGTCCCAGGGATGGTTCTACAATACGCTGAGACTGAATTTTATCTTCATGAACAGGATGCATGGGAATCTTTACGGGGACACTCACTGATTCCCTAACTCTAATCTTACTGTACACAGGGTTCTGCATAGCAGTTAAACTAGACTGTAATTCCAAAATGGCAGAAAAACAGGTGAGAATGGTAGCAACACCCAGACGAGCCTCTAGGGTCACCACAGGAGATTCTGACTCATCCAGAGTACAGGGTGGAGAGTTAACACCTGCCTCTGAGCAAGAAAGGGACTCACAAATGTCAGTGTGATTGAACATCATCTTGTTATTCATGGTACAGGGCAGGTTCAGAGAAACCTTCTCTAGACAAGGCAAGGATTCCCCAGTAACTGATTCGCAAAACCAAAGCGCTGTCTCACCCTTAGACTCGGCTAACAATGACAAATCCGAGGAGACAGAACGCAAAATTTGCGAATCCAAGATCGCTTTAGGTTGTGAAACTGCCGCTTCCATAGCGCAAACCTCCGCAATCTGCAGCCCAGACTGTAAAGTGTTCAAGACAGACACACTGGAGCAACTGTCATCAGGCAGCAGGCCTTTACAGGTGTGAACAGAGTGAGGCATAGGTTCAGTAGCAGAAGAAATTGCGACAACAACCGGAGAAACTTTATTGGACATATTAATCTTACTTTTGATGCTGCATAGTTTAGGAATTTTCCCCATAGCAGGATCATAGATGGAAGATCTTAAAGATCTGTTTTTAAATGACAAGGGATACCACATAGCTTTGAGAAAACTGACACATTCATGTTGATCACAATCTGCAAGAACATCTGAGAAAAAGGCATTACATCGCACTGATTCAGATTGCACCCAGTCAGGAGAGAATCTTTCATGATTCGCACAGAGACCAACCATAGTGGTACACCCATTCATTTCAGATCGCACAATGTCTGAACTCACATGCTTTACCCCAGAAAGGTAGGAACAATCATCCGATAACGATATCTCTTTATTGGAATCAATTGATTGGTGTGTGTGCAACTCATCCAAAACCGTCTGCCACACACACATCACTGGATCCACAAAACATTTGTCACACTCAGCAGAATCTATCAAAGTGTACACGGAATTTATACAAGCGTTTAGCGTCTCTGCGCTTTCTGCGATATAGAAATCGCAAAACGCCTTCCAATCCATCTCGAATTCCTCAACCAAACCTCCAATATCCCAGGGAGCAAATGGGGGCTCAAACAACCTGGTATCTAAGTAGCTCCCATACGGATTGGGGTCAGGAACATGCATAGACTTTCTTACTCCTTTAATATAGAAAACAATTCTGCCTATTAAAGGATCCACAAAAGCTTTTGATTGGGGTGTTTTATTCAGATGCTTGCGATTTTTAGTTTTTCCCTTTTTAGCAACTTTGCATGTCTGCTGTTTAAATGCAAGAGAGATCTCAAGGCAGTTCTCTTGCATCTGCTTAAAACCTGAAGTGGCAACAGAAACATTGGACTGATTGTCATACTGAATGGTTTTGCACATTTCAGACTTGACAGAAATAACCTCCTTATTTGTAGTTGCTATGGGCAATGGATTTTTTGGCTGAAAAGCCGAATCAGCATACTGGCCTGCAAGCACCCACTCATTAGCATATGGTAACGAGTGAGAGGTGTTGCATAAACTCATCTGATCAGCATCTTGCACTGCAGGAAAAAACTCATAGAAATAGCCTGGCATGGGAGTTCTAAGCTTGTGAGAGAACACATGAGCCAGGAACCTGCGAGGGTTATGTCTCAGATTCCTGTGTCTGGCATACTCATCAGCCCACACAAACAGATCCCCTTGGAAAAGATTATAAGCAATCTGACCACTCCAAGTGTAAATATTGGTGGCCTGACATTCAGGATTTGAATCTGGAACATTCTGATATGAACTCATCTCTGAAACGTTCAGAGTCCAGTATCTTAAACCTCTTAAAGATACAGGACCCATATTCGACCAAATCGTACAAATCGGAAATTCCCTCTACACTGGGAATTTTGGCTTGGCTGGTCATACTGTAACGATTGTGGAATTCTCTCTGTGGTCAGCGCACAGGATGTGCGCTGACACTGCGGAAATCCTCCACATGCGTATAATTTGAGAGAACCCAGCAAAAGGTGCAACGCACCTGCAGAGGGAAATTCCCGTCGGCAGATGGAGCTGTGGAGTGCAGAGGAACAGATCCTCTGCCCTGCCACAGACGCCAGACAGGAATTTTTCGAAGTGAAGAAACGCAGGGCAAGATAGCCCTGAAAGAGAGAGAGCAAAGCGACAGAGGGTATGTGTGTCCACCAATCTAGTCGCCACCCTGCGACGATGAACACACAACCATGAAGATCAGGTGAGAAGGCAATCGCAAGAGATGGCGATTGCTATCAGCAACACAAGACCGAATAAGCACAGATGAGGAATGTATGTATGTCCACCAATCTAGCCGCCAACCTGCGACGGTGGACACACAACAGAGGAAACCAAGTGAGAACGCAATCGCAAGAGAAGCAATTGCGAATGAGAATGAGCACAGAGACAGAATGTATGTATGTGCACCAATCTAGATGCCAACCCGCGACGGTGCACACACAACAGCAGAAACAAAGTAGGAATGCAATCGCGGGAGAGGCGATTGCCAGAGGTGACACAAGGCTTAAGTAAGACAGGGCACGAGAGTAGCAAAGGCACAGCAAATCATACAATGAGAAGATAAGGAAAATAACAATAACAAAATAACAAACGCTAACTAAACGCGAAGACCACACTCATTCGCAACAGCGAACGTGTTTACAGCGCGGTCTCCGCATGTTAAGCACAACAGAGACAAGCACGCCTAACTAACCACGAAACAGAGAACACGAGCGCTTGCTTAACGGTTACCTCACCGGGCCTACAGCAAGCGGTCGCATCAGACAAGACAGACAGACGGACGGGAAGTAGGATAGGAAAGATCCACTGCTCTTTCCACCAGAGCGAGTGCGATCCAGGTAAAGTAACAGAGCTAGCAGGATCCACTGCTCTTACCTCCAGAGCGAGTGCGATCCAAGTATAGAAGCAGAGTTAGCAGGATCCACTGCTCTTTCTGCCAGAGCGAGTGCGATCTAAGCAAGACAGACAGATGAGATAGCCGGTGGCAACCGCTGCTCCAGCTATACTCCAAGAAAGTGATCAGAAGGATCCACAGCCGCTACCGCTAGAGGCTAGTGCAATCCAAGTAAGAAAGATAAAACAGAAGGGGCTGCCAGTAACAACCGCTGCCCTGGTTAGCACCCACAGACAGACAGAACGATTTCCTGACGACCACCGTTGGCGACAGGACAATCGCAACAGAGAGACAATACAGACAAAATAGATAAGCAGGCTAACTGCACTAGAGAGGCTGCCTAGTGCAGTCCCCAGAATTACTCTAAGCTAGCTACAACAATCCAACAGGAAAGGCTGACACTCTAGGAGTGATTTAACAAACCGTTATGACCAGCGAAGCCTTCTGGTCATCAGCAGGCTTTTATACTGCCAGCCCTCCAACGAGACAGCTGAGCAATTTGCATGTATGCAAATTCCTCAGCAAAGCAACTCTGAAAGTTGCAAGATGAAGCCAGGTCTCTTTTCCAGAGACCTACATTTCTCAGACATAAGGAATGGTCAAACAGCTGGCTGCCTGTGCAGCCAGCTGAGCGGATCATTACAGTGTTAGAACCAGTTGGAACTGGGAATTCACACTTAGCCAGATTCCGCTCTTGAAGTTTGCTGTGTTATACTTTAGACCAGTTCCAGGGTGCTGAGACCAAGGTAGCCGCATTCGCATCACTTTGCAGTGGAAACCAGCCCTTAGTGAGAAACTGAGGTAGATAGGTTTTAGCTGGGAGCATCAGGTGCAGCACGGTGACGTGAACACGGAGTATATGTTTGCATAACTCTGATAATATATTGTTTCTGTTGACCCTAACATGTGTATTTACTCGCTGGTAATAGTATCTTCTTGTCGCTGATTGCATAGCGGTCCTATTTCTGGAACATGCCCTCGCTTCTGCTGGTAATCTGTGCCTTTCTTATCATAAGTGCTTTTGATGCTAATATGCAAAGGATTTTTTTTGTATATATGAGAGTGGGGGATACTATTGTAGCCTCTTTTGCACCTTTTTTGTCCTAGGTCTTGAAAAACTATAGTGGGCTTTATTTAAAGAGAATCTGTACTCTAATATTCTTACAATATAAAGCATACCATTCTATTCATTATTTTCTCCTGTGCCCCTCTGTGCTGTTTCTGCCACTCTCTGCTGCAATCCTGGCTTGTAATTAACAGTTTTCGGCAGTGTTTACAAACAAACTAACCAGCTTCTAATAGGCTCAGCTAAGCATAGTGTATGAGTCATTCAGAGTATGCAGGGGGCCTGCAGAGGGTGTGTATCGCTTCTACCAATCACAAGCAGCCCTGCACATTCCACACAATCAAGCTTTAGCCCGACAAACAGGACAGAGGAAAGATACATTGATTTATTACAGAGACAGTGCAGTTAGGAAAGACTGCAGTAAGCCAGAGCAGATTAGAACAGGCATAGGAACTTATAGGATAGAAGAACTAAGGCTGAAAAAATTGTTACAGAGTCTCTTTAAGAAACAATAAGCACTGTGTAGCATTTAATAGGAACCGATCGATAAGCATGTCTCACCAGGAAGTGAGAGTCACTGTTCTCTTGCTGCAGATGTGTCAAGTTAAATATTGTCCTTTATGTATTGATCGGCATTACCCAACCATTTTGTATTGTTTGTAGTGATGTTTGCAGACAGCCTTCCATTCTCACGCAAGCCTTTCTATGGACAATCCTCCTTTCTACGCAATGCGACACCCTATTCACTCTGTATACTATCCTCAGAAGCGTAGCCACATGCTTGGCACCTGCAAGCTGATTTCAGTCAATGCTCAAACATTCCCAAGAAGATACTGCGCAAAACACAGACAAAACAAAACTCATAGGGCCTGAGCCAATTCACTTTTTCTTCTAAGTTTTCTCCTAGGTGATTTCTACATACCGTATAAATAAAATGCCTTTTAAGCCACCAGCAAGCAGGAAAGTACTCAGAAGAATTTTGACAGCACTCTCGCACCTACTTTTTGGTACTTTTTCAATTTCAGAGTGCTGAAAAGTTATCTTAAACAGATGATGAACAATTTTCTCTTAGGAAAAAGGAGAAAAAGTGAATTGGATCGGGCCCATAGTCTTTTTTGCTATTTTTTATGCAGGCAAAGAAATCGCAATTATATATATATATATATATATATAAAACAAATAAAAAAACAAGATGCAGAGACCTCTGTTTATACTATATACAGCACACCGGCAATATCATATGGACTCTGATAACTTTATCAAATATTATTGGCCTTGTTTACAATACTTGAACATAAAGGTGGATCTCTGGGGAAAATGTAAAAAAAGATGTGTTGTCATATACAGTAAAATCAAGTAACTTGGTTTTAGGCTGGGTCCACACTATAAGCGTTTTTGTGAGCGTTTGCGTTTAATTAGCGCTGGTTTAAAAATCGCTCACATTCACTTTCATAAAAATCGCGGTAAAAGTTGCATAAAACGTTTTCCGCATATGCGATCGTGGCAATTTTTACCATGATTTTCATGGAAATGAATGGGAGCATTTTTTTTAAAAAAGCACTCAGCAAGCGCCAATCAAACGCAATCGCACACAAAAGCGCATATAGTGTGGACCAAGAGTTCAGGTCCAATTTAACAGCACCCTATCTTGATTGAAGTTTTATATCTTAATATGGTCTAAGAGCTATCTAAGAGCGCTTTGCACAAGACAAGAAAACATTTGTACGAAAAGCAAGCAACATCTTACTATAGAAGCGCAGAACGTACGCGTGTGTCACATTATCACAACGGAGCTTATGGTTTTTCCCTTATTTGACGCTGCAGGATTGTACTTTAGTTGAGTGTAGGGACTATGCAATGTCACATTTCCGTGAAATCGTCAAAAGTAGGCAAAAGCAACTGGCAATGATACTGTTAGTTATAAAGTTTTTTTTTTTTACTTTTATCTTACACAGGTTGTAATATTCTATGTGTATTTTAATGTTGATGGAAGGCTTTGCAATTTTTCTCCAGTGCTGCACCTTGTTTGAAGTCTGTTCCTATTATAAATGCATAGTGGCGCTGCTCTAGTTTTTGTTAGAAATCTTCATTTAGCTTGCTTGAAGACTCTTGTCATGTTAATTGAAGCTGGGGTTCCCAGTGTCATCTCCATGTTGATTGCAGCCATTGCTTATGTTTATTGCAGCATTCAGCATCCATCCTCATCTTCTTCAAGGTATCTGGTAGCTTAATTTAATTTATTGCCACTACTGATGTAACTCATCCACGTAACCCTGCACTTCAACTCGCTGCATGCATAAATATAGGTGTGGCCAGAGGTAATAAATAAGTATAACTTCAGTCAACATACCTACAGCTTACAATAAATACAGAGAAGATGCCAGAAGACATTGGATTTAGTCAACATGTCAAGATTTTTCAAGCAATCAGAAAGACGTAACAGAGTAGAGGAACCATATTAAGATACAGGACAGAAGGAAAACATAGAGAAATGCACCCGGTATGAATTTAGAGCGTTTAACCCATTTAATTCCCCCCTAATTTGTGTTTAATCACAAGTTGTAATTTGAGCTCTCCCCTGTGTCACGACTGCCACGGCAGAGATGGCAGATAAGCCCATTTGAAAGCACAGGCTGTTAACAATGTATCTGCTTCCATGAATCAGGAAGTAGAAACTGGGCAGATTTATTTTAGTATTTGTATGAGCTGTAACAAAGAAATGTTTTTCGTTAAAGGTTATTATGCTGTTTTGTGTCTTTTAGAGCAGAGAGGACGTTCTGTGTTTAGATCCGCTTTAACTTGAAAATGAGTCCTGAATGTGCAATCCAGGACTCATTTTTGCCTTTGGTTCCCACTGAGCAGGCAAGCGGGGAAGGAATCTTGGATGTTGGAAACTAATGGCTGAATTTTTTTAAAAAACTGTGCAGGGCTCCACACACTGGTATTAAAGGGAAAGAATGGGTGGGATTTTCCATCCCCCTAAGGCTTGTCTTGGTATTGTTTTAGCTAAACTGGTGACAAGTGTATCAGGCATTAACCCAATTTGCAGGACAGCTTATACGTTCCATTGGGGTCTGGCTTTTTGCTCAGGTGTGCAGACAAGCTGTCAGAGTAAATCAAGGTTCCTGTCTGGACTCTCCAGAGAGACAGTGAAAAGTACCTATTTTGTTGAACAACGTAAAACTTCAGGTGCGTCAATTTCTGAACTATGCAAACATTTCTGCTAAGAGTCTGCTGTCTCTGTTTCAAGCTATATGAGGAACGCTGTATGATTTGGTTTGGCTTGCTGGGTAAAAGCAATACTTCTGTTTTTGTTTGCAGAAGAACCCACATTTTTAGTTAAATAAGTGACACAGTTTCGAACTTTGATGCCATTTGCACTGTGTTGCAAGTGATTCCAAAACCCCTAAATTTTACTATAAATAATACTACGTGTGTGTGGTCCGATCTGATTTTGATCGTTTTTCTGATCATTTCTATACAAAATTGATCAGAGAAACGGTATCCAATCGGACCTGTCGTAAATAATCGATTCGACCCGTCTATCTGATGGGAAACTGCATGATGTGTACCAGGCATAAAAGTATTAGAAACAGAGGCACAGCAGGGCAACTAGGCAATCTGCATTGTTTAAAAGGGAGTAAATATAACAGACTCCATATCCTTCTCAGTTCAGGTGTACTTTAATAAATTGGTCCCTACAGATGCACATTGAAAAGTTAATCCGGAATGCAGACATATTCTGATTCTCCTAAGAGAATTATTGCTGCAAACTATCTCATAAGCATTAATGCTTGGCTTAGTTCACTGTTCATGTTTATGCACTTGGCTGGGGAAGGGAAAGACCAATGACTGGGAAGCATCCAATCTCAGTGCTCCTCTCATTGCTTTAGGGCACATGTGTCGAACTCCAGGCCTGGAGGGCCAGATCCATGCCAGTGTTTATGATGGACTGAGAGAGAGAGGAATGTGTTCTACCTGATGGACCACACCTTTCCTGATTCAGACCCATCAATTCATTTGAGCTGTATCAAAAATGTGTGACGATCTCGGCCCTTGTAAGACTGGTTTGACTTACCTGCTTTAGGGGAAAGGAGGGGCACGATTAATCAGGACAGATTTTATATCTTGCCTGATAGATAATTTCCTCCTCAAGAATAATCAGCCAATGGGCATTGGCTTAGTTGCATCAAGTACAGAGATTCTGATCCCATCAGACTAGGTTGTCCTGAGTATTAACAATATTTCCTGGTTTTAATCTATCTTGGTTTCACTGTTCAATTAACTCCTTTCATTTTTATTTATATTGCAGATTCTTCCACAATGACCGTGGCAGATATTACCTCAGCCAAGCAATCAGCATACCGTAATGTTACCAATATCCCCACATTGTTAGATTACACTGTATGCATGGATTTGTACCACGAAAGCAACACTCCTTTGTGGGTTGCATTCTCATATTTCGTTGAAGATTATAGCCTTTACATTGGGGGAAATAAGAATTTGTTTCGAATATCTTACATGGAATTCTGGTATCAGTTTGATAATGAAATTAGTATAAATACATGGTACTCCATGTGCTTAATCGTTAGTAGCAACCCAAAACAGCTAAGAGTCTATATCAATGGAGAATTAGTCTTAAGTGGTGGACTTAAAAAATACTCACCACTTAAAGGTGGAGGAAGTCTTGCCTTAGGATGTAACCAGATTAGGAAAGGAGGAAATTTCATTACTGAAGAAGGTACTAGCATTATTGGAGATTTATACTACGTCCAAATGTGGGACTATTTGAGGTCACCAGAGGAGCTGCTTGACTGTTCTGAGGGGAATATTATCAGCTGGTCAAATGAGGTGAAGATGAAGAGTTTTATGAACTTATCTTCAGTAGAAAATCTACGCTGTGGTAAGTAGAAAATTAAATGTATGTACAGTATTCTTGTCAAAAGAATTTGAATATTCTTTC
This sequence comes from Hyperolius riggenbachi, assembly GCF_040937935.1. Taxonomy (NCBI): domain Eukaryota; kingdom Metazoa; phylum Chordata; class Amphibia; order Anura; family Hyperoliidae; genus Hyperolius; species Hyperolius riggenbachi. The sequence goes on from NC_090653.1 coordinate 106,017,262, forward strand.
CTTTTCTAGACTGTGGCAGAAAGCACTTCAAAAACAGTGCAATTAGTTGGAAGAGAAATGGTCATCTCAGAAAAGTCAGTTAAAATAAACTTGAAGATGGAAGAATATGGAAGCTGCCATCTTTATTCCCTTTTTAGAAATAATAGCTGCCTGGTTATCTTTCTGATACTTTTCAAACCACTGAACCAAAATGAGTATGCGGAGCAGGTGAACTGACTCTTGTCTGGCGCCAATGGCTTCATGCTTGTTCCTGGTGTGCCTTAGACACTATTATACCAAATAAAAGATAAACATGTCAGCTGGCAGTCTCTATACTCCTCTCACATCAGGTTAAAGTGGACCCAAACCAAACATTTTTTTAATTCAAAATATTTAGTTTCACCACTCTGACACATACAAAGATAAATAAACACTCCTTCAAGCCTATGAGCATTTCAGGGCATGCTTTTCACCCTTCTCTTTTCATAACTAGGGTTATACAGGTGGCAGCCATTAGCAATTCCTCCTTTGCTGGACACCATCTACTCCACCAGTTTGCCGGATTCTGTCCCGGCAATTTGAAAGGAAGGGAGGGATTTCTCCAGTGAATGTAAAATATTTTATATTTGTCATCATGCAGCTGAAAAAAAAAGTTGCTATTTATTATTATAATTTAGAAAATAGATTTTATTTCTAAAATCTTGTATTTTTTATTTGGGTCCACTTTAATTTCAAGCAAGACCATGGTGGAATTAAATTTGTATTCAGAGTAAGAAATAATGTGTGGTTTTAAACACCTTAAAGTACCCTTACACTTAAAGTCCATCTGCAGAAAAATATTTTAGCTATGGAGAGTGGGGAAATGTTTTAGACCCTGTTTTGAGTTTTATGTTTGTCTGTGTCTTAGTGGGGAGTTTTCCCATGATTTCCTGTCCCTGGTACCTACCATTATGGTGGTGTCTGCTTCTGAACGCCCCAGGGAAAGGAGACACAGCAATACTATTTTGAGGATGGTTCTAACCCTTCCACACTGTGCCCCAAAAAATCCTTTATGCTTTGTTGGTTTGTTTGGTGGAGACATTTAGCCTCTTCCTGTCTGCCCTTGAAACAATGGAAATTTCTGCAGATGAAGACACAGACAGCAATGAAAACCAATAAGTGGGTCTAACGTCTTCCCATACGAATCAAAACTGAAAGAAAACTGAGTTAACCAGTCCATAATGTACGGTATACATATATTCCTGTTTTTTTATTGAAGTAAGGAAACTGAATAATAATTTTAAACAATAGCATTATTGTCCTATTGCCCTGTTCAATGCTTACACTAAAATTTATTTTAGTTTTGAAATGTTAGTATATTCACACTAAGGCTAGGTCCACACTAGGCACGGTTGCAGGACGGACGCTGCAGTCCGGGATCAAGGGAAGATCAGGGGAAGTACCACCAGACCGCAAACTGATCCGTTTTCATAAAAAGTGCATCAGTTTTGCATCAGTTTCCGTTCAGTTTTTTACCCCAAAAAAGGGACAGAAAACGTCTCTATCATTAGGAAGGTAGTGGGAGGATTTTTTGGGCCAATAATAAAGTTCAGGCTATCCATTTTCTCATCAGTTTTTGGTGCTATTTTGCCTGTGGAGATGGAGATGCGTTTTCTCATTGCTTTTCACTACCAATCAGTGCATCCGTGGTCCGTAAAAATGCAGCAATTCCGGACCTTCCGTTCATGTTTTGTAAACGGCTCCCTGCAAACACAGATGGATCCGTTTTTTGTTTTTTTTTGGGTGAGGACGGCTGCTATTTTTAACATTAGTATCGGGGACTCAGTTTTTCATCAGGGCTGAAAAACGCAGCCACGGATACGTTTCCGGACCTAGTGTGGACTAGCTCTAACTTAGTATTTTAATTTGCTGTCACTGAAAGCTGGGGGACCATACTAGTCAGATAGGAGTGCATGAAGAAGTACTGTTCAAAGCTCTTTTTTTTGTTGGGGGAGGAGGGTAAGTTGTCACATACTTAGATATGTGCAATTCCATGTCCATCACTAAATAACAATTTTCTTGTTTTAAATTAGATCTGTGCAGTCTGTTCATTTGCTTAGAAGTAATTTTATTTTTCTATTTCAGCTGATGCCAATAGGCCACCCTCTACACAAACCACTTCCGAGACAACTGCTAGTAAGAACAATATTTTATTTTAACAGTTGCTGTATACATACTGAATTGGCTAATCATTTTTGCCATAAGGGCCCGTTTCCACTTGTGCAGTGGGAATTGCCGCAGTAAAAATTTGCATGCGGATGCAAATTTCGCATGCGGGTATATGCAAATTTTCATGCGAATTGGCATACGATTTCGCATGGATGATGATGTATGAGAATTTAACCATGGCAGGGCCTGTGTGCTTTTCCATTGATTCCATACAAAATTGCATGCAAATTCGTATGAAAATTCGCATACCAATACAGCATGCGAATTCCCTATTAAATACATTGTATGCGATTCGCATAGCGGGATGCGGTATGCGAATTCTGATGGCTCTGCCGTGCAGATTTTTCTGCACAGAAAAACACAAAGGAATCCTGACAAGTGGAAACAGTCCCATCCACTTGTATTGGCTATGCGAATTCGCATGCGGCAAACGCATGCGAATTCGCGATAGTGGAAACGGGCCCTAAGAGTTAAAGTCCATACCCATGGCAAGATTTTTCACGCGATTTTACTCGATGAACGCAGGATATTCAAGAGTACAAAATATGACTTTTTGCCGACAACATCTTACCTTATCCCAACCACTTACCTCACTGCCTACTCTGCACTCTCTATTACATGACTAGGTGTCCATCTCAGGCTTTAAATTAAACCAAGGTAATACGGAAGCTCTACCCATAAAGATACCTCCATCTCTTTTGGCCTCTTTGCAACAATCCTACCATTATAATTGGAAAGCACATTCCATAAAGGACGTGGGGATATATCTCACGCCTACTACTCCACTATATATAAGAAAAACTTCTGGAGGCCTCCCAGAGGTGCTAGGCGTTTTCATGACACTTTGAGGTGTAATAGTCCTTCTTGTTATTGCCTGAGGAAGCAGGAATATACCTGTGAAATGCGTTGCTTTGTATTCTGGAGTATGTGAATAAATGTAATCTGTTTGTAAACTAACAGCTTCATGTCTGCTTTGGAGAGGTGAGTCCACCACTGTCTCCCTAGCCATTTTTAGAAATGTTATCATATTTTATCCTTTTGGCACCTCTGTTCACCTTCTGCAAAATCCACAACAGTTAGGAACATCTGGGTACATTTTAAACACAATGTCCAGGGTCCTATACTGCCTGAATAGAAGCTTATATATATATTCTCTTTTACTTGTGTACACATAGAAGTTAGTCTAGCATTACCCCATATATCATCCCAGTCCTGTCCTGAGCAATAGATTGGCCAATAGTATTTTACAATTTGGTCATAGAAGCATGGTTAGGCATCACTGTACCAGATTTATCAAGTAACAGGCTATACATTTGAGAGATAAGGCCGTTTTGATGACCCCTGAAGTCACAGATGCGTTCAAAAGGTGTATAAGACGCTGTGGAGTTCACTTTAGCAATATATGTTCTTAAAAAATGACTGACCTGGTTAAATTCCATGATCAATTGTGGAAAAATGATATTTTATCTTCTAAAATATCTACACTAATAAGCTTTCCAGTAGAAACATCTGTCCAATTATGAAGATTGAAATATTTAAGGTTATACCATCTATTCACAAAGTCATCTATGGTTCCAAGGGCAAAAGCTGGGTTACCAAGGATCATAGGCTATAGGGGCAGGGTCGGACAGGTCCGGCGGGAGCTCAGGATTTTGCCCGGTAGGCCTCCCTCTTAGTGTCCCTGGGGGGCCCCGAGCACTGCAGGAGGGGACACACAGCGCAGGAAGGAGGAGCAGCGGTAGGCACAGAGCTGCGAAACGCATTGCTTTGTATTCTGGAGTATGTGAATAAATGTAATCTGTTTGTAAACTAACAGCTTCATGTCTGCTTCGGGAAGGTGAGTCCACCACTGTCTCCCTAGCCATTTTTAGAAATGTTACTATATTTTATCCTTTTCAATGGATGAAACCGGCACCATCTGGTAAGTATAAGCTCTTTTATTTTCAGGAGGCAGCTATTACAGCGACGTTTCAGGGCAGCCACCCCTTTATCAAGCTAAGCTGTCTGCAGTATAACATACTCTGACATACACAGCAATTTTATACACAGCATGTTGGCAAATCCACCAATGAAATGCATACACATGTTAAGTCCAATCATATGGTCCGTCCTCAGAGCGGACCTGATGGGGAACTACTCTGGTTCATCCCAATAGGTCAGTTTAAATATGTATACACCCTCCTCCCACACTCACCATTAGAACGGGCGGCAAAGAACAGCCTCTGTGTCCAGGCATGTCTTGTGTACCTCCTACCAGGCCGCCAAACCGGCGGACCTGATGGTGAACTTGCAAGCGTGACGTGAGCGGAGGCAGCACCACGCGTCCCCGCCCACATATCCTGGGCAACGGCTAACACAGGCGGCGAGAATATCGCCGCTCTGTGTTGCTGATGTAATGGGGCGTGTCCCTGTAGCCCGCACCAATAGGGGAGACTCGCATCATATAGACAACTAATGTAAACAGCGGAGCCGCCGATCGTATCACATACAAAGTTATAACCTGAAGGCAAGTGACAGAAGAGAACGGACCAGTGGAGAAAAGGACAGGAGGAGGAGAGAACACTCCGTTTCTTTATGTTATTGGTAGATCAGCCTGTATGTTAAATCAGGGGTGCATTTTAATAATGTGCCTATAACATTGGTGTTCCGTTTGATTTATAAAAGAAACGGAGTGTTCTCTCCTCCTGTCCTTTTCTCTTCCGCGGATACGTGGACGGGGACGCGTGGTGCTGCCTCCGCACACGTCACGCTTGCAAGTTCCCCATCAGGTCCGCTGGTTTGGCGGCCTGGTGGGAGGTACAGCAAGGCGTGCCTGGACACAGAGGCTGTTCTTTGCCGCCCGTTCTAATGGTGAGTGTGGGAGGAGGGTGTATACATATTTAAACGGACCTATTGGGATTAACCAGAGTAGTTCCCCATCAGGTCCGCTCTGAGGACGGACCATATGATTGGACTTAACATGTGTATGCATTTCATTGGTGGATTTGCCAACATGCTGTGTATAAAATTGCTGTGTATGTCAGAGTATGTTATACTGCAGACAGCTTAGCTTGATAAGGGGGTGGCTGCCCTGAAACGTCGCTGTAATAGCTGCCTCCTGAAAATAAAAGAGCTTATACTTACCAGATGATGCCAGTTTCATCCATTGGAAATTACTTGCAAGCCAGAGTGTGGCTGGCTTAACCGAGGCACATCGCATCACGTACTAAGAGGAGTGCTCCACTATATCTTCTCAATATATTTTATCCTTTTGGCGCCTCTTTTCACCTTCTGCAATACCTGTGTCCAGGTAACTACCCTAACTTTCCGAATCTCCCCATCTGCATTTACAGTGGTTGCCTAATAGGTAACCCTGGTTTGTCAGTATTACTAATTTTTCTCAATTCCAATACATACGACACTATACTGGGCTCTGTGTTCTCTTCCTAACTGTTGTGGAGGGGATATGGGAATGTTGGTACTCTTGAGCATATTTTTTGGCATTGCCCAATAACAGTACCTTTTTGGGTTGAGATACAATCTTTGAAATCGAGAGTGTTAGATATTTCGATACCCTCGGAACTTCTCTATATGTTACTCGGTAAATCTATTCCACAAATTAAATGGCACTCCATGCGCCTTATTACACATATTTTAACAGCTGCCAGACTGGCTACTATAGCTTCCCAATGGAAAAAGGTGGCCTCTCCCACGAAACCTGTTATCATAAATAAAATTCAATTAACGAAATCTATGGAATAGCTCACTGTTTTGCTTAGGGCTCTCGAACAAATATATATTAAGGTATGGGACCCATGGGAGACCTATTCTCTCAACTATGTCCCACCCTGAGGATCTATTGAAACCTATTGTACATACGAAGAGGATCTGGGATTCTTTTTCATTGTCATCCAGGAACGTGCACCCACTGCACCTTATACATGTCAGTATAATAGGACCTGACCTTTGACGGTTGTATACCACATTACCTGAATTTGGGGACAAGCCAATTCAAATGACCTTTCTATGTTGTTTCTCTCTTTCTTATTTTTTCTCTTCTTTTATTGCTATTCTTGGTAATAACTACTTTAACCCACTATTATTTCTTTTACCGTTACTTTAGACATGTTGCTGGGGTTTGCTAGTCTTCTGGTGAATTGCTGTTATATAACATTTTTGATCACTGCCTGCCATATCATATTCACTGGCAGTTACTGACAGCTTGGATATTTATGTATAAGTTGAGTTAGAAACTGTGTTATTAGCCCATATGATCAGACTTGTATAATGTTTACAGTGGCAAGCGAAAGTTTGGGCAACCTTGTTAATCGCCATTATTTTCCTGTATAAGTCGTTGGTTGTTACGATAAAAAAATGTCAGTTAAATATATCATATAGGAGACACACACAGCAATATTTGAGAAGTGAAATTAAGTTTTTTGGATTTACAGAAAGTGCTCAATAATTGTGTAAACAAAATTAGGCAGGTGCATAAATTTGGGCACCACAAAAAAGAAATGAAATCAATATTTAGTAGATCCTCCTTGTGCAGAAATTACAGCCTTGAAACGCTTCCTGCAGGTTCCAATGAGAGTCTAGATTCTGGTTGAACGTATTTTGGACCATTCCTCTTTACAAAACATCTCCAGTTTATTCAGGTTTGATGGCTTCCGAGCATGGACAGCTCTCTTTAACTCACACCACAGATTTTCAGTTATATTCAGGTCTGAGGACTGAGATGGCCATTCCAGAACATTAAACAAAAGTGGGGACACCGAGAGCCCAATATAGTGTAGTAATCAAAACAATAGGTTGCAATTGAAAAGTATATAGTGTATATACTCACAAAAGTGGGTTACCTCCTAGGTAACCACTGTACAGGCAGGTGAGGAGATTAGACCTGTCCTCACTCAGGATTAAAAGTCGCTCTCTGTAGATTAGGAAAAAAGAGATGGGGATCGACTCCTCCACCAGGGGTGGATATTGGTAATATAAGAGTGAACAGAGGCGCCAGCAGGATAAAAGGTACTAAAAAGTTTAAAATTCCTCAGGAGGTGGTGGTGGACTCGCCTCCTTGAAGTAGACAAGATACTGTCAGCTTTTTAACAACAACAGGTTTATTTATATACTCCAGACAACCATGCAACGCGTTTCACAGGTATATTCCTGCTTCCTCAGACAATAACAAATAGGAGTACACGTAGTACAGTCCCAGGGTCACGATAAGCGCCTCTGGTCGGGAAAATACCGCATTTGGTATATTAGACTTTTGTATGCTAATTCATAAAAATGTTCACAGGTGCGGTGAATCACTGAAGCCCATTGACAAAAACCTTTGCGGTAACAGCAGGACAGAGTTACAAGCTGTTCCGTGCAGTGAGGGCATTACAATAAAAGAGGCATCCCAGACACATACGTATAAAATCACCGCCAGGAGACTTGGGCGCAGGATACAGCCGGTATATGGCTTATTTTGCTGCTGCACAAGTCCTGGCAGCTTTAATTACTATTCCCCCTCCAGGCTACCATGGATAGTGTTTTCTGCATAACTGAAAGCGGTAATGCTTTATTAATCGACCCCTACTGTATATGTGCTTTTGGTTGTTCACGAACCATAATCATGGTCTATGGCAGGCATGGGCAAACTTGGCCCTCCAGCTGTTACGGAATTACAAGTCCCAAAATTCATTGCAGGAGTCTGACAGCCACAGTCATGACTCATAAAGGCAAATGCATTGTGGGACTTGTAGTTCCGTAACAGCTGGAGGGCTGAGTTTGCTCATGCCTGGTCTATGGCATGGACTATGGCATGCCAAAGTCCACGAGGCTCCAGGGACATTGATGCTTACATTGTAAGCTATATTATACAACAAACTAGACAAAATATTTAATGTATTTTTATACAATTTTATAATGTTATCAATAAATATGTATATGTAAAATTACCTCACTATGACCATTGATATGACCTTTTTTTTTAGCATGAAAATTAATAAAGATTTTTAGCTAATACCAGTCCTCATGGGACTTTCAAGAAAACCCCCTTAATGGGAACTTGAATCTAGAGGGATATGGAGACTGCCATATTTATTTCCTTTTAAACAATACCATTTCCTGGCAGCCCTTCTGATCTTTTTGGCTGCAATAATGTTTGAATCACACCAGAAACAAGCATGCAGCTAATCTTGACTGATTTGACAATGATGTCACAAACACCTTATCTGCATACAGTATGCTTGTTCAGGGTCTATGGCCAAACATATTAGAAGCAGAGGATCAGCGTGATAGCCAGGAAACTGGCATTGCTTAAAGTGGACCCAAATTAAAAATACAAGATTTCAGGAATAAAATCTATTTTCTAAATTATAATAATAAATAGCATCCTTTTTTCAGCTGCATGATGACAAATATAAAATATTTTACATTTATTGGATATACCCCTCCCTTCCTTTCATATTGCCGGGACAGAATCCGGCAAAATGCTGGAGTATGAGGTGTCCGGCAAAAGAGGAATTGCTAATGGCTGCCACCTGTGTAACCCTAGTTATGAAAAGAGAAGGGTGAAAAGCATGCACTGAAATGCTCATAGGTTTGAAGGAGTGTTTATTTATCTCTTGGATGTGTCAGAGGGGTGCAACTAAATATTTTGAATTAAAAAAATGTTTGGTTTGGGTCCGCTTTAAAAGAAATAAATATGGCAGCCTCCATATTCCTCTCACTTCAGGTGTCCTAAAATAAAAGACCTATTTTACAAACTTTCTCTACTACTATAGGGATGTCAGGCAGATTTAACATAATACATGCAAATGATAATGTACTATTATTGATTCAATTATGCTCTTACATAAGTAGGTCCTTGATTATTATAAACAAAGAGTTACAAACTGATACTGGTCAGACTGCTGTCCATATATCTCCTTCCTTTACCTGTTGGACTTTTGATGGTTTCCCCACATTGGAGCCAGAGGCGTAACTACAGGGGAGCAGACCCTGCAACCACAGGGGTGCCCAGAGCTGTAAGGGGGCCCCAACTACTACTTCACTACCTCCAATAAAGGCGTCCATCCTTCAGATCAGGTGATTTTGTGGCTACACTTGTTATGGGTGTGAAGATTACGATGTTCACACTTGTTTTATGATGCTTGCCAGATGGGCCCCGAGGATGTGAGGATCACAATGGGTTGGCAAGGGAAAGGCTGTGAACACTGGGTGGCCCCAACAAAGTTGTGCTGGGGGGACCCATGATATATAGTTATGCCCCTGATTGGAGCAAAGTAGCAATAGATCACTGTAAGCTGAAAACTGAAGGTAATTCCTTGGAAGGGGCAGGGATATGTACAGAGGATTCATTGTCTTTTCTTCTTCCATTTTTGGTCTTATTGATGGTGTTTCTTTATAAAGAATTTTATCTATTTCCAGATTCACCTACATTTCCAAGCACTACACTTCCAGACAGTAACTTTTCTACTGAAGATATAAATGTGGTCACCACAACTGCACCTACAACGGTCACATCGAGAGCAACATCACCTACAACTCCACTGTCTGAATTTCCAGTTACAAATCCCTCAAATCAATCAAAAAAGTCCACAACATTTTCCACTACAGGATCCATACATGAGAGTGATGTGATCATCAATTCCAGTATCATGCTGCCAACCAGAAACAATGCATCCACAGCAGGAAACATATCTTTGTCTCATGTCTTTCCACCTGTATTAACAACCACATTTCCTTTGCCAATCCCACCCCTGGTAAATAACACAACAGTACAGCAAGTGACAAGTACACTGGGAACTACTTCTCCATCTTTTGTTACAGGAAATTCACCAACACCAACAGTCACTACTTTTAACACCAGCAAAACGTCAACTCTAACCAAACCATCTCTTCCTTCAACTTCAGGTAAGGTTAAAAATGTATACCAACCAAAAATATCGAATTCTTTTTTCCTAAAAAACGAGCTGTGATCACGGGGTGAAATTGGCTCCTGACCATGATAAGTCAGCGAGACAGCAGAGCGAGCAGGCTGCAGTATCAATAGATCAGCGTGAATAATGGAATTGTGGCTGCACGCGAAAGCAGAAGTATAAATGTATGCCCTGCCAGGCTTAAGAAGACATAATCAGGTGTAGATTTTAGCTGCGGTGGTCCAGAAGTGGTTAATAAGTGTTAAGCAAACAGTAAAAAAATATAATAACAGAAGGGGAATTACTGAGATTCCACTATAGTATTATTATTATTATTATTATTTATTGTATTTATAAAGCGCCAACATATTACGCAGCGCTGGTAAGTTTTACATGCTGGTGGAATCAAGAGCCTGGATTGTATAAAACACCCGTTCTTAAAACACATTAAAAACAGTAGGAGACACTCCCGACCAAACCCTAATGTAATGTCACACACATACAATGAGGCCCCAAACAGTGCGTTAAGTTTATTTCAATGGGCACATTGCAATTCAAAGTAATACTCCAGGGCACATAGGATTCCTTGCGGATTAGTATGATACAGCCAAAGTCCCAGTCGCAGACTCAAAGACTAATGCAGGATCATGCAGAGGAACCGCCAAGCAGGGCATAAGCAGCAATTGGATTAGTATCAATATAGAGTCCCAGTCACGTCCCAGTCGCAGACTTCAAACAGGTATAGCAGAGTTCATGCACATGCTGCAATGCCAAGTAAAGCGATAGCAGTGATAAACAGTTCCATATGTAAAGGATGAATCATCAAGTTGGATAAAGTTGAAAGACAGAGTAGCGTACTGCACGCAAAGCAATTGAAGCCGGCTACTTGCCTTATCATAAAAACAAAGAAACATGAAACAAGCCCATGCTTACCTCAAAATGATGACCACCTAAATTGCACAATGTACCATTTAGGTGGTCAGTATTTCTTTTCAGCTAAGCAAGTAATTACCATATTTTTTTGGCATATTAGACCCCCTGACTGTAAGGGGCACCTAGGTTTAGAGGGCAAAAACTAGGGGGAAAAAAATGTACTAAACCTGCTGGGTTCATGCTGCAGAAGCATTTTGTAGATGTTCTCCCCAATTATTGTGCGCCCCTTGCACCTCATGTGTTCCCCATGTGTCCTCCTGTGCCCCCTTATGTCCCCATGTCTGCCCTTCTGTCCCCATGTGTCCCCTTCTGTCCCCTATGTCTCCTCCACTCCCCCCTTGTGTCCTTCTCTGCTCCCCCTGAATAGATGAAAGCTGCCAGTGTGTCTCTCACCTAATCCATCAGAGCCCACAGCGATCAGAGACCTCTCCTATCTCTCACTGTTCTCCTAGTGCCAGCTTCTTGCATCATCAGTAGAAGCCAGCACTAGGGGAACAGTGAGGGAGAGGAGAGGTCTCTGACAGCGCGGGCTCTGATGGATTAAGTGAGCCATGCTGACACTACTTTCATTTATTCAGGGGATTTGGAACACATGGAGGAGCGGGGGAGACATGGGGACCAATACAGGGAGTCCCCGACATTGTGGTGCATTGGCGATTTGTATCGGCGGGTGTTGGTGAGTCAGGAACTTCCTGTATTTAGCATATAAGACCCAGTTACTCCCCCCCTTTTTTTGGGGGGGGGGGGGGTTAAGGGAAGTTGGGTGCATCTTATATGCTAAAAAATATGTAACTTTTTTCTTTTTCCCCCCTGTTTTTACTGTTTGAAATGTTTTGTTAGGTGTCTTTTCTCTATCCCTGAACCCATGAGTAGTTTATGAAGACCCATCATATAATGTGTAATCTACCTAAGCTCATTTTAGTTATTTGTGGCATTTATTTTCAGATAATCATGATCAAACTACAGAAAATCCTGAAGGTCACACTCTGACACCTAAAGACAATCTAACCTCTACAAGGACTTTACCTTCTACTACTTCAATGTTTTTAAATGGAACAACCTATGCCACTACTACAACTCCTACCAAACCATCTCCTCCTGTAATTACTAAAACTTCTCTGGGTGTCTCTACCTCTTTATCAACTGTCGATAATGTGACAACCACAATCTTAACCACTCAGTCAACTTCTCTTTCTAAGGTGACACAATCATCAGCATCACCATCAGGATTCACAAATACTACTACTCTGCAAACCACCAGCATCCCAGGCCCAGTATCCACAGGTATGGTGCTGTGAAGAATGTCATTGCTAAGGATCAGCCAACATTTTTATAGTGCTTTTCACCTGTAAGGGCTCAAACGGCCTGATCCAATTCACTTTTACTCCTAAGCTTTCTCCTAGGAGATATTTTCACATCATATCAATAAAATGCCTTTTAATCGAACAGCAATTAAGAAAATACTCTGAATAATGTTGACAGTACTTTTTCACCTACCTTTTGATTCTTTTTTAATACTGAAAAGTTATTTTAAACAGAAGATAAAAAAATATTTTGTAGAAGAACTCTTAGGAGTAAAGGTGAATTGGATCAGGCCCAAAGTCTATTATCAAGTGCCTCAACATCTAGTAACATATAGGAAAGAAGACTATTTTTAGGAATGTTAAAATAAGCTATTACTTTTTTTTATTCTGTGCTCCAGGTAGATATTGGATGTGCAATAGAGAGGACCCTGTCCAAAATTTGACCCAAATTAGCTGCTAAATAATAATGCCACAGGCTAGGAAGGGGACCCCCCCCCCCCATGTTTCCTCCTGTGTCCCTGTGGTGCAAATTAAATCCAGAATTGTAGTGCTGAGAGGTGAAAGTATTAGCCCCTATGTCACCATGTTGCCCAATATGTTATACTGTGCTTCAAACTTAGTACATCAAGTCCAGAGCGTCTGAAGGTTGAGTGCTGAGTCCAGGTAGGCTTAATAGCAGGTATAAGTTTTAAAAGCAGGTAAAGTTTTAGTTTGATCCACCATGGGGGCAAACCTGACAATCCCCACACCTGAACATGCCCGTAGGGATTGATCTCCCCAACCATGTAGTTGGGAACGTACTTTTAAATTCGCTTTGAACCAAAAGGTTTCTCAAAGATGATGCCCTCTTGGCAGTCAGATGTGGGTAATCACCCACCAATGCTTGTATTTCGGGCGATGCAGTAAGAATGGGCAAGTGCTGTATAAGTACCTGTTTCAAAGCTCCCCAATGCTGACCATAAGGTGTGGCTGAGGAGGAGGTCATCAAATACTCCCTTCACCAGGATCCACGTGTTGCATGTACTCACTTCCTTCTCTTCTTGCGTTCCATTTCACAGTAACAGAGCCTCCTAGGGGGCGCTGTTACTGTGAGATGGATTGCAAGAACAGGAAAAAGTAAGTACATGCAGTGCGTGGATCCCGGTGAAGTAAGTATTTGATGACCCCCTCAGCCGCTGCTCATTTGCTTGCCACTGCGCCCTCTCACGCAGCATGTATGAAGGACTAGTGGGCATCTCAGGAGCCTTGGGCCCGGTCGCACATACGGCTGCTGTGACCATTGCCCCTAAGCCTGTGCTCATCAAAGAACATAACAGGCTGCTCATGGCCTAATTCTATGATTAAATATGGCTAAATACCCCTTGAAAGTCCCACTTAGCCGTATTTAATCATAGAAATGTACATCAGGATGTGGGGATAACATATAAACTACTTTTTTTTATATCAATATAAAATCTTGTTCCTCCTTAAAAGGGGAAGATTTATATTAAAAAAAGGAGATTCATTATGGGTATGTTGATTCTGCTCATGGCCTAATGGTAGCTATACGGTTAAGGTCAGAAAAGGATCAAGATTAAATGAGGCCCTAGGCAAGATAGCAGTTTTTCCCACCGCTGGTGATCAACTGGCTTTTTTTGAGGAATATTTGTTGGAGGCTAGCATCCACCATGCCCCTAGACTCTCTCCAGGCCCTAGGCAACTGCCAGGAATTGCCTTGTGGATCCGGTTCTTGCTAAGGTGACCAATCAGTACTCGATCACAGCAGATTTCTAATGCAAGAGTTCCATGTGCGATAGGGAAAAATTATGCCTGATGTATCATCTAAAGCCCTGCCTCCCCATGACTGACAGCCTATCATGACTTCTGTGGTCTGCACATCAGTTGGTCGCTATTAAGGTGACCACAATTGTAAGGATACATCTATATATTACTACTCAAGGATTCTAAAAAGATATATTACACTATATTTGGCTCTTGGTCTCCCCCCCAGTCTTCGCTATTATATCTTCATTGTATACATATTTTTCTTTTACTAAAGGAAGAAAGACAGGTTTCCTTTAAATTGTATGGGTATACATTCCTATGGAACATATCTTAGCCACCCATGTATCTGGAACAAGATGCTGTGGTCGGCATTACTAGCTTGCAGTGTAAAGATTTCTACAGAAGTCCAGGCAAGGTGGAAGGTCAGGGTCGCCTCTCAATCCCATGAGATAAAACTTGGGGATGGGTCAGTGAGGAAGAAAAGTGGGCCTCAGAAAACAAGAACACGCAGAGACAAGTGGAGCCCAGGTGGTGTAGTGCGTAATATAACTTGAAAAGAGTAATATGAGTGAATTGGATACTGACAAGTGGGGTGCTCAATCAGCAACCACCAAATATGCATATGGGGAATGCCCATCCCCACTCGGATTATATGGGTCTCTCTCTGGATTGATCGCTCTCTAGAAAACGTTACCCAGCAGTGCTGAAATCAGCTGCTGGTTTCCCCCCAAAGGAGAGTGAAATAATCATAACAAAGGTAGGGAGGAGGTGCCTTGCTGTGATAAAAAGTTTACAACAAATAAAAACAAAGAAACATGAAACAAGCCCATGCTTACCTCAACATGATGACCACCTTAATGGCACAATGTACCATTTAGGTGGTCAGTATTTCGAGCTAAGCAAGTAATTACCATATTTTTTTGGCATATTAGACCCCCTGACTGTAAGGGGCACCTAGGTGTAGAGGGTAAAACCAGGGGAAACATTTTTACTAAACCTGCTGCGTTCATGCTCCAGGAGCATTTTGTAGATGTTCTCCCCAATTATTGTGCGACCCTTGGACCTTATGTGTTCCCCATGTGTCCTCCTGTGTCCCCTTCTGTCCCCATGTCTGCCCTTCTGTCCCCTATGTCTCCTCCACTCCCCCCTTGTGTCCTTCTCCGCTCCCCCTGAATAGATGAAAGCCACCAGTGTGTCTCTCACCTAATCCATCAGAGCCCACAGCGATCAGAGACCTCTCCTATCTCTCACTGTTCTCCTAGTGCCAGCTTCTTACATCATCAGTAGAAGCCAGCACTAGGGGAACAGTGAGGGAAAGGATAGGTCTCTGACAGCGCGGGCTATTTTGGATTAAGTGAGCCATACTGCCACTACTTTCATTTATTCAGGGGGATTGGAAGAGGACACATGGAGGAGCGGGGGGGACATGGGGACCAATACAGGGAGTCCCCGACAATGTGGTGGATCGGCGATTCGTATCGGCGAGTGTTGGTAAGTCAGGGGCTCCCTGTACTTAGCATATAACACCCAGTTACGTTTTCTCCCCCTTTTCTTTTACTGTTTTAAACGTTTCTTTGGGTGTCTTTTCTCTATTCCTGAACCCATGAGTAGTTTATGAATACCCATCATATAATGTGTAATCTACCTAAGCTCATTTTAGTTATTTGTGGCATTTATTTTCAGATACTCATGATCAAACTACAGGAAATCCTGAGGGTCACACTCTGACACCTAAAGACAATCTAACCTCTTCAAGGACTTTATCTTCTACTACTTCAATGTTTTTAAATGGAACAACCTATGCCACTACTACAACTCCTACCAAACCATCTCCTCCTGTAATTACTAAAACTTCTCTGGGTGTCTCCACCTCTTCATCAACTGTCAATAATGTGACAACCACAATCTTAACCACTCAGTCAACTTCTCTTTCTAAGGTGACACAATCATCAGCATCACCATCAGGATTCACAAATACTACTACTCTGCAAACCACCAGCATCCCAGGCCCAGTATCCACAGGTATGGTGCTGTGAAGAATGTCATTGCTAAGGATCAGCCAACATTTTTAAAGTGCTTTTTTCCTGTAAGGGCTCAAACGGCCTGATCCAATTCACTTTTACTCCTAAGCTTTCTCCTAGGAGATATTTTCACATCGTATCAATAAAATGCCTTTTAATCGAACAGCAATCAAGAAACTACTCTGAATAATGTTGACAGTACTTTTTCACCTACCTTTTAATTATTTTTCAATACTGAAAAGTTATTTTAAACAGAAGATAAAATATGATCTTGTAGAAGAACTGTTAGGAGTAAAAGTGAATTGGATCAGGCCCAAAGTCTATTATTAAGTGCCTCAACATCTAGCAACATATTGTAACATATAGGAAATAAGCCTATTTTTAGGACTGTTTATTTATTCTGTGCTCCAGGTATATATTGGATGTGCAGTAGAGAGGACCCTGTCCAACATTTGACCCAAATTAGCTGCTAAATAATAATGGCACAGGCTAGGAAGGGTCCCCCCCATGTTTCCTCCTGTGTCCCTGTGATGCAAATTAAATCCAGGACTGTAGTGCTGAGAGGTGAAAGTATTAGCCCCTATGTCACCATGCTGCCCAATTATTATTATTATTATTATTATTTAGTATTTATATAGCGCCGACATATTACGCAGTGCTGTACAGTGTATATATATATATATATATCTTGTCACTAACTGTCCCTCAAAGGAGCTCACAATCTAATCCCTACCATTGCCATATGTCCATATTATGTAGTGTAAGTACTGTAGTCTAGGGGCAATTTTTAGGGGGAGCCAGTTAACTTATCCATATGTTTTTTTTTAATGTGGGAGGAAACCGGAGTGCCCGGAGGAAACCCACACAGACACGGAGAGAACATACAAACTCTTTGCAGATAGTGCCCTGGCTGGGATTCGAACTAGGGACCCAGCGCTGCAAGACGAGAGAGCTAACCACTACGCCACCGTGCTGCCCAATATGTTATACTGTGGTTCAAACTTAGTACATTAAGTCCAGAGTGTCTGAGGGTTGAGTGCTGAGTCCAGGTGGGCTTAATAGCAGGTATTATAGAGTGTCTGGTTGATGAAATGTGGATGATAAACTCCAGGAACCGGGGAAAAGAAAAAACAGAGAGCACCAGAAGTGCCAATAGTGTAGCATTTCCAGGAAGTAGGATGCATGTATGAAACAACTACTACTCACAAGTATAGGTTGATATAGGCAACTACAATATCAGGCATGTGAAATATTCTGTCGCCACACAGATACGATGACTTCTAGGTCTGGTGACTCACACTCCAAACAGAAACCAAAAAATGCAAAAAGTACCACTAGATGCAATATCACAGGGCGTACCCCTTAAATGGGAGGGAAAACTATATTGGGTGGGGGGAGTTACCTCAAAACATTTGTATACATGATTGTACAAATAGTAAAAGAACAGTCTTACCTCAGATCAATCACGTATACAAACATTTTAAGGTGCATCCTCCCGCCTAGGCATAATAGTAGATATGGTCAATGAGATCATTTTGGATTGCATGCAGCTTGGCATTGAGCCAATCAAAGGTACTTCCCGACTATTTTGATAGTCCCACTTCCAAGCTGTATACTATTTGCATTACATTTACATAAAAGCAGTGGCGTTGCTAACCCTATTTTAGGGGGCCGTGCCCCCAACATGTCTTTAGGGTGCCCCTAATCTATTTACAAGGGGGACCCTGCGTGCTGCCCCCCCCCCCCCCCGGCCGACCCCTCTGCAAGACAGCCCAGCTTCAGACCTTCGATCAGCCGGCAACCACTAGTGCGGGTGCTAGGACCTAGCGGACACCGCACTGATATGCGGAAGTGACATCACTTCCGCATATACAGCGTGGTAGGTCCGTGCGCCCGCTCTATCTGGTCCCTGGCTGATACTGAGGTCCAGTGGCGTCGCTAGCCCTATTTTAGGGGGGCCCGTGCCTACAACATGTCCATGCCCCTAATCTATTTACAGGGGTGCCCAACCTTCGATCAGCCGGCAACCACTAGTGCGGGTGCTAGGACCTAGCGGACACCGCACTGATATGCGGAAGTGACATCACTTCCGCAGATACAGCGTGGTGGGTCCGTGCGCCCGCTCTAACTGGTCGCCGGCTGATACTGAGGTCTGATGCTGCTGGCTGTCAAGGTGAGGGGGGTGCCTGTCACTCACTACCTAACTGGGGGTCCCTGTCACTACCTAACCTGGGGGGTATCTGTCACTCACTACCTAACCTGGGGGTCCCTTTCACTCACTACCTAACTTGGGGGGTGCCTTTCACTCACTACCTAACCTGGGGGTCGCTGTCACTCACTACCTAACCTGGGGGTCCCTGTCACTCACTACCTAACCTGGGGGTCCCTGTCACTTACTACCTAACCTAGGGGTCCCTGTCACTCACTACCTAACCTGGAGGGTGCCTGTCACTCACTACCTAACCTGGGGGTCCCTGTCACTCACTACCTAACCTGGGGGTCCCTGTCCCTCACTACCTAACCTGGGGGGCGCCTGTCACTACCTAACCTGGGGGGTGCCTGTCACTCACTACATAAACCTGGGGGTCCCTGTCACTCACTACCTAACCTGGGGGTCCCTGTCCCTCACTACCTAACCTGGGGGGCTCCTGTCACTCACTACCTAACCTGCGGGGCTCCTGTCACTCACTACCTAACCTGGGGGGCGCCTGTCACTCACTACCTAACCTGGGGGTCCCTGTCACTCACTACCTAACCTGGGGATCCCTGTCACTCACTACCTAACCTGGGGGGCTCCTGTCTCTACCTAAACTGGGGGGGCCTGACACTACATACACTGGGGGGTCCCTGTCACTACCTGAACTGGGGGGCACCTGTCACTACAAACACTGGGGGCTCCTGTCTAAATGAGCTTAGGAGCTCCT
Organism: Hyperolius riggenbachi; assembly: GCF_040937935.1. NCBI lineage: Eukaryota > Metazoa > Chordata > Amphibia > Anura > Hyperoliidae > Hyperolius > Hyperolius riggenbachi. The sequence goes on from NC_090653.1 coordinate 106,036,284, forward strand.
GTCACTACCTGAACTGGGGGGCTCCTGTCACTACCTAAACTGGGGGACTCCTGGAGCTACCTTAACTAGGGGGCACCTGTCACTACCTAAACTATCCAGGCCAGCCAGCCCAGCATCACAACCAGCCAACCAGCCCAGAATCACTTTTAAAAAGGCCACAGCATCACCCCCATTCAGGCTAGCATTTACTTCAACCAGCCAAGCATAGCCCAGGATTACCGCCAGCCAGGTCACAGCATCACCACCAGCCAACCCAGCCACAGCATCGGCCACAGCATCACCGCCAGCCAACCTGGCCACAGCATCACCGCCAGCCAGGCCACAGCATCACTGCCAGGCCTTTCAGCCAACACATCATCCCCAATCCAGCCAAAAACAGTATTGCCAGGCACAACAGCCAGTAGAGGAGAATTCAGAAGCCAGGTGAGAGGTGTCTACCATATTAAGGGGGCATTCTGCCTATTTATGTGAAATGTCTATTTATGTGCCTCATGACTGCTGAATTTGTCTTGTTGGGGGGCTCATGATTTGTTAGGGCCTCATGATTACTGAATTTGTCTTGTTGGGGGCCTCATGATTTGTTGGGGGTCTCAAGATTGCTGAATTTGTCTTGTTGGGGGCCTCATGATTTGTTGGGGGCCTCATGATTGCTGAATTTGTCTTGGTGGTGGCCTCACGATTGCTGAATTTGTCATGTTGGAGGCCTCACGATTGCTGAATTTGTCTTGTTGGGGGTCACATGATTGCTAACTGCGAGACTATGGGAAAAGCTGAATCATTATCCTATGAGACAATAGCATTAAACCTACTTTTTTAGCTTTTTAAAACAGAAAATAAAACTGGGAGGTTCTACAAAAAAATCAATACATTTTTCAGGAGTAGGATGGATGAAATAGTTTATCTTCACAGTTTATTTTCAACTTGGATTTTCCATAATGTTCATGTATGAGTTAAAACGTTTGTACAGTATTTAGTTTAAATTGCTGTTGCCACTTTGTGATAGATAAGTGACTTTTGGGTTGCAGTTTGGGCACTCGGCCTCCAAAAGGTTTGCCACCACTGTCCTAATCTAATGTCCCACCATTGCTAGGTTTATGTAAATTCGTCTCCACCCGTGACCACACCCACAGTCTGGTCCATGGCCACACCCATTTTTTTAAGGACCGAAGTGAGAAACCCCCCCTAGTGACCAGACCATGTTTTACTAAATAAGCCACTGCAGCTTTAAGGCCTCGCTGCAGGGCTGCACAACTCAGCACACAACTGATCCCCCCCCCCCCCCTTCCTTTTCTCCCCACCAACAGAGATTTCTGTTAATGGGGTCTGATCCCTGCCAGCTTGTTTATTTATTTATTTTTTATTTTTTTTATTTGTTGTTTTCTTTTTGTTTTGTTTTTTTTCCTTGCAATTATTTCATTTAGTTTTTTAATTATTTTTTTTAAAACACTGCCCCTCTCTTCCCCCCACTAGCCAATGGCAGCGATCGGCTGTCATAGGCATCAGCCTATGACAGCAGATCGCCTTTGTGCCTCTGGAGGGGACAGCCGGGTCACCTCAGATCGCAGCACTGTACAGTCTTATTAGATGCCGGTTTCACCATCTAACAGTCTCCGAGCAGCGATCGTCGCTGGGAGACTGATGGTGGAGTTTAGCTCTGTTATTCCAGCGGGTATGTGCACGCATCGATGCGCGTGATCTTCTGCAATCCCCGTCCCTAGCACTTCACGCCAATCGGCGTGGAGCGGTCGGCAAGGGGTTAAACTGTATAGGCATTCCATCCTATGGAACATATCATAGCCATGCACCTGGATCCAGTGAATAATATTCCTGCCTTGCAGTGTAAAACTTTGTACACAAGCTAGATGGTTCTCAGCCAAGGTGGAAGGTCAGGGCCGCTTTTGCCAAGAATCTAGCAGGTGTTGCCATGTTGTTTTCCCTCCTTCACCACTAAAGCAACAGAAAGCATCCTTAGCCTTCAGTTTGCAGTAAGTGGAATGTTCTCATGTGTGGTCTGCAATTTTTCCTAGAGAACAGATGCATTTTCCCATATAGCCCATGGTGGAAAGACATCTGCCCCGGGCTCCAATCGGACCAAAACAAACCACTGGAACAGACACTACATACAGCCTCAATTCACTAAGCAGTTTTGGCTTGTGTACAGATGCTTTTTAGTCTACTGATGGTTTGGTGTAATGTTTTAGACCTGTTTTTAGACCTGGTCTAACATTCAGTAATTACACAATTCACAAATGCAAACAAGGAGTAACCAGGTAAATTAATTCTGTGAGGATGGAACCTTTTGAATTAATTATGCAGGAGTTTAATTGTATCCAGAGGAGAGCTCATTAAAGGAGAAGGATGTCAGTCATAGCTACTCATTTGTGAATTGCATCTTTTGATCATTTTCCCTGCTTTACCAACCTAATTACCAAATGTTTTAGACCAGGTCTAAAAACGGGTCTAAAATATATGGTAATAGTGAATTCCCCTTTGATGCAACTGACCAAACCATCAGACTAAAAACCATCAGTAGACTAGTCTAAACTGCTTAGTGACTTGTTCACTTCTCCTGGCCTTTTGAGTCCGGCTCAAGTAGCAACTTAGCCTAATGAATGCATGTTCAGAGCCTGACCAGGGATATAATCTGCTTGCAGTTTGTATGAATGCCTTATGTTTGCATGGCTTTCTTCTGGAAACGTTGGTTTCCTCTCAAAACCATAATGATAAGTTAATTGGTTTCCCCTCCCCAAATTGGATGAAATAGTGAGCTCTTCTGAGTGACAGTGGCTATGTACTCTGTAAATTGCTGCAGACATTGTCAGTGCTACATGATTACATAATGAATTAACTGTAACAATTGGGTGTGCAACTCAGACGTCTGATTATTGTGTGATCTGCAGAATCACCAATAATGCAGATTCTATACCTGATTATGTGGTGATCTGCAGTATCACCAATAATACCAGTATAGACGAGAGTACACTGGAGTGTAGTGTTTGGTGCAACAGTAGAATAAATAGACTTTACCAGAGGAGCTGGTAAAGTACTGACAATCACAGGAGCTGTAAAACTAAACTTAACCTCATCAGAGGAGCTGGTGGGTATCTAGACAAAAGAGCACCTCACCAGTGGCTAGGGCCCACTGGTGAGTAGAGAGGTCAGACAGGCAAGGTTCGGCAACTGAGAGGCGAAAGCAGTACAGGGACGTGAGGCAGAAGAATCGTGAGTTATCAAGCAGAGGTTCAGCAACTAAGTCAGATAGGCAGAAGTACAGAATCGTTAAGCAATAGCAAGGTCAGAGTATAGCCAGAATCATACACAGGTAATCAAGAATACATTTAATAACTAACTATAGATAGATGTATATCGCAAACACTGCATATACATCTATCATCAGCAGGAACCTCACTAGGTCTGAGCGCTAACACGAGTGTATTCACAACAGCAGACGAGTTGCCAATGACCAGTGAAGGCTTAAGAAGCCGAGGAGAGCCCAGCGCCATGCCCCTCAGCAATCAGCCAATCTGAGCGGCGCGAGTCATCCCTGACATCAGCCGACCGGCAGGTCAGCTGACGCGCCTTCTTCCAGCATAAAGGTCCTGTCTCTGCGCGCGCCCGCGTGACACAGTGACCCTATGAGCAAGAGACAATGCCGTTCCCGGGGTGCTAGACGGCGACGGAATGGATGAGGCCTGTGAACAGGAACAAAGGCGGCTGCGTGTCCGCAGTCGCCGTATTTGCAGATGTTACATAAACTTTAAGCTTGAAGCACATTGATATTCAGAGTTAAAGTGAACCTCCGGACTAAAAATCTACTCAGCAGCACTGAAAAGGCCTGGTGTTTCTTTAACAGTTTCATAGCATCAGAACTTTGTTTCTCTTATCCAAGCCTCATTTTTAGCTACACAGAAGAAAACTGCCCGGGCTTTTTTCCACTGATGCTGTGCAAAGCATGATGGGATTTCTGATGTTGTTGCTCTCATTCTGCTGTTTTGGTGCAATTTTTTTTTTTTTTACAGTTTGAATCTTACATTTGAAGCCAAGCGTGTGCAGCTGGGAGAGGTTATCAGGACACAGGACAGTTGGAACTGTGTCTCCTGCTCCTTGTCACCTCCTTTCAACCAAAAAGATGGCTGCCCCCATGACAAAGATGGCAGCCATCATGAATCACAAACATTTGCCTGTTCTTTTAAAACAGGGTGGGTAAAAAATTATATTACCCATCTATTCTAATTAACATAACTAATGTAACTTAATGACAGTATGTTTGTTTAGGCTGAAGTTCCCCTTTAATTAATTACATTCATCATTTACATGGTGTGAAAAATTACTATGTATTCCTTTATTGATCTATGTGATTAATGACATGCATAGCACTATACTATAATCTGTCCATTCCTTTCCTGAAATGCACTGTAGAAGAAGGACATTAAAGGGGAACTTCAGCCTAAACAAACATACTGTCATTAAGTTACATTAGTTATGTTAATTAAAATAGATAGGCAAATGTTTGTGATTTCATGGGGGGAACCCCTCCCATCTGTGTGCGCTAGGCTTCAAATCTCAAATTAAAAATTAAAAAAAAAATTGCACCAAAATCCCATCATGCTTTGCACAGTATCACTGGAAAAATGCCTGGACAGATTTCTTCTTTGCAGCTAAAAATGAGGCTTGGGTAAGAAAAACAAAGTTCTGATGCTGTGAAATCAGCTGTTAAAGAAACACCAAGCCTTTTCAGTGCTGCTGAGTAGATTTTTAGTCTGGAGGTTCACTTTAATTTCATGAGATGTTTATGAAGACCTATCATATAAAGTGTACCTAAGCTCATTCTATTTATTGTGACTTTTTTCAGGTAATCAAGATCAAACTACAAGAAATCCTGAGGGTCACATAACTAATGGTATAATATCTAATAACACTGTGCCACCTGAACGAAATCTAACCTCTCCATGGACTTTACCTTCTAGTACTCCATCTGTTTTAAATGGAACAGCCTATGCCACTACTACAACTCCTGCCAAACCATCCTCTCCACCTGCGATTACTAAAACTTCTCTGGGTGTCTCCACCTCCTCATCAACTGTCAATAATATGACAACCATGATAGTAACTACTCAGTCAACTGCTCTTTCTAAGACAACACGATCCTTATCATCACAATCAAAATTCACAAGTACTGCTATTGTAGAAACCACCAGCACCCCAGGTCCAGTATCCATAGGTATGATGCTATGAAGAAGGCTGAAGCATTGTCAGTGAATGAGTTAAAGAGACTCTGTAACAAAAATTTCTGCCTTATTTCTTCTATCCTATAAGTTCGTATACCTGTTCTAATGTGGTCTGGATTACTGCAGCCTTTTCTAGTTGCACTGTCTCTGTAATTTATGTAATCTTCTTTTCTTTGTCAAGCTTTGTCGACCCAGAGAGGAATGCACTGACTCTGCTGTGATAAGGCGAAGTTATGCATGCCCCCTCCACGCCTCCTGCAGGCTCTGTGTGTGTGCTTTGTTTATTAGTCACAGACATGGTCTCTGCTCTCAATTTCAGCTTGTCTGAGGGTAGAGGGAGCCGCCCATGCTGAGAAACTGTGAGAATCCCTGACTGGAGTGCAGATAATTAACTATGTAATAAAAACTTGTAGTATACTGTAACATGATATATATATATATATATATATATATATATATATACACACACACACACAAACATCACTTCCTGGTTACCGGCCATGGTTTTCGTTTGTAAACACTGCCTAAAACTGGCGATTAAAAGCCAGGATCGCGGCGGGGAGCGGGGTAAACGGCAAAGAGGGATCCAGGAGATCGCAGTGACTCGATTGGTATGTTTTTTTATTGTACAAATCGGATAGTACAGATTCTCTTTAAGATTTGTAAAGTGCTTTTCTTCTGAAGAACTGAAAGACCCTTATTCAATTTACTTTCTTTCCTAAGTTTTCTCCTGGGAGTTCATTTTTCATCATTTTTCATGTTCTGTTTAAAGTAACTTTCCAGCTCTCTGCAATTGAATAAGTGCCAAAAAGTAGGTGAAAAGATACTGTCAAATTTACTCTGAGCATTTTATCGCTTGCTGGTGTCTTAAAGGGCATTTCATTGATTAGGTATAAAAATATCAACTAGGAGAGAACTTAGGAGAGAGTAAATCATGGCCAAAGCCTATCATGGAACTATTCATCATCTAGTAACATACATAGATAAGAAGCCTATTTTCAGGGAGCTCCCAAAAAGTTATTACCTTATGCATTACCTGCTTCCAGTGCTGGGTCACATTCCCTCTTTTCTCTACACAGCCCAGTGTGAATCCCCATAGCAATGTTACTAGCAACGTTCTGCTCTCAGGAAATAGCATGACAGAACACCTAGGACAGGGGTCTCAAACTCGCGGCCCGCGGGCCATTTGCGGCCCTCGATACAATATTTTGTGGCCCTTGCCGGCAAAAGCTTCCTTATAGTTCGCTTCAGTGCTCCCAAGTAATCCGCCGCATCCCCACCGCTAAACGAGGGCTGCAGAGCCCCCAAATCGCCCGGGGGGCAACCCACCGGCATTTCCTGGAAGGGGCAGAGCTTTCAGCTTCAGCTCTGCCCCTCCTGACGTCAATCGCCGCACGGATCGCTGCCTCTCCCCGCCCCTCTCTGTGAAGGAAGAGTGAGAGGGGCGGGCAGAGGCGGCGATGCGCCGCGAATGTGAAATTCCTTATGCGGCCCAGCCTCATCCTGACTTTGCCTCCTGCGGCCCCCAGGTACATTGAGTTTGAGACCCCTGACCTAGGAGGTGTACAGAGCCATGTGTCGAAACACCCGGCTGTGACGGGAGAAGTGTAGATGTGACCCAGCACTGTGGCACTTGGTTTCTAGTCCCTTTGTTTTTACAGCAATCTGTCCTAATTTTTTCATTATTACCTGTGTCTATTGTATACTGGTGGTTGCTCTTTTTTGCCTCACAATCACTGTTGGCTGCTAGGTAATCAAACAGATAAAACTAGCCATGATATTTAATAGTTCCTATCTTATTGGCCTTGTACAGTTGTTAATTAATAACTACTGCCTTTTAGATCTTAAAGGCCCACTATTGCGAAAATTGTAAAATTTAAAATGCATGTAAACAGATACAAATAACTAAGAAGTACAGTTCTCCCAGAGTAAAATGTGCTATAAATTACTTTACTTGTATGTTGCTGTGACTTACAGTAGGTAGTAGAAATCTGACAGAACTGACTGGTTTTGGACCAGCTCATCTTCTCACAGAGGGTTGTTAGGGTTTTCTTTATTTTCAAAAGCACTTATGGTAGTTAATAAAAGCAGTTTCTCCATCCAACTGCCAAAACAGTGTGCAGTGAGCAGGGGTGCTGGCTAGAATATTTGTATAAATCCTTTTCCGGAGGTGTCTTTATAAATAATAAAGGCAATACTGAGAATCCCCCATAAGGAGATGAGCTGGTCCAAAACCTGTCGGTTCTGTCAGATTTCTACTACCTACTGTAAGTGCCAGCAACGTAGTAGAAAAATCATTTATGGCTCATTTTACTCTGGAAGAAATTTACTTTTTATTTGTATGTGTTTACATGTATTTGAAAAGTTACAGTTTTACACTTTTGCGATAGTGGTCCTTTACTGTATAATTCCAGAAAAAAATAGTTCTGAATGGTATGGTACACATCTAGAACCTCTTTTTGGGGTTTATGCCTGTCTAGATGAGTCAACATTTGTTGTATGAGGAATGGTTAAAATCTTTGACTACATTTTATTACTGTCACTAATTTCTTAAAGGGGTTCTGTGGGGGTTTGCTAAAGAGAAAAACTACCACTTACCTGGGGCTTCTATCAGCCCCCTGTAGCAGAAATGTCCCACGCCGTCCTCCTCCGATGCGCCGTTCCCTGCCGCTGGCACCGGGCATTAATCGTCTGTGCCATAGACGAATAATGCGCGCTGCCGTTCGCGTCATCAGAAGCTTACTGCGCATGCGCAGCACAAAGTTTTCTTGTACTGCGCCTGCGCAGTAAGCTTTTGATGACGTAGACGGGAGCGAGCACTGCTGTGCAGCCGCAGTTGGACCCTGTGCCAGACCGGGACCGGCGGCGGCAAATGGCGGATCGGAGGAGGACGGCGTGGGACATTTCTGCTACAGGGGGCTGATAGAAGCCCGAGGTAAGTATCAGTTTTTATCCATAGCAGAACCCCCACAGAACTCCTTTAAAGAAAGCCTGGAGCCTCCCAAAAAATCCTTTTTACTTTACAGTCCTCTTTAGCATTAATGCCATAAATGAAAGTGCATCCCCTCGGCTGAACACTCAGTTAATACCCCCAAAATCCCGGGGCAAAATTCCATGACTTTCCATGACATTCGCATCAGTCTGCGCTGATCGCCACCTCTCCCCGCCCCTCTGAGTGAAAGAAGACTGAGAGGGGCAGGAGGAGGCGGAGATCCACGCAGATTGAAGCAAGTAGAGGCAGAGCTACTGTGCAAAGCTCTGACTCTTCTAGGAAGGAGCCCTGAAATTTGCCATGCGGATTTCGGGGGTATTAATTGAGCGTTCAGCTAGGGCATTAATGCTGAAGAGGACTGTGAAGTAAAACCAGGTATTTTTGGAGGATTCAGACTCTCATTAACGAGCACACACAATCCTCTGGGCCCCAGTAGAGTCGTCTTGTGCTGGTACTTAGGAGCAACTGTGCTAGAAGGGTGACCGTCAAACTCCTCCAAAGAGGTACTATCCACTATGGAAATGGGTCACAAGCTCAACAGCTCTATCTAAGGCCCCTTGCGCACTGGATGCTGATACCATGGTAATTTTTATCATTTAAGAGTCAGACTGTCCTTACTGCCTTCCCTAAAGATTACATCTGTATAGCTACATAGAGTTATGCCTAACTCACATTCATACATTACTCTTTAGACAGGAAACTGTATTTATCAAAATTATCACAAGCACTGATGTTGTATAAAATATTCCCTAAATGTTTTCTTTTTTTCCTCTGACATGTATTATAGTCCGCTTCTATGCTGTCACCACAAGCATCAAAATAATTGATAAAGATACAGTGACTGGAAACTTGACATCTGTCATACAAAATAAGGTGAGGTCTGGAACAATGTTTTCACGTCAACATAAAAGACCTCTTACTATGGGGGCTGATGTTCAAATGTTCAAATGACCAATAAGGATAGGTTACCATGTACATTTAAGGAGTTGTAACATCCCCCCCAAAAAATTAAGTGCCCCAAAAACATATGTAAATCTTTTTTCCCGCCTAAAATAGGCGCCTATATGCCTCCCAATTTATTTATTTATTTTTTGTTTTGTTTTTAACTGGTCTGGTTGCCTGCTGCATAAACTGTGCAGCAGTGCCATCGGGTTTATGGGAAGTTTACTTATTGCTAAAGTAACAAGCTTATCTCAGCATGCAAATAACAGAAAGCATCCTATTTTGGATAAGAAAAGGACACTATGACCAGAATATAATTGAATCCCTCCTCTTTTTAGTTTACATAGTGATGCAAGCCTGTTGTCTAGTTGATGTTTGCTGTGGGAGGAACAGTAAGCTATGGTAGTAGGGTGGAGAAATGAACACTGAGTTGAGTTAAAAAAAAATGAAAAAGGCAGAAGTGATGTCACTTTTGGCATCACAGAGAAACCGTGGAGATGGAAAACAGCAGAAATATTTTCTTTTTTTTCATAGAACTTTTTTTTTCCTAAATCTGACAGTGAACACTTAAAACGTTAGGATAGAAAGCTAAATAAGTAATTTCTTATTGGATGATTTTTCTTTATTTAATACAATAAAGTCAAAGGGTCCAATTGCCTGGGGTGCTAGGGTCTGTATGGCCCCACAGGCGTCCCCCTTTACCTATACTGGGGGCAGATCTATACCTATACTGGGGGCAGATCTATGCCTATATTGGGGCAGATCTATACCTATACTGGGGGCACATCTATACTGGGGGCAGATCTATACCGATACTGGGGGCACATCTATACTGGGGCAGATCTATGTCTATACTGGGGGCAGATCTATACCTACACTGGGGGCACATCTATATCTACTCTGGGGTCAGATCTATACCTACACTGGGGGCACATGTATAGCTATACTGGAGCATATTTATAGCTATACTGAGGCACATGTATAACTGTTTATACACGTATACTCAGGGCAAATGTATACCTATACTGGGGGCACATCTACAGTAGACCTATACTGAAGGCACATCTATAACTATACTGGGGGCATATCTATAATTATACTGGGGGCACATCTACAGTATACCTATATTGTGGGAACATCTACAGTATACCTATATTGGGGGCACTTCTATACCTTTACTAGGAGCACGCCTATACCTATACTGGGGCCACTACTATACCTATACTGGGGGCACTACTATACCTATACTGGGGCCACTACTATACCTATAATGGGGGCACCACTATACCTATACTGGGGGCACTACTATACCTACACTGGGGGCACTACTATACCTTTACTGGGGATACCACACTACCTACAAAGAGAGACTACTGGGAATTTGACATTTTACTGTGGGGGGAATGGACTACTGGGCTGGCTGACAGAGATTTAAAGGGGGGGGGGGGGGGCATTGTGATTCACCTTGCCTTTGGGTATAGGGCCCCCAGGTTACCTTTGCTCCTGCTTAACCCAGCCCTGTATGAGATGCAACTGAAAGTTTGAATTACAACTTGCCTTGACACTTTACTACCATTCATAAATATGACAGGACAGATTCATTACATGTGGTCAGCCTGACAGCTTTGCCACAAAAGATATTGCATTTGTAAGCATGTATGTATGAGCTCCAAGCTTCTTGCTTGGACTTGGACCATTTAGTCCAGTTCTTATAAAAGTGCAATCGGCAGCATGTGTAATCTGCACATGGCTCGAGGTCAATATTTCATGTAAGATACAAATACACATAATGGGCTCTACTCACAATGCCTTGCCGCATGCGGTAAAATAGTATGTGCAAATTATCACCCAAAAGATCACTATTGTGTAATTCTCAAAGATTTATCTCATTAATTTTCCGCATGCGGTAAAAGTGCGGTAAAAAGTGACAAAATTTCCTCCACTTTGAAATTCTTAATTGAATAAATGTGCGGATAAGTGGTGATACATAAGGATTTTTTATCACCTACAGAGGGCAGAGGATAATGTTCACATATCTGCTGTTGCAGTCTAACATGGAGCCTTTCCAGCCTTGTTTGTTTGTGCTCATGTCAATTGTCCATAGGAGACAGAGAAGACGGTGTGTCTAATCTCAAGGCGCACTTTCACACCTCGTACTGTCTTTTAGATGATTTTATAGATGCCGAGGAGGAAATTCCTCTCTGCTCTAAAAGATAAGCAGCAGCATAATAACCTTTAAAGAAAAACATGTATTTGTTATAGCTGATACAAATCCTGCTATAAATCTCCAGTGTGTGTACTTCCTGCTTTAATGGAAGCAGACATAGGATGAACATCCTGTGTTTACAAATTAGCTGCTCTGCTGAGGCAGCCAGCTGGCACAGCTGAGAGTTCAAATTACAGTTGTGATTATTCACAGATGAGGGGGTATTAGACAGGCTAAACTTTCTATATACATACAGGGTTCATTTCTATATGTTTTCCTTCTGTCCTGCTCAAGAGTTGAAGTCCCACTTTAAGGGCTCTTTCACACTAAGACGTTGCGTTTGATGCAACGTTAAGGTCGCATAACGTGCCCCTAACGTAACGCATGTTAGCTTTGAAGTTGGACGTTACATTGAACTGCGTTATGCATCTCTTGATGTGTACGTGATGCGTACTTTTTGGCGCATACGGATCGAACGAAAACGTCGCATGCGGCACATTTAAAAAAAACAAAAACTAACATTACTGAACATGTGCAAACAGTCTAATGCAGCCAAATACGAGTATAACGCACAGCACGCTGCACTTTCATTTAACGTGCAGCGTTATACTCCAACGCAACGTGGGCACTGTGATTTTACATTACTGTGAGTTGGGCTGCGTTACAGGCTGCTGTAACGTGCAGCTGTAATGTCACACTGTGAAAGCAGCCTTAATGTGACAAGCTTTCCTGGGTAGTCTTTATGTAATGGTTGGCAAGCACATGGGCTGCCCTACAGTGGTCAAAAAAACTTTATTTCCGCACACATTACTGACCAATTACCGACCACTTAACACACTTACCGCAACATTACCGAACGATTACCGACTGTTTATTGATCGTTTTACCGCACTTTTATCGAACATTAACCACTTAAGCTCTCAGTCGTTTTCACTTTATGCATCCGAGCAATGTTCACCTCCCATTCATTAGCCTATAACTTTATCACTACTTATCACAATGAACTGATCTATATCTTGTTTTTTCCACCACCAATTAGGCTTTCTTTGGGGGGGTACATTTTGCTAAGAGCTACCTTACTGTAAATGCATTTTAACAGTAAGAATAAAAAAAAAATGAAAAAAAATCATTATTTGTCAGTTTTCAGCCATTATAGTTTTAAAATAATACATGCCTCCATAATTAAAACCCACGTATTGTATTTGCCCATTTGTAACGGTTATTTCACCGTTTAAATTATGTCCCTATCACAATGTATCGCGACAATATTTTATTTGGAAATAAAAGAGCATTTTTTCCGTTTTGCATCCATCACTATTTACAAGCTTATAAAAAAAAATAGAGAGAAATATTTCATCTTTACATAGATATTTAAAAAGTTAAGACCCTTAGGTAAATATTTATGTGTTGTTTTTTTTATAGTAATGCTTTTGTTTTTTTTATTAAACATTTTATGTGGGCATTTTTGGGAGGGTGGGATATAAATAGTGTTTTATTTGGGGAAATATTTGTGTATTGTAATGTTTTTTTACTTTTACTTGTAGTTTTACTTTTTGGCCACAAGATGGCAATCTCGATTTTGTTTACATGACGTCACTCTAAGCGTACAATGTACGCTTAGAGGGACATAGCTTCAGAAAAAGCGTAGCTTCCGAGAGAAGCTGTCGCTTTTTCAGCGGGGGAGAGGAATCAGTGATCGGGCACCATAGCCCGATACATTGATTCCTGGGCTACCGAATCCGCGGCCGGGAGTGCGCGTGCACGCGCGCGATCGGCCGCAGGAGCACGCGGGAGCGCGCCTTTCCTCCTTGACGTTTTTATACGTCAAGGAGGACAAAGTGGTTAATCACACTCGGTAAATTTTTAGTGAATACTCAGAAAAGTCAGTAATTATCACTGGAGGTAATTTTCCGACAAAAAAAGTGTTACCGCACATGTTATTGTGAATAGAGCCCAATGTCATCATCTCTCCTCCTGTAGCATGTCCTACTGGTTGCAGTTGAGCTGCAACCAGGCAGTTTTTATTTATCTGCATGCAGTTGCACAGTTTTGCTAGCATTCACAATAAGTGTCATTATCATCTGCCATCACTCTGCAGTGCAGAGCAGCTCAGGATGCTGTCATGAATCCACCTATGGCTTGTTGCAGCTGAGCTGCAGTCAGACAGTGGCAGTGCTGAATTCCCTGCATGCATTTGAAACAAGTGTCCTTTCTATCTGCAATCAGCCTGCAGTCTTCAGTCAGAGAAACACAGGATTGAGTAATTACCATTCAGCTGTGTTGGAATTTGCATGCCTGCTCTCATTGGGTGATGTCGATATAAAAGCCTCTTCCCCCCCTTAACACTTGGCCTGTCATAGCTTTCAGCTTGCCATAGCTGTTGGATGGGTCCTGTGTCTCTATTGTATTTACTTTGTCTTGCTTCTTTGTGGACGTTTGCTGTTGAGTGATTGCAGATGTGATTGCAGATGGCAATGACACTTATTGTAAATGCTAGCAAAACTATGCAGCTGAATGCATGCAGAGAAATCAATCAGAACTGCCTGGTTGCAGTTCAACTGCAACCAGCAGGACATTCTACAGGAAAGAGATCATAACACATAACATGTAAAGGTAAAACCAATCCTAAATTCCAAGCAATAGTTGGGTGGGAATAGGTTGATACTTTATGGGTTGGGAAATGTAAGCATACAGTGAGCATCTTTTATCTAACTGTACACAGCCATTTCACATTGCTTATTTGAATTGTCTCTGAATGACATTTTATACATATCTTGCTAATATATAAGGTAGACATAAGCCATTAAATACCAGCTCCAACATCATTAATGGAAGAGAGCAAGTCTTAGTAGAAAGAGGGCAGGGCTTAGTGTGTGTACAGCTCTACATATACTTATTGTCAGTTTATGTGTGACAGAATGGGATGGCCATACAGCTGGTGACATGCAACGTTTGGTAAAACACCTGTCTGGGTGCCTGTTTTTATGAAAGCCCAATTACAATACCCATTACATTTCCAAATAAGGGGCTGTCTCCACGCGTTAGTTTTCCTGTGCGTCAGTTTTTCTGCATGAGTTGTCTGACGGTGTTGCATTGCTGTCAATTGTTTTTCTACATGTGAAAAACAAACTCAAGTGTGAACTAGCCCACTTATTAACATTGGTTGCACTTTTCCTGTGCAGAAAATGCATTAAAAAACTGACAAGACAGGTCTTGGACAAGTCAGTGAATGTGAGAGCATGAATTTCGCATAATCGTAATTTTGCATTGTAATTCACAATTACAATGTAAAACCGTAATGTTAAATTTCTGATTATTTTAGATGTAAACATAATTTCACAATTCCGCGTAATTTTCACATTCTGTGCAGACTATAGAAGTTAATGGTAAAGTCCCCATACAAGCTATTGTCACCAAAAGTACCACTTTTATTAAGGGGAATAGTGGGAACAAGTTAAAAAAAGAAGCATTTTTCAAAAAGACCTTGTAGTCTTAAGGTAGCCACTAACGGTCCAATTTCTAGCGAAAAATTCTGATCGGAAGTGAAATGTTCTAAAAAATCGTTCACTACACCATCAACGAACCAATCATTGCTTCCTATCTATCACAACTAACAAAAAAATTAAAATTTTGGTTTGACGAAAATTCATTCGGGTGACATTTTTTTCACTCGTTCATAATCGATTGTGTCCACCAATGGAGATTATTTACAACCAATCCGATCAGAATTTCTGATCGCTGGAACGATTTTTCGCTAGAAATTAGACCGTTAGTGGCCACCTTTAGAGATAATCGAGTATGAGGGCTCAAACCCACTAGCAGTCTTTTCTATGTGTTAGTGATTTGAAAAAGCTCTTGCTAATGTAATGCTATGGGGGATTTTTATAAAATCACATCGCTCCAGTAAGATCGCACCCATAGCATTACATTAGCAAGAGCTTTTCAAATCACAAAGCGCTCAGAAAAGTGCTCCTAGTGGGTTCCAGGCCTGAAAGTGCAAAGGAAAATGGTTTTTAAAATGTTTCTGAATTTACAAAACATTTTCCTTTGCATTTTTCAAATCGGTTTTCTCCAAAAGTTTAAGTTAATTTGTAATTTTTTTAAATGTTTTTTCCACTTTTCTCCTTAAAGTGAATGTTTACCGATTCTAAAAACAAAAAGTCGGATACTCACCTAAGGAGAGGGAAGGCTCGGTCCTAATGAGCCTTCCCTCTCCTCTCCCGGTGCCCGGTCCCGCGCAGGATCCCCCGTGGCAGTATTCGACCAGTTCGGTCAAATACTGCCACTTCCGCATGCCTTCGGGAGCTTTCGGAAGCCTTCAGGAGCACTCGGGCTCCCGATGACGCGGCCGCTCCATACTACGCATGCGCGAGCGCCCTCTATGACGCGCTCGCGCGTACGTAGTATGGAGCGGCCCGTCTTCGGAAGCCCGAGTGCTCCCGAAGCCTTCCGAAGTCCCTGCGGCGGTGGACACGAACGGGGGAGCCAGCGCAGCACCGAGGGCACCGGGAGAGGAGAGGGAAGGCTCATTAGGACCGAGCCTTCCCTCTCCTTAGGTGAGTATCCGACTTTTTGTTTTTAGAAACGGTACCCATTGGCTTTAACATACATAGCAATGTTAGTGACAATAGCATGTATGGGGGTTTTGCTATTAACCGCTAAATCGACACAAAAGTCTGTAAAATGTTGCTTTATGGCCCTTTTACACTTAATGCATTGGTATGCGTTAGTGTACATTAGTACGCATTGGTATGCGTTTTCCCCATAGGAGTGCATTGTGAAAAAGCTTTCAGTTAAAATGCGTATAGTGGGAACTGAGCCGTAGGAAAACATGGACATTACTTTGAAAATCAGTTTTCTTTCAGTTATAACTGAGAGCAACTGATTACGTGTAAATAGGGCCTAATAATATACAATTACAAACCGATTACGCAAAATCAATTGAATGTCCAAATTGTATTTGCGTATGGCCGCAATTGCGAAAAATTACACAACATTTTGCATAATCGTAAAGCACACATTTTGAGCATCACTAATGACGTATTTACTTATCCAGTGCAACTCCTTTTCCTAGACAGAATACTGTGTAACCTTTTTTTTTTTTTTTTTTTTTGCAGGTGGATGAGCTCCTTAACAACTCCGAGTTTTCAGTATTGGAAATCATTATGCTTGGCGATTTTAAGTATGTCAGTCTCACAAAGTCACACTAGTAGTAGCATTGTTTTAGTCAGTTGTAGTCAGTTTCAGGCCTTGTTTTATGCTGCCTGTTTCCTGTTGATCTTGCAGTGTGATTTGCTAGTATTATGTTAAATGAGATCAAGAAAAATGAACCTGTGCTCTCTTCGGACATCCAGTCATATAAAAGTAAATTTAACCACTTCACAACTGAAGGGTTTTACCCCTTGAGCACCAGAGCAATTTTCACCTTTCAGCGCTCCTTTCATTCATTCGTCTATAACTTTATTATTTATTTATTATTACTTATCGCAATGATCAATTATCTTGTTTTTTTCGCCACCAATTAGGCTTTCTTTAGGTGGGACATTATGCCAAGAATTTTATTTTATTCTAAATGTGTTTTAATGGGGAAATAGGAAAAAATGTGGGGAAAAAAATCATTATTTTTCAGTTTTAGGCCATTATAGTTTTTAAATAATGCATGCTACTGTAATTAAAATCCATGAAATTTATTTGCCCATTTGTGCTGGTTATTACACCGTTTAAATTATGTCCCTATCACAATGTTTGGCACCAATATTTTATTTGGAGATAAAGGTGCATTTTTTTCAGTTTTGCGTTTATCCCTAATTACAAGCCCATAGTTTATAAAGTAACAGTGTTGTACCCTCTTGACATAAATATTTAAAGAGTTCAGTCCCTAAGGTAACGATTTATGTTTTTTTTTTATTTTAATTTTTTTTCTTTTTATTACAAAAAATAAATAAATTGGGGAGTGTGGGAGGTAATGAGTTAATTTATAGTGTAAAAGTATGTATTTGTATATGAAAAATGTTTTGGATGTAGTTTTACTATTTGGCCACAAGATGGCCACAGTAATTTTTTGTGCATGCGTCCTGTAAGCGTCGGAAGTACGCTTACAGGATATTCAATGAGGCTGGGAAACTTTTTTTTTTTTCACAATGATCTCTCATAGAAGCAGCCGATCATTGCTGGGGGGCTGAGATCAACGAACGGGAATGGTTTTTCCCATTCATTGATCTCAAGGCGAGCAGCCGGCGGCGTGCACGAGCACGGGAGCGACCGGGAGCGCGGACAGCGGCGGTAGCGGCGGGAGGTGCGTATATCTACGCAGTTTTGACATTTTAGCTTTGACCTTATTTAATCAGCGATAACTTTATCCATACTTATGACACCTAAATGAAATATATATTGTTTTTTTCAAAACTAACTAGGCTTTCATTGTATGGCATTTTTCCATAAAACTATTTTGTTTTCTATGCTTTTTAATGAGAAAAATAGGGGGGGAAATGAAACACATTATTTCTCAGTTTTACCAATTCCAGTTTAAAAATAAAAAATGCTACTGTAGATAAAAAGTTATTTCTACTGTTTATCACAAAACTTAGATAATGTTTCTCTCATAATTTATGCTGAGGATATTTGATTCTGAAATAATACTACAGTGTGTATTTTTCACTATGAACTGAGAAAAGAAAAGCATTTGTATTGTTAAAAAAACAATCTTATTGTCTCAGGGAACATATATTCCCTTTCACCAATTAGTGCTGCAGCAGATAGTGCTGGAGGTGTGCACAGGAGCAATGCCCAACTGTGCTTCAGTGACAAGACATTTATCTATGTCCTCATGGCTTAGATGAAGTCACAGAGGAGGTAGATATACAGTTGTGTTCAAAATTATTCAACCCCCACCGAAATTGAGTGTTTTGGCCAGTTTGACATTGATTTTGATCATTTCAGTCATCTTGTTTACAATTAAATCAAATAGGCACTTGTAAGTCAGACAAATATAACATAACATTTATAATGAAATAACCACAAATATCTTTTCTGTGCCCACATCATTATCAGTTTTATTCAATCCCCAAGTGACATTCATTCTTAGTACTTAGTACAACATCCTTTTCCAGTTATAACAGCTTTTAAACGTGAAGCATAGCTTGACACAAGTGTCTTGCAGCGATCTACGGGTATCTTAGCCCATTCTTCATGGGCAAAAGCCTCCAGTTCAGTCACATTCTTAGGCTTGCGCGCTGCAACTGCTTTCTTTAAAGGAAAACTTAAGTCAAAAAAAAAAAAAGACATTTACTCACCTGGGGCATCCCTCAGCACCCCGAAGCTGGATGGTGCCCTCGCAGCCCCGCTCCGATCGTCCTGTCCCCACCGGCGGCTACTTCCGGTTCGGCGACAGCCGCCGACAGGCTGGGAACGCGGCTGTTTTTCCGCGTTCCCAGCCGCTGCTATCACCCTCTATGCTGCTATAGCGTATATATATACGCTATAGCAGCATGGAACGCGGAAAAACAGCCGCGTTCCCAGCCTGTCGGCGGCTGTCGCCGAACCGGAAGTAGCCGCCGGCGGGGACAGGACGATCGGAGCGGGGCTGCGAGGGCACCATCCAGCTTCGGGGTGCTGAGGGATGCCCCAGGTGAGTAAATGTCATTTTTTTTTTTACTTAAGTTTTCCTTTAAGTCCCACCAGAGGTTCTCAATCGGAATTAAGTCTGGTGACTGCGATGGCCACTCCAAAATGTTCCAGCCTTTAATCTGCAACCATGCTCCTCTAGTGGACTTGAAAGTATGCTTGGGATCATTGTCCTGTTGAAAGGTCCAATGTCCCCCAAGCCTCAGGTTTGTGATGGACTGCATCACATTTTCATCCAATATCTCCTGGCACTGAAGAGAATTCATGGTACCTTGCACATGCTGAAGCTTCCCTGTACCTGCAGAAGCAAAACAGCCCCAAAGCATGATCCACCCCCCCCCCCACCACCATGCTTCACAGTAGGCAAGGTGTTCTTTTCTTCATAGGCCTTGTTCTTCCTCCTCCAAACATAGCGTTGATCCATGGGCCCAAACAGTTCTAATTTTGTTTCATCTGTCCACAGAACACTACCACAAAACTTGTGTCAAGCTATGCTTCACGTTTAAAAGCTGTTATAACTGGAAAAGGATGTTGTACTAAGTACTAAGAATGAATGTCACTTGGGGGTTGAATAAAACTGATAATGATGTGAGCACAGAAAATACATTTGTGGTTATTTCATTATAAATGTTATGTTATATTTGTCTGACTTACAAGTGCCTCTTTGATTTAATAGTAAACAAGATGACTAAAATGATCAAAATCAATGTCAAACTGGCCAAAACACTCAATTTCAGTGGGGGTTGAATAATTTTGAACACAACTGTACTGTAGTGGTGGATAACGTGGTTAAAGACACTGACCCATATGCAATTAACTTTTTCTCCTACATTTTCTCTAATGTGATACTTTCCCTATTAAAACCCCAGCAAGCAGGCAAATACTCAGAATAAGTTTGATATGATTTCTTTCTTTATCTAGTTTTTAATATTTCTGTGATGGTTAGGTGCTGTATCTTGTAGATATGCTGAAAAAATATCTCCTGGGATAAAAATTAGCAGGAAAATTAACTGAATAGGGGTCATTATGAGGACAACAGAAAAATCAGCCTTGATGTGTTCTAAACTATACACTTTAAATTAAAATCAATAGTGATAATGAAAAAATAAATAAAGTAAATCCTGGATGAAAATAAACTGATGAGATAAACCAATGTATTTATCCCCCTACTCCAAAAAATTACCTTTTTTAGATATACCATGGTTTTATTTTAGATTTAAACATTTAAAAGTAGACTGAATGTGTTGTTGTCTCTGCTCAATGGCAGTCTATTCAGTGTCCCAAAGTTAAAATACATGAACTCTTGACTTTTTTCTATCTCTCCCTGTCCTCAAAAATTCTATTCTGACGGGAAAACTTTTATGGCTGTAATTTTCTTATCACTGAGGTTTACTATATTACCAACAAGGTACCAGACAAGACAGAATCTGTCACTTCCATGCCTGGAAATTAAGTCTTTCAGGCAGTGAAATAAGAGGGACTGGCAAACAGATTTTCAAACATTTCATAGTGAAATCGATTAAAAATCTGTATGCAGTGTGTGGAGGCAATTAAGCAATAGATCCTCTCTCTGATCAGATAATGATTGGAGAAGGATCTATCTGCTGGTCATTTTGACCAGCGTATGGCCATTTTCACAGTTCAGTCTTTGCTCCGCCCTCTGCTTTTTCAAGTGGGAAAAAACAGACTTAGAAAAGCAGCAGCCTGTCCACCAAATCTTCTATTGGCCCATATGCAATTCACTTTGTCTAATGAGTTTTCTCCTAGATGACATTTGCACGCCTTGTAAATAAAATGCCTTTTAAACCCCCAGCAGGCAAGAAAATACACAAAATAATTTTCACAGTACTTTTTCACCTACTTTTTTTGCTACCTTTTCAATTGCAGAGTGCTGAAATGTTATTTTAAACGGAAGATAAAAAATTATCTCCTAGGAGAAAACTTAGGAGAACAAGTGAATTGCATATGGCCCATTTAGTTCTTCAGTTGAACTGCATTAGACAGATGTTTGTAAACTCTGGGCTGATTCACAAAGCTTTTCTGTTAAATGATCTCACCTTATTTATTAACACACAATTTATCTCTCCTTAAATTACTTAATTTGTGATTTAGCTCTCCTTATCTAACTTAAATCATGGTTTAGCTCTCCTTATTTGACATAGCTCATGGTTTAGCTCTCCTCCTTATTTAACTTAAAGAGAACTCTACTCTAAAAGTCTTACAATAAAAAGCATACCATTCTATTCAGTATATTCTCCTGGGCCCCTCTGTGCTGTTTCTGCCACTTCCTGCTGCAATCCTGGCTTGTAATTGCCAGTTTTAGGCAGTGTTTACAAACATGGCTGCTAACCCGCTTGTGATAGGCTCAGAGAAGCTCAGTCTGTGACTCATACAGAGCCTGCAGGGGGCGTGGAGAGGGTGTGTATAGCTTCTCCCTATCACAAGCAAAGCAGCACATTCTTGCCTGAGCTGGCAAAGCTGACAAAGGAAAGAAGATTAGATAGCATAGATATTACAGCGACTGCAACTAGCAAAGGTTGCATTAAGACAGACCACATTAGAACAGGTATAGGAACTTATAGGCTAGAAGAAATAAGGCAGAACAGTTTGTTACAGAGTCTCTTTAAATCATTATTTAGCTCTCCATATTTGACATAACTCATGGTTTAGCTCTCCTTATCTATTTATCTCATGACTTATCTCTCTTTATTTGTTTATCTAATGCAATAGCACTCCTTACAGTTAAGGTGAAAAATAAGTAACCTTTGTGAATCAACCCCTTTGTGTGACACAAAAATGGTAACATTTGTGAATGGTGGTTAGTAAGTTATCAGATGGTATTATTAATAACTGTCCATCAAGTTGGGCTTTCTTTCAACCTTGACTTTGTTCTAAATCAATACAATTATTATTACAATGTACACATATTTACAGACAAATGTAACAATATTATTTAAATAAAATACAACAAACAATTTCTGATCTTGGGCAAATACTATTTTCATATTTTGTAACAATTGAGAGGAATTGTACTATATCTTTCCATTTCCTGAAGGGTGTTTAAATGAATCATATGTAATTACATTTTATCTGCTGATCTAACGCTATCATCTCAATGTTTGCTGCAGTAATGAACCTGGGAATGTCCCCATACAAAAAAGCAATAAAAAGGTAAATTACTTCCCTTTTACAAGGCTCTGACTGGGGCTCGGTGACACAACATGTTTGTCTAGTATGGAGACAGGGATTTGTCAAGTTGACTTTAGCAAATATAAAAGTAAAGAAGAAAGCAATAAATTGTTTCCAGTAAGCAGCTACAGCAATGTAAATCTACCCAGAGACAGCAAGGATCTATAGAACTGACCACACTGACACAGCCGGGCTTCCTCATGCAGTCCATAATGTGCTGTCATGTACAGGAATGCTTGGATTAGGGCAGTATCTATACCTCATGTTTTCTACCTTAAGCCTGGTACACACAGCCAATGTTGATTGGCCAATGATTGACCAATTTTACCACTTTATGTAGAATGAGAGCTTACCTACACATAGGGCCTGATTCACCAAGTGGTGCTAACCCAGTTAGCATGCCTAAAAGACTTTAGGCGTGATAACCATTGCACCAATGGTGCCAATTTAAAAAGCCAGTTTAGGTGTGATACGTTTAGGCGTGATAAGTTTGGATAAGTTGAGATTGCGTGCAAAGTCCCGCACGCAATGCAGCGCCATTAAACTCTCTGCGAAGTGCACCAGACTTTGCTAGCGCAAAACTTTTGATCAGCTGTGCACTGCGGTGCTGACCCAGTTGGTGCTATAGTTATCACGCCTAAACTTATCACACCTAAACGTATCACACCTAAACTTATCACACCTAAACTTATCACGCCTAAACTTATCATGCCTAAACTTATCACACCTAAACCTATCACGCCTAAACTGAGTTTAGGCGTGATAAAGGGCTATTCACCAGCATGCTAACTGTTAGCACCGCTTTGTGAATCAAGCCCATAGTATTCAAAGTATACAAAGTATTCAAAGTAAGCCCATAGTACTCAAAGCATGTTTGCCCTCAAGCTACATGGAGGTAGTAAAATTGGTCAGTGATTGGCCAATCAAAATTGGATGTGTGTATGCACTTTCACGAAGGTGCTGTATGTGCATACATGTGTCCAGAGTCTAAAGATGCATGCACACATCCAGTTTTAGAAATCAGAGGATCAGTGTCGGGAACCAATGAAGCAAAACTTCATCACTGCATCTTTTGAAAGGATTGCACATCCAATTCTGATAGGCCAACCGCTGACCAGTTTTACCAGCTCCATGTAGTATGTGAGCCAGCAAACTTTGAATACTATGAACAGATTGTGTAGATAAGCTCTCATACTGCATGGAAGCGATACATTTTTTTTTTACAAAACGTTTTCATGCAAAATTCATATAAATGTTTTACCAAATGCATATTAAAAACTGAGCCTGAATTTGGGCTTTAACATTAAACTTTTGTGTACAGAGGATCAGGCTTACTAATAGTGTGCAATAAATATGGTAGACAGGGGCTAGATTTCATCCTGCCTTTGTAAATTTGTCCTCCCTAACGCATTCATACTGTGTGGCAAACAAAGATCAACTTGACCAACTGTTTCATAATTGTTGGGGAAAAGTTTAATAGATGCACTGGTGGTCATTTAGAAGAGTAAAGAATGTTCAGTTTGATATTTCCATTTTATCTCTCTTGCTGCCGGTAAGATCTAAGAGAGAAAGTATCACTCAGGAACAGAATGTGGACAAAACATGCCAGTCCCTCCTGAGCCATTATTACGTGATTGAATTTGTGAGAATCCGCTAACTTTTTAAAATGTTGTTTCTCTTTACCAAACTTAACAGGTCCACTTATGTGTCATTCATTCCTGGCATAAAGGGGAACTGGCAGTCCCTCCTCGGGAACAGGCTCCCTGAACCTCCCTATCCTATCTCTCATCCAGAGAGGGAACCAATAGGGATTACTCTTTTACGTGACTGACAAAGAGGATGTATTATAAGATGCTCTACATTATCTCATGCAGATAATAAGACATTTCCAAAGGTTATATGGAGAAATGTTGACCATAATGCCCTGCTTCACATTATTCATTTATGCTGGGTGCACATTATTCAATCTCCCCTTTGATCAAATGGGAAGTTGCATGTCCAAGCTGCTACTGATAACGAGATCAATTTTCCCATCATCACTTCGTAAAATAGATCCTGTTATAGAACAGAATCAGGTCAGAAATAATCGCCCGATTCCCATTAATAGGACAGGACATTTAATAGTGTGTATTTAACTTGCAATATAACATACAATTTTGATTGTACAATTTTTCATCTTCTATATTTTGTAAAAGCCAGCAGTACTTATTTATTCAGCTTCACTACGTGGAACTAGGATGATGCCCTGGAGTGAGAGATTGGTAGCTTCCAATCTACTCATCTCACACAGATATTTTATTTTGTGTACCAAATTCCAATTTATCAATCAGTGCTCAAAACCACTAAGGTACAACGTGTGCATAATAGAAAATATAACCTTTAACAGAACAGCTTTGCAAATTCAACCTCAACATTCTTTCGTTACTAAATGATCCCCCCTGTACTGTCATTGCCATCTGTCTTTTCATTTTGCCATAATTTCATCAGTCTATAAGCAGGCATGTCCAACATAAGTGGAGCAGAGTACTAAAGTGTACAGAAGTAACTTTGCAAGGAGCCAGATTTGCTATACTTTGGGTTTTATATTTTAAAGAGGACCTGTAGTAAAATAACATAATGAATACAACTGACTAAATAATTTATAAATGAATATTGTATAAAATAAGCAGTGTTTGACCATTGTAAAATCATTCCTCACTCTGATTTACATTCTGGAATGTATCACAGGTGTCGAGTTGTAGACATCTTTAGTCTTGTCAGGTGCAGCTCTGTGGAATGTTTGTTTCGGCGAATTCTGAAGCCAGTGAAAATAATGTCTGGTCTCCCAGTGTGCTCTGGGAGGAGAATTACTGTGAGGATGAGACTACATAACAAAATACAGCGACATATAGATTTAGGAAGTGATTCTGATGCTGATATCAGGAAAATGACAGTGAAAATTGATTATCCTGAATAATTTACTGCATTCTACTAAATGTCACTACAGTGCCTCTTTAAACTTAGTCCATATTACATAATGTTGTTCTGCCTAGCAACAGTGGAAAACAACATTTATTAATTAACTTAAAAACAAATCTCTGATTTTACACATATAGCAAATATAGCAAACCTGTTTGACATGCCTGCTTCATAAGGGGGTGCATGCATGATCTCTTTTCTTCTTGTCCCTGCTGTCTGCTGTCCCAATTTCTAACCTGTTTATTACATCTGTAATTATCTAACAATAGTAAAACATTCCTTTATTTTTATTCTTGCTTAATTATGCTTTTTTTTTATTATTGTGCTAGCGTAAGAGGGAGGCCTATGAGAACTCGGTTGTTTACAAGTTAGTATAATTGTTGTGTATAATGCCTGTGTTGTACACGTGATGCATCTCTAGACATACTATCCCATGAAAGGGTCAGACAGTGAAACCAAAACTGATTTTTAGTTTTTGATGAATATCAGAAGGTTGTCTATGCTATATAAAACTGGAGAGAAACGGTGATTTTGAAGTTTCACAGTTCAGATAAAAACGAATAACGGGACTGGGGACCACATTCCTGTGGATGTTAGTTTAGGAGGCTATTTTGCTAAACTGAGGGATAGCGCAACACAATCTCTAAACCTAGTGCTGTTGCCATCACCTATGTGGTATACAGGTTAATCTGGAGCTGTGCACAGCTGCTACTTACAGTGGAGGAAATAATTATTTGACCCCTCACTGATTTTGTAAGTTTGTCCAATGACAAAGAAATGAAAAGTCTCAGAACAGTATCATTTCAATGGTAGGTTTATTTTAACAGTGGCAGATAGCACATCAAAAGATAAATCGAAAAAATAACCTTAAATAAAAGATAGCAACTGATTTGCATTTCATTGAGTGAAATAAGTTTTTGAACCCCTACCAACCATTAAGAGTTCTGGCTCCCACAGAGTGGTTAGACACTTCTACTCAATTAGTCACCCTCATTAAGGACACCTGTCTTAACTAGTCACCTGTATAAAAGACACCTGTCCACAGAATCAATCAATCAAGCAGACTCCAAACTCTCCAACATGGGAAAGACCAAAGAGCTGTCCAAGGATGTCAGAGACAAAACTGTAGACCTGCACAAGGCTGGAATGGGCTACAAAACCATTAGCAAGAAGCTGGGAGAGAAGGTGACAACTGTTGGTGCGATTGTTTGAAAATTGAAGGAGCACAAAATGACCATCAATCGACCTCGCTCTGGGGCTCCACGCAAGATCTCACCTCGTGGGGTGTCAATGGTTCTGAGAAAGGTGAAAAAGCATCCTAGAACTACATGGGAGGAGTTAGTGAATGACCTCAAATTAGCAGGGACCACAGTCACCAAGAAAACCATTGGAAACACATTACACCGCAATGGATTAAAATCCTGCAGGGCTCGCAAGGTCCCCCTGCTCAAGAAGGCACATGTGCAGGCCCGTCTGAAGTTTGCCAATGAACACCTGAATGATTCTGTGAGTGACTGGGAGAAGGTGCTGTGGTCTGATGAGACCAAAATAGAGCTCTTTGGCATTAACTCAACTCGCTGTGTTTGGAGGAAGAAAAATGCTGCCTATAGCCCCCAAAACACCGTCCCCACCGTCAAGCATGGGGGTGGAAACATTTTGCTTTGGGGGTGTTTTTCTGCTAAGGGCACAGGACAACGTAATCGCATTAACGGGAAAATGGACGGAGCCATGTATCGTGAAATCCTGAACGACAACCTCCTTCCCTCTGCCAGGAAACTGAAAATGGGTCGTGGATGGGTGTTCCAGCACGACAATGACCCAAAACATACAGCAAAGGCAACAAAGGAGTGGCTCAAGAAGAAGCACATTAAGGTCATGGAGTGGCCTAGTCAGTCTCCGGACCTTAATCCAATAGAAAACTTATGGAGGGAGCTCAAGCTCAGAGTTGCACAGAGACAGCCTCGAAACCTTAGGGATTTAGAGATGATCTGCAAAGAGGAGTGGACCAACATTCCTCCTAAAATGTGTGCAAACTTGGTCATCAATTACAAGAAACGTTTGACCTCTGTGCTTGCAAACAAGGGTTTTTCCACTATGTATTAAAGGGACTCCGAGCAGGGCAGAAACTATGGAAAGATGCATATCATTTTAAAGCTCTCTTTCTCCTCTTTCCAATGATATATAAACCACCACCCTACGTCTTTTAGTTTTCGCTATTTTCGCGATTGAAATTGCCGCGACCGCGATTTCGATCGCGAAAATAGAGAAAACTAAAAGGTGTAGGGCAACGATTTAGGTGTCGTCAGAAAGAGGAGAAAGAGAGCTTTAAAATGATATCCATCTTTCCATAGTTATATTGTATTACACAGGACGACACTTTCCCCAGTGTCAGCAGCTCCATTCTGCTGAATGCAGCTGCTGACTTTGACAAAAAGTCGCCCTGTGTAATACAATATAACTACGGCTTGATGGATATCATTTTAAAGCTCTCTTTCTCCTCTTTCTGACGACACCTACATTGTTGCCCTACGCCTTTTAGTTTTCTCTATTTTCGCGATCGAAATCGCGGCCGCGGAAATTTCAATCGCGAAAATAGCGAAAACTAAAAGGCGTAGGGTGGTGGTTTATATATCATTGGAAAGAGGAGAAAGAGAGCTTTGAAAAGATGTGCATCTTTCCATAGTTTCTGCACTGCTCGGAGTCCCTTTAAGTCTTTTATTGTTAGAGGGTTCAAAAACTTATTTCACTCAATGAAATGCAAATCAGTTGCTATCTTTTATTTAAGGTTATTTTTTCGATTTTCCTTTTGATGTGCTATCTGCCACTGTTAAAATAAACCTACCATTGAAATGATACTGTTCTGAGACTTTTCATTTCTTTGTCATTGGACAAACGTACAAAATCAGTGAGGGGTCAAATAATTATTTCCTCCACTGTATGCGAGGAGTGGCTCCTCTGCAATGAACACGTAACAGGGCAATGTGCATGAACATTTTCTTATTAATTTACGGCCACCATGATCTCACCATCTGTCCACACATTTACCCAAGAAATGAACAATGGTCCTGGTATGCTTTAGCAAGGGACGGCATTTTTGACAGCACTATGCATGCATGCACACATGGAAGAGTAAAAAAATAAGATGGAAGAGTTACTGGAGATTTAAAGAAGGCTGGGAATTACAGAAGATGGGAGCATATAAAACAACAAAGAAACATGTGGATGTGAAGATAGAAATACAGTATACACATGATCAAAGAAGGATACAACAGAGTGTACATGAAAAACTGATTTATTTATTTTTTATTAGATTCTATTTTTTTTCTTCTAAAAATGTAAAAGTGTGATTATTTAAATAACAAACATTTTAGGTACTTTTAATTTTCTCTAAATGGTAAATAAGTGCAGGGGTAATTAATAATCCTTTACTTATTTTCTTGGGAGGGAGGCCTGGTGCACATCAAAAACCGCTAGCAGATCCGCAAAATGCTAGCAGATTTTGTAATGCTTTTTCTTCTTTTTTTGTAGCGTTTCAGCTGGCATTTTGCGGTTTTGTGAAGCGTTTTTGGTGTAGTAGATTTCATGTATTGTTACAGTAAAGCTGTTACTGAACAGCTACTGTAACAAAAAACGCCTGGCAAACCGCTCTGAAGTGCCGTTTTTCAGAGCGGTTTGCGTTTTTCCTATACTTAACATTGAGGCAGAAACGCATCCGCAATCCAAAATCTGCAGCAGCCCGGGAGTATGCGTTTCTGCAAAACGCCTCCCGCTCTGGTGTGCACCAGCCCATTGAAATACATTACCCTAGCGGATCCGCACCCGCAAGCGGATCGCAAACCGCAGCAGAACCGCTCTGGTGTGCACTAGGCCGGAGAGGACATCTGAGAGAATCCCCTATCAAAGAAGGCTTCCAGAGTCCCCGAACCATAACCCTTCCCTGCTCTTGGGCTCTGAAGCTGGTGAAGAGCTTTTTGTCCTTAACATTGTAAAAGGAGGATATGGGCTTTCCCACCTCTCTTTTACAGACTATTCATTATGGATAGTGTGTGCGCCCTTTATTCGAATGTAAAAATTAGTGAGGTTATTTTTCATTTCTAAAATATTGGCTACAAAATATGGTTTATTTTATCTGTTATAAAATTGTATATGCTACTAAACATGGTTTATTTTTTCCAGTTATAAAATAGTATGAAAACATGGTTGAGGTTAGGCATTGGAAGGGGTATAGGTTAGGCACCGCAGGGATTTTAATGGTTAGGCGCCTGGAGGAGGGTTTTAAGGTTAGGTTAGGTAGTTTTGAAAAAAAAATGCTCACAGCATGTCCACTGGCTATTTATAAGGCAAGTACTACCACCATTGCTGGCAGTGAGGTTATGGTTGTAAATCTCTTACCAAATTTCCATTTGGAGCATTGGCGCATGTGCATGTGTAGTGTGCATCTAGTTTTGTTTTGTTTAGTAGATGTGCAATTGCCAGTTTTTCACTTTTGTAAGTGAAGTCCCTAAGTTAGAGCAGATATTTCTTAATTATATCTATTAACATTTATCCTTTCTCCATGCTGTATTTGCAGTTCAACATTAATTATCCAAGCAAACTCTTCTGAACCTACCGAATCCCTTAAAGAAAAATTAACCAGTCTTCTGAAAGATCGGGATGAAGAAGACAATATAAATCTTTCTGTACAATCTGTGAACGTATTAGGTAATATTTTGTTGTCAAATATTATCTATAGAGTACTGACCCATAAAATCTTTGCTTACTGACTACTATTTCCTTTCCTTTCCCCTTCATATCCACTCAAACAGAATCAACCTTGAGAGTCAGGAACAGATTGCCAGTAGCCTTGTAAAATCCATATGTCATTACTTTTTTAAGATTTTAAAAGTTGGTTCTTTCATGTATTTTTTTAAATACATGACAGTCCCCTTTGAACAAATATTTAGTTATTCTAAAGGGTAAGGCAAGAAAGAAATTCAATAGTGGAAAGCTGTGGTTTAACATTTGCAGTGCTATAAACTCTATTAAAGATACTCTGTAACAACATTTTCAGCCTTATTTCTTCTATCCTATAAGTATACCTGTTCTAATGTGGTCTGTGTTACTGCAGTCTTTCCTAGTTGCACAGTGGCTGTATTATCTCTGTTATATAATCTAATCTTCTTTCCTCTGACGGCTTTGTTGGGCTCAGGCACTCAGGCTGGGATGTGCTGCTCTACTTGTGATAGGATAGAAGCTATACACACCCTCTCCACACCCCCTGCAGGCTCTGTGTGAGTCACAGACTGAGCTACTCTCAGTCTATCACAAGCTGGTTAGCAGCCATGTCTTTTGTTTGTAAGCACTGCCTAAAACTGGCAATTACAAGCCAGGATCTCAGCAGGGAGCGGCAGAAACAGCACAGAGGGTCCCAGGAGAACATAATGAATAGGATGGTATGCTTTTTATTGTAAGAATTTTAGAGTACAGATTCTCTTTAAGGCATAGGCAACATTCATGGCCCTAACCAAATTACCCAGTCCTTTAGTAGTTATTCAGCTTAAAGGGACTCCGAGCAGTGCAGAAACTATGGAAAGATGCACATCATTTTAAAGCTCTCTTTCTCCTCTTTCCAATGATATATAAACCGCCACCCTACGCCTTTTAGTTTTCGCTATTTTCGCGATTGAAATTGCCCCGGCCGCTATTTCGATCGCGAAAATAGAGAAAACTAAAAGGCGTAGGGCAACGATTTAGGTGTCGTCAGAAAGAGGAGAAAGAGAGCTTTAAAATGATATCCATCAAGCCATAGTTATATTGTATTACACAGGGCGACTTGTTGTCAAAGTCAGTAGCTGCATTCAGCAGAATGGAGCTGCTGACACTGGGGAAAGTGTCGTCCTGTGTAATACAATATAACTATGGCTTGATGGATATCATTTTAAAGCTCTCTTTCTCCTCTTTCTGACGACACCTAAATCGTTGCCCTACACCTTTTAGTTTTCTCTATTTTCGCGATCGAAATCGCGGCCGCGGCAATTTCAATCGCGAAAATATCGAATACTAAAAGACGTAGGGTGGTGGTTTATATATCATTGGAAAGAGGAGAAAGAGAGCTTTAAAATGATATGCATCTTTCCATAGTTTCTGCACTGCTCGGAGTCCCTTTAAATACCTCTATGTATGGTTTCTTAGGAAAAATAATGTTTTTTTCACAATTTTAACTGAGGTGTAACTACAAATCATGCCCCCCCACTGCAAAAAATTTTATGGAGCCCCATTAATGTTCACAAACCATCGTTGCCTCCACTTGGTGACACAGCCTGGGGCTCATCTTATAAGGTCCATAAAACAAGTGAGGTAATCTGGATGTTCAAACTCATAACCTGTGTAGCCACAAAAACACCGGATCTGAACTATCAGAGGGTTGGAAGGTAAGGGGCCCTTCCACACCTCTGCCCCCCCCCCCCCCTGCAGTCGCAGGGGCTGCTCCCCTGTAGTTACGCCACTGATTGTAACCACCTGCGACTATACCATGAAGCGTACTATGGGCCATATCCTATTACTGAACTCCTCTTAATTTAGGCGTTTAAGCTATTTAGAAAACAATAAAGTTAAGACCCCGCAGGTGGAAAAAAGAACTCGCTTGGGCGATGTAATCGCCCAGCGAGTTCTTACACGGTATCCAGTTACCGTTTGCATGAGCGTTAGCTTAGACCTGCAAAGAGCAGGTCTAAACCAGGTTTAATAAGGAGACCCCCAGAGGTCTCCGTCGGGTCGCCGCACACCTTAGAAGCCCCCAACATAGCTGCGCCGGGCACCCCTGTTAACATACATACCGCCACTAATCACCCGACGCCTCTCGTCGCAAATTCCGTTGCATAATTACAGTGTATCTAACACTGTAATTACTGTCTGCATAGGAGCCCGGGCAAAGCATCTTTGAATCTGCAGCCGGGGCTCCCCATTGGTCCGCTGTCTGAGCCATTTTATCGGTTCTAAGGTGTACGGCGACCCGACGGGGAGCTCTGGGGGTCTCCTTATTAAAGGAGACCCCCCCCCAGATGCTGTGGCGGAAGATGGCGGGCGAAGTTCGGCGGGTTAGTGCGCATGTGTGGGGAGTAAAGCTGTGGTGCTGAAGGACAGCACCACAGCGTAAACCTCGCTCCCCATCACCCAGTAAAAGGGAGCATCGCTCAGGCTTCTGCTTGAGTAATGCTCCCGACCCAAACGATTGGCCATCGCGCGAAGGATATGGGCAATAGGATTTGCCGGCAATCCTCACGCTATGGCAAGGTGATAAGTAGCCCAATGTATCTCGTTTTAGGTGTATGATTTTTTTTTTTAATGTTTCAATAATTATTTTCGCCACTATACACTTTCACTTTAGCTTAGGAAGTTGTGATTCAGCTTGCTAAGCTAAAGTGAAAGTGAAAGTGTATATGTTTATACAGACTTTTAATGAATGAACACTCCTGTTGGTTACAGCAGTGTTCATTCATGAATCAGGCCTTGTGATTGGCTTTGGGAATACTCATTCCCACTCACCAATTTTTACCCCCCCCCCCCCCTCTTCCCGATCACTGCCGAGGGTGCGACCATCGCCCATTCAATGCAGAAGATGAATACCTAAGCCCCTGGGATGGGAAAAGTACTCCGGCGGGGTGTAGATGAACTGCTGCGATCGTGAATACTGGTTAATAAATGGTTCTTCATTATACTGTTCCCTCTATAGTACCCTTATTATAATGCGCCCATTAGAGTGCCTCCATCGTGGCATGCCCCCCCTTTCTCTCAGTGCCCTCTTTATAGTACTTACTAGGCCTAAGGCCTAAATCTCTCTGATTCATTAGCCGCACGCGCGCACACGCCCGCCCCCCTTCTAGCCCCATTCTCCTCTGCTGCTTGTCATTCCCCCAGCTGCACGTCATTCCCCCAGCTCTCGGCAGTGTCTCTCTCTGCGTTCCTGCACAACAGAAAAAGCACTGATACAGGGATATGGGACGCAGAGACAATTGCCTATTATTAGGTAGGATTATAGCCCCTGACCCCACTTATTAATACAGGATCACTTCTCCACCTCACCATGCAGCGTTTAAAATTACGAGGCATATAACAGTCACATGACCTTACAATGACTGAAAGCAGCCCAGAAGATTTGTGAAGAGGTGACTCAGAGCAGAACAGGTGATTATAATACTCACCTCACTGTGCCCCAATACACACTGTGCATAATCGATGGAAGATCCGAAGAAAGTTGCTTTGGGCATGTTTTTTTCCCTTGGATTTTAAATGTGCATTTCTGTATATAAAACTGCTTTGTATTACTTTTATTATTGTTTGTTTTCCTTAAACATTTTTTTATGACTTATTATAACCAGAGACATGCCCAGCTGAATCAACGCACTACAAAGTGTTTACATTTGAATGGCCAGAAACAAACCCGACAGAAACAGCAAGCATACCATGCTTCACAAACCCAGATCAGTTTGCTACAAGGCACTGGTGAGATCCGAATTCTGCATGAACTGTGTTTTCTAATTCATTAATTATTATTAATTTATTTATTTATAAAGCGCCAATTAATGTACTGCGAGTGACACAGAGGGCCTGATCCAATTCACTTTTTCTCTTAAAGTGGATTCGAGATAAACTTTCACTCCTTGCATAACTGTGTTCCTTTCATATAGTTTAGAGGCAGGGGCAGAGCAATAGGGGTTGCAGAGGTAGCCACCGCATCGGGGCCCTAGAGCCAGAGGGGCCCCATAGGGCCCTCACTCAACTACAGTATTAGCTCTCTACTGGTCCTGTGCTCATAATAATCACTTCTATAGATACTTTGAATAGTGGTAATCATTAACAAATTGTTCCCTATCCCCTTCTTGCACCTTTGACGCTGTAGTTGCCATTGGCAGGTTTTGTATCAATTGTTATGTATAGAGTGCTTAGTGGGCCCCATTGTAAAACTGCATCGGGGCCCACAGCTCCTTAACTACGCCACTGTTTATAGGGCATACCTCAAGCCAAATACTTTTTAGTTTTGTTTTAATTCTCTAATTCCCTATAAACTAAACAAGCCTCGCCCACAGCTTCTCCAGAGTGCCTTGACACTTTTAGACAGATGTAGCAAGGGCTTATGGGAGCTCAGTCTGGGCAGGAAAAGGAGGAGGTTACTAGCCAGAGATTTCAGAAGCAAAATGGAAGGAGGGAGCCAGGGAGGAGTGAAGTTTTCACAGGCTGAGGGCTGGAGATCAGCTTGCCTGTGTGTAATGTGACAAACAGAACATGGTTGCTCTCATTGTATCACAAGAATAAATAATAATTAAATGTTGAAGCTGTTTGCAGCTAGATTTGCTGTGTAAATCTAATCTTTTGATAAGATATATAGACAAGCTACTTGTTATAGTTAGTTTTTTTTATTTCGGATCCGCTTTAAGACATTCATTTCCTTTTTAACAATGCTAGTTGTCTGGCAGCCCTGCTGATCTGTTTGGCTGCAGTAGTGTCTGAATCACACCAGAAACAAGCATACAGTCAATCTTGTCATATCTGACAATACTGTCAGAAACATCTGATCTGCTGCATGTTCAGGGTCTATTGCTACAAGTATTAGAGATAGAGGATTAGCAGGATAGCCAGGTAACGTGCACCTATACCTGGCTCCGCAGGAGGGTGCAATTTTTACACCCTTGCCCTGGGTGCATTTTAGCCTAGAAACTGCCCTGCTTATAAATGATTTTGATTATTACTAATACTGCTTCTGCTACTGCCGCTAATAACCTTCCTGTTTTTGTTCTGTTTAGTAATGCAACTACTGAAAGTGCTGAATGGGAAAACCCTGTTTTCAGTAAATGCAATCCTCTACCTGAATCAATTGAGGATCTTGATAAGGTTCCCATAACTCCAGGTAATATATTTGAACATTGTCTAAAAACACATACACTTTGAGGGTCCTTTCACACTAAAGCCATTGCATTTCATTTTAATGGACAATAGCATCACAATGCAATGCAAAGTTATTTTCCTATGGTATGCTGACATTGGGTATGGGGCAGTGGGTCCTATCAGACTAATGCACAGTATATTGTGCATTTACCAGACAAGGTGCACATTTACAGAGGCAGTGAAGCATACTTGAAGCTTGTAAAACTGTCCCTCTGTCACAGAATACAACTTTAAGGGCTCGTTCACACTAAGGGCGTTTTTGCCCTTTTTTCAAGCGCAGGCGATTTTCAAAATCACCCAAAAAACGTTTGTGCAATGCTTCCCTATGAGAGAGTTCACATCTGAGCGGTTTGTTTCCAATCCGCTCAGCAAAGCGCTGCCTTTACCGTTTTTTCAGAGGTGATTTTGCCTCAATGGAAGGTATAGGAAAAACATAAACGCTCACAAAATCGCTTTGTGCAGCGATTGCGTTTGCGTTTTTAAGAATAAATACATTGTATTTATTCTTTTCCGGGTCAAAGAGTTCACTTCCTGACTTGCGTCAGGGAGTGAATTAAAAAACCGTTCTGGAAAAGTGCTTAGAAAACTGCTTTTAACAAAAACGCACTGTCCACCCAAGCGCCGGGAATTGCATTAAAAAATTGCGTGAAATGCACAAAATGAACGCTAACACAGTCGGAACGCAATGTGAACAATGCCTAACAGAGTCTGGGCAAAACATTTTGGTTCACCTACATTTCACAGCCATAATAAACCCCAATTATGATTTTATACTGCCTCTATGGACTCATAATAAACCAGCAACATTTTTTTGTTAAATTTTTGTTTCCATGTTTATGTTCACATTTCTATTTTTGTTTTCTATTTCTATTTCTATTTTTTTTAGAAAATGCTAAATATGTGTCTGAGCGCATTTTAAACATTACAAAGAATGCAACATCCTTACCAGAAAATGATATAAGAATCATTCTCAGCAAAGTTTCTGAAATAGTGGCACTGGGACATATTGATGCTGAAGATGCCAAGATTCATCTGGATGTTGTAAATGACATCTTGACCAAAGCTGACCAATCTCTGTCCATCTTCACAAACCAGTAAGTATACCATTGCCGTTACTGTCTTTCTGCTGTTTCTAATGGGTTAATTGATATTGACCCCCTAGGCTCATTTCTCGAGCCCCTCCTGTTCTCTGTCTATACTTATGATCATGTCAGCTTATCAGCTCACATGGTTTTTAGAATCACATATAGCCTGATGACATC
Organism: Hyperolius riggenbachi; assembly: GCF_040937935.1. Classification (NCBI taxonomy): domain Eukaryota; kingdom Metazoa; phylum Chordata; class Amphibia; order Anura; family Hyperoliidae; genus Hyperolius; species Hyperolius riggenbachi. The sequence continues at coordinate 106,072,605 of NC_090653.1, forward strand.
CAAATCTTTCTCTTGACTCCTGACTTAGCAACACTAACAGCTCACTGTCCCCAACTGTCTCAGTGCTGTCTCTTCCTTCATGTCCTTCCACTTTCTGATATTCAATGTGGACAAAATAGTTATTTTTCCTCCAACACTTAAATCTCCTGCCTGACATGATTACCAGTATAAATAACACTCCAATAATCCCTGTCCCCCAGACACACTACCTAGGTGTAATGCTTGATATGACTAGCACATTGATGAACAAAATCTCCCACGCTTAACATTTTCTCACCTTGGATACAACTAAATTACTTGTGCATAACCAAACGTGATGCCCATTACACTAGCGTTGCTCGCGTTACCCAGGTCGCGTGAGTTATGCTATGTGTGCTATGTCAGTTGTGTAAATAGTATTATGCATAAAAAAACCTTCAGAGTGTTCCTGCATTCACAAACAAAATAAGCAAATAGACATACAGTATACTTTCCTGCTAGGGGTAAAGCAATAGAGTTGAAGTGACACAATCTATACATATACAAGAAAAGGACCAACCCTTTAAATGACCCCTACGTCACACATATAAGAAAAAGAAAGAGATCTACTACCACCTCTAGCAAATGTAATTCATTATTTAATTGTACCCATTAAGCCATGATTTACACTCCTTCCCTGGAAAATAGCACTACCCTGAAAATAAGCCCTAGCTGGAATTTCGAGCATGCTTAAAATATAAGCCTTACCTCGAAAATAAGCCGTAGCAGAAGTTAGAGGAGGACGAGGCAGCAGCAAGCGGGGACCAGGGGCGTAACAATAGACCCTGCAAGGGATGCAGCCGCAGGGGGGCCCAGAAGCAGCAGGGGGCCCCATTGGGTGAGCAAAAAAAAAGGGCACAGAGAGAAAAACCTTTCTGCTCTCTGCACAATTGTTTTAATGACTGCATCTGCTCAGCCACTGGTAAGGAATCATACAAAGTTTTGTAGACAAAGATTTGAAGACAATCCCTATTCAGTGTGCAGCAGGGTCTTGTGCAGAGTTCGGAGAAGGGGCCCCATCCAAAGTTTCTCAGGGGGGCCCAGTGATTTCTATTTACGCCCCTGGCAGGGACATAGCGGTGCCGTGCCGATCTGGCACCGGTCTTATCATCCCAGCTCACAGCAAGATTATCAGCTTGTGTGCGGGGATGGCAGGGCAGGAGCCTGATCAGTACAGTAGCATACCTTTGGATCCAGCAGAGGATGAGGAGCCACAGTGGGGAAGGCAAGAGGACACACAGCACAGGAACAGCACAGCACAAAGGGATAGCACTGTTCAAAGGAACAGGAAATATTCTGCTGTGAGTTAGGAACAAAAATGTTCTGCTCTAGGTATTATCATATTTCCTAATATAAATATAAGACATCCCTTGAAAATAAGCCCTAGCGCATCTTTGGAAACAAAAATTAATATGACTGTCTTTGACAGCTCAAATACCAAAAATAAATGTCCCTGTAAACAAGCCTTTAGACAGCTCAACACAGTAAATCAATACAGCGCCACGAAATATGTTGGCGCTTTACAAATAATAATAATCATGTGTGGTGCTACTATGTTTTCTATGGTTAGTGCATGTCCATCTCCAACTGGCAGCTTTAAGTGCTGATGGCTAGCCAGATATTAGCAGTTGTTTGTCAATTGCCAGGAATCGCAGAGAAGTGTTAGCAATGATAATTCAGCACTAAGTCCCCAGTGGAATTCTTGCCTCACCATCAGCCTTACAATTCATTCCTAAATTAATTCAGCATGAAAGCCTGAGTAGCTTGCTTTCAGCGAATGGTGATTTTTTTCAAATAATAAAAAAAAAAAAATCAACCTGCTACTTTCCGTCACTTTCTTGTCTGTTCTGTTCATGTCTATACTTTTTTCTTTATAGGATTTTAAACATTTCAGAGGAAATTGGATACAAAATGTCTTTTTCTGGGAATGATGCAAATATTACTGCTGGTTCCATGGCTTTACTGGTATCCCAGGTTAACTTTAGTACATTTGACGAAATGTATTTCACGGTCAAGTCGTACCTGGATGGAGAGAACTTAGAGGTATGATGTTTACTGTGATAAGACAAATAACATTTATATTGCACTTTTCTCCTGGTGGATTCAAAGTGCTTTAGCTGCAGCCAATAGGGAGCGCTCAGTAGGCAGTAGCAGTGTTAGGCAGTCTAGTCCAAGAACTCCTTACTGATTAGGTGCTGGCTTACTGAAATAGGAAGACCCACGATTTGGACCCAGGTCTCCTATGTCAGAGACAGAGCCCTTAACCATTACACTATCTAGCCACTGATAAGATCTATACTTGGTGTAAAGATGACATCCAACAGTAATGGTCCCTTTCAGACAATACACACTGCAGCACAGCGGACACCAAGGACCCAATTCAATTTACTTTACTCCTAGGTGATATATTCATAGCAGGAAAGTGCTAAAAAAATAGTTTACAATGACTTTGCCACCTACTTTTTTTGGCACTTTTTCAATTGTAAAGTGCTGAAAAGTTATTTTAAAGGGTAAATGAATGATCTCATAGGAGAAAACGGTTAATTGAATAACTGCTCACATGTTTATAAGGACATTGACCTGAGGGATAACTACCTAAGATAAACAGAATGTTCATGCTGGCTCCACATACCTCTGTACTTTGTCTATTCCTCTCCTCGTTCCCCCTAATACTCATAATTACTCCTTCAAACATTTGATTTTTTGGTCATAGTCAAGTTTTCAGACAGAAAGGGGCAGGCATATTTTTCCTCCTCTCAACCTCCCATTCCCTCTTCCCTGCTCCACACCTAGATGCCAGAACTTTCAGCTTCCACTGGCGTGACAGATGTTTACTTAATTGGGTGGGGGAAGAGCAGTAGGGAATTGATGGCCACATAACTTTGCATGGCATGAATCAGTACAAAAGCAAATGAATGCAGTGGTTTGATTAATTCTTGACCAGATTTTGGATGAAATCTGATTGAGATTGAATAGTACAAGGTAGAAAAATGATCACTGCTACCTAATCAATATCAGATCAAAAATATCTGATTTGCCAGATGGTGCCATTATGGAATACTAGATAGCCACCTTAATAGATATTAAGATCAGCCATAATCAGTCATAATCCTTTAAAGGGAACCTGAGATAAAAGGGAGATGGAGCCTGCCATATTTATTTCCTTACAAGTTGCCTGGCTGTCCCCTTGATCAGGTATCTCTAATACTTTTAGCTGTAGACCCCAAACAAGCAATCAGATCAGGTGACTCAAGTCTGACCGAATTAGGCACATGCTTTTATCAGACGCTACTGATGCAAGAAGGGCAACAGGACTGCGAAGTGTCATATTCATGTGGCTCTGCTCCGTCCTCGGTGTCTTCTGTGTGCGGTCCCATCTGTGCACTGGCATCCACTGGTCTCTGCGCGCACGTTGCCAGCTGTGGTTTAGCGATGGCGGTCAGGAGCGTGCGTACATTTGTACGTCAGACCTCACGTACGCATGTGCAGGTTTTGGCGTTTTTGGCGGACATTCGTGCGTATGCGTGGTGTACAAGATTATGACAGCAAGTGTGTGGTTCGTCTGCTAGCCCTGAGCTCTGGCCAGCCTTCTTCCTTGTTTGATCTGCCGTTGTGACCTTGATTGCCTGACTACTCTCTGATCTGCTACCGCTAGTTTGACTCCTTGCCTGATAACTCGACTACGCCTGTCTGCCGCCTGCCCCGACTTCTTCCTGGATTCTGTTTACATTTGCCTGCTTCCTGCCCCGGCTTTTGCATGGATCTCGACCACGTCTTCTTGCTGCCTGCCCCGAATACTGCCTGAATCTTGACTATGTCTGCTTGCTCTATTAGTCCTTATACCTCCTAGGATACTCTACACTGAGGTGTGACTGTTCTTCTAACCTCTAGCTGAGGCTATCCCAGTTGTGTCCTGGTGGGCACTAGGCCACTAAGTCCAGATGTCCCCCACAGGGCGCTTTTTGTGAACACCCGTGGGTACTTCGTTTCCACAGCTGGGTAACGTCTCATCTTTCAGTGGGATCAGATACCACCAGATACCATTATGAAGGTCAGATACCATCATTACACCAAGCAAGTATTGTTTAAAAGGAAAAAAAAATTGTAGCCTTCATATTGCATTGACCTTGGGTTCACTTAATTAAAATTAGCATCTCATAATCAAATAAATCTGTTTTTTTTTATTAACTGTAGAAGTGGAAAGTAGGCTTTGTGCAAAACGGTGGGTTGAGGTTTTAACTGCACAACCCGACACTTATGGTAAAAATCTGTTTAGATCTGTATAACTGTTTGAAAATGCCCTAGAATGGATTATTTGTCCCTGCAAAACTGATATAAAATCAGAAGCCGAGAATGTGAAACCTAGAAACCAAAATGGGCATTTGAGTTACTTTGTGAATTCTAAAAACATGCAAATATACATTTTTATCAATGAGTAAAAGGTTGTGTTTTTTTTGCTGTTTTTGCATAAATCATCAGCTTATCCTTAACTGTGCACCCCATTTTCTATTGACATGTTTTTATGACGTTTCTAGATTTCGCTGGAAAATTTTCCCGATGACAATGCTGTTGCCTCCATTTATCTGCCTAAAGAAATTAAAGACCAAAATGTTCCATCATCCTCTAAAGTGCAATTCAACTTTCTAGGAAGTTTATCACTTTTTCAGGTAAATTTAACAACAATTTCTTAAATACACCATAAACTTAATTAAAGCTGCTAATTAAAATAGATTTTGAGGAAGTGTCACCGTCCTTATTTATATATTTATATAGCGCTGACATATTACGCAGCGCTGTACAGAGTATATATTGTCTTGTCACTAACTGTCCCTCAGAGGAGCTCACAGTCTAGTCCCTACCATAGTCATATGTTTTGTGTATGTATCATGTAGTGTAGGTATCATAGTCTAGGGCCGATTTACGGGGAAGCCAATTAACTTATCTGTATGTTTTTGGGATGTGGGAGAAAAACGGTATACCCGGAGAAAACCCACACAGACACGGGGAGAACATACAAACTCCTTGCAGATGTTGACCTGGCTGGGATTCAAGACAGGGACCCAGCGCTGCAAGGCAAGAGCGCTAACCACTATGCCACTGTGCTGCTACATTAAAGCAAACCTAAATTTAAAAATGCTAAATGCCTCTAATACTACACTCCATTCTGCAGAGGACATTATTAGGGGACATCCATGACAGACCCTTGTGCCATGGATGCACTGACTCCTCCTACTCCCTAGCAGTGAGCGGAGCACCCACAACCAGCAGCAAGAGGCACGCTGCCCAAGTGACCAATCACTGACCCAGCCCAAGTATGGTCATAGGACTCGGCATACACATTAGCACTATGAATTTTACAGAAATGAAATCATAGTCATAAGTCTGTAGAGAAGCTGTATTTACCAGATGATCACTGTACACTGGGCTAATGGACTTTTCCATTTTACATTCAGATTTGCTTTAAAGAGAACCCGAGGTGGGCAAAAAAAAACTAGGCTACCTGATCCGCGGGGCTGAGCGGATCAGATAGCCGCAAAAAACGCAGCTCACCGCCGCTTCCGTGGGCTGCAGTAGCCCACTTTCACTTTGGTGACCATTGGGTCACGTAGCTGCGCTGATAGACTGTGTGTCTCTTGCAGTGTGCATGGAGGCGGGGGAGCGGCAGGAGGCGCGGCTAGGGAAGAGAGCTGCCCAATGGCAGCTCTGAAAACCCTGCAGGAACACCCCTGGTGAGCATTTTAAACAGGGAATTCCTCTCCCTTATATTTACCTCCGAGTTAGCGACAAATCTTATCACTAAACTCGGGGGGCTATAGCACAGCGGTGGTGGGGGCAGAGTGTGGCGGTTGGGGGACACAGAGCCATGTCATTAGGCAGGGAACATGCCTCTGTGTCCCATCTGCCCCCAAAGATCCACCTCGGGTTCTCTTTAAGGGTAGCACATAAGATCCTGAGATTTAATAATTGTTTCTGAATTCTTTTGTCGATCTTCTTATTTATTTTACAGTCGGATACAAAAATAAATAATAAGGGATATATATATATATATCTATGTGACAAAATGTGGAAAACTTCAAGGGGGCCGAATACTTTTGCAAGCCACTGTACGTGTGTGGTGAATCCTTTGGAGTCAGGACGCTCCTCTCGTCTAGTCGGTTCATAGATTGCGAATCCACATATGGGCATCTATGCGCAAAGCGACAGCGAGACCGAGTTTCTGACTCTGAGTGATTGACCTGATCAAAGACCGACCCATGCGGTCCATGACAGTGCGCACAAGCACGGTGGCCACTGCACAAAGATTGCTGCCGAGAGGACTAACATTTATGTCCTGGAGGTGTCAACTAAACAAAGAAATGCTCACCTGGCGTAATCACTAAAGGTCTTTGCGGTTGTTTGCAGACTGCGGACAATTTTGGATGGTAATCAATTGATAGGGTAATGTTTGCGTTACTTATTTCTAGCGGATTTTATTACAGTGATCGAATCTGCCGGAGATCCACAGGAATGATTGACTAGTGTATGGCCAGGATTAGGGGACTTTGTAAATGCCAAAATTTTGAATGACAAATCTGAGTTTGGATTTTCTTGCAGATCAAGACAGGATGAGGTACAAAATCAGCAATTTTCAGTAAGAGTTAAAGATACACTGTAAGGGAAAAAAGTGCCCCTATAGGGTACTTACCTCGGGAGGAGGAAGCCTCTGGATCCTACTGAGGGGCACTTTTTTTCCTTACAGGATCTCTTTTAGCATGTAAGATCACCATTTTTTCACATTTTGATTGCATTCTCTTGTCTTTTTGTAGGGTTATGACTCCAGTTTGTACAAATTAAATAGTTATGTTATCAGTGCCAGTGTACAAGGAGCCCACATACAACATTTAAACCAACCTGTCTCTATAAGACTGCAGCACCATGACAAGGTAAGTTACACTACTGCTGAGTCACATCTGTATAGTGAAAGAATATTAAAAGAACCAGGCAGTATTATTACATTACAAACATAGAATATATGTAAATTAATGATATTTAGAATATATGTAAATTAATCATATTTCAATATAGTATGATTATATATGGGAGTTGCTGGTAACTCTAATCCTATAAAACATCAGATAGGAAAGTAGCTGTGATGGACAGCAGTTTCAGTATGCTAGAAGTTCAGCATATCAGAAATGGTTTGTATTATCGGTTTAGCTCTTATCAATGCCATGTTGACGTTAAAAACATGAAATAACCCTTTACACCCCAAGTCTGGTTGGTCTTTATGGATGTGGACGGTTGTCTTTGTTCAACCAAATGAACTGTGTAATGCCATTGCTCATTTCACTCACCTTATAAAGGTGGGCAGGGGCGTTTTTAGGTTTAGGCATTCCAGACCATCGCCAGAGTGCCATTGTTCCTTGGGGTGCCATGCTCTACATTAAGCCCTGGACTAAACCCCGCCCCTCTGGTGTTCTATTACCTGCTTCTGCTGAATGTGTGCAGCAGCAGGAAGTTCTGTGTCCTGAGGAGCAGCAGCTTTGCAGGTCCCTGGAGAGCAGACATCACAAGGACCAGAAAGTGCCTCCTTCTGTCTCCTTGAGCCTCATTCTGTCCCCCTTGCCACCTCTGTCCCCCTGCGCGTCCTCCTGTCTCCATGCGTGCTTCTTTAATACCCCTTTCTGCTTCCTCATGACCCCTTTGTGCTTCCTTCGGTCCCCCGAGTGCCTCCTTCTGTTCCTGCAAAAGAAGAAAAGAAACCGAGAGCCCAATATAGTGTAGTATGTATTGGAATTGGAGATTAGTTAAAGGTAAGTAAATATACTCACAAACCAGGGTTACCGTACAGGCAACCACTGTAAATGCAGGTGGGAAGATTAAGCCTGTCCCCGCTCAGGATTAAGATGTTGCTCTCTGTAGATCAAGAAATAAGGGTATAAACACCCCTCCACCCGGGCTGGACACTGGTATTGTAGAACGTGAACAGAGGCACCAAAAGGATAAAATATGCTAAAATTGGTAAAAATGTTAGGGAGGTAGTGGTGGACTCACCATCCCAACACAGACATGAAGCTGTCGATTGTCAACAAGAAAAATGTATTTACATACTCCAAATATAATAGGCAGCGTGTTTCACAGGTATATTCCCACTTCCTCAGGCAATAAAAGAGAAGAGTATCACACAGCAAGGAGTCTAGTGTAATACTCCTTCTCTTTTATTGCCTGAGGAAGCGGAAATATACCTGCGAAACATGCTGCCTGTTATATTTGGAGTATGTAAATACATTTTTCTTGTTGACAATCTGTTACGTCTTCAGACACCGTTGACCCTTCCACCGAAGGAGGAGATGTTGCCCAGCAGTGGAGTCTAAGCGCCCACGGGTCTTCACTAACACCCCCCGAAGGGAATGCTAGACTGCGCTGCTTAGTGTTCACCAGGTCACTGCTGGGATAATCTCAGCTGGTGGTTGAGAGAACGGTGACACCTCACTGTGGAGTTCTCAGGAGACAGAATCCGGGACTCACCGAGTCGGGGCAGGCGGCAGGCAGTAGCAGAGTCCAGTATCCAATCCGAGTCAGGGCAGGCGGCAGGCAATAGCAGAGTCCAGTATACAATCCAGGTCAGGGCAGGCGGCAGGCAATAGCAGAGTCCAGTACACAATCCAGGTCAGGGCAGGCGGCAGGCAATAGCAGAGTCCGATATCAGGCAAGAGGTAAGTATCAAGGGGAGCAGAACAGGAGTAGTCAGGTAGGCCGGGTCGAGAACAGGAGTATCAGTAATAGAAGCAGGGCTGGTCAGCAGGCAGAGCGTCACCAGGAACCACACTAGCTGTCAGAACGAACAGCACCTGTTACAGGGGAAGACTGGCCTTTTATACTGTGGCCACAGCAGATTGGCGCCAACGTACGCACGCCACGCGTGCGCAGACGCGAACACAAGGCTCCGCGCATGCGTACGTAAAGCCGCGTTCGGTCACGCGCACGCGTACGCACGCCCCCAGCCACAGTATTCAAACTGCCGCCAGAGACGCGCGAGCGCGCGAAACAGGAAGGACGCCGCTGCCGGGAGCTACGAGCGTGAGTATGACACAATCGACAGCTTCATGTCTGTGTTGGGATGGTGAGTCCGCCACTACCTCCCTAACATTTTTACCAGTGTTAGCATATTTTATCCTTTTGGTGCCTCTGTTCACGTTCTACAAATCCTTCTGTCCCTGTGTGCCTCCTTCTTGCCCCCTTGTGTGCCTCCTTCTTGCCCCCCTGTGTGCCTCCTTCTGCCCCCCCCCCTCTGTGCCTCCTTCTGCCCCCCCTTGTGTTCCTCCTTCTGCCCCCCTTTGTGCATCCTTGTGTCCCCCTTTGTGCTTCATCATGTCCCCCTTTGTGCCTCTTTCTGTCTCCCTGTGCCTTCTTCTATCCCTGTGTTCCTCCTTCAAACCCCCTCTGCCACCTTCTGCCCCCTCGTGCTACCTCTTCTCCTTGTGCAGTGCATCACTTTGTCCCACTATGCCTAGGTTCCTTCTGTCCCAGGCAGAAGCACAGTACTGGCGAGCGCACAGCTTCTGCTGTGCTATACTCTGCAATTGCACACTGAGGGAATACAGGAAGGATTGTGCAAGGATTGGTGTTTTCTTTTTAATCTCGGGGGACTCCCTGTATTAAGCATCCACCTTGTACGCCAAATGGTTCATATACTCTTTAGGGTGTGCATGTTGTTCTTGTTTTTTTGGGGGGGGAGTGACACAGGACTTCTTGCTGTGAACGACCAAAAGGCTAGAATTGACCCTGAAGGTAGGTGATCACTCTACTTTATAATGTTTGGGTGTCATATTTTTATGCAAGGTTTGCTTTAGTGAGTATAGGGGATATATAATGTGTTTCTAGCCTTTGTAATGAGACCTGACAGTAAAACCTGTTTAGACTGAAAGACTCCAATAGAGTAAAAAAAAAGTACAATCGTGTAAACGTGAAAAAGTATATACACACACAGTAGTGAAAACAAGTAGGGTATTCTTTGATTTCCACTATTGATTGTGTATCTTTATTACTTCTAGAGCCAACATCCTGCAACTTGTGTATTTTGGGACGTCACTGAAGGCAGTAAGTCATAATGTTTACAGTTTTGATGTGACATCAAATTAGCATGATGGTGAGTTCCAAATTAAATCTACTAAAATATCCAAAAAGTATAGAAAAGCCCCCAATACTCACCTAGTGAAAAAGTCCAGCACTAAAATCCCTGTCGCCATGATCATCAGAAGGCCACCCTGAAACCGCCCAGAATGAAAATGACTGAGAAAACATGAACGTACATGCGGTAATTTCGGCATTTGATTTTCCAGGCTTGAAGTACTCTTGGCAGAGCTGTGTTCTGCGTACTATTTAAATCGTACCGAAAGTAAATTTTAAGATAAATCAATCAATCCCTCTAGAGGCATGGGCAGGAGAGGAAGAGCTTCTGCAAATGTCCTGATAATATTGGCCCTACTGTTGGCCTGGTGTCTCACATTAGTTTTCAATCACTTCCCACACACATATACTTTAAAGCTTAAATCAAAAGTAAAAAGTGTAACTTTGTCCATACATAGATGACTCTTGTGTCTTTTCTTCCTGGTGCAGATGGAATGGGTGGATGGAGTTCATTTGGCTGTTTAGCGAAAGAAACCAATGAAAAATACACATTGTGTACCTGTAATCACCTTACTCACTTTGGAGTTCTCCTTGTAAGTATAATACAAATGCAGAGGAGTTTTGTAGCTTACTGTATTACTGGGCTGAAATAAACACTTAAATGAGGCAAAAAATTAAAAAATCAGATGTACTTACCGCCAGCCCCTTCCTCCAGCCCCTTATGTGTCCCTCGCTGCAGCTCCACTCTCAGCCAGTCTCCTGGAATCTCCTCCGTAGCGGCTGCAGACCCGGCAGAGAATGCTCCTTGCCACGAGAGTGCAGATGCTGCTAAACTGGCCGAGTCGGCGGACACTACAGAGTGGACCCCCAGAGATTGGCTAAGAGTGGAGCTGCAGCGAGTGACAGTTCACCTGAGATGGGGGGGGGGGGATTTAAAAAATATACACACATACCTGGGAAGAAGGCGAGGGAGCGATCAGCCTAAAGTAGGCTGGAGGAAGCCCCAGGTATGAATACATTTTTTTAATCCCCCATCTCAGGTACATTTCCCTCCTACTCATAGATAATACAAAATGGGCGTGAAAACACATACGCCTGTTGATCGTGTGAACTATGCTTCTGCTTTGGTACATTAAGTGTCCAAGTGTGGTCTCCAGGCCGCACCCCCTACAGCATAGACTGAGGTATAACTCAGGTATAAGAAGTCCAATCATTATGGCGACAGACACTGGCCAAGAGCTGTTTTGGGCATCCGGCCCATCCTCAAGTCAAGTAAAGTGCACCTTCAAGAGAAGGTGAAGAGAAACTTCAGCCTAAACAAACATACTGCATTAAGTTATATTAGTTATGTTAATTAAAATAGATAGGTAATATAATCTTTTACACACCCTGTTTTAAAAGAACAGGCAAATGTTTGATTTCATGAGGGCAGCCATCTTTTTGGTTGGAAGAAGGTGACAGGGAGCATTAGACGCAGTTCCAATTGTCCTGTGTCCTGATCACCCCTCCCAGTTGCTAGGCAACGAGAACAACAACATAGGAAATCCCATCCTGCTTTGCACAGCATCAGGGGAAAAATGTCTGGGCAGGTTTCTTTGATGGGGCAGAGCTTAGCTTCTGTGCAGCTAAAAATGAGGCTTAAGTAAAAAAAACAAAGCTCTGATACTGTAAAACTATTAAAGAAACACCTAGCCTTTTCAGTGCTGCTGAGTAGATTTTTAGTCTGGAGGTTCACTTTAAAGAGAAACTCCAACCTAGAATTGAACTTTATCCCAATCAGTAGCTGATACCCCCTTTTACATGATAAATATAATGCTTTTCACAAACATACCATCAGGGGGTGCTGTATGACTGATTTTGTGCTGAAACCCCTCCCACAAGAAGCTGAGTACCGCGGTACTCTGGGCAAACTGCCACAATGTAACAATGTTCACAGACAGGAATTAGCTGTTTACAGCTGTCTCTAACAGCCAAAACAGCTAGGAGCAGCTACATAACCTGCCCACAGTAAAAATGTCACCATGTAATAAATGTCAGAATGTAAATCGGGGAGAGGAAAGATTTTACAATGAGCAAACACTGACTAAATCATTTATACATAATTATGGTCAAAAATGAAGCACTTTTTTTACTACATTATTTTCACTGGAGTTCCTCTTTAAGGATGGGCTGGATGCCCGAAACAGCTCCCTGCCGGTGTCTGTTGCCGTGATGATTGGACTTCTTAAATAATGATGACCTGTGTCTACCCGACTGCTAAAAATACTCCGTCTGTTTGGGGACTAGGCTACAGATGGACGTTGAACGCCTTTGGCAGTTATCATATTGCTGGATTGTCCCTGTGATGGCTCACGTATTTTAATGTTTGTGAATTTGAAAATGTTGCAATAAAGATTTCTATGAAGTTTGGAAGATATCCCTGCGTGTGCTGGTCCTTGTGGACTCTGCTCTGGTACAATATGCTCTGCAGTACACATCAAGTGCCTGCTTGCCGGGAGCACATTGCATCATTTCATTTTGTGGCTATAAAATATAGCTGTAAATATATATGTTGCAGACAGGAATATTGATGTGACTTCTTGTTTCTTTTCAGGATTTATCAAGAACATCACTCAACCCTCTAGATGATCATATATTAAGTCTTCTGACTTATGTGGGGTGTGGAATTGCCTCTCTCTTTTTAGGAGTCACACTTGTGACTTATGGAATGTTTAAGTAAGTTGTTTTTTTTTTTAGTATAAAGAGTTACTGAGTTTATTGCAGGTGCTTGTTTATTATACTAATTCTTCTATTATCACAAAACAACTCATCACCGGGCCACTGTAGCTTCTCAATAATCATGTTAATAAATACTTCTGAAACATCATTAGACAAGACATATCACATTTATTTTGTGTTTTTCTCTTGGAGGACTCAAAGCGCTTCAGACAGAGTTGTAGCACTTAAAGCGCCCAAATTACTGACTGAGGCTAGATTCACAGTGGGACGTTGCGTTTTGATGCCACGTTAAAGTCGCACCGCAAGCTTACAACGCAACGCGCCCAAAAAGTGGCAACGCAGCGTTACCGTCGCATACAGCAGATACAGTAAAAAATACAGGCAATAAAAAGTATGCTTCCAAGTCATTACTGAGCATGTGCAAACAGTCCAACGCAGCTAATAACGTGTATAACGCACTGCATGCAGTACTTTTACTTAACGTGCAGCGTTAGACACCAACACAACGTGTGCACTGTGAACAGGGCATTGATTTTTCATTGCAGTGAGTTATTCTGCGTTAAATGCTGTTTTAACGCGCGACTTTAACGTCCCACTGTGAACTTAGCCTGAGCCCAGATACAGCCGTAAATCCCATTATGGCGGTGCCGGCTGCGCCCAAATCTCCGGTGCCCTTTTTACTTGACTATTTAGGGCGCTCTCCACGGGTATCCAGGATCTTAGGAGGCCTTGCCCTAAGACTCTTTACTGTTTTTGTGTTCTGGCTTTAGCCGGAATTCAGAACCCGTTCATGACATCACTGAAACCTTACTAACGGCATAGGCAAACGCAGGGGGAGATTACAGCTGCCCAGAATCCCCCCTCAGACCAGGGCCAGTGCAGTGTCTGGGGACAGGCACAAGTTGAGACACCAGAATTTCTGCAGGCTTCCTGCAGCTCATAGCACTGCCCTCTTTCTTTCCCTGCTACAGTTGACTTTAGATGTTGCAGCAGCAGTGTGTGTACAGAGCATGGAGCAGCTCTGGGGAACTGAACAGAGTCAGGCATGAGAACAGCCCTGTTCCCTGCTGTGTGAAAGCTTCACTTTCCCCTTCATCACCAATGTCGGCTGTCCTCATTATTATCTGTATCCAAACTGCTCCTGATCGATCCCATTGTCGTTTGGTTGGGCGCGAAATGGCATTGTGTGTACCTAGCATGATGTCCTACTATATTATTAAACTGTATTGTGCGTGGCGAGGGAGACCTTTCAGGAATCCCCTCCTTGAAAATCCTGGGTTTGCCCCTGAACGATATTCTCAGGAGATGAAACAGTTTTTATCCATTGCATTTTCTATTGCACAAATAGCAGGGCAAGGTTTTGTGCAGCTGTTTTGTATTTGTGGTCTACATTTTTTAGTACACAGTAAAAGTTAGATTTTTTTTCTTCCATTTTCCAGCAGGGAAATCTTTTTCTATTTGTATTTTACATTCTGACATCATCACTTGATTCAATCCTATTTGTATTTTTCAGTATTTTCCAGTCTAAGATAATCAAATAGCCAATAAGTACACACATACAGTATGCAGGTCATGGAAACAGTGTTTTGATAGCATCGTTTGCTGTCAGGTTTTTAAAGTATTATATTTCAGTGTAGGTAAGGCATTGAAATTTGTGGAACGAGATTGTTGAAAACTGAATCAGTTTGGTGATCCCTAGTACACACTGCCAGATCCCCATACAATCTTATGGCTGATCAATCCTCCCACCATTGTCCCAGTTCTATAGTGCCCCAGTTTGTAATCTCTGAGCAGGCAATGCCATATCAACATACACATCCATCCAATTATTTGTTTCCAAGCAACTTCCTGTTCCGGCTTTTCCTGCTCTATTAAAGAGAAACTCCGACCAAGAATTGAACTTTATCCCAATCGGTAGCTGATATCCCCTTTTACATGAGAAATCTATTCCTTTTCGCAAAACAGATCATCAGGGGTGCTGTATGACTGATATTGTGGTGAAACTCCTCCCACAAGAAACTCTGAGGACCGTGGTACTCCTGGCAGTTTCCTGTCTGTGAACCTTGCTGCTTTGTGGGAAATAGCTGTTTACAGCTGTTTCCGACTGCCAAAAAAGCAAGCAGCATCTACATCACCTGCCAACAGTAAAAATGTCACCATGTGATAAATGTCAGAATGTAAATCAGGGATTTAAAAGTTTTTTACCATGTGCAAACACTGACTAATTCATTTATACATAATTATTGTAAAAATGAAGCACTGTTTTTATTACATTATTTTCACTGGAGTTCCTCTTTAAGTTCACATGTGCAAATACTATGACACATGGAATTGATCAGTATTACCAGCGAGTCCACGTTCTCCACAACAGATCAGACTCCATTATCACATCTTATCAATTGGTCTGTGGCAGATTTCACATCTGATGCAGTCAGCAAACACAGTTCTGATGTTTCCATTCTGCCCCTGCAGGGCTCTTTTCCACTATGAATTGTGATAGATATTGCATTGCGATGCAATCAGGTTTCAAACTAATTTCCACTAATGTGATTGCAATTGAGCTACTATACTCAGTATAGGAGCTCAATCGGATCCAAAATGAGGCAGGACGACAAATGTGCTCAGGGCAAAATAGCAATGCAATCGGATCACACTAATGGAAATAGCCGCTGCCGTTTCCATTAGTTTTACTGTACCCTGCATTTTCCAATCTATTAGCAATCGTAATCAAACCGCAAAACGCAGGGCGGTGAAAAAGGGCCCTCAAACTGATTGCCTTTTCTCTTTATTTTCACATACAGTAATACCTAGCTTAGGGATTGGTGTATAAGCGACAACAAAAGAAACAATCCCTGCGCTGTCTTTGGTAGATGATGAGGAGGTTATTGAGCGGGTGCTGCTCCAGCGGCTGGATGGTGCCAGCAATTCTAACAAAGGAAACAAGAAGGAAACAAGAGCGCACCTCTGGTGCAATAACGTTTTGTATTTTTCTCAATCAATCACGCTGTTACAGGTTACACTTACAGTGTGTAAGAAAACAATGCGCCTGTCAAGCCTGCCGTCTATCCTCTCGGGTGTCCCGCGCTTGGCCAGAGCGGCGGGGTGCGTTGGAAACTGCGTGGGAGTCGGAGGCGGTGGGCGGAGCCAGGACGCGGGGATGCCGTCTGACGTCACAACGTTTCGGCGTAGACCACGCCTTCATCAGGCTGATGAAGGCGTGGTCTACGCCGAAACGTTGTGACGTCAGACGGCATCCCCGCGTCCTGGCTCCGCCCACCGCCTCCGACTCCCACGCAGTTTCCAACGCACCCCGCCGCTCTGGCCAAGCGCGGGACACCGGAGAGGATAGACGGCAGGCTTGACAGGCGCATTGTTTTCTTACACACTGTAAGTGTAACCTGTAACAGCGTGATTGATTGAGAAAAATACAAAACGTTATTGCACCAGAGGTGCGCTCTTGTTTCCTTCTTGTTTCCATTGGTGTATAAGCATATGTGTTAAATTGGATTTTTGTTAGCTTACAAAAAAAACAAAACCCTAAATCAATGCTGTAAAAAAAAATGTAGCAACAGTCAGACTTTTGTAGATGACTGTACTTTGCACATCACTATTACATAAACGTAGCAGAGGTCATTGATGGCTTGTAAAGCTGTACTTGTTTCTTTTCAGGCAGTTGAGAAGAGATTACCCTTCCCAAATCCTAATGAACCTGTCATTGTCACTATTGATGCTGAACCTGCTATTCTTGGTCAACAATTGGTTATCATCATTTAGAATTAATGGCCTGTGCATCTCTGCTGCTGCATTACTGCATTACTTCTTATTGACATCCTTTACGTGGATGGGTGTGGAAGCTGTACACATGTACTTCGCCTTTGTCAAAGTTTTCAATTCCTACATCCATAAATACATTTTAAAATTGTGCATCGCAGGCTGGGGTAAGTTCATAGTACTGTTACTTACATTATTTTAGTTGTTATAGCTAAGATAAATATTGGAGGGCACATGGATTTGAAGTTCTCATCTGACTAACTGTAGGGCAGAAACACACATGTTCGGTCTGATGTTTGCAGTCATTTCTCAAGAGGGTGATGACAACAGAAATAAGCAAAGAAAATATGGCGGAGCCAAGTCACTGTGCTCAAAGTGCAAATGATCAGATCAAAGCAACAGTGCAGCCCAAGGGCTACCACAGCAAGCAGGTCTCCCACAAGTGTCTCAACCCAACCCGTGTTTCCTATTCATCCAGACAGGCCACTCTTGGTTCTGCCATACTTTCTATGTATTTAAGGGCGCAGTACCCTAATAGTCTATACTCTATACTGTGAACAGGGACTCTGTTGGGAACTCTAACGGGTACCTGCTGTGGGGACTTACAGTAGGACCTAAAGTTTAGGTTTAAAGTTCCTAGTCTTGTTTTTTTGTGCTTTTTATTTGTATACTGTTTATGGTGTACACAGGAAGTCCATTTCCCTGTAGCAGAAATAAGCAAGCAGCAGAAGCTGCTCAACCCCACTCTATGAAGAATAAGGATTGACTTCTAATGTGCCCAAATAATCATGCATTCAACTAGTGCTCATCTACTACAACAATAGACAAGCAAAGCCATGCAAATTGCTATCAACATGGCAGCAGGATGTACTCTCAGTACTATGCTGCAGCAAGGATACCATACACCTTCTATGATAGGATGGGAGTTCTGAAATGGGATATCTAATACAGTGTCTTTCGTTAAAATTGTAAGAAAAAGAAACCTTGCTAGTGGTGCCGATGCTGTTGAGGTCATGGGGAGAACATACACCGCTAGTGCAAAAGTTAATTTCCTTAGAAAAGATTACAAATTCCTTTATTTTTCTGAAGAATTAGCAGTCAAGTAGGTTTTACAGGTGGTACTTCCTGTGCCTCAAATTTTCTGTCTCCCCTTTTCATTTCCAGGTCAAAGTTTAACTCAAATGACATCTTACCTCCCCTTACTCCATGGGTACAACGTTCCTACATACGTCTTGTCTCAGAAACAGTGTATCTCCACTCCTTACAGAAGTCACTGTTTTGTAGCTTCTGAAGCCTATCTTCCATAGTTTTAGATCTATTTGAAAGGATCAAGTAATTTGAGCACTGGGGGCGCTATTGTGAAATGAGAGCTGCATAAACTAAAATGTTAATTGTGGCTATAGCGGGGCCCAGAGGATATTTTGTGCCCCATGAATGCCCTGTAATTGGCATAATTAGGCGGTGCAATTATCAGCAGAGGGCGTTTTTAGCGGCAGAGGCGGCGTTCATATCCCTCAGCGATTGCAGTGCAGGGGATTGGTTGGGTTTAGGCATCATAGAGGGGAGGGTTCAGTGAAAATAGGGTCATTTTAGGTGATAGTAAAATATCAGTAAAAGTTCTTAATATTTTACTATCGGAATTAGTTAGAGCCCAATAGTAGGCTATAGAATGGTTTTGTAACGATCGGTGTCCATACGCAGAGAGAATCTGATTATTGGTGATCTGCAGTATCACCAAGAATGCAGATATATACCTGATTATTGATGATCTGCAGAATCACCGATAATACAGATATATTGCTAACCTCTCGACACCTTTTGGTATGTGAGTGTTTGGTGCAACAGTAGTACTTTGAGTAATGCACCTGCTGAGCAGGTGATAATAGACAGTAAAGAGACACTGCTCTGGGAGCACAGGAACCTTCCAGCAGCCTGAGGCTCTCCAAGGGGAGGAGTCAGGCTGGAGACAGGAAGGGCCAGAGAGTGAGTGACACCTAAAGGTGGATGTCACTATCTGATCTGGAGACTATCTCTTAAGGGGAGAGATAGCTCTCGAGGTTGGGCACGCCGGGTCGGCAACACACTGACAGATAAAGTACAAAGACAGAAGGCTGATTCGGTATCCAAGTCAAGCAGGGTCTGGCAACGGAATATCAGATATGCGAGGTACCGAATCAGAAGACAGAGGAGTAGTCAGAAAAGCTATAAGTCATAACATATATCAAACAATGCCTATTCTGGGTGTGAGGTCCTTGGTCTCAGCACCCCAGAACTAGTCTTAAAGATAACACAGATGGTAGTACAGTTCCCTAAGCTGGGTGTGAGGTCCTTGGTCTCTACACCCTGGAACTAGCTTGAGGTATAACACAGATGATAACACAGTTCCCTAAGCTGGGTGTGAGGTCCTCGGTCTCTACACCCTGGAACTAGCTTAAGCATAAACAGAATACAATTCAAATAATCTGGCTAAGTGTGATTTCCCAGGTCCACCTGGTTCAAACACACTGAAGGATCTGACTAGGTCTGAGTGCTTGCACGTAGTGATCGCAACGGCAGACAACTTGCAAGTGACCAGCAGGAACTATATACGGAGTAGTGCTCTCCAGCACCACCCCTAATTGCTCAACCAATAGTATCCTGCTCTGGAGTCAGCTGATCAGCATGGTCAGCTGACTCTTCCTGCTTAGTATAAGAATTCTGCCTCTCAGCGGGCGCGCGTGTATTCCTAAGCCTATGTGCACTAAAAGACTCAGCCACACCAGACACACGCTGCCGCGTGCAAACCGCCGCGCTGGACGCGGAACCAGCCGCCTTACTGTTGTTGCATGCGGCGGCTTTTCCGCGTTCTGCCCTGCTACCAAACACACGCTTCCAAGTGCAAACCGCCGCACTGGACGCGGAGTCAGCCGCCTGCTCAGTAGCACATGCGGCGGCTTTTCCGCGATCTCTCACAGTACCCCCCTCCCCGTGGAGTGGAGTCCGGACATCTCCTGCCCGGCTTCTCAGGATGCAAGTTATGAAACTCCCTTTTCAACTCCTCTGCATGCATGCAACATTCTGGCACCCAAGTTCTCTCCTCAATGCCATACCCTTTCCAATGCACCAAATACTGCACGGAGTTCTGCACAAGTCGGGAGTCAAAAATCTTCTCAATCTCATATTCAGGTTGGTCATCAATCAACACAGGAGGGGGGGGAGCGGAATCCACGTGCACTGCCGGCTTGAGCAAGGACACATGGAATGATCTCACACCCCGCATGCTGGCGGGGAGATCAATGGCATAAGTGACATCATTCATTTTCCTTATCACAGGAAACGGACCCACAAATCTGGGACCTAACTTGGGAGACAGTTGCTTCAGAGCCAAATGTCGTGTGGACACCCAGACCAAGTCACCTGGAAGAAACTCCCACTCTATGGAACGTCTTTTATCAGCCTGTTTCTTCTGACTCTGAAAAGCCCTCCTCAAGTTTCTTTCTACCATTCCCCATGTTTGCTTCAAGGACCTCTGCCAATCCTCCAGGGCTGGAAACGGGGTGGCAGCCACTGGCAATGGGGTGAACTTAGGTGATCTTCCAGTCACCACCTGGAATGGAGAAAAACCTGTGGAGGAGCTCCTCAAGTTGTTGTGTGCAAATTCTGCAAATGGCAGGAATTTGACCCAGTCAGTTTGAACATCTGCCACATAACATCTCAAAAACTGTTCCAGAGACTGATTGGTTCTCTCAGTCTGGCCATTGGTCTGTGGGTGGTAGCCTGATGAAAAAGATAGCTCCATGTCTAACTGATGGCAGAATGCCCTCCAAAACTTAGAAACAAATTGGACTCCCCGATCTGTCACTATATTTTCCGGAATACCATGCAGCCGGAAAATATGTTGGATGAAGAGATCAGCCAACTCCTGGGCCGAGGGGAGTCCTTTCAGGGGGACAAAATGGGCCATCTTGCTGAAACGATCGACTACCACCCAAATGACTGTCATGCCTTCAGACCTAGGGAGTTCGCCCACAAAATCCATGGACAGATGGGTCCATGGTTCCCTCGGGACTGGCAGTGGTTGTAATGTCCCAACAGGTGCCTGACGGGAGGGTTTGCTTCTCGCACACACTGCACATTCTCTTACATACTCTTTGCAGTCAGTTGCCAATGAAGGCCACCAGGCACATCTCGCTACGAGGTCCTGAGTTCTGGTGGCTCCAGGATGCCCAGCATTCTTGTGAGAATGAAACAACTGCAGTATTTGTAGACGAAAAGGCAGTGGTACAAACATGACTCATTCAGGCTTTCCCTCAGGTACATCCTGTTGGAACGGACTCAACGTTTTAGTCCAGTCCCTCCAGATCTCAGTGGCGGCCAGAACCACTTTCTGCGGCAGAATGGTTTCTGGGTCTGAGGGCTGTGCTGTCTCGGGCTCAAAACATCTGGACAAAGCATCAGCTTTGATATTTTTACTACCAGGGGTATACGTGATTACAAATCTGAATCTCGAGAAGAACAATGACCACCGAGCCTGTCGGGGGCTAAGTCTCTTAGCGCCCTCAATGTACTCCAAATTCTTGTGATCAGTATAGACAGTAATGGTATGTTCTGCACCCTCTAGCCAATGTCACCATTCCTCAAAGGCCAACTTAATGGCTAGAAGTTCCCTATTGCCTATATCGTAGTTTTTCTCAGCGGGTGAAAACCTACGTGAAAAATAGGAACAGGGGTGTAACTTTCCCTGCAAGCCAGAAAGCTGAGACAGCACAGCCCCTACCCGTACCTCTGAGGTATCTACCTCCACAATAAAGGGGAAGGTGGTGTCAACATGTCTCAAAATGGGTGCAGTACAGAACAATTTCTTTAGAGTGGAGAAAGCATCATGGGCCTCAGGGGACCAGTGGTGAGTATCTGCCCCTTTCTTTGTGAGACTGGTGAGAGGTGAAATCACCGTAGAGTACCCTTTATGAACCTTCTGTAGTAGTTAGCGAACCCCAGGAACCTCTGGAGAGACTTCAATCCCACAGGTTGAGGCCAATCTAACACAGCTGAAACTTTCCCAGGGTCCATAGAGAGGCCAGAGGTTGAAATTATGTACCCTAGAAAGGCGACAGAAGTCACTTCAAATATGCATTTCTCCAGCTAAGCGTACAGTATGTTTTGTCTCAACTTCCGTAACACAAACTTAACATGATCTCTGTGCTCTGAGAGGTTGGACGAGAAAATTAGAATGTCGTCTAAGTATACCAAGACAAATTTGCCCAATACCTCTCTAAAGACCTCATTGATCAGTTCTTGAAAGACGGCCGGGGCATTACACAACCCGAAAGGCATCACTAGGTACTCGTAATGCCCGTCGGGTGTGTTAAAGGCCGTCTTCCATTCATCACTGTCCCTGATTCGCACAAGGTTGTAAGCACCCCTCAGATCCAATTTCGAAAAAATCTTAGCATTGGTGACTTGAGTAAACAAATCGTCTATTAACGGCAAAGGATAGCGATTTTTTACTGTGATTTTATTTAAGCCCCGATAGTCAATGCAAAGGCGTAGGCCACCATCCTTCTTTTTCACAAAAACCCCCCCGCCGCGGCCGGAGATCGAGAAGGGCGAATAAAACCTTTAGCTAAGTTTTCCCGGATGTATTCCTGCATGGCCAATTTCTCTGGCCCAGATAAGTTATAGAGATGACTTCTAGGGGGCATACAACCAGACCTAAGATCAATGGGGCAATCAAAGGAACGGTGTGGAGGAAGTTTATCTGCTGACTTGGGGCAGAATACGTCTGCAAATTCTGAATATTGATCTGGCAACCCCTCCATGTGAATCTTGGTTTTACCAAAGGTTACTTTCGCAAGACAATGATGATAGCAGTGGGCAGACCAGCTGGTTAGCTGACCCGTGGCCCAATTGATCTGAGGCGAGTGAATCTGTAACCATGGCATGCCAAGAATGATCGTGGAGGTTGCCATTCGTAACACAAAAAATGATAAACTTTCTTTATGCAAGACCCCTATTGTGACCCTCAAATCTGGGGTCTGGGAAAGAGGGTGATTACTCTGCAGAGGGGAATCATCCACTGCAGTGACCCGAATCAGTAGTTTTAAAGGGGAGATCGGGATCCCCAATTTCTTAGCAAATTTGTAATCCATAAAATTAGCTGCTGAGCCTGAATCAATGAATGCCTCAGTAGTCTCTGTCTTATCTTGCCAAGATATAGTGCAAGTGAGAAGAAAACGTTTATCATCGAGAGGTAACGACTGCTCGCCTAGGGTATTACCTCCAACTACACCTAGGCGGCAGCGTTTCCCGACTTCTTGGGACAATTCTGTACCTTATGACCCCCCTCTGCACAGTAAAGACAGAGCTGCTCTGTTTCCCTGCGTCTCCGTTCCACCTGAGACAATCTCGACCGACCAATCTGCATTGGTTCCGGTGGAGGTGAATCAGGTGGAGATGGAGCAGAAGGAGACGCTGCGTAGGACAAGTACCTGTCTTTGGTATCGTAAACGACGATCAATTGTGATGGCAGATGAAATGGCCTCATCGATGGATTTGGGCTCAGGATGACCCAACATTAGATCAGAAACTGCGTCTGACAACCCTGATAAGAAACAGTCTAAAAGAGCAAATGAGTCCCATCGAGCTGACACTGCCCACTTTCTAAACTCCGCAGCATAGTTCTCTACCGGACCTTTACCCTGCCGCAGCAACTTGAGCTTCCGCTCAGTGGTCGAGGCAATGTCCGGGTCATCGTAAATTATAGCCATAGCTTTAAAAAATTCCTCTACTGAGGTCAGGGCCTTATCCCCCGTGGAAAGACTATACGCCCAAGTCTGGGAATCCCCTGACAATAGAGTCTTAATGAAGGTTACTCTCTGTGCCATGGTTCCTGAGGAACTAGGTCTTAACTCAAAGTATGATAACACTCTGTTTCTAAAATTCCGGAAGTCAGATCTGTGACCAGAAAACCTTTCAGGCATACGTATGTCTGTGCTAGGAGGAGATCGCACGGTATCCACAGCCGTCTGATAAACTTGTACAGTCCCAGACAAAGCGTTGAGTTGAGTCTGGTGACTGTCCAGTACTCGGGTGTAATTTTCCACCGTAGTGGTGAGTACATCGAGACGGCTGCGGAGTGCCTCCATTTGGGTTTGGTCTGCCATTCTGTAACGATCGGTGTCCGCACGCAGAGAGAATCTGATTATTGGTGATCTGCAGTATCACCAAGAATGCAGATACTGTATATACCTGATTATTGATGATCTGCAGAATCACCGATAATACAGATATATTGCTAACCTCTCGACACCTTTTGGTATGTGAGTGTTTGGTGCAACAGTAGTACTTTGAGTAATGCACCTGCTGAGCAGGTGATAATAGACAGTAAAGAGACACTGCTCTGGGAGCACAGGAACCTTCCAGCAGCCTGAGGCTCTCCAAGGGGAGGAGTCAGGCTGGAGACAGGAAGGGCCAGAGAGTGAGTGATACCTAAAGGTGGATGTCACTATCTGATCTGGAGACTATCTCTTAAGAGGAGAGATGGCTCTCGAGGTCGGGCACGCCGGGTCGGCAACACACTGACAGATAAAGTCCAAAGACAGAAGGCTGATTCGGTATCCAAGTCAAGCAGGGTCTGGCAACGGAATATCAGATATGCGAGGTACCGAATCAGAAGACAGAGGAGTAGTCAGAAAAGCTATAAGTCATAACATATATCAAACAATGCCTATTCTGGGTGCAAAGTCCTTGGTCTCAGCACCCCGAAACTAGTCTGAAGTATACACAGATGATAATACAGTTCCCTAAACTGGGTGCGAGGTCCGTAGTCTCAGCACCCTGGAACTAGTCTGAAAGATAACACAGATGGTAGTGCAGTTCCCTAAGCTCGGTGTGAGGTCCTTGGTCTCTACACCCTGGAACTAGCTTGAAGTATAACACAGATGATAACACAGTTCCTTAAGCTGGGTGTGAGGTCCTTGGTCTCTACACCCTGGAACTAGCTTTAGGTATAACACAGATGATAACACAGTTCCCTAAGCTGGGTGTGAGGTCCTTGGTCTCTACACCCTGGAATTAGCTTAAGCATAAACAGAATACAATTCAAATAATCTGGCTAAGTGTGAATTCCCAGGTCCACCTGGTTCAAACACACTGAAGGATCTGACTAGGTCTGAGTGCTTCCACGTAGTGATCGCAACGACAGACAACTTGCAAGTGACCAGCAGGAACTATATATGGAGTAGTGCTCTCCAGCACCACCCCTAATTGCTCAACCAATAGTATCCTGCTCTGGAGTCAGCTGATCGGCGTGGTCAGCTGACTCTTCCTGCTTAGTATAAGAATTCTGCCTCTCAGCGCGCGCGCGTGTATTCCTAAGCCTATGTGCACTAACAGACTCAGCCACACCAGACATACGCTGCCATGTGCAAACCGCCGCCCTGGACGCGGAACCAGCCGCCTTACTGTTGTTGCATGCGGCGGCTTTTCCGCGTTCTGCCCTGCTACCAAACACACGCTTCCGCGTGCAAACCGCCGCACTGGACGCAGAGTCAGTCGCCTGCTCAGTAGCACATGCGGCGGCTTATATAATGGGAGTTTCCCATAATATAAACTTTGTTACCCTAGCCAGAGACAGAAGCGAGAAATTTGGGTGCTTGCGGCTAATGGACAATTTAGTTGCCCCATACTTGCTAATGTATGATTTCCTCACTGTGCTATAGACTGACCTTCTTTTTGGGTGTACATTTGTGGTTGTCCTCTACCAGAGGAGCTTGCTGCCCATCAAGGGAGATCACATCCACACCCCTCTTCATGCATGCTCTTCATGCATGAGCGCAGCCATGCTGCACCCACGCAAGCAACGAGTGGCCCCAGCTTACTGTGCAGGCGCAGCCGTACTCACGCAGGCGCAGTAAGGCCACGCTTGTGCATGAAGAGGAGCACAGCCACGTAGCACATCCAATAACCTTTTGTTGGGTATGATCTGGGGCGTGCGGCAATGGAGGCTTTGGGTTCATTTTAAAAAGACGTTGTAGAGAGAGGGATACGGAGGCTGCCAAATTTATTTACAGAGCCAATTGCGTGGCAGTCCTGCAGATCTCTTTGGCTGCAGTGGTGTCTGAATCACACACATGAAACAAGCATGCAGCTTCTATGGCCAGACTAATTACAGCACCTTATGTTCATACTTGTTCTGGGTCTGTGGCAAAAAGTCCAAGTGACACGGGATCAGCATGACAGCTTGGCAATTGGTGTAGTTTAAAAGGAAGAATGCAGCGTTCCATATCCCTCCCACTACAGTGTCCCTTTATAGTGACTCTGTAATGACCACAGAAGTGTGGAACTACATGTGATTTCTGGTAGAGAAAGGGACTTAAAATCTGTGATTCCACACAACCCCATCCTTGTTAGTAACACAATGACACCTACTCCAGTTTATCAGCTACTATCCAACCATCTAGCAGGTCAAAAGCAGTGGTGAGACGAAATTTTGCATATGCAAAATTTCACATCAAAATACGCAATTACGCATTGTAATTGTAATGCGAAATTTCAGAGAAAATCATCATTAACCATTTCTGCCGCCCGGGCGTGAAGCTCACATCCGGGCGGCTGCTCTGCTGCATCGCCGTGCTTCGGCGCGCTCCCGCGCGCCCCCGTGGGCACATGGTTTCCGGTCACTGATCTATGTCCCCAGCAGAAAAACCGAAGCGCTCTTACAAGAGGCTTCAGTCTTTCTACACGTAAAAATTTCCGCATGCCCCTTGTGCTTCCGCTTAGCGAGAAGCACAAGGAGGGAAAGAAAAATCAAGGTGGCCATCTTGTGGGCAAATAGTAAAACTACATCTACATATTTTTTTACAATACAATTTACACATATAATAACATTAAAAATTAACTGTTTATTTCCCACACCAAAATATTACCCAAATAAAATTTTTAATGGAAAAAAAATTACAAAAAAAAAAAGACATAAATAGTTACCTAAGGGTCTGAACTTT
Source organism: Hyperolius riggenbachi (assembly GCF_040937935.1). Classification (NCBI taxonomy): domain Eukaryota; kingdom Metazoa; phylum Chordata; class Amphibia; order Anura; family Hyperoliidae; genus Hyperolius; species Hyperolius riggenbachi. The sequence continues at coordinate 106,099,202 of NC_090653.1, forward strand.
TTTAAATATGCATTTGAAGGGGGTATACTACAAAATTTTTTTAAAATTATAAGCTTGTAAATAGTGATGGACACAAAACGGAAAAAATACACCTTTATTTCCAAATCAAATATTGGCGCCATACATTGTGATACGGACAAAATTTAAATGGTGTCATAACCGAGACAAACGAGCAAATAAAATACATAGGTTTTAATTATGGTAGCGTGGATTATTTTAAAGCTATAATGGCCAAAAACTGAGAAATAATGAATTTTTTCCATTTTTTTCTTATTAATCCTGTTAAAATGCATTTATAAAAAAAAAATTCTTAGCAAAATGTACCACCCAAAGAAAGCCTAATTAGTGGCGGAAAAAACAAGATATAGATCAATAAATTGTGATAAGTAGTGATAAAGTTATTAGTGAATGAATGTGAGGTGAAAATTGCTCTGATGCATAAGGTGAAAAATCCCCGCGGGCTGAAATGGTTAATTTCGCATGTAGTAGTAATATTTAAAAATTTTGCGCAATTTTTTGAATAATTTCACAAAATTGTATGCCGACTTTGGTGGTTAATAGCAAAGCTCCCATACATATTATTGCTACTAAAATTGATACATATGTTAAGGAGAACAGTGGGTACAAGTCAAATTTTTTTTTTCAAAAAAACCTTATCTTTTTTAAGAAAATCAATTTTAAAAATGCAAAGAAAAATGGTTTGTAAACAGTCAGTTTTCTGAGTTTAAAATCCAATTTTTCTTTGCATTTTAAAAAAAATTTTCTCAAAAACTACAAGGTCTTTTTGTAAATAATTTTTTTGTAAGAATTCTCCTTAACATATGTAGCAATTTTGGTGTCAATAGCATGTATGGGGGCTTTATTATTAACCGCTAAAGTTGGCATGAAATTACACAAAAATTATGCAAAATTTTATGCGAAATTACGAATGACTATGGAAAATCAATTGAATTTGCAAATCGTGATTATGAATCGTAATCGTGAAATTTAGTGTAATTGTAATTAGCTGATTACGATCATCACTAGTCAAAAGGAACAGGCCCTATTGCTGGGAATACACGGTTTGTTTTTGAGGTGATTAGATGGTTCGATAGATAATTCCCGACTGTCCGATCTCCCTTTGGATCCTTTCGCCACTCGATTTCTGATAGAAGTAAATGGAAAAAAAAAGGAAAAACGAGCCGAAGATAAGAAAATCAATTGCAGAATGGAGCGGCAAAAATTATTGAGAGAAAAATCGAGCGCCAGAAATGAACCGTGTATTCCCAGCATTTAAGAGAACCAGAGAGGAATAAAATAACATATGTATACATACCTGGGGCTTCCGCCAGCCCCATCAGTCTGGATTGCTCCGCCGCCGCCTTTCTCTGCTGCCTCTGTCCGCCAGTCCCGGGTCTCGTCATTTCGGCCAGTCGACGCAAGCACAGTGCACTCCTTCCATACTGCGCAGACGCATGCGTACAGAGCCTGAGGGAGCCTCTGTGCATGCGGAAGACTGTCCGCGTCTGGCGGAAGTTCGGGACCCGGTACCGGCGATAGAGGCAGCAGAGGACGGCGGCGTGGGAGTGATCCAAGCTTATGGGGCTGGAGGAAGCCCCAGGTATGTATAACATCTTTTTTTCATTTTTAGAATATGTTCGTCTCTGGTTCCCTTTAAGCAGCATTGGCCTCCTTCCAAATGACATGACAAGTCCCATACACGATCTTAGACCAGTGCGGAGGCTGGAGCTGTGCCTGGGTCCACTCTGGCCAGAGCACAATGTACAGAAGGGGTTGCCACAGCATTGTTAATGAGGATGATGGGATAGGACTTACAATTCATAAGTATCCCCCTTCCCCATCTGAGGCCAGCTATAAGCTAACTCTTTTGTGGTCATTACATTTCCCTTAACTGTTCTTTTTATTAATCAATGAAAATGCAAGTTTAAATCTAAACCAGCTTTCCCTGAAGGTTTATAAAGATTGACAATGGTTTGCATATGTAAATTGCATTTACTGCTTTTGTCTCTGAAAGGAATACCAACAATTGTGGTCGCGGCGGTGCTCATTGTGAATGTAGGCTTCTACGGGAACGTATCTGATAATAAACAGTACAATGTTCCCGATGACAACTCTGCTTCATTGTAAGTCATTTTTACTGTATCATCAAAACCATATTTGATTTATATTTTAAACAAATCTTAGAGAGAACTAGTCTTATACAATAATTTGAATACTCAGATATTTACCTATTCCATTCAGTATTTCATATACCATTGCTTACCCCCCATCTTCACAGCGCCAACCCCCTTCCTTGGACTTAAAGTGAACCTCCAGACTAAAAATCTACTCAGCAGCACTGAAAAGTCTTGGTGTTCCTTTAACAGTTTCACAGCATCAGAACTTTGTATTTCTTACCCAAGCCTCATTTTGAGCTGCACAGAAGCTAAGCTCCGCCCTAACAAAGAAATCTGCCCGGGCATTTTTCCCCTGATGCTGTGCAAAGCATGATAGGATTTCTGATGTTGTTCTCGTTGCCTAGCAGCTGGGGGGAAGGGGGGGGGGGTTATCAGGACATAGGACAGTTTGAACTGTCTCATGCTCCCTATCACCTCATTTCAACCAAAAAGATGGCTGCCCCATGAGATCACAAACATTTGCCTGTTCTTTTAAAACGGTGGATAAGAGATTATATTACCTGTCTATTTTTATTAACATAACTAATGTAACTTAATGACCATATGTTTGTTAAGGCTGAGGATCCTCTTTAATGGCCTTCACCACTGTGAGACTGCTGGTTAGTTGAGTTCTGGATAACTGAGACTCTACATACTAAGAAGCCATTATACAGATAAGATGGAAAGAACAATAACAATTGATATCTCATGAGAAAAGCTTAGTGTATCAGACATGATAGAGAATTCAAGGCCTCTGTTAAAGGACACATCCGAGCACAATGAAAAGAAAAAAAAATCCACTTACTTAGGGCTTCCTCCAGCCCCTACAAACCATCCTGTGCCCTCGCCGCAGCTCCGCTCACTGCTGGTGGCTCGGGGTCCCCTCTGGCGCAAGGTGCCCACTGCGCCTGCACAAGCAGCTCTCAGAGTCGCACTGACATCATCCAGACTGTACTGCACAGGCGCAGTAGTTCTGTACCTGCGCAGTACAGTCCGGATGATGTTAGCGCGACCAGTGAGCCGCATGCTGGAGCGCTGGAGAAGCTGACCCAGATGCCGACCTGGCGAGGTCGGCATCTGCACCGGAGGGGACTGGGAGCCCCCGGAGCTGCGGCAAGGGCACAGGATGGATGCAGGGAGCTGGAAGAAGCCCAAGGTAAGTGGATTTTTATTTTAATGTTGCTCGGACCTTCCCTTTAAAGTAACACTGAAGTGAAAAAGCAAAAAAAAAACCCTTATAATATAATGAATTGTATGTGTAGTATGGATAATTAATAGACCGTTAGTAGCAAAGAAAAGAGTCTCTTATTTTTATTTTCAGTTATATATATATATATTTTTTTTTTTTTATAACATTGCATCATTCTCTAATATTTGCAGTTTTCAAACTACACTCTTTATTTTAAACTATAAAACAGAGCAGTGCTAATGACCCTTTGATTGTCCCTGCAGTAACATCTTATCCGAAGTTGTCTTTCACTGTTTCTTTGATGTATAAGTGCTTTAGAAAATAGCACTGTAGCCAACCAAGTTTGGTCAGAGAGCTCAGAGAAGCTCTTTTGCATAGATAGCAACTGAAGTTTCTTAACTCTTCCTGTACTGGAAACAATATGAGACTCATACTTAATGTTCTATTTCTTAGCCGTACTACACATACAATTCATTATATCTCAAGTTTATTTTCACTTCAGATTACCTATAATATGATGGAGCTGTGTGTGTTAGTCCAAGCTAACTTTAAGGCTGATTCACACAGGCTTTAAACGCAGCATTTTCTGCAAATGTGTAAAGCTTTGTTCAAATGAATGGAAGTGTTTTTTTAAAAGCTGGTTGGAGCTTTTAGTGGCTTTCATGTAGATACCATGGTTGATCCTGACATTTTGCTTCATTTTGGAAACTGCATGTGGCATCTACACGTCGTTTAAAGGCTGACAAAAGCCAGCAAACAACAACACCAACCACCAGCAAAAGTAGAAGATACCATGAGGAGTAGGATACACTGCAGTATGGATGGCCATAGTGAGATTGGTGGGCTAGTGGACAGAGTACATAGTCATCCAGCAATATGGGACAGCACTATAGCAGAACACAGTAATCATGTAAAAAAAAAAAAAACCCTGGGATGCAATCTACCAATGCTTCCTGTTTCTCAAAAGCCATTAGAAGCCTGGGGGGGGGGGGGGGGGGGGGACTTTCAAATGAGCTGTTAAAAGCTATGAAACAACAATAAAAGCTACAGGCTTTTACACAGCAGTTAAACAACGGCATTAAAACGAGATGCCAAGCAGAAGCAAGACAGAAGCCAGGGCCGGATCTACCACAGGCGCCTGATGACAGAAAGGCGGCTCACTCCCCTCCCCTGGTGCCTGCCTCCCTCCTTCCCTATGCAGAGTCCTGATGAGAGTGTAAGGGAGAGGTTACTCAACCTGCTCTCAGCATTCCACTGACCAGATCTCTCTTCAGTCAGTGGCAGCTCTAAATAGTTAATATTAAGGTTCCTCTAGCTACCTAATACTTGGAACCACCTCTAGCTACTTAATATTGAGGGTCATTCTGGCTACTTAATATTAAGGGACACCTGTAGCTACCTATGACTGGCAAGGGAAGTAAGGTAGAAGTGACAGCTGGGCAGCCATCACACTTTTGGTGCGGTTAGGGAAGTAAGAGGGGTTTGTAGGTTTATGGAGGGTGACGTCTAGGGTGCCAAAACATCTGTGCCTATAGGCTCCTGTAATGTAAATCTGGGCCTGCACTTGGTTCTTACACACCTAGGAGTCCATTACAACATTTTTCATAACTTCTCCACCATTTAGAGCACAGGAATCAAACTCAAGGTCCGCAGGACAAACCTGGCCCACCTCATCTTTTTATGAGAGCTTCAAATGTATATGATTGTAACCAGTAAAGGAAAGGAAGACATTGAGAGTACCAACCTGTGCTGTATATATGCACAACAAACTTTATATTACAACATACTGCAGTAGGACTACCAAGCACTTGCAACAATGGTGTGTATGCGTTTCAATGGAGATGGTGGGTCGGAGCCTATCTGTGTGTGGATTTTTTGCTTTTGCACATGTGCACCCTTCCCATCTCATGTTGTACAATTGTAGCTTCCAGTTTGCTGTAAGCAGGTTCATGGAATGATGTATACAGCACAGGTTGGTACTTTACAATAATCTAAAACAATCACGGGGCTTTATATGAACAAATAGTCCTTTAATTCCTCTCAGTATGAGTTTTCTTCCATATATAAGACAGATATGCGGGTTATATTCGGATTCCCAAATCGCACAAAGGTTGCCTTGACACGTGTTTCACGGCACAAGGCCGCTTCCTCAGAGGCACTCAGTATACATATACATCTGTTAAAAACATAATATAAATTGTACAAAAAGTTACATATCAATCGAGATTTATGCGTATATCAGGATACAGCGGCCAGTGTAATAAAAAGATCTTACCAGTAATGGACCCTCAAACATAAGTCCGCGATCTAGAGAATTTTCAAAGATAATTCTCATAAATATCAACCGCACTCAAACCGTTATATAGTCAGATGTGTCCCACCACACCATAGCCATAGATCATGCAGTAATCAAAATCAGTCCCATATGTGCACAAATGCACACACATATATGCATACACATCTCCAAGTGATAGATACATGCAAGGGGATCCAGTATAGCTCCCCAGATCAATATGGGCATCAGAAGCCCAGTGTAATAGTAAAAATGAGAATTATTAAACTCATAGAGTGACAGTATAGAGGCAATATATAGTTAACCTCACACCATTATAGTGATAATTCCTCTCGACATATAAGTAAATTATTATAGTGCAGTGCGCAAAAATAAATATATCATATGTAGATCAGCATCATATATGGGAGGTTGCATGGACTAAAAAATAGTCCCCAAAACCCCCCCACGTATAGCATCATATTCCACATATGCATATACCAAGTGCTATAAGAAAAAAGGTAATTCCAAGTAGATCCCAATAGAAATAGTGAAAAGGAATCATCTCAAACCCATATATTATAAAGTCGCAGCCACAAACATACCTGTCAAAGGACTAGTGTATTCATTTAACGGCGATATCAAGGACGCCAACGTGCATCCATGAATAGTGAGAAATACCATAGTGCTAAACCCGTGACTTCATAAACCCCGTGCCAACCAATCCAGAGGGTGGAGGGCAACCTTTGTGCGATTTGGGAATCCGAATATAACCCGCATGTCTGTCTTATATATGGAAGAAAACTCATACTGAGAGGAATTAAAGGACTATTTGTTTATATAAAGCCCCGTGATTGTTTTTGGATATTGTAAAATTTGACTTGGGGCGGAACAACACGATCTGGTTTTTACTAGTACTTGTATTGCTACAGGTTGGTACTTGCCAAGTTGCTATTTCCTCCTTTCTGTTACTGCACATGACAGCATGCTGCCTTCCCACCCAGAGGAGCACACACATTTTACAGTAATGCCATAACATTGACAAACGTGCCTGGAATGGGTCTGTAGTGCTGCCTTTTTAATAATCCTCCTCCTACCCATCTTTTGTGGGCATCACAGTGGCATAGTGGATAGCGCTCTTGCCGTGCAATGCTGGATCCCTGGTTTGAGTTCTAGTTAGAGCATGTCTGTAAGGAGTTTGCATGTTCTCCCTGTCTCTGTGTGGGGTTCTTCTGGGCACTCTGCTTTCCTCCCACATCCCAGATAAGTCAATTTGCTTCCCCCTAAAAAAAGAAATTGACCCTAGACTACACAGGACTATGGTAGGGACTTGATTGTGAGCTCCTTTGAGAGGCAGTAAGTAAGAAAACTATATATCAGGGGTCCCCAAACGTTTTGGGTTGAGGGCCGGGTCAACATACTTCAGACCGCTGGTGGGCCGGAGTAAACATAAAATGATGTAGAAGTCTTTGCGGACCAGACAGTGAAGCATACCCAGGTGACAATCTGCAAGCCAATTGGACAGCAGTGTCACCTGATGTGGAATTTGATTGGAAACCAGCAAAATTTCTGCTTTCTGGCTTCCATGTGGATGGGGGGTGCTGCACTGCTATTCCATATGTAGACCACCAATATTTAAAGATGTAGCTGACTGCATTTATAAGCAATACATTTTCTGTGTGGGGGGCCGGTAAGAAAGCCTTAGGGGGCCACATTCGGCCCGCGGGCCTTAGTTTGAGGACCACTGCTATATATAGTGTACACACAGCACTGCAGAAGATGCCGGTGCTAATTAAATACTAAATAATATTAATCCAACCCCCTGCCTTCTTGTTCAGACATCCAGTATCCTTAAAGACACTTTAACATTCTTATATTCTCTCTTTTTACAGCTGCTGGATTGAGAATGACACAGTTTTCTATGTAGCTGTTGTGGCTTACTTCGGTGTCATATTCCTCACCAATATATCCATGTTTATTGTTGTGCTTCTTCAAATCAAGTCATTGAAATCTACAAGGTCAAGGGACTGGAAAGCGCTATTTCTCCATGACATTAAGAGCACCCTCAGCCTTGCCTTTTTGCTTGGGTTAACATGGGGCTTTGCCTTCTTTGCCTGGGGTCCGGTCCGAATCGCCTTCTTATACCTGTTTGCTATTTTTAATACATTGCAAGGTGAGTACATGGGGCTCTCTGTGAAAGTTGCTAGATTCCAGGAATAGAATTCACGGAGGCATAGCTTCGCCAACAGCTACATTTAATTCCATAATGCCTTGCATGACTACTGACCTGAAGTCAGCTGGCCAATAGCAATGGCGTTTTTCACGGTTACTGCATTCTCAAACTCTTGTTAAGTTGGGGCAAGCTTGTTCATGATCATCAATGGCCATCTGTGTTTTAGGTCAGAGGTCATGCTGGGCATTAGGGATGGAAGTTCACCACGACTGAACCTATACTGTGATGAATTCCATCTTTAAATTCTACTTTAAAGTATTTGTATGTTAATGAGTCAATGCAGTTTTAATCATAGCTCCCAAGTGTCCCTCTTTTGGAGGGACAGTCCCTCTTTGGGAGCCCTGACCCTCTCTGTCCCTCTTTCCTCCTCATTTGTCCCTCTTTCAGGACTTTGTCCCTCTTTCTATGTAAATATATATATGTCTCTTCTAAACGTTATTCCTATCCTTTAAATTGATATACTACTAATTTTAAAATGTTAATATGAAGGAAAATGAACCAGGATAGAAAGGACCAGTGTGGTTTGAATTATAAAACATATTTTTCTTATAAAATCTTTATGGTATGCGTGATCAGGGGTGTGGCAGGGGCGTGGCTTAAGTGTCCCTCTTTCTCATGTCAAAAAGTTGGGAGGTATGGTTTTAATGTGCGTACACACGTCCAACTTTAGGCCTGATTGTCATTTAAACTGGTCGCCAAGCGGATCGGGCAAACCGGCTGTTATCAGTTGCTCGACTGCACATACACACGTCCAACTTGTCGTTCAAACAGCAAGTCGGACGACAAGCTGGGCAGAAAATCAGGACGTGTGTACGTAACTTTAGACAGACAATAGGGAAGATTTATCAGTTTAACTACACAACAGGAAGGAGCAAAACATAAGCAGTGAAAAGGATTGTCAGACAGCTGCCTATACACTTTTATAGTGCTTTTCAGAAACACATGAGAATCATTTTATTTGGTCATACAAATTTGCACTTACAAAATAGTATGTTTTCAAGCACATCATGTGATTGAACACTCAAGATTGTATTATTAGTGGGCATCTTTAGTGAGTCTTGTCCAAGGACTTCTTACTATATAGACTTACAACCAGAACTCCTACCCCATACCTCCCAACATTTTGAAATCAGCATTTTGAAATTTTGAAAGGAAAGAGGGACACTTAGGCAACACCCCTAACCACACCTCCGACACACCCCTAGTCACGCATACCATACAGATTTTATACAAAAGCGTATGTGGGTGGGGAGGAAGGTGTCCGTGGGTGGGGAGGAAAGTGCCCGTGGGTGGGGAGGAGGGTGCCACTGGAGAGGAGGCAAAAAAAAAATGACATCACAGGAAGCAGAGTGAAGTCAGCTGCCGGTACGCGTGAATGAATGGTAAGATGACAGCCCACTCCACTGCGCACACTTACTCTGCAAGCAGGGGTGACACGGGGGCACATTCGGAAGGATGCTGGCCCCGCATCCCGCATTGGCGCAGCTGGTGCCTCGATCATTTTTTCTCTTTGCCAACTGGCCGGGACATTGAGGGGGTGGCGCGGGATAGCGGGAGAGCCCACCCAAATCGGGACAGTCCTGCAGGATTCGGGACACTTGGGGGGCTTGCTACCCTGATCTCCTAGACTATTCAATTTTTACACTGTTTCACACTTACAACCCATTTGTAGTATTAGGGCCCACCAAAAGAATTTGTTTAAAATATATTCAATTGGATGATCCTAATCCTTCTACACAGAAATGGCACATTGGAAAAAGACTGCACACTCAAGATTGATTAAACGTGTCCATCAAATCTTTGTAGTAGAAGGCTAAACTGAGTAATATACCTTGAATGAATAATTTAGGTAGTCCCATATTAAATACATGTGGTAAGATTGTACAATCAAAATTGTACCATTAATGGGCATCTTCAGGTCTCTTTTCCTCAGAAGGCTTAATGACTCGTTTGTTGAACAGATAAGCTGCCGGCTGCTGGCCACAAACGTTATTTGGCAGCATTTGGTAACACTGAGTGTGTCACACATGACATGATGTGACGGCATTAACTGACAGCAGAAAACCTTCTCATGACACATCTGAGCATGGCTGCCACAGCAGCGCTAGCAAGCGCCTGGCTGGTGGACGGGAGCAGCTGACAGGCAGTGAATTCACTGCCTTAAAGAAAACCTGTAACATCAAAAAGTTCCCCTGGGGGGTACTCACCTCGGGAGGGGGATGCCTCAGGGTCCCAATGAGGCTTCCCACGGCGGTGATGTAAATATTTACCTTCCCGGCTTCTGCGCAGGCGCTGTGGTGGCTTTCGGCTCTGAAATAGGCGGAAATACCCGATCGCCGTCGGGTCTGCTCTACTGCGCTGGTGCAAGTCTCCGGCACCTGCGCAGTAGAGCGGACCCAACTGAGATCAGGTATTTCCGGCTACTTCGGAGCCGAAAGCCGCAACAGCGCCCCCGCTGTAGCCTGGAAAGGTAAATATTGAACAAGCTGACGGATTTGTCGGGCCGCTGTTCGGAGGGATGCAGCGAGACCCCCGTGGGACAGAGGACGGCATGGGAAGCCTCATTGGGACCCTGATGCTTCCCCCTCCTGAGGTGAGTACCCCCAGGGGAACTTTTTGATGTTACAGTGTCTCTTTAACCACTTGCCAACCAGGGGAATTTTCACTGATCGGTGCTGCGTGGGCTCTGCAGCCCGCAGCACCGATCAGCAGTGCAGCAGGGCGATCAGACTACCCCCCCTTTTTTCCCCACTAGGGGGATGTCCTGCTGGGGGGGTCTGATCGCCGCCGGCCATTAGTGGGTAGCGGGGGGGCTCCTCAAAGCCCCCCTCCGCAGCGTTTTGTGCGCTCCCTCCGTCCCCTTACCTCCCTCTCCCTACCTGGGCTGCGCAGGACGGATATCCGTCCTGCGCATTGTGGGATAGGCTTCAGCCTATCATATGCCGGCGATCCCCGGCCAATCAGAGGCCGGGGATCGCCGATCTGACTTACGGCGCTGCTGCGCAGCAGCGCCGTATCATGTAAACAGCGGGGATTTCTTCCCCGCCTGTTTACATTTTGCCGGCGAGCCGCTATCGGCGGCTCTCCGGCTGTTCACGGAGACACCCTCCGTGAACTGACATGGAAAGGCCGCTCGATCGAGCGGCCGTTTCCATGGTAACCCGCAGACGACCAGTTTACGCCAATCGGCGTTAGCTGGTCGTCAAGAGGTTAAGCTGTTTGTGGAAAAGAGGCCTAAATCTTTGCTGCTTAGAAATGACAAATTAAATACACCCACACCACTACAAGGACCATAAAAGCAGAGAAAAAAGATTGCAAGTACGAAAAGAAGTAAGAATTAGTTTGAACCACACTCGCTTTGCTCTATACTCCCAGGAGGGATATGGCCTACAGAGAGAAAACTTTATTTAACAGAAAATAAATGTACACAGGACATAGCATCATACCTAGCTTACAGTGCTATTTACTAAAACACTGCCATCTAGTGACAGGAAATATTTAGAACACTAATTTATATACAGTAGCTGTTTCTCATTACAGCAGACCTGAACAGAAAACAGACTGAGATACATAATTGTTTCTGTAGAACTAATTTTAAATAGCACTTTCCTACAATCCCTGGGGCAGATTCATTAGAACCAGTGCAAGAAGCATTAGAGACAAACTGGTTCAAAAGTGGGTCAGATGTTTAGGTCAAAGATTCTGATTGCTCACTCTGCAGCTGCTCCACTTTTGCATTTGCATAGCTCACAACTGTCCCTCTTTTGGAGGGACAGTCCCTCTTTGGGAGGCCTGTTTCACTGTTCCTCTTTCTTCCTCATTTGTCCATCTTTCAGGATTTTGTCCCTCTTTCTATGTAAATATATGTATTTCTTTACTGAAAAATGTGTCTGCTTGACTCTAAACTTTATTCCCATCTTAATATTCAACCCTTAAGCTGGAATTTTTAATTGACTCAAGTATAAGTCTACCCAGCAAAGTTAATGGCAGCGCTTGGGGCCCAGGAGGGGCTAATGACTGCACTGCACTATTGCAGCCATTAACCCCTCCTGTCCCTTAAGTGCAGCCAACACCTTCTCCAGGCCCCCAAGTGCAGCAATTATTCACTCCCTTTTATGCAGCACAGTATTTCCCCTTTTCCCCTTTCCTTGTTAATTGTTGTGGCCAGGACTTTCAGACCTGTGTTTTCTTGGCATTTCCTTTCCTCAAAGTATCACTTACGACTGGGTAAATTGCTGCAAATGGGAATGTCACAATTAGTACACACATTACTCAGTGTGCTCAGTGTTGCCTGTGACTCGTGTATAAGTTGACCCCTATACTTTTATGAAGTGAATCAGACCTAAATTTCTAAACTTATACTCAAGTATATACAGTAAATATAACTCAGCAGCATCACAATACAGCATTAAGAAATAATGTTAGGTAATAGATGGTTTTAAACACAATGCAGTATGTGCTTATGAAAACAATATTATTTTTTAAAGGACATTTATGAGTTACTGTTTATTTTTCTTCTTTCTCAGGCTTTTTTATTTTTGTATTTCACTGTTTAATAAAGGAGAATGTGAGAAGATATTGGAAGATGTACCTGTGTTGTGGGAGATGCCGACTTGACGTTTATTCAGGTAATAAATTCCGAGCTTTTTTATTATCATGCTAGGGAAACTACCAGCCAGCAAGGAATGGATGGATAAGAAAACTCTACATAAACTTGCTTGAAGAGGAACGGTGACCCAGTATTAAACTTCATCCCAATAAGTAGTCGACATCCCCTTCCCATGAGAAATATTTCCCTTTTCTCAAACAGATTATCAGGGACATCACTATGGATAATATTGTGGTAAAACCCCTCCCACTGCGTCCCTAGTATTGTTCTGCGCAGGCGGAAAATGCTCCAGGCCATGGAAGCATGATGGGGGAGTGCGCACAGCCCAATTGTGCCTGTGCGGTATGCCCTAGACCGGAGGACTTTCCGGGGCAATTTGCAGAGGCTGCAGGCAGCGTAGGAGAGCGGCATGGGAGTGATCAGGGTGAAGGGGGCTGGAGGATTCCCCAGTTATATATACATTTTTTTATGTCCCCCCATCTCAAGTTTACTTTAACTCCATATTGTCCATATAGTTATCCTACTTGCCTTTAGCCCAAAGTTATGTCATCTGTGTAAATGCAGAGTTCCCCCTAATTTCACAATAGAGTTAGTGCTGGCAGGATCAATTGTTGTATGGCATCACCTAGGCTGTAACCTCAGATTCAGAAGGAGTTCCCATAACAAAGACAAGCATTCTCCTTATTTCACCATCTTAGACATCATAATGGTATGGTTTTCACTGTAACTGTGTAGTTTACACTATTATAATGTCATTTTTAGGTCCACTTGTCTGATTTTCATAACAGCAAAAACATTTGCTCGTCCCTTGTTTTACTCATGTCTAGTTATCAGTGTAATCTACTGATTGAAGCTCAGTACGTCTGTCTGAAGCCCATTTGACACAAGTGACAGTACGCGAGTGATAAATTGCTGCTATAAATCACGTATTCAAGCAATTCCCGGTTCCCCGCTCAGATTGCAGCTTGATTCTGCAATCTGAGCGGGGGAACGGGAGCCCAGGCGGACGGAGTGAGAGGGAAAGCGGGACGCCGCATCCACCCAAAAGCCAGGTCAGACCCCTCTGCTAAAGATTAGCATGATGTGCAAGAAACCAAGCATACTTACGTAAGTGCGCATTAACTGCGCGGCGGCTCTGAAGATAAATAGCTGTATTACACTATGATGGGTCTATGTTTTTATATTTTTTATGCCAAGGAAATTTTATCTGGATATTAAACTATATGTTTGAAGAGAAAAAGTGCCAGTGGAGTGACTTGTGTTAAAATGCTAGACCCACCTGTTGTCTGAGGTGGCTGCTATCTGGTGAGCGCAATCTGCTTATGGGAGTGGATACACGAGTGTCACACTAATTCACAATCACTGGGGTGTAAATGACGTGTTTACAGTATTACGCTATGTACAGCATATTTATATTTTTTAGGAATTTCTGGTGAGCGCAGCTCAGCGTGTTGTATACATTGATATTATTCGGGCAAGTGCAAACAATGGAAGATCTGGTTATAGACCTGTCTGTGAGAGATAAACAAAGCACACACACAGAGCCTGCAGAGGGCGTGCAGAGGGCATGCATAACTTCTCCCTATCACAGCAGAGCAGTGCATTCCTCTCTATGTCGACAAAGCTTGGCAAAGGAAAGAAGATAAAATATATTACAGAGACAGTGCAACTAGAAAAGGCTGCAGTAATCCAGACCACATTAGAACAGGTTTAGGAACATATAGGATAGAAGAAATAAGGCTGAGAATTTTGTTACAGAGTCTCATTAAGATTGGGTCATCATTAGGCTACATGAGTTCATCTAAATTCAGTGCCACATTCTCTGCATATCCATTTATGTGAACTGTAATATACATGCACACTGTTGGAAGCCAGTGATCTGGGCACTGAATGCAACATTGATTATTTTATAAGAACCACATTCAGATGAGCATTTATCTGCTGTTTATCTGAAAGCATGGATGGAAGTATCCAGCGTTAAGCCTTAACACTGGGAAATTGCTATGATTGCCTGTCCTTCTAGGAATGAGCAGTGGTGTCATTAAGTGCCCATTCCCTTTTCTTTCTAAAACTAATATATATGTATATAGCAAAATAACCATTTTTGGGAATTAAAATAGTGGAAAAATAAATAATTAAAATGTGCTGCATCAGAAACAAAGTTATATTATTGTAACTATGATAAGCTAACTGGAGTCTGATATTGCTTTGTTTTGAGACACAGTGCAGATAGGTTTCCTGCACTATGTATTGTTATACAGAATGTGTGATACAAGAATGTGTAGAGCAAAGTCTGAGTCACATGCTGTATTATTATAATCTAGTATTTATATAGTGCCAACCAGGAGCATATTTGGGTAATATAGAGCCTATCGCAAACACTGAAATTGGCATGGCTCCCATGGTGCTGTGGCACCCATGGCATGAGCCATGCTTACACCCTTCTAGATAAGCCACTAGTGCTGACATCTTCCACAGTTCTTTACACAGTATGTATAGTCTTATCGCTGACTGTCCCTCAGAGGGTATACAGTACTGGAGGCGAAAAAACACAAAGACAATGGGAGCCCAAATGGTGCAGTATGTCTCAATAAATAGGTGTTCAAAAAAAACTTCTGAAAAAGGGGTACTCACAAAGGTGAGTTGCACACGGGGCACCGACCGCTTCAAGCAAGTGGAGTGTTTAAACCTGACTCCACTCAGGTATACCAGCAGTCCCGGGTCTGGTCGCTCTCTTAGCAAAAAGATCCTGCGTACCTTGATTACCACAGGTGGTGGGATCCCACCTTGGTTCAGGTGCGTAAGGTTCCCCACCCAGGCAAGTGGGGGGGGGGGGGGGGATATGGCACAGAAGTGGTAAAGAGGCGCCCAATTTCTATAAAATACTTTAAAATCAATAAAATAACAAAAATGAGGTGACTTACCTCACATACGACAACTCACTTTGATAAGGAAGTTTAATTGGAGATTTAGCACAGGCAACGCGTTTTGTGAGACCAAGCCCACTTCCTCAGGCCAAATAAAGTGCCCTTGTGGTCTAACAACCGCATTTGGGGTGCCTCTCATGCGGTTGTTAGACCACAATGGCACTTTATTTGGCCTGAAGAAATGGGCTTGGTCCCACGAAACGCGTTGCCTGTGCTAAATCTCCAATTAAACTTCCTTATCAAAGTGAGTGACCTCATTTTTGTTATTTTATAGATTTTAGAGTATTATATAGAAAGTGGGCGCCTCTTTACCACTTCTGTCCCTCAGAGGGGCTTACAATCTAATCCATACCATAGTCCAATCTCCATTGTAGCCTAGGGACAATTTTTTAGGGGGAAGGCAATTATCTGTATGTTTTTGGGATGTAAGAGGAAACTGGAGCACCCAGAGGAAACCCACGCAGACATGGGAAGAACATACAAACCCAGTGCAGATAGTGCCTGGGCCTGTATTCAAACTGGGGACCCAGCACTGCAAGGCGAAATTGGTATCCATTACACCACTTTGCTGCCCATTTGTTTACTATCCTGTATAATAGTCTACTATCCTGTGATAATAAACTATGATAATTCTTCTTTATTTCAGACTGGAGCAGACTGAGCAATGCAGATAATAGATTTCATGGCCGCATACACATGACACCCTCTGATTCCTATGAGTCTACAAGGTCTAACAACACAGGCTCTACATCCAATGCATCCAGCCTCTCTGGTTTCTACAGAGATGAGCACTCTGGGAAGAATTATTTAAACGGTGAGTTTGTGAGTGAGCAGAAATCTCATCTAATTACAGATCATGTTTGACGTTTCATTGAGTTTTTCTGGTTGTTAAAACCACTGGTAGCATTGTTGCTTATTTATAGAACAGCTGGAACATCTCATCAGTGAATCATCATATTTTTGTCAATGATAAAGATAATCTAGGAAAAGATGTATCTTTAGCTAGGTTTCTGTATGTTTTTCCTTAGTTTTCTATGAAATGTCAATAACAGTTTTCATTAGCATAAACCTGGTTAAGACTATTGTAAAGCCTAGTGGATCCACCCACTGGGATCCACCCACTATTTATTATCAGTTCCTATGCCCCAATCTCCACCGCAGTCTTCACCCGATGTGGCGCATCCCTGCTCAGCCTAGAGAGACTTGTTGCCTCTACCCATCACACAGTTTTACCCAGGCCTTAATGCCCAAGGTATAGGAACTGATGAGGTTAAGACAGTGAGGCAGCAATCAGAAGGATAGTCAGGTAACAGGCAAAGGTTAACAACAGAAGGCAAGTAGAATCAGACCCAGTAACTAGCTCCATCAACTAACGCTATCACAGAGGCAACTAGCAAGTCTGAGAGCAAGGCATTTATACTGGTGTCAGACAATGAGGAAGAGCCTCGCACACCGCTGTCCAATGGAACGCACTTCCATCCAATAGTGATTGGCTCTGGCAATGGAGCCAATCACCTCCTGGTTAGCGATGGCATATGCCAAACATCTCACGTGCCTTGCAACACTGGAGGAAGCCTGCGTAGTACTAGTCACGGCCTACTAATGGTACTTATAATGGATGAAAGGAGTCGGATGGGTGGAAGTGGAGGACACAGCCTGCCAATGGATGCCATTAGCAACAAAAGTATTTACTCCATTACACATTGATTTTTGCACATTACACATTGAATTTTTTGGTCTGGGATGTCCAGTAAGTAGCAGATAAACAGGCATTTTATTGGTATTTGAAAAGGTGTTTGATTTGCATTTGAATAGCAATGTTTAGATTTTAATATGGTGAGCAAAGCACATCAAATGTTTTGTAATTAAAATGTATTTATTTCAAATAATGATTGCAATCAATGATAACAATAAAACAATGATTGCAAAGCATGTTGCATGCAACTAAAATACATGTAATTTACAGTTTAATTTAACTGTAGTTATTTCTAAACTTCTCTACAGCGTTTTTAAAATAAATCTTTCTTTAACAAGCTGAATATGACAGCAGCGTTTCTGAATTACACTAGGAAAATCCTTGGATCAAACTGGGGGATAGTGTTTAAAAAGAAAATAATAAAAAAAAAAAAAACAGAATACAAAGATAGGTTGTCTTTAAAGAGAACCTGTACTGAGTAAAAATATTTAAAATAAACACGTGAGGTAACTTCAAATGAACATTACAGAGTTACCTTGCCGTCAGTTCTTCTCAGAAGCTCACCATTTTTTTCTGACAATAATCCCATCCAGTTCTGACAATATTTTGTCAGATCTGAAATATATCAGTTGCTGTCAGTAAAATATCAGTTGCTGTCAGTTATAGCTGAGAGGAAAACAGATGTAGCAGGTAATGTCCATGTTTCCCTATGGCTCAAGTGGGCGATGTTACAGTTTAACTGTGTGCTGACCAGAAAGCTGTTATGGGTAATGGCTATTTTCAAAATGGAGGACGGAAAATTCCCTTGATCACAGTGAACAAATAGGACGCGGGACAGGAGAAAGACACTGAGGAGTAGACTACATGGAAGGTAAGTATGACTTGTGTATGCTTATTTTGACTTTTATTTTCAGTACAGGTTTTCTTTAATGAGCGAACTAATAAGATAGCGGGGGTGCCGACACACACATGGGGAAGACAGAATGGAGCAGGAGCTACCTTTATTTCAGAGGCAAATGCCACTGCGGTTGAGATAAAAACAAAATAATCATTTAATTTAGCTATTCATGTTGCAAATATCAAGGGTAAAACATTATATTGGCTTTTAAAAGAGGATGAATAGCACAAGTGAAAAATAGGAAAAGATGAGATATTTTTAGTTAGTACCGTAAAATTGAATGCAATCTCTAAACAATGTTCTCTGTGTGACTCTGATCCCCACTGTCTGTATGTCTGATAATAATTTCCTCCTTTTTGGCTTCTTGCTGCCCAATGTAATACTGACAACATTTTTACCGGCAGCTCTTTTCCTGTTCAATCTAATTGCCCCAAATTAGCCTTTTTGCTTCCTTAATTGGCTCTTCTACTCTTCAGCATGGTTATTAATGCTATAGATTGAGGGTATTCCTACCCTCTCTACCCAGTCTGTTAACTCCTTATATGCCTACATTTACAGCCACCTGCTGTCTTGGTAACAGGAATTTGGGCAGAGACTCCCTTAGAAAATATTGGCAACGCCCAATTTGGGCACCCACTAGCAGTGGAAGTTTGGGCGTTGCCATAGGCGCATTTGGGTGCTCCAGTGCCTAATATTTCCTTAAAGAGAACCCAAGGCGGATTTTTAAAATCTTAATAGGACACAGAGGCATGTTCTGTGCACAATTACATGCCTCTGTGTCCTGCTGCCGCTGCCAGTCCCCCCGGGCTCTGCTGTTCCCCCTGGAAAATACCGATAGGCTAGCGACAATCTGCTTGTCGCTAGCCTTCTGTTTACCGGCAGCATGTCAATCAGTGTCCTCCGAATTGCCTCCCCCATTACATGGTGTTTTGCCTCACGGAAAGGGTTTTTAAACCCTCTAACTTCGCTCAACACCATAGTGGGTAAAATGAATTGCAGCAAAACATAAGGAAAATTCAATAATAATATTTATTGAGCTACAATCCTGTTATAATAATTATCTAGGCTTGCAGACTCATAGTTAAATTGTATTTGAGTAATTAGTGAGTACCAATATTGCAACATCACGCAGAGAAGATCGGGGGACCTCAGCGACCTCGGAGGGGAAATACCTGGCTACACAAACAGACGGCATGTCTGCTTGTCCTTCGAGAGTCCCCCCACTCGAAAGTATTTTCCCTCCTTTATATAGACAGAATTCAATGTCTGCGCCGGCGTAGAACATGTTTCATCCATGCACTTGTGCAGATAAGGGTGCGTGATCACCATGTGCTTGTATTAGTGCGCCTGTGCAGACAAGACACATGACTGCGTGATCACAACATGCTTTAGAAGCGTCACAGAACACATGCTTATGTGAGAACTTTGCATAATATCTCATATTTTGACTAGTGTTGTAGATAGCAACATTCCCATGGTCAGTATCCCATGAGAAATAGCAACACTGTCATGGTCAATCTTCCATGAGAAATATCTCATAGCCAGTTTTTGATAAGAATGAACAAATGTGTTACTTTGAATTATAACTTCCAGTGTTGTAATGAACTATCATAGAACATCCAATACCAAAAGAAGCTAACATATATACCATGAACAGTAATCTCTTATCAATCAATCAATCAATCAATCAATCAATCAATCAATCAGACATTCATGTCACTTTTATATCTCACATGGCTCCCCCACCACTCCCCGCCTCCGCTAGCTTCCTCCAATCGGAACTCCTGAGTCGCGGCTTAGTTTCCAATTGGAGAAAGCTAGCGAAGGCAGGGAGCGGCGGGGGAGCTATGTAATGCGGAAGGCAATGCGGAGGACACTGATTGACATGCTGCAGGTAAACAGAAGGCTAGCGACAAGCAGATTGTTGCTAGCCTGTTGGTATTTTTCAGGGGGAACAGCAGAGCCCGGGGGGACTGACAAATGCAGCAGGACACAGAGGCATGTCATTGTGCACAGAACATGCCTCTGTGTCCTATTAAGATATAAAAAATCAGCCTCAGGTTCTCTTTAAGGGACCAGAGCCATGCAGTCTGCAAGTAGTTAATCTGCCCTTCAGCAAAAAAGGCAAATCATAATAAAAGATAAACCCTAAAATTTGAAGAATTATTCGTCATATGAAAGATATTTGTGATAAATGCATTTTTAATCATTGACATTATTTTTAATTATTGAAGGTCTATACTTTCCATTTCCTATCCAAGTTGATAAACATGTCTTTAATTATTCCTGTGTAGGAGGAGAAATCTTCATTAGTTCAGCTTTTCCAGCATCTTCTGATCGTCTGACCATCTTTCCTGAATCCAGAAGATCGTGGGCATTTCAGGGCTTCGACACACAATCTTATGGACTCAAATAAAATGATCTGCAATTCTTCTCTGAGTCTGAATATGTGGATTTCAATGAAAATATGCATTTTCTGTAGGCAAATAACACAGTGGTGATGTAGATGCCTACTCACTGTTGAGTATAACGGGACATGTATGCTGCTTTCTGTAGTGTGGATAGGATGCTCAGAATGGTACCTGGAGGAAAGAGGTGTACAAATACAAAGAGATTATAGAGACTGTAAAAGCAATGCTCATGTAGAAATAATAGTTTATTGCAGTGGCATAGCTAGAGATTATGGGTCCCCATAGCATAACGTTCATGGAGCCATCAAATATGCCACCTGCTCCTTCCCTATTGATATGTGGCCAATTGTAATTCTCATCTACATTGCATGTAGTCCATGGGATCTGAGATACAGAGGGTGGAGGAACACAAGAAAGTTAATAGTCAATTTATCAAGTACCACCTGGACCCCCTCTGCTTCAGGGCCCCATAGCAGCTGCTATTGCTATGCCTCTGGTTTTTGGGATAAGATGTGGCATATGAAGTGGAAATCAAAGTCTAAAAATACAAGGAATTTGGTCTTCCTGTTTTTTGCACGTCGTGTTGCTCTTTAGTTGCTCTTTTCTTTATTGCCGTAATCACAGCATACAAAACTGAGTTTAATTAAAAGGAAAGGAGAGGCAAGCAATGACGTTGCCACTGTTTATTAAAGCAATAGCTCTCTGCAGATAGACTACCATCCCTGAATTCAATACATGTGATATAACTTCAAATCAATCAGATCAATACACAGATAATTGGTGTGCTGTGTTTTGCCAAGTTACGGTACATTTAGATAAAATATAAGCAGTAAAATGAAGTGGTCAGCAAGCAGTTTCGGCATATGATGACCAGCAGGCGCTGAACCAAATCCACCTTTGCTATCTCTGTTTCACTATTCACCTGGTTAGCTGAACAGGTGCAGGCAATGTCCCCCCACCCCCATGAAGTGACACACCGACTCTGGTGACCAGAGTTGGCACCTCTGCATATGTGGGGTATGGCAACCCCCCACCTCAATGCCATCCATTTATTCCATTTATTCCAGATATCCATTTTTCAGTAGCTTGTCACACCCCCAAAGACAAAATTAAAAAGGTCCAAATAGCATGGAAATGATCCGACTTTTATTGGTAAAAAAGGCAAAATGAATAACAAGCCAGGCCATCGACATATGCGGCATACATAAAGTGCGGGCAATTTATGTATTTATTTCTCACACCACAACCCCACATGAGCCGCCGTTCAGCCTGTTTGAATGGGCACAATCAACCGGTGCTACGTACTACTCGAGTCTGGCATACGTCACACGTCCGCGTTCTTCCATAGCCCTGTCCATGAGTGTCTTTATCAGTGTCTGCAACAATCAATACAAACCAAATCAAAAAGAATTACAGCTTACTTAGCACATTAATAGCACCTGCTATATCACTGTTATACTATTCAGGCCTCTTTTCCTATGGTAATCAGCAGCACCCATTTATGTTAAAATTACCTTCCATCCTTTTCTTAAAGGGACTCCAAGCTCAAGTAAAAAAAGAAAGTTGTACTCACCCGGGGCTTTCTCCAGCCCAGTGCTGGTCGGGAGGTCCCACGACGGCGTCTTGGCTCCTCTCCTAGTCCCCGTTCCGGAATGGCTGACCGGCCGCAGCCCGGGCGACACTCTGCTGAGTGTCGTGCTGTTCCTTCTGCGTATGACGCGATTAAAGCGCGCATGCGCCGTACTGCCACGCCGGCCGCCGTGATGACGCGAGGCGGCCGGCGTGTGACGTCAGCCGCGTCATACGCGGAAGGAACAGCCCGACACTCAGCAGAGTGTCGCCCGGGCTGCGGCCGGTCAGCCATTCCGGAGCGGGGACTAGGAGAGGAGCCAGGACGCCGTCGTGGGACCTCCCGACCAGCACTGGGCTGGAGAAAGCCCCGGGTGAGTACAACTTTCTTTTTTTACTTGAGCTCGGAGTCCCTTTAACCACTGATGGACCTCCCTGATTGAAATCTATGAATTGTTTTGCACCTGTTATCTCTGCCAGGGTGTAGATTTCATTCCTCACCCCCGCTGACTCCCACCGATCGTGCCGCTCTCTCGCCACTGCATCCCCCTTGCTCTGCTGATGGTATGATGGCAGAGCTCCCTGAGCCAGTCAGGAGACAATTTCATTGGCTTCTGACCCTGTGATCACTGTGAGCCAATCACATTGACTCACATTTATGACAGGGACAGGAACCAAAGAAACCTGCACCTGACTGGCTCAGGGAGCTCTGCTATCAAAGGGATGACAGTGCAAGAGGGCTATAACAATGGGACATTTGCGTGAATGGTGGTAGTGGTGGGTCAGCGCAGCATGACGTCGGTAAGCGCCTTTTTTTTAACTAACAGTCTCTGGTTCTTAAGGGGCCAGAGACAGTTGGTACAGCAGGGGTTAATGGAACTACCAGTTGTGTATAAGAATTCCATTAAACAAATGTGCTAATAGTAGCTCTGTAGTGTCCCCTCCTACAGCTGTCACTCTAGACATTGGCCTGGTTTGCCTATGCATAAAAAATGGCCTGACTGCATGCTTGTTTCAGGTGTGTGATCATCAGTGTCTGAATCAAGGAGATCCAAGCAAGTAGTAATTTTTAAAAGTGAATAAACATGGTAGTATCTATATACCTCTATAGACCTCTATATAGAGATTGCTAAGCGGTGCCATGCACAGCTATGAAATCTGCAGCATGCTGTCCAGATTCCGACCACAGTTTGATCTGGATGGCAAGCCATTAGTTAGATAGACTGCATTTCCCCACCCCTCCCGTATGCGGGGAAACACTGCATATTCAGCACGGATTTAGACGTAGAGGAAGTAGGCCCTAAAGGTGGCCACTAACAATCCCATTTCTAACGAAAAATCGTTTGAGCGATCATATAATTTTGATCGGAAGAAAAATCGTTCACTACACCATCAGCAAACCAATCTTTGCTTCCTATCTATCACAACCAACATGAAAATCCAGATTTTGGTTTGGCCAAAATCCAGTCGGACGATTATTTTTATGATCTTCATAATTGATTGTGCCCATCACCAGAGATTATTTACAACCAATCCGATCAGAGTTTGTAATCGCTCAAACGATTTTTCGCTAAATATTGGACTGTTAGAGGCCACCTTAAAGAGACACTGAAGCGAGAATAATTCTCGCTTCAGAGCTCATAGCTCTATCCCGCGGCTAAACGGGGGTCCCTTCACCCCCAAACCCCCCCGCGCAAAATTGGTCGTAGATTTTGCTGCTGCTGAGGGCAGGGCTAACGGCTGCAGCCCTGCCTCACAGCGCGTCTATCAGCGGCGCATCGCCGCCTCTCCCCCGCCCCTCTCAGTGAAGGAAGACTAAGAGGGGCGGGGGAGAGGCGGAGATACGCGCTGACAGACGCGTGTGGGGCAGGGCTGCGGCGGTTAGCCCTGCCCCAATGTGGAAGCGCTCCCCCACTGCACCGAGGGGGATTTGGGGGTGAAGGAACCCCCGTTAAGCCGCGGGATAGCGGCGGTTTAGCAGGGGCACACATGCCCCTGCTATCTATGAGGTCTGAAGCAAGATTTATTCTCGCTTCAGACTCTCTTTAAGGCATCCGGATAACATGCTACTCCCTTTTTTAGGCTGGGGCCACACTTGTTGAAAAGCGTGTGACGCTGAGTACTTTTTCTCTTACTTTTTGGTACTTTTTAAATTGCAGAATGGTGAAAAGTAATTTTAAACAGAAGATGAAAAAAAATATTTCCTAGGAGAAAACTTAGGAGAAAAAAATTAGTTGGATCGGGCCAATAGTGCCAAAAATAACATCTAACTGAAATACTGGTAACATTACATATTTGTTATCCTTTTATATACACTCTATAGGGCCCTGAGGCCTGGTGCACACCAAAAAACGCTAGCAGATCCGCAAAATGCTAGCAGATTTTGAAACACTTTTTCTTATTTTTATGTAGCGTTTCAGCTAGCATTTTGCGGTTTTGGGAAGCGTTTTTGGTGTAGTAGATTTCATGTATTGTAACAGTAAAGCTGTTACTGAACAGCTACTGTAACAAAAACCGCCTGGTAAACCTTTCTGAAGTGCCGTTTTTCAGAGCGGTTTTCGTTTTTCCTATACTTAACATTGAGGCAGAAACGCATCCGCAATCCAAAATCTGCAGCAGCCCGGGAGTATGCGTTTCTGCAAAAAGCCTCCCGCTCCGGTGTGCACCAGCCCATTGAAATACATTACCCTAGCGGATCCCCACCCGCAAGCGGATCTCAAACCGCAGCAGAACCACTCTGGTGTGCACTAGGCCTGATAGTAATGCATGTCCTATTGGTTGTAGCCCCCTTTTATAAAACTACACTAGCGTGTTAAGCTGCGCACCTAGGTTCCAAATTTCTCCACATTGCACAACGCAATCAAACAGCTAATGGGGAGCTAAACCAAAAAGCAGTAACAGAAGAAAAAAGCTGATGAAAGATGGGTACTTTAAAGACATAAAAACATGTAATAAATAAAACGAATGTATTGCTTATAAGATGAAAATGACAGCAATTAAATGTATTCTACAACAATTTTATGTTGGTGTCAGTAAATCATATTAATCAGCTGGAAGTCCATAACAGCAGTCTTCAATGAGTTTCTTATATAAATGGTTATAGGCCACTATTACTAATATTACTGTATGAAACTAACAAAACTAAAGCAAAGGAGCATTGCATCCTACAGAAAAGTCACTATAATAATGTTACTAAATACTGCCTGACGCTTGATACCTAAAGAGATAAGCAAAAAGTTCTACTGACATGCAAATATTAACCGATCAGAGAAGAAGAAGCCATTTTGGCAAGCTAAAATCACTAGCTGCTGATTTGTTAGGTGACAGCTGTGTTAATTTTTCAGCTGCCATTTAAATGGTTATCAACTAGTTAGTGTCTTTAATTTGCTAGCACTTATGCTGGGTACACACGTTACGTTTCTTCGTTTGATTTTGCGACCCGATCGTTTTTTCGGCACGATTCTGCACTCGATTCGAAATTGAGCGCGGAAACGATCGGGAACAATATCGGACATGACGGATTTGATCTATCGGATCCATCTATCGCACGGAAAATCGTACCGTGTGTATTCGGCATTACTCTATTTCAGTAGAGCTTTATATGGTAGGAGAAGTTAACATTCATTACTGGTTCTGTTTTACATCTCCTTCATTTCCTGCATCAAACTAGTGAGAGGAGGGAAACTATAACACACTGAATTGATGGTACATCAGTCGACAGTCATAACTCAGGACTTAGCATACAAGAAATGGGCTTTTTCTGCAATAGGTACGTTTTAAACCACTTGCATTCCCAAATCAGTGCCTTCTTAATTCATTAGATAAGAAGGAACTTTGAAAATTGCTTCTTCTGTGACTTTGGTGTAACATTTTGCTTTAGTAAGGTTCAAACTTCTCTATTTGAGTTTTTTGTTTTTTTATTGAATCCTTGGGACTGCAGCATCAATTATAAGCACCTGCACTCCACAACAGAGAGTGGTGGAAAATCTCCACAACAGGGGCTAAGGCACCAATAAAAATCCTAATGGTTTTGTTTTATCCTCTTCCTCTTTCTTGCACTAGTATAATATATCATATAATATTTTACCTGACACTCATTTTCTCTCATTTGTCAGAGACACTAGAAACCAGGACAAATCTTCCTACCAGTGACAAAAACAAAGTTTCTTCAAAATAATCTAAGCTCTACAGTACATAAAGACAATTTACACAGTATATAAATGCTTCTTGTAAAATCAACAGCCTGTGTACACACAATACCTTCTGAAGGCAAAAGGGGGTCCAACCTGGCACTTGCAAGATCATGTACCTAATAAAGCGGCCAGTGAGTGGATATGTAGATGAGTCGAGCTTGTCACTTCCAAAAAACGACTAATTGATCACCTTCTACTTTCTGAGGAAAGAATCTTGCCTCCATACCTCCATCTTTCCCCTTTTACCAGATCTCTCCAATGACAATTCATGTGGCTTTTCCTCAGAACCAGCTAGACTAGTTAGCATGTTTTCATCACAGCAATGCTTCAGACAGGGCACACACTTGTTAGAATTGTGTGCGCATTTTGCTGCACTATGCGTAACAAGTGCTGCCACGCTGTCTGTGAGCCTCTAAGAAAATGCATTGCTGTGTTTGTCTACATTCCACTTTTAAATTTTTTTCCATGGTAGAAATTCTAACAGCTTTCTGCTTGTTTCCACATATTAATTATTCAAGAAGAAAACTGGTGCACAGGGCCGCGACAATACAGCATGGAGTGCTGTGACCCAGATATAGTAGGAGTACACAATTTGCAAGAGGAGAGTGGAAATGCACATCCAATGCAATTCAGACTTTATTCCAAAATATTAAAAAGGCAGGCTACAGTACCATCATGAAATGGAGAGGTGTACAGGCAGCGTGTGTGTGTGTGTGTGTGGGGTGGGGGGGGGGGGAGGGGGGGGGTGTTGGGGGAGGAGTATACAGCTGTTTCCGGACCTGATGAATCTCCACACACATACTCAGCGTGAAACAGCTGTAGACCCCCCACTGCCTGTACTCCTCTCCATTTCATGATGGTACTGTAGCCTGCCTTTTTTAACATTTTGGAAAAAAGTCTGAATTGCATTGGATGTGCGTTTCCTCTCTCCTCTTGCAAGTTGTTTCCACATATTACACGCATTTGTCATTCTAGGGTATTTTGCAGTAAAACAAAATATTGCCGTTACCGTTAATGCCCTGCCTTAAAGGACAACTATCAAAGTTAACTAAAATTGTAAATGCCACATTTATTTCCAGTAATTGCTAGCAAATAGCAATACAAAGGCTTTTTTTCATCTTTTCCTACCTTAAAGAGAATCTGTATTGTTAAAATCGCACAAAAGTAAACATACCAGTGCGTTAGGGGACATCTCCTATTACCCTCTGTCACAATTTCGCCGCTCCCCGCCGCATTCAAAGTGGTTAAAAACAGTTTTAAAAAGTTTGTTTATAAACAAACAAAATGGCCACCAAAACAGGAAGTAGGTTGATGTACAGCATGTCCACACATAGAAAATACATCCATACACAAGCAGGCTGTATACATCCTTCCTTTTGAATCTCAAGAGATCATTTGTGTGTTTCTTTTCCCCTGCAGCTATCTTCCACTGAAGTGTCAGGCTGTTTCTTCCTGCAGAGTGCAGACAGCTCTGCCTGTATGTAATTCCTCAGTATGTGAAAGCCCAGCCAGCTCAGAGGAGGATTTATCCAGCTTGTAAAAGATAAGAGAGAAGAGAGAAGCTGTCCTAATCTAAATAATACACAGGCAGTGTGCAGAGAGGGGCCTGGAGGGGGAGATGCATCACAGAACCACAACACTGAAGAACTTGGCAGCCTTTCAGACACAGGCTGACAAGTCTGACAAGAGAGAGATAAGTTGATTTATTACAGAGATGGTGATAGTAGAATGTGCTGCAGTAAGCCAGAACACATTAGAATAGCTTTTGGAACTTGTAGGATGATAAAAAACAGGATGCAATTTTTGTTACGGAGTCTCTTTAAGAGAAGAAAATATGACATTTACAGAAAGCAGTGTTCACTGTGGGCATTACTTCCATAGTACTACCGTAGTGCTGGACTATATCCAGCAGACCCACCATACAGAAAAAATCTTGACGGGCTCTAATACTGTGATTGGAATCTGTTCAGAATGATATAAAGCAGTATTATAGCTTCAAATGTGTGTAAATAATCATCAGCTGCAGTTCTGTCTGTGTAATCCTGTGCCTCTCTCTCTGCCTCACAGTATAAAGTAAACAGTTTACAGCCAAGCTACAGCTTAGCTCTGCCTCCCCCCCTCCCCCCCATGCCGACACAAAGTTGTTACATATCAGCCGATAAACAAAGCTATTTTTTCACACAGGCTGAGCTGAGAGAACTTGGAAAAGCTGTCTAATATTGCTGGTTGAAAGCTCTATACAGTAAGTATGTGGGGTTTACAGAAAAACAGTTTCTTTGATAGTTGTTTTTTAATCATGAATGCTTGAAAACACAATTTAACTCTTTCCCACTGTACCCAATCATTAACATAAACCTGAATGCTTGCACAGGACAGGAGAAAAACAGAGAGAAATGCACCCTGTGTGTATTTAGAGAGTTTAGCCTGTCTAATTCCCACTCATCTGTGACTAATCACAAATGTAATTTGATCTCTCAGCTATGTCAGCTGGTTGCCTCGGCAGCTAATTTGTAAACACAGGATGTTAACCCTATGTTTGCTTCCATGAAAGCAGTAAGAAGACACACTGCAGATTTATTGCAGAATTTGTATCAGCCGTAATAAAGAAATGTTTTTCTTTAAAGTACCCCTGACCCGGTTCCTCCTCCTTAACACAAGCCTGCACACAGCGCAACTACCCTGTGCTCTGTGTGCAGTGAAACATATATGAACCTAAAGCCATGAGTGGAGGGGGTAGAGTAAAGGACGCACAGAGGGGAGAAAGAACTGTCACTTCCTCATCGCTCATAATTGTTGCCAGAACAGGGCCACAAGAGGCGCTGGAGGGGGGAGGATGTTGCTGTGTGCTGTGACAAAGTCACAGCAACAGTAATAAAAACAATTTTAAAAGTATTTAAGACCAGGTCAAGGGTATTTTTAACCACTTAAGGACAACAGGCTCACCCCCCCTAGTAACCAGGCGATTTTTTACTATTCAGTGCTCTGCAGCTTTAACAACTTACTGCAGAGCCATACGACCTAGCACACAAATGAATCTGCCCCCCCTTTGTTGCCACCAACAGAGCTTTCTGTTGGTGGCATCTGATTGCTGCTGCATTTTTAATTTTTTCTCTCCGCCCCCCCCCTCGAGAGCCAATCAGTGTGATCAGCTCTTATAGGCATTAGCCTATTAGAACGATCACTGCTTGAGCCTCTCCTGGGGGCAGCTCAGTTACATAGCTGTCCCCCATACAGTGCTGCAAGAGATCGCAGCACTGTACAAACAAATACTACCTCTTTGTTTCTATTTCACAGCCTGTGGCGACTGGCAGGCTGAACGTGGAGCTCCGCTCCGTGTCTTGGCAGGGAATGAATGCACATGCACGTGAGTGTTCTCTGCTAATCCCCGCCCACTGCTCTTGAAGTTGATTGGCTTTAGGTGGTCATGGGGCTGCCACCTTCTTGACGCCTATCGGTGTTAGGAGGTTGGGAAGGGGTTATAGGTTATTATGCTGTTGCTTATCTTTTAGAGCAGAGAGGAAGTTCTGAGTTCAGGTCCACTTTAAAAGGAAAACGTTTGGCTATGTGGCCCCTTTCATATCAGTGTGATTTATATGTAAATCGGCAGGAAGTATTATATTTCTCTTGCTATTTATAATGTGTTCCTCTGTTAGCAGCATGTGACGCTGAGAAGCTCTTTTGCACTTTTGATGCTTCTCAGCTCTCACTGGCAGCACAGGCTTTGCCTCGTTCCAGGTCTAAGGAGAAATGCCAAATCCGTTGTCATCCAGCAAAATGTATTCAAAGCTACAAGTGAACCTATTATAGAATGCAGAAAAGAAGCGTTCTCAAGTTCTGCTGCCATGGCAACATATCCAATTACCCATCTTGTATCAGTAACATTTGCTTGTTACTACACGGAAGCTGCTGTCATACTGCCAGATCCTCCTGAAGACATCTGATCTAGGGGGGAGCTCAAACTAGAGGAAAAAAAACATTACGACATCCCAACTGTCATCATCAACCCACAGACATCCTACAAGTCAATAAGTCTGTTGCTTTATTTATTTGCTATTAACAACTGCATGCTATTAAAGGACAACTGTCACAAAAATACTGATTTATTTGAATGCTGATTTTGTTACTTTTGTTTGCTTATAATAATGAAGTTAATAATTAATAATAAAATAATATTTAATAATTGTTTTGTTACACTTCATAACCAATGCCCTAAAACCAGCTGCTCACATTCTGGAAAAATGGCAGGGGTTAAATTTAGCGGCTTTGTTATTTTTGAATGACCCCTAGATGAATGCTTCATAGTTCACCTCTTTATTTAACGCAGCAGGGATACAGTGGTGAACAACACGGCAAACATTTACGTGAAGGAAGCCTAAGCTCTTTATGATTTCCTTACTAGCTGGTGGTGTGCGCTCCCGAGCAGGCAGGAGTGTGTGCACCATCTTGTCACACGCATGCACACCGTCAAGCACCATGAGCGCCATTGCTATCTCACCACATGGGCCATCCTATCAGCAAACAGCCAATCACAGCAGGGCAGGGGGGGGGGGGGGGGGGTGACAGAAGGACATACAAACAGATATACCAGAGGGCTTGGAAATTAATATTATAGACATATAACTGAATTTAGGACATAGAGTAAGATTTGTAAAAAAAAAAAAAAAAAAGATAAGAAAACGCTTATTACTGACCAAGATTGTAACAATCTGCATAGAAAAAAATGAGCTTTTTATGATAATTGTCCTTTATACACCAACTGTAGACACAAATGTTTTTCCTGGCCCTGTGTACAGCAGGTCAAAGGCAGAGCTTGTATTTGTTTGTGTATACGTTTCTTGATTCAGTGATGTGAACTGGATCCCTTTGAAATGACATTGTTATCAGCCTCTTCCCCAGTCATTTCCAGCAGTGCAGGCTTTCTGACCTGCAGCTTTTAATCTTCTCAGAAAACTGTCTGTGACTTGCCACTGCAATCTTACAAGCATGATGATTAGTGTTCAAATTTGGAACCACGAGGTTTGGAACCCGAACAGCCGCATTCAGCACCATTTCAGCACCGGACAGCAGGATGAGGTGTGTTTCATTTAGCTCTGATACTTCCTGATTCCAAGCTGGAAGGAGGAAGTGTCAGAGCTAAATGGATTGCACCCAGCCCTGCTGTTTTGTGCTGAAATGGTGTTAAAGTAAACCTGAGCTGAAAAGATAAAAAAAAGTATACATACCTGGGGTGTCCTCCAGCCCCCTTCAGGCTCAGCGGTCCCTTGCAGGCTGCCTGGATCCTCTGCTAGGTGGCCCGGTAATTCAGCCGGTCGTGAGGAACTGCGCATGTGCGGTTCGCTGGGAGCGTTATGACGAGAGCGCACATTTATTGCAGTATTTGTATCATCTGTAACAAAGAAATGTTTTTCTTTAAAGTACCCCTGACCCGGTTCCCCCTCCCCTAAACTTTTAAAAGTGTTTTACTATTGGTGCTGTGACTAAAACACAGCACTTTCCTCCCCATCCAGTACCCCCTGTGGACCCCATTCTGCTCAGTCGTAGTCCTCGAGGAGAGGAAGAACTGTCACTTCCTCCCTGCTCATATTTTTTGCCAGGACAGGGCCACAGGGGGAGGATGGTGTTGTGTGCTGTGACAAAGTCACAGCACCAGAAATAAAACAATTTTAAAAGTATTTAAAGGAACCCTGAACAGTACTGTATAATCAATAAATTTCACTTACCTGGGGCTTCCTCCAGGCCACCGTAGGCTGAGAGGCACCCGGAGTCCTCCTGGCTCCTGTCCGTGTCCCTCTGGCGGACCCGTTACCGGTTACCCGGGTTGGGTGTCGAGCCAGCGCTTCCTGGTTCATGACACTCTGCGTCATCACGCCAGCCACTACGCGTCATTGTGCGGCCAGCATGACAACCTGCGCATGCAGTTTTTAACCTCTAAACCGCACATGCACAGGACTGTCACGCCGGCCGGCGTGATGACACGTACCGGCCGGCGTGATGACGCGGAGCATCAGGAACCAGGAAGAGCCGTCCCGACACCCAGCTGGATAAGAAGTCAATCCAATGGTTGGATTGACTTCTTATCAGTCTTATCAGCTTTTTGAACAATAGCAAAATACTTTTTTAGCTGTTTCAACTTGTTTCACAACAAAAGTTGTTCAACAATTGTGGTGCATAAAAGAGCGCTGTTGAGCATGTGTGTATGGGGCTCTAGGGATCTATTACTGCCACACATTGCAATAGATTTCACCTTGAAATCTATTCAAAACATGTGGAACTGCCCAAAGCCCTAAGGTAGTGCAGGGTATTGCAGGGCCATCTAAAATAGTGCTCACCAGGGCCCTTGTAGTGTTGGCAGAAGAGTGCACTCACCTGTCTACTGGTGCCCCTGCTTCGTCTCCATCCTCGTCTTAGCACCTGTTTACAAGTGACCCGGCCATATGTGGTGGGATATGTTGACTAACCCATGCCCAAACAGTTAAGATATCCACCAGGTCCCGTACAGCAGCATGCCCTTGACCCCCCAATGCTTCACTTCCCCAATCTCCGTGGCAGCACTGGAGATGATAGCTACACCTATAATGGGGAGAGGGGGAACTGATGGCTGCATTTGTATAGAGGAGGAGGGAGAGGGGGTTGTTTGTACTACTAGGGGTATCTTCAGTATGGTCACATTTCTTATGTGGAGGAGATAATGGCAGGACTTGGGAGGAAGGCTCGGTTATGATATTTGTCATGGTAGGAGATGATGATGGCACTTGTTCGGAGGTCATTATGGCTGCACTTGTTATGTTTTCTATCCTAATAAGATGTAGCTAAGCCTCTTCAACAGTGGCAGAGACAAAATAAAAACGTTTCTTTGCACAGGGGAAGCATTAGAGCTTCTGGCAGGTTCTCACTGCTGTTCCACCAGGGTGCATATGAGAGCCACAGATGTCCTAGGAGGTCCCAAATACAGGAATCAAGCAATGTGTGAGTTACACACACGTCTCTAGTAGAAATGGTCAATAAGATGCTATTCTTTCTTGTTGGCAGCCAGGCAAATGCAATGCAAATTGTATGCAGCTTAGAATTGGGCTGGTCCAAATCACCAGAGGGTCCATTTGATTGGCCCAATCCTAAACTGCATACAATTTGCATTAAATTTGCTTTCCATCTCAAAAACAAATGGTTAACTCTCTTTACAGTACTTGCTTGCAGGGCCGGATTTACCATAAGGCACTTTAGGCATGTGCCTATAGGTGCATAATGATGGAAAGGTGGATCCACTCCCCTCCCCAAGTCTCTCCCTCCTGCCTAACCTATGCATAGTCCAGAGCAGAGTGTAAATAAGAGCTTACTCACCCGGGTCTCTGCATTCCACTGACCAGATCTCCCTTTAGCTACCTAATACTTAGGGACTCCTATAGTTAGTTAATACCGAGTATAGCTCTGGCTAAGGGGCACCTGTAGCTACCTATGACAGACAAGGGAAGTAGGAGAAAAGTGACAGGAGGGTGGAGTCTGGGGTGCCAGGACATCTGTGCCTATAGGCTCCTGTGATGTAAATCTGGGCCTGCTTGCTGGCCAAGGTAAGTTTGTCACGTACAGCATCCATACACATCAGTCTTCACTTCATCAGACTGCAAAAAGATTTGTTCCTCGCAGTCCGCGACTGTCACGCTTTCAGAGCTCCAATCCAGAAACAAATTGTCCATATTGATTTTAATCCAAGGAGACAACTCTGTATCTGCATATTACATTCAGATCCATAAAAAGACACCTATTGTTTCTCACGGTGGAGCTGGATGGGTCCTGTGCACAGAACACGTCTTATATTGTTCGGCTTGTCACAGGGAAGGAAGATGTGTAATTTTCTGTGTGGTGAATATTACCTGAATTGGGGTAAAATAGGAAATGCATTATTCTCTTCCGCAACATTAATCCTGACATCCTGTCATATAATTGTGTGCAAGGCAGTTAATGACCAATGAAATGCGCTCTGCATTCATGAGATATATGTGAGCATTAGCATAAATTAGTGGCTATAGCAATGCATCGTTCAGAGTGAAAGAATAGGTTTTTAACACGTTAAAGCTATAGTCTCAAAGAATCCTGAATCTCTTCCCTCTCTCCATGAATGATATTGCCGCATTGCACCGGTAAGAGCAGTTAAAGGATTCTGTCTATATATGTTACGGCCAAAACCAGAAATCGGCCAATTCTAGAATTGGCCGGCCGTTTCTAGAACTGGCCGATTTGACTTCGGCCAAAGTCCAAAATGCTGGGAATTTCTGACATTGGCCGGCCAGTTCTAGAAACGGCCAAAGTCAGTCGGCCAAAGTCCAAAAGGCACAAATCCCAGAACATCCCGGGTCCTGTCCAGCACCATGAATGGCACTCGGAACTTCCTCTGTGCTCTGAAAGGTACACAACAGCATAATAATCGTTAAAGAAAAACATTTCTTTGTTACACCTGATACAAATCCTGCAATAAATCTGCAGTGTGGCTACTTCCTGCTTTCAGTGTTAACATCCTGTGCTTTCCAATGAGCTTATCTACGGTGGCAGTCAGGTGACACAGGGAAGAGATCAAATTACCACTTGTGAGGGGGAAGATGACAGGCTAAACTCTCTAAATACATACAGGGGGCATTTCTCTACGTTCCTTCTGTCCTGTGCAAGAATTCAGGTAGACTTTAAGTATCCTTAAACATCCAAGCTCAAGGGCTGACATGCTGCTCCTGCTGTCACTAGTCACTGCCCTGGAACAAGCATACAGCAAGGGAGGACAGGGAATCTTACACTCTTGTTCCATGTCCCTGACTTACTAGGCAACAGTGATAGTCAATTAGATGCAAATAATGCAGTTTAGCACTGGACCATCTTGTAATCCAGCAATGGCAGCCTCTTTGCTAGCAGGTGTGCTGACGAAATAACCTACCCGTCGAGCACCGGCTCTCTGGACACAAGTAGCGCTGTCAGCGGTCTCCATGCAAGATTAGCAGCATCTGCAGGAGTCGGAGTAGAGAGTGACAGCTATGCCTGGCACTGGCAGCCAATCTGAGCCGTGCAAATGTGCCAATCACTCTACTTTGCGCTGAGATAGGAAAAGCAGCTGCAGCCGGCAGTAATGAAGGGCAGCCCCGGGTCCTGCAGGAGACAGATACGGAGAAGGAGAGTGGCGGGGAGAAGACAGAACAAGGCAGAGAAGGACGCTGGCAGGAAGAAAATGAAGAGAAAGACGAAAGGCGACGGGGAAATCAGCTCCAGCTGGTGCTATTTCGGTGAAAGACCGGCAGCAGGAAGGGCATCCATAGGTCCTGAGAAACAAGACAGAAGGCTGCGGGGAGTGGTGACATGCTTGGGGAGCAGCTGGCGGTGCAGAAAGAAGGCGGTGGGTAGAAGGCGACAGGAAGCAATTAGCTGCTCAGGACTTCGGGACACAGGAGGCGGCGGGGAACTTCGGGACTTGGCCGGCCACATCTAGCCAGAATGCGTTCTGGCCGGCCAAAGTCCGCAAACAACCCTCATTTCGCACACTGGCCGAATCAGCCGGCCACTTCTAGTTTTGACCGGCCAGAACCCGAAATGGGCCAGACTTCAGGTTCTGGCCGTAACATATATATAAAAAAAAACATGTTTCTTTGCTGTTCTCTTAAAGAAAAAAAAAAAAAGTCAACCAGATATTTAAGGAGCAGAAAGGCTCTATAGGACCCAGAGCCCTCTCTCTCCTTATCTGGTTAATTTCTTTTTTTTCCGATTCCCATTTACTTTAAAGCACGAGGGTCAGCCATACTATCTGTGGAAAAAACACACATCTATAAGTAGATAAATACTTGATCTACTTACAAAACATATGTATTGTACTGTCCATATTTTTATTTCAGTGAATTTTATATTTCATATAGTAAATAAAGAGAAAACTGGTCCAGGCATTTTCCATCTTTACTGCCTCTGACTGAAGCCAATCCTGATGTTACTTCCTCCCTTATTCTTTTTCTCTCATCTGCCTGAAATGGTGTATGCAGAACTGCACTATCCAGTTTTGCTCACATGTGTTTACATAGGTCGGATTTCAACAGCTTCTTCAGAGGTGAAGTGATTTATCTTCAATTCCCCTTCTCAGCCTTGTGTCACACTGAACTGCCATCAGCCAATCAGCAAGGAGCAGGAATGTGGAAGGGGAAGAAGGGGAGCTAACAGGGCTTTTATTTATTTTTATTTTTTTTTAAGCTTCCCTCTCCCAGGCAATGTACGGGAAATGAGCCAGGCTGACTGAGATAAGATAATTAAAGGATACTCGAACTGACATGTGACATGATGAGATAGACATGGGTATGTACAGTGCCTAGCACACAAATAACTAGGCTGTGTTCCTTTTTTTCTTTCTCTGCCTGAAAGAGTTAAATATCAGGTATGTAAGGGGCTGACTCAGTCCTGACTTAGACAGGAAGTGACTACAGTGTGACCCTCACTGATAAGAAATTCCAAGTATAAAACACTTTCCTAGCAGAAAATGGCTTCTGAGAGCAAGAAAGAAACAAAAAGGGAAATTTCTTATCAGAGAGGGTCACACTGTAGTCACTGCAGATGAAAACTGGGATTCCAAGTCACATGCTCAATCAGAACCTTGCTGAGTTTTAACACATTTTGTAGGAATTCTCTACCAGTTCATGGTGGAATACAGTTTCATGATCAGTTCAATTAATGGTTCCTATACTGGAAAGATTGTCTGAATTGGGTATCCTGTCCATATTCCAATGCACTTTTATTAAGCTTGCAAGTCTGTAAATTTGTATGTTGGGTGATGCCATTAGGATATCAGAAAAGTGCTGTTACCAACATCCTACTGTTGGCTCTGAGATGATGCTCAGAGTTTTCACACCAAAGCATAAGGGGAGATTCCAGTTTTGCCACCACTCAAAGTGTGGGTTGGGATGGGGTTTGTGAACTTGCTTAAGGCCTGGAACCCACAAAAAAGTGCAAAATGCTATCGCAATCGCTAGCGATTTGTGATAACTTTTTGCAAGCGATTTTGGGAGCTATTTCCCTGCTCCTACACAATTCAATAGATTGGAAACGGTCCCAAAATGCTGCATGTCTTGCAATTGCAATTTCCTTAATCACAATCGCTCTAGTGGAATCTGTCCCATCCATTTACATTGGCAGAGCGTTTAGGGAAATCACTAGCGATTGAAAGCCAGGGGCGTCGCTAGCCCTATTTTGGGGGGGCACGTGCCCCCAATCTGTCCTGGGGTGCCACGGATCTCTTCGCGCCACCACCCCCTCTGTCAGCGGCTCCCTCCAGCCGCTGCCGTGTCACTCAGACCTCAGGATCAGGCGGCGAGCCGGCGACCAATCGTGCGGGCGCTAGGACCCAGCGCCCGCACTGATATGCGGAAGTGACATCACTTCCACATATCGAGCGGGTGCGTCCGGCGCCCGCTGGTACTGGTCGGGTCGCCGCTGATCCTGAGGTCTGACTACGCTGCCAGGTGAGGGGGGAGCGCAACGGCTAGAGGGGGGGCCTCCCTGTCACTCACTCACTGCCTAAAGGGGCTCCCTGTCACTCACTCACTACCTAAAGGGGCTCCCTGTCACTCACTCACTACCTAAAGGGCCTCCCTGTCACTCACTCACTGCCTAAAGGGGCTCCCTGTCACTCACTCACTGCCTAAAGGGCCTCCCTGTCACTCACTCACTGCCTAAAGGGCCTCCCTGTCACTCACTCACTGCCTAAAGGGGCTCCCTGTCACTCACTCACTGCCTAAAGGGGCTCCCTGGCACTCACTCACTGCCTAAAGGGCCTCCCTGTCACTCACTCACTGCCTAAAGGGGCTCCCTGTCACTCACTCACTGCCTGAAGGGCCTCCCTGTCACTCACTCACTACCTAAAGGGGCTCCCTGGCACTCACTCACTACCTAAAGGGGCTCCCTGGCACTCACTCACTACCCAAAGGGGCTCCCTGGCACTCACTCACTACCTAAAGGGGCTCCCTGTCACTCACTCACTACCTAAAGGGGCTCCCTGGCACTCACTCACTACCTAAAGGGGCTCCTTGTCACTCACTCACTGCCTAAAGGGGCTCCCTGTCACTCACTCACTACCTAAAGGGGCTCCCTGGCACTCACTCACTACCTAAAGGGGCTCCCTAGCACTCACTCACTGCCTGAAGGGGCTCCCTGGCACTCACTCACTGCCTGAAGGGGCTCCCTGGCACTCACTCACTGCCTGAAGGGGCTCTCTGGCACTCACTCACTGCCTGAAGGGGCTCCCTGGCACTCACTCATTGCCTGAAGGGGCTCCCTGGCACTCACTGCCTGAAGGGGCTCCCTGGCACTCACTCACTGCCTGAAGGGGCTCCCTGGCACTCACTCACTGCCTAAAGGGGCTCCCTGGCACTCACTCACTGCCTGAAGGGGCTCCCTGGAACTCACTGCCTGACCTGGCACTCACTCACTGCCTAAAGGGGCTCCCTGGCACTCACTTACTGCCTGAAGGGGCTCCCTGGCACTCACTCACTGCCTAAAGGGGCTCCCTGTCACTCACTATCGGGGTCCCTGTCACTCACTACCTAACTGGAGGCGCCTGTCACTCACTAGCTAACCTGGGGGTCCCTGTCACTCACTAGCTAACTTGGGGGGCTACCATATTAAGGGGGCATTCTGCCTATTTATGTGAAATGCTGTCTATTTATGTGCCTCATGACTGCTGAATTTGTCTTGTTGAGAGCCTTATGATTTGTTGCGGGCCTCAAGATTGCTGAATTTGTCTTGTTGGGGGCCTCATGATTTATTGGGGGCCTCATGATTGCTGAATTTGTCTTGTTGGGGGCCTCATGATTTGTTGGGGGCCTCATGATTGCTGAATTTGTCTTGTTGGGGGTCACATGATTGCTAACTGCGAGACTATGGGAAAAGCTGAATCCTTATCATATGAGACAATAGCATTAAACCTACTTTTTTAGCTTTTTAAAACAGAAAATAAAATTGGGAGGTTCTAAAAAATTGAATACATTTTTCAGGAGTAGGATGGATGAAATTGTTTATCTTCAAAGTTTATTTTCAACTTGGATTTTCCATAATGTTCATGTATGAGTTAAAACGTTTGTACATTATTTAGTTTAAATTGCTGTTGCCACTTTGCGATAGATAAGTGACTTTTGGGTTGCAGTTTGGGCACTCGGCCTCCAAAAGGTTCGCCACCACTGTCATAATCTAATGTCCCACCATTGCTAGGTTCATGTAAATTTGTCTCCACCCGTTACCACACCTATATTCTGGTCCATGGCCCACCCATTTTTCGGTGCGGCGCTATAAGCACGCCGCACAACGTGATCCTCATATTTTTGGCACGCTAGCTGCAGTGTGCTGAATTCTGCTGCCTACAGTATGTACAATATACGCTGTTCTCTAGTGCCTGCACTGTGTGCTGATTTACCTCCAGTGTGTACAGTGTAAGGTGTTACTCTGTGCCTTTACTGATTGTAAACCAGCTATATTGTATGCTGGTCCCTGCTACTTTCAGTTAGAGATGTTGCGAACTGTTCGCTCGGCAAACATCTCTGGGGCTTTTACTACTTCCGGGTCGCTCTGACCCGGAGTAGTACGCCTGCGCTGCCCGGCGAAGCGCGTCCTAGATCGCGCTCCTGTTGCTGGGCACTCTCTGCGCATGAGCGTGAGTCGTTCATGACATCACGCACATGCGCAGAAAGTGCCTGGGAACAGGAGCGCGATCTAGGACGCGCTTCGCCGGGCAGCGCAGGCGTACTACTCCGGGTCAGAGCGACCCGGAAGTAGTAAAAGCCCCATGTATACAGAGATGTTCGTCGGCGAACGGTTCGGGAACCGTTCGCCACATCTCTACTTTCAGTATGTACAGTATTAGCTGTAAAGCCTGGTACACACATACAATTTTGAATAAGCCAATTTTAGCTCTGTTCATAAAATTCATTGTCTGTTGGCCCACTTACTGCACGGGGGTGGTAAAATTGGGGGTCAGTGATTGACCAATCAAAATTGTATGTGCGTATACATCTTTGATCTATGCCTATACTGATTGTAAATTATCTAAATAAAGGACAGGGGGCTCCATCCAATATTTCGATGGGCAGGCCCGTTATCTGTAGCTTACACCACTGCTAAGTTCATGTACATTTGGCCCCACCCATGGCCACGCCCACTCACCTCATGGCCACGCCCATTTGTTGCCGTTCCCCACCTGGTGCCCACAGGTGCCCCCGATCTCCAAGGACCCTAGAAACGCCCCTGTTGAAAGCACTCCCTAAATGCTCAAAATAAATGCTCTATTGGGTTCCAGGCCTGAAAGCTTGTTGTTTACCACACCCTGATGCCTGTAATTCATCAGTATTTTCTCTGGCTATATTTTCAGTGTTTGCCAGTAATGAATTATGCCCCAACCTGAGATGCTCTTTTAGTTGAGATCAAACATGATCATCCAGGGATTTGTACTTCACTAGATCAGGCTAAACAATTTTTAAGGTTTCTAGTTTAGCCAGAGTGCATCTCTGAGTACATGGTCCAGCTTCTTCCTGATTTTCTTTTTTTTTTAGCAGACTCCCTTCTAAAATCCTTACTGAAGGCCAACGTTTATGACTAGTGTAATAAACCTATCCTGCATTCTCTGTTAGACCTTGTTTGATGTCCAGGGCTCTGCTTATGCTTCTGTGCAGAAACTAGGTAAGTTAGAGGGGAACTGTAACGATTGTGGAATTCTCTCCATGATCAGCGCACAGGGCGTGCGCTGACACTGCGGAAATCCTCCACAAGCGTATAAAGGCAAAAGGTGCAATGCACCTGTAGAGGGAAATTCCTGTCGGCAGGTGGAGCTGTGGAGTGCAGAGGAACAGCTCCTCTGCCCTGCCACACACGCCAGACAGGAATTGCACGAAGGGAAGAAACGCAGGGCAAGATAGCCCTGAAAGAGAGAGATCAAAGCGACAGAGGGTATGTGTGTTCACCAAACTAGTCGCCACCCTGCGACGATTAACACATAACCAGGAAGATAAAGTGAGAAGGCAATCGCCGGAGATGGCGGTTGCTAACAGCGACACCAGACCGAATAAGCACAGATGAGGAATGTATGTATGTCCACCAATCTAGCCGCCAACCTGCGACGGCGGATACACAACAAAGGAAACTGAGTGAGAACGCAATCGCCTGAGAAGCGATTGCGAATGAGATTGAGCAAAGGGACAGATTGTATGTGTGTGCACCAAACTAGTCGCCAACCCGCGACGGTGCATACACAACAGCAGATATGAAGTAGGAACGCAATCGCGAGAGAGGCGATTGCCAGAGGTGACACAAGGCTACAGCAAGGCAGAGCACGAGAGTAGCAAAGGCACAGCAAATATACAATGAGAAGATAAGGAAAATAACAAACGCTAACTAAACGCGAACACCGCACTCATTCGCAACAGTGCACACGTTTATGCGCGGTCTCCGCGTGTTAAGCACAACAGAGACAAGCACGCCTAACTAACCACCGACAGACAAACATAAAACAGAGGACGCGAGCGCTTGCTTAACTGTTACCTCAACGAGCCTCCAGCAAGCGTTCGTAGCAGACAAGACAGATACACGAAAACAGGAATAAGTGAGAGATAGGATCCACAGCACTAGCGCAAGAGGCTAGTGCGATCCAGGAAGACAGAACAGAAGGATCCACAGCACTAGCGCAAGGCGAGTGCGATCCAAGCTAGACAGGCAGATGAGATAGCTGGTAGCAACCGCTGCTCCAGCTATACTCCAAGAATAAAGATCAGAACGATCTCCTGTCGACCACTGCAGGGACAGGACAATCGCAACAGACAAACAAAACAGATATGCAATCCTAACTGCACTAGGGAACCTGCCTAGTGCAGTCCCAGGAATTACTCTAAGCTAATCTTCAAACAAAGAGCAAGGCTGACACCCCAGGAGAGTTTCACAGGACTAACCCTTATGACCAGCCCAGATCTGTGATATCACATGGTATATAAAGAGCAAGCCTACAAAGGATGTGGCTAGGCAATCTGCATGACAAACGTATGCAAATTTCTCAGCAGCAAGCTGCAAAACTGACAAAAGGTCTCTCTTCCAGAGACCTGCAGAATGCAAACCTGAACAGTGGTCAAAAAGCTGCCTGCCTGCGCAGGCAGCCGAGCGGATCCTCACAGTACCCCCCCCTCCTCTAGGGTCGGATTCCAGACGAGCGGATCCTCACAGGAACTAGCTAAGTTAGAGGGGAACCCTACCACTGTGTTTATATATAAATCCTGGGTCAACGAACTGTCAGCTGTCACGTTCTGTACCTAGTTTGTCCACTGCAAAGTTTTGTTTATTTTGATTTACATTAACCACTTTACCCCCGCCCGTACGAATTTCTCCGTCCCTTTTTCCATCCTTTAACCCCCAGGGACGGAGAAATCCGTACTTTACGCGTTCCCGACGCTGTCCGCGCTCCCGCTCGTAAACACGCCGCCCGCCGCTAGTAAACACGCCGCCGCCCGCTCGCCCGGAGATCAATGAACGGGAAAATCCATTCCCGTTCGTTGATCTAAGCCCCACAATGATCCACTGCTCTCCTATGGGCAGCGCGATCATTGTGAGAAAAAACTCACGTGTCCAGCCTCCTTATACTTCCTCCAAGCTTCCGGAAGGACGCTTGGAGGTCGCATTAAAGCAAAAAGTTACTGTGGCCATCTTGTGGCGAAATAGTAAACTACACCCTACACATTTTTCACATACAAATAAATGATTTTTACACAAAAAATTAACTCATTACCTCCCACACTCCCCATTTTTTTTTTTTGTAATTAAAAAAAAATTCAAAAATTTACAATTAAAAAAAATACATAAATAGTTACCTTAGGGACTGAACTTTTTAAATATTTATGTCAAGAGGGTATAACACTGTTACTTTATAAACTATGGGCTTGTAATTAGGGATGGACGCAAAACTGAAAAAAATGCACCTTTATTTCCAAATAAAATATTGGCGCCAAACATTGTGATAGGGACATAATTTAAATGGTTTTATAACCGGGACAAAAGGGCAAATAAATTTCATGGGTTTTAATTACAGTAGCATGCATTATTTAAAAACTATAATGGCCGAAAACTGAAAAATAATTATTTTTTCCCCCACATTTTTCCTATTTTCCCATTAAAACACATTTAGAAAAAAATTATTCTTGGCATAATGTCCCACCTAAAGAAAGCCTAATTGGTGGCGGAAAAAACAAGATATAGTTCATTTCATTGCGATAAGTAATGATAAA
Source organism: Hyperolius riggenbachi (assembly GCF_040937935.1). NCBI lineage: Eukaryota > Metazoa > Chordata > Amphibia > Anura > Hyperoliidae > Hyperolius > Hyperolius riggenbachi. Next base: position 106,142,616 of record NC_090653.1, read on the forward strand.
GTTATAGACGAATGAATGGAAGGAGCGCTGAAAGGTAAAAATTGCTCTGGTGCTCAGGGGGTAAAACCCCTCAGTGGTGAAGTGGTTAAGCTCTGTTCAAACTGTAATTTGCATATTTGGCTAATGATTTCTCATCACTAGAGTCTACAAGGAACCGACTCATAAAACAAAAATTTTACATTCAAATAATTCCTGAATGTTCATTGGCCCTAAACACATGGAACACCACTAAATGTTTTGTATTTTTTTTAATCAAACAAGAAAAGATGAGAATTCAAAATGTCCTGCAAATTCCATCGTGTACCGCTGCAATGGCTGCAAGAAAGCATACTTATCATACTTATCTTATTACTTATCAGGTTTTGAAATTCATAACTGTCTGTAGACTATAATGGAATGGGACAATTTCAATGTGTAGTATTGGTATGAGTCATATCATCATCCGATGTCCCCAGTACAGAATTGCTGAAATTAACCCTCATGGTACCTACAGAAGTAAAAGGATCATGCCAATGGGCTCTGTTCACTACAGGCAGCAAGTGGCTGACCAAACTTGGGGAACAGATTGACTGTACTTTCAATCACTCGTGATACCATCCGATACAGCTGGTGCCAAGGGTGGCTGCTCAATGAATACTTGACCAAAATGAGCGTGCATCTTGGTTATGATAGTTGCAGAGTTCTGTGGTCCAGGGGCATAACTAGAGGGAAGCAGAGTGGTGTGTGTGTGTGTGTGTGTGGGGGGGGGGGGCACAAAGAGGAGGCAAAGGAAGGGGTGTGAACATTGGGGGGCATCAAAGTTTTGCTGGAGGGGCAACATGAATTGTAGTTACACTATTGCCAGGGTCTTAAAAGCTGCCATGGGGGCCCTTTAAAGAGACACTGAAGTGAAAAAAGAATATGATATAATGAATTGATTGTGTAGTATGGATAATTACTAGAACATTAGTAGCAAAGAAAATATTCTCATATTTTTATTTTCAGCTATATAGTGTTTTTTTTATAACATGGCATCATTCTCTAATATTTGCAGTTTACACACTACTCAGCATTCTAAATGATTTTACAGAGCAGGCCAGTGAACTTTTGAACCCTTCTCTCCACAGAAATAATCAAATACGACGACTGACAGTTGAGATAATAAGCTTCAGGACACAGAGCTCTCTGCGACTTTGAAAGTTGTGCAGCTCAATGGCTCTTTTGCATAGATAACAACTGGAGTTTCTTGAGGGCCCATTCACACTAGAGCGTTTTGCCGCAATTTTTGCAAAACGCTCAAACGCTAGCGCTTTTTAAAAGCACTAGTGTAATGAAACCCTATGGGCCCGTTCTTACTTGGGCGATTTGCGCTAATCGCCTCAAATTGACCAAAAACGCGAAACGAAAATGCGTGGCCTGCACCATTTTCAGGCAATTTCCCGGCGATCGCGTTTCAGTGCTAAACGTGATCGTGGAAAAATCGCCACAGTGTTCAGTGATTTTTCCTCTGAAAAATCACCGGCGTTTTGGGTTTCTAAGTGTGAATGGGCCCTAACTTTTCCTGTAGTGGAAACAATATTAGACTTATGTCTCTGCTCCTAATGTTTTATTTCTTAGCTGTACTACATATACAAATCATTAAATCATAATTTTTTTTCGCTTCAGTGTCTCTTTAAAGGGAAGGTCCAAGCAAAAAAAAAAAAAGAGTTTCACTTACCTGGGGCTTCTACCAGCCCCATGCAGCCATCCTGTGCCCTCGTAGTCACTCACTGCTGCTCCAGTCCCCCGCTGGCAGCTTTCTGACCTCGGAGGTCAGGGCCGAATTGCGTACATTTTTACACATTCCCGCTAGTGCAGGAACATTAACACATACATTTTTACGCGTTAGAGGTGCAACGCGTAAATTTTTGTTCCTGCACTAGCTGGAATACGTAAAATTGTATGCAATGTGGCCCTGACCTCCGAGGTCAGAAAGCTGCCAGCGGGGGACTGGAGCAGCAGTGAGTGGCTACGAGGGCACAGGATGGCTACATGGGGCTGGTAGAAGCCCCAGGTAAGTGAAACTCTTTTTTTTTTTTTGCTTGGGCCTTCCCTTTAAAGCAGTAGGATCAGCCATACTATTCCAGGGAAAAAAACACATCTATAAGTAGATAAATACTTGATCTACTTACATAACACATGTATTGTACTGTCCACGTTTTGATTTCAGTGAATGTTATATAGTAAATGACGAGAATTCTGTTCCTGGTGGGGGCCATGTCTTTTGCCAACAGAAAAGGATAACTCATGATGTCTTTTCTGCCCTTCACTTTTTTTCTTGTCTCCTCCAATCTCTGAGTCACTTCAGCCTTGCTTCTAAACACAAGTGATTAGGGGATCAGGTTTCAGATAAGCAGCAGGCAGGGAAATAAAGGGAAGAGGAGGAATATTTTATAGATAAAAAGAAACCCCAGCATGCAATTCTTTGGCACAACTACTAAAGAGCCAGTGCTCCTAAGGTATATGATAACTCCAAATCATAACAGCAGAAAACATTTTGAAAGTTTTGAATGCAGGATTAGCATCTTTATCACTTAATACACTCAGACCAGTTGCTGTTGAAATTTGATTTTTATGGTGACGATACGATACCGCTTTAAGCTGAGGGGCCTTGTGTCCATTTTTACCTGAACACTCAGATTTAATGCAACAGCCTTAGTGAGCCTATTCATATTCTCAGCCACTTAGCCAAGCAAACTTCTACTCTTTTTCGACTCTTTTTTTTTAAGTATGCAGTACTTACTCATTACATTAAAAAAATATTTCCCCTGTGGTGAGGGACCCCATTAAAATGTTGCTCTGTGCTTTGTAGTTATGCCTTTGGGTAGTCAAATCTCTGAACCATCATCTCACCCAACATGCCCTAAATGAATGTGCATATTAAATGACTTAGAGATCACTTAAGGGTAAAATAGAATGGAAAAAAAACCCTCATGTCTCCATGGTTACATTAATTTGTGGAAATCTGAGATATCTGGCGATTAGTAAAGAACACTATGGTTGATTTCTGAAAACCTGGAAGAGAGGAAAAGCAAATGTGTTGCCCATTTCAACTGCCATTTATTTTACTGTACATGAGAAGATAAAAGGAAGACCAGCTAACATGGGCGATACCAGCTAACATGGGCGATTCATTACGCAAGTGTTATGATCACTTCTGCAGCATGTACTGCTGGCTGCAGTTTTACTGTAGACAAGCAGTTTTTGATTTCTTAGCGTGCATTTGCTCGCATGGTTTTGCCTGCGCTCACACTGAGCGTTGATTCCATCTGCAGTCACTCTGAGGTTGATGATGGTTTAAGATGCTTTTGTGAAAGAAAACATTGTCTTTTGCAATGGTGCTGCAATCCCTTTCAGGCAGGCTGCATATCATTGTCTGCCCTTTCCTGCTGTCAGCCTGTGATTGATTATCATTCACCTGTGTGGGAATCTGCATGTCTGCTCCCATTAGATGACCTAAGTATAAAGGGCTGCTTCCTGCAGTGCTCCATGGGCTATCATAGTTCCAGCATACGCCTGTCTTGCTGCTACTTTGGCCCCAGACCGTGTTCATAGTGCTAATGTTAATTCATGTGGACTGCACTGATCTCCTGCATAGGAGTCAGTGAGTCCTCCTAGTCCTGTTCCTGTTTATCAGTATTTGTTACTTTGCTGGTCTTGCATCATATATTGGTTCATCGCCGATATATACGCATACCAGCGCGTTTGTTATTTTTCCTTGTATTCGTGTTACGTTAATACATCAGTGTCGCTGATATATACGTACTCGAACTGTTTATATCCTGTGTTCAGTCACTCAGTTTCCTGCATGTTTCGGTAGGTTGCGCTTATCGTGCTTAGTTAGTTAGTTCAGTCCTGTTTCTGTTAACTTGCGTGGATTGCGCTCACTTCTGCGTAGAAGTAGCGAATCCTTCCTAGTCCTGTTCCTGTTACCTTGCATGGATTGCGCTCACTTCTGCGTAGAAGTAGCGATTCCTTCCTAGTCCTGTTCCTTGTATTGCTCCAGTTCCTAGCTAGTGTTCCTTGCTTATGTTATATATCAGTTCATCGCCGATATATACATATGTTAGTCAGTCGTTTGTAGTTTCATTGATAGCTGTAATTATAATATGCTAGGAATATCATATCCATTGTATATTAAGTACTGTTTGTGGTTGCTCGGATCCACGCCTGCTCTGTGCGCCACATCTCCTACGGGAGTCAGTCCTCTCCTCCACTACAACTGGGGATATCCTGGTTCCTTGTGCTTGCGTGTGTGTCTCCTTCACGTCAGGTTATGCATGTCGTGCTGACTGTGGAGAATATACCACTGAGCGTAACAACAAGGCTGAGAGAGAGACACCAGTATGTACATGTGGCTGCTAATTATGTATCAAAGTGTTTCTAATTGTTTTCTTTGTCATTCTGTCCCTTTTGACTGTGATCCATAGCATCAGAAATATAAACATCTAGGACAGATTTGCAGCAGATTTGAGGCAAAAAGCAGTGACAAAGTTCTCATTAACACTTATCTGAATTCACATGCTTCACATGTAATTGCAATTGTTGCACCTATGGGGCTTGATTCACAAAAGGGTGCTAACTTACTTAGCACGCCTAAAAGCCCCTTAGCACGCCTAAAGCCCTTCAGGACGTGCAAAGTTTTGCGCGCTAAGTTAGCGCACGCAAAGTTTAGCGATGCGCGGTGTGCATGAACATCGCACCAGGTGAGATGAAAACGTTGCACCGGGTGCCTCTAAACGACATTTCGGGTCCACCCGGTGCAAAGTTTTAGGGGCACCCGGTGCAACATTTTAGTTTTGCACGCACCGCGCGGCGTTACAGGGGAACTGAAGAGAGAGGTATATGGAGGCTGCCATGTTTATTTCCTTTTAAGCAATACCAGTTGCCTGGCAGCCCTGCTGATCCTCTGCCTCTAATACTATTAGCCATAGCCCCTGAACAAGCATGCAGCAGATCAGGTGTTTCAGACTTTAAAGTCAGATCTGACAAGACTAGCTGCATGCTTGTTTCTGGTGTTATTCAGATACTACTGCAGAGAAATAGACCAGCAGGGCTGCCAGGCAACTGGTATTAATTAAAAGGAAATAAATATGGCAGCCTCCGTATACCTCTTACTTCAGTTCCCCTTTAAACTTTGCTCGTGATCAATAAAAGCTTTGGGCCTGCTAACTGCTTAGCACCCTAGTTAGCACGCCCAAAGCTTTTAGGCGTGTTAACTGAGTTAGCACCCTTTTGTGAATCGAGCCCATAATGTATTTCAAGGGCATTGCATCTGCCGGCAGGTTTCTTAAATGGGATCTTCTCTTTTGCACAGGACAGAAGGAAAACACAGAGAAATGCACCCTGTATGTAATTAGAGAGTCTAGCCTGTCTGATCCTCGCTCTTATGTGACTAATCACCACCATAATTTGATCACTCAGTTGTGTCAGCTCAGTAATCTCCTCTGCCATGGCAAAGCAGCTAATTTGTAAACACAGGATGTTAACAATATGTCTGCTCCTATGTAAGCAGGAAGTACACACACTGCAGATTTATTGCAAGATTTGTATCAGCCACTAGAAAATGTCTGCAACACTTGCAATGGTGGTTGTGAGTGTGCTAGGGTCAGAAAATATACATAATAGTACTTAGAGAAAAGAAACCCAGCAAAAACAGCACCACTCGAGATATCATTAAAGAAAGTATCAAAATACAACTTTATTGGAACAATATATTATGTTAGTACACTTCATGATGAATGTATCATTAAAATCCATTGAAAAGCAACCCATAAACCTCTCTGCCTGTGATCAAATACATACACGAGGCAATAAATGTTTTTCTTTAAAGGCTATTATCCTGTTGCTTATCTATTAGAGCAGAGAGGAAGTTCTGAGTTCAGGACTGCTTTCATTTTTTGTGCGTTTTGCAATGTTTCTGTGTGTTTAAATCACGCTGCAGTGTTGCTTTTTTTCCGTGTGTGATGTGCAATTCGCATTTTACGTGGAAAAATCTCATTTTTTCAAAAATCACAGTTCGAAAAACTGCATAAAAAATTAGCACAAAAATGCAAAATTGAACAGGAAAACTCAAAGGACAGAACCCCAAAATTTTGAAAATGCAGAAATAAACTTTGAAATTGCATGCGGAATTATCATAGATAAATGTGAATGCTGCCTGTGTTTCTGTGCACATTTCACCAACCAATATAGTGTGCTGTAGGCATGGACATCAGAAAGTACATAGTGTGCACCAGGGCCAGGACGAGTCGGAAGCAAGAGAGGCTCCAGCCTCAGGGCGCAGTGTAGGAGGGGCACACAACTCACTCAGCTATCATTCCCATATTGTGTTTTAAGCAAAGAGTAATAAGAAAAGGAGATACATAGCAGCGACCGCATGTTAGATAACTAGAGATTAAGGTATTAAGGTGTTGGGGGCCCTGGGGTGCCTCTTAGTCTAATAGCAATCAGCGTGTGATGGCTGGGGTCGGAGGGATGGGGGGGGGGGCGCACTTTGGTGTCTCAGCCTTGGGTGCTGGAGGACCTTGTCCCAGCTCTGGTGTGCACTGTCTGATGTTCCCATGCACTGCTGCCTGCATTGTATCCAAACACAGTGCTGTCCCATTCAGTGTCAGTGAACTGAATCAGCACTGCACACCTAGAGCTACAAAGAGCAATGTAGATTCTGTGTTACTGTACACAGTGTTATGTTGCATAGTGTGAAGGACTATGAAGTGGCTAAGGGGAAGATCTTTGAGGCCCCGTTCACATTGCGTTCAGATTGCGTTAGCATTCGCGTTGGACGTTTTTTGAAGCGATTTTCTTTTTCCCTTCCTGGCGATTTCTGTCCATTGGACGTTTTTGGTAAGTGTTTTTGCAGAGCGATTCCGTTTTTTCACTTCCTGACATAAGTCAGGAAGTGGACTCTTGGAAACGGAAAATAATAAATACAATGTATTTATTCTTAAAAACGTGAACGCAGTCGCAACACAAATCGATTTTGTGAGCGTTCTGCGTTTTTCCTATACCTTCCATTGTAGCAAAATCGCCCTGAAAATGGTCTATGCAGCTCTTCTGTTAGCGGAAAGTGGACGGATCACCCTTATCTGAACTAGCGCATAGGATAGCATGGTGTAAGCGTTTTCAGGGCAATTTTGAAAAATTGCAGGCGCTTAAAAAAAATCCAAAAACGTCTCCAGTGTAAACGAGCCCTTACAGTACTTTTTCCTAGGGGAAGTATATGACTCAAGTTGCCTAGATAGCAAAGATGTTAGCTATCCTCAAGTTTATAGTATATCACATTTTGCTCTTTTTACCTAGGAGGAATATTGGGATTAGTATAAACTGAACATGCCCAACAAGGCTTGATTTTTGTAGCATACATGCAAAAAAAAAAATCCTATTGTGGATACACTAAACAAAACAGGTCAAAAGCATGGATTATAGTACGAAGTCCGCAGTGGCACTACACTCCCAGTGACGTAACTAAGAAGCTTGGGCCCCCAGTGTGAGTTTTACATGGGGCCCCAAGCACTCTATTGATGTTGAGACCCAAAACCTACCCAGGGCAGCTGCAGTGTCAGAGACGTGTAATCAGAGTAATGAAACAGATTAAGGATTAACACTATTCAGTGCAGATATAGGGGTGTTCATTACCAGAATAGCGCCAATTAAAAGCTAATAAGATGGATGAAGGAGGGCCCCTTGTGGGCCCCTTTGGTCTAGGGGCCCCGGTGAGGTCAAAATCTCTGCATCTCCTATTGCTACGCCACTGTACACTCCCCATAATGACTGGAGTCATCACCAACTTCTTCTACATGATCAGAAAACATGCAAGAATGTTTTACAAATGTTTTCTCTGACAAAAACATAAGGGGAAATGGCCCATATGCAATTCACTTTTCTTATGAGTTTTCTCCAAGGAGATATTTTTAAACCTCTAGATTGTAAGGTCGTAAGGGCAGGGCTCTCTCACCCTTTTGTGTCTTAGAATTTGTTATTAATTTTGTAGCTTGCAATCTGTCACAGGTTTTATTAATTCTGTATTAATTCTGTATTTTTTACCAGTGTCCATATTTGGTGTATACCGCTGTCTGCATTAATATGTTTTTCTAACTTTGTACAGCCCCACTGAATATGTTGGTGCTTCATAAATTAATAATAATAAAAATAGTAAACCTGATAAGATACCTTTAAAGCTCTCACTATGCAAGAAAATATTCAAAAAAAGTACATTACTTTTTTACCTACTTTTTTAGTACTTTTTTAATTGCTAAGGGCGAAAAAGTTATTTTTAGATAAGATGAAAAATTATCTCTTGGGAGAAAACTGAGGAGAAAAAGTGAATTGGATAAGGGATTGTCTGATGAGAGCAGTTATGTCTGTGAATGTGTGGTTTCTCTCTCATTCCTGAAATCTCTACATTTTTACAGGGAGCTAAAGAGGAACTTTAACCGAAGATTGAACTTCATCCAAATCAGTAGCCGATACCCCCTTTCCCATGAGAAATCTTTACCATTTCTCGAATAGATCATCAGAAGAGTCTGTATGGCTGATATTGTGGTGAAACCCCTCCCACAGTGTGATGTCATGACAAAGGTCCTGACAGTTTTCTGTCTGTGAACCTTTTTGCATTGTGGTAAATAACAGCTTTTTCCAACTGCCAAGCAATCAGTATCTCCCTCTGTGCATAGAATTCTCAGTAACGAACAATCCATACAGATCACCTGGCAGAGCTAAAGATGTCACCACCTTCGATACATTTCAGAATGTGGATCAGGGAGAGGAAAGATTTTCCAGGGGGTAAACACTGAATAAATAATATATTCATAAATATTGTTAAAAAATAAGCAATTTTATTTAGCACGTTATTTTCACTACAGTTCCTCTTTAAAGTCACTAATTACTTGCCCTGAGGAAGCGGCTAGAGGCCTGCGAAACACATTGGCCCATATGCAATATTACTTATTCTCCTCAGTTTTCTCCTAGGTGATATTTTCACAACTTGTCATAAAATGCCTTGTTTAGCCACTGGCAAGCAAGAAAATACTCAAAATACCTTTAATAGTACTTTTTCAACAACTTTTGGGTACTTTTTCAATTGTAAAACGCTGAAAAGTTAGTTTAAAGAGAAGATGAAAATTATCTCCCAGGTTAATTGCATATGGGGCATTGTCTTTTTAAAGTGTCCAATGAAAGCACTTATTTTTTTTTTAAAGCCATATAGTTTTGTATATGAGCTACAGATCCTACCTTCCTCCTACATTTTTTCAAAGTGAATGGGAACCGCATTTAAAAAAAAATGAAACAGATACTTACCCAAGGAGAGGGAAGGCTCTGGGTCCTATAGAGCCTTCCTGCTCCTCTCCTGGTCCCGTCGTTCCGATGCTGGCTCGCCCAGTAGCAGTATTTGACTAATTTAGTCAAATACTGCTTTACCCTGCCAAAGGAGGCTTCAGAAGTCTTCAGGGAGCCTGAGTGCTCCTGAAGAAGGGCGGCCCTGTACTGCACCTGTGCAAGCACGCTCTCTTGCACGCTCACGCCTGTGCAGTATGGAGCCGCACGCCTTTGGGAGGACACGGCTCCCGAAGACTTCCAAATACCCTTTCGGTGGGGGATTGAAACGAGGGGGGGGAGCCAGCACCGAGGGCACCGAGAGAGGAGATGGAAGGCTCTATACGACCCAGAGCCTTCCCTCTCCTTAGGTAAGTATTTGCATTATTTTTTTTTTAAATGCGGTTCCCATTCACTTTAAGCAGACATCATTGTAATTGGGGCGTCCTCCATCCCTATATATTTCATGTTCAGTGTTCCTTGGAAAGTAGCTCCGTCAGACTGTGGCTTATGAGGCTTTAGCAAAGTTATGCCCCTGAGCAAGAGAGCTTCAAGATTGGCTCTGCGAGTAGTAAGTAAGCTTACCTTCGCTTACTATTATTATTATTAGTATTAGACAATTTGCTCTCTGTGAACCTTGCTACATTGTGGGAGATAACTTTTTCCAACTGCCAAGCAAAGCAAGCAATATGTCTCTCTGTGCATACAATTCTCAGTAATAAACATTCTGTACAGATCACCTGGCAGAACTAAAGATGCCAACACTAGTGATAAATTTCAGAAGGTAAATCAGGGAGAGGAAAGATTTACAATGGGCAAACACTGACTAAATAATTTATACGCGAATATTGTAAAAAATAAGTAATTTTAATTATTATGTTATTTTCACTACAGTTCCCCTTCAGTTGTGCCTTTTTGATATGGGACACTTGATTATTCTCAGTATTTAGTATTTACATAGCACTGACATCTTCTGCAGTGCTTTTAGCAGACTATATAGTCATGTCACTAACCTTCACTCCCTTTCATGCAGAGGGGCTCACAAACTAATCCCTACAATAGTTATACGTCCATCATAGTATAGGGCCAATTTAGGGGGGAAGCCAATCAACGTATCTGTATTTTTTGGGATGTGAGAGGAAACAGGAGTGCATGGAGGAAACCCAAACAGACACAGGGAGAACATACAAACTCATGGTACCATTTGTACTATATACATTCAGAGAATGGAAGGGGGTAATGTAAGATGTATAGTAGATGGTGCCATGTGTCTTATTGGATAGCTTCAGTTCTTAACTGGTTAAAGTTTCCCCAATCAGATTATAAGCTATTTTCAAGAGGCAAGGTTATTAGGTTGCATTAAGCAGTTTGTGAAATGGAGTTACAGAGGAGCATGTATTGCGGCCCCACTGCGTGAGGTGAGAACCCGGTTGTGCCAATAGGAAAAATGTTGGTCATTTACATTACCAATATCTTACAATAGCTTTACCTGGCCCCCATTCTCACACTAACCCTCCCCTCCTAATGCCGAACAATAAGCAAAAATGTAATGCCTAAAGGTGACAAGATGTTTGGGCACCTTTACACTAATATACCCCTCCTAATATGTAACGACAGCCTCCGGCACTCCAATGACCGCTATTTGTAGCCGAATGTCTACAAAACAATAATTTCCTTTAATACTTGCCTACGTGGTAGCTTATTGGCTACTAGTACGGCATCTAGTTGTGAAATGCCATTGGGATCTAGAGACGCCTGTCAATCCCAGTGCCCAATTGATCCGATCCAGCTAAAAGAACGAGAAGGGTAATTACGATAATTTAAAAAATAAGCGTCTCCCTATAAAACTGAGTAACCAATCAGCTTGGGGTGACCCTAAACCACTAGGAAAGTATAGGGGACTAAAAGAGACCGAAAAGCCCTACTACTAAAAAAGCAATGCTTAGTGTGGTTTGCCTTCTTACAACAGATGATATTTACAATATTTCAGATTTAAAGAGAGTCTGAAGCCTCCAAAAATACCTGCTTTTACTTCACAGTCCTCTTCAGCATTAATGCTATAGCTGAAACGCTGCATCCCTGCGGCTGAACGCTCAATTAATACCCCGGAAATCCCTGGGGCAAATTTCAGGGCCCTTCCTGGAAGAGGCAGAGCTTTGCGCAGTAGCTCTGCCTCTACTTGCGTCAATCTGCGCGGATCTCCGCCTTTTTCTACCCCTCTCAGTCTTCTTTCACTGAAAGGGGCAGGGAGAGGCGGCGATCAGTGCAGATTGACGCGAATGGAGGCAGAGCTACAGCGCAAAGCTCTGCCTCTCCGGGCAGCAAAATTCACGACCTGGAAAGCAGTGGAATTTTGGGGGTATTAACTGAGTGTTCAGCGGCGAGGATGTGGCGTTTAAGCTATGGCATTAATACTAAAGAGGACTGTAAAGTAAAAACAGGTTTTTTGTGTGCATTGTGGGCAACCAAATTATCTCTTTATGCCCCTGAAGCCAGGCTTACATCTAGAACCGTTGGTGTATAGCAAGTCTATAGCTTTCCATTTTACAGAGCCACATCAACCCAACATGCAGACAGCCTCTTTTGGACTGTTGGTCCTCCTCGGTGCATGGCAAGGATTAATATGGCTCTGTGGCAGGGGTCTCAAACTCAATTTACCTGGGGGCCGCAGGAGGCAAAGTCAGGATGAGGCTGGGCCGCATAAGGGATTTCTCAAAAAAAGTCAATCAGCATTCCCCCCCCCCCCCCCCCATTCCCTTGCATTGATTTTTATTTCAAAATCGAATTCACACTGAAGCGAGCTATTTTGCCTATTTTACTTTATAGTTTGCTTCAGTGCTCCCATTACAAGTGATCCGCCGTGTCCCCGCCACAAAACTAGGGCTGCAGAGCCCCCAAATCGCCCGGGGCAATCCGCCGGCATTTCCTGGAAGGGGCAGAGCTTTCAGCTCTGCCCCTCCTGACGTCAATCGCGGCGCATCGCCGCCTCTCCCCGCTCCTCTCTGTGAAGGAAGAGTGAGAGGGGCGGGCAGAGGCGGCGATGCGCCGCGATTGACATCAGGAGGGGCAGAGCTGAAGCTGAAAGCTCTGCCCCTTCCAAGAAATGCCGGCGGATTGCCCCCCGGGCGATTTGGGGGCTCTGCAGCCCTCGTTTAGCGGCGGGGATGCGGCGGATTACTTGGGAACACTGAAGCGAACTATAAGGAAGCTTTTGCCGGCGAGGGCCACAAAATATTGTATCGAGGGCCGCAAATGGCCCGCAAGCCGTGAGTTTGAGACCCCTGCTCTATGGGATAGGGCTTGGACCAGAACAACAGAGTGACCAAGCAGCTTGGGGTGACCAAAAACCACAAGAAAATAAAACTGTGTCACATTGCCCCAAAAGCTGAAGCCTGTGTGGGCTTTCTTCTAAGCTGTACCAAGCAACTACCCTAAATTGCCAAAGGAAAAAGCTGTTTTGTAAAGCAGGTCACATTTCTGCAGTATTCCTAAAACCTTTCCATGTTCATTGACATACATACTTTAGACAGCAATGCCTAGTATGACTTAAAAAGCCTAAAAAATATTAATAATTTATCAAAACTCTATAAATGATCTTTTTCTGGTGAATTACGGCTTAAGAGAGAGAAAATAGGAACGATTTTCAAAATACGGCAAAGCTGCATAAATGTTTTTAGGATTCGTGCCATCTCTAGAGGAAAAAAACTGATTTAATTGGCGATAATATGAACAGGACCTATTTCCCATGATTCCTTTATACAAACTCTGTATTAATTTGCTGCACCTCCCACACTGCTCAGAGCTGAATTGTAAGCAATAATATAAGCATTCTGTTACACTGGTGAGTGCTGAAGACACTTCTCCATTCAGGGGGAGTATGTACGGCTTCTAATGCACTAGCTGAAACTTCTAGCTAAAAATCCTTCAGTTAGCGTCTGCAGTGATGCAGATTGTCAAAGCATCAATACACAGAAAGGCATTTTAAGAAAACAAATATTTTTTCACACTATGGAAGAGAATTTCACTGCACATTTCCCACCGCTCAATCAGACATTATCATCTGTTGCAAATGGCATGGCTTCATTTCGACCATGGAACGACAGTGGCGTTTTCTACCAAGAAGAGAGCGACGACTCGTCTCCAGGTTTGGAAGCCCTGGCAACTATAACTGTCACCTACGCTGTTATCATTTCAATCGGTCTCCTGGGGAACACAATACTTATCAAAGTATTTTTCAAAATTAAGTCAATGCAAACAGTTCCGAATATTTTTATCACCAGCCTTGCTTTCGGAGACCTACTGCTTCTACTGACGTGCGTCCCCGTGGATGCCTCTCGGTATATGGTGGACACATGGCTGTTTGGAAGGCTAGGTTGCAAGGTGATCTCATTCATACAACTGACTTCTGTTGGGGTGTCTGTTTTCACATTGACTGTCCTCAGTGCTGACAGGTAGGACTTGATTATCCATTCTATTTTTGTTACTGCTGCTATTTGGGCCAATTTACTTTTGTATATATATTTTTTATAATCCTAATTTGCTTAGTTTGGATATCGAAATACTCTGATATCAAGAATTCACATACTGTAGTTATATTACTTTCTATGATCAATAGATCATTCACCTCAATGTCTTCTCCAGCAAAGCTCATAATGCAACATAGGCAAACACAAGGGGGGATTACAGCTGCCCAGGATCCCCCCTCAGACCAGGGCCATTGCCGTGTCTGGGGACAGGCACAAGTTAGGACACCAGAATATCTGCAGGTATCCTGCAGCTCTCAGCACCATGCTGCTGCCTGCACTATGTACCGGCCTGCCCCCTTTCTTTCTCTGCTACAGTTGACTTTGGATGGAGAAGCAGCGTGTGTACAGAGCATGAAGCTGCTCTGGGGGAACTTAACAGAACACAGAGTCAGGTATGAGCACAGCCCTCTGCCCTGCTGTGTGAATACTTCACTTTCCCCTTCATTAGCAATGTCGTCTGTCCTCATTATTATCTGTATCCAAACTGCTCCCGATCGATCCCGTTGTCGATCGGGAGCAGATCGGATATTTAGGAAATAATTGTCAGTTCCTGTCAGTCGAATGGGAAATTGCATTATGTGTACCCATCATAATTTCCTACCATATTACTGTACTGTATTGTGTGTGGCTGAGAGAGACATTACAGGACCCCCCTCCCTTGAAAATCCTGGGTTTGCCCCTGTGCAAGAAACTAAATCTAATGGATTTCTTAAAGTGGACCAGAAGTCAGAACTTCCTCTCTGATTTAAAAGATAAGCAACAGCATGCTACCTTTAAAGAAAAAAAACATTTACTTGTTACAGCTAATACAAATGCTGCAATAAATCTGCAGTGTGTCTACTTCCTGCTTTCATGGGAGCAGACATAGGGTTAACATCCTGTGTTTACAAATTAGCTACTCTTCCATGGCAGATAAGATTCTTGAGCTGACACAGCTGAGAAATCAAATTACAGTGGGGATTAGGTACAGATGAGGAGGAATTAGACAGACTAAACTCTCTAAATACGTACAGGGTACATTTCTCTGTGTTTTCCTTCTGTCCTGTGCAAAAGTTCAGGCCCAGTTTAAGAAGACAGTTGCCCTATCCAGCTACCAACTGGAGCAGACAATAAAGGTATGCCTATGGGTGCATCAGATGACCACTCAATATCCACTCAGAATAAGGGATCATTAAAGAGAACCCGAGGTGTGTTTAAAGAATGTTATCTGCATACAGAGGCTGGATCTGCCTATACAGCCCAGCCTCTGTTGCTATCCCAAACCCCCCTAAGGTCCCCCTGCACTCTGCAATCCCTCATAAATCACAGCCGTGCTGTGAGGCTGTGTTTACATCTGTAGTGTCAGGCTCAGCTGCTCCCCTGCCTCCTGCAAAGCTCCGGTCCCTGCCCCCGTCCCTTCCCTCCAATCAGCAGGGAGGGAAGGGATGCAGGCGGGGACTGGAGTTCTGCAGGAGGCGGGGAGAGCAGCAGACTGACACTATAGAGATAAACACAGCCAGCTCTGACAAGCTGTTTGTCAGCAGCGTGGCTGTGATTTATGGAGGGATTGCAGAGTACAGGGGAACCTTAGGGGGGTTTGGGATAGCAACAGAGGCTGGGCTGTATAGGCAGATCCAGCCTCTGTATGCAGATAATATTCTTCAAACCCACCTCGGGTTCTCTTTAAGAAAGGTTTGAAAGTCTGCTAATAAAAGGAGCGGACAACTTCTGATACCCACTCCTTGCTGTCCATCTTATTATTATTATTTATTGTATTTATAAAGCGCCAACATGTTATGCAGCGCTGGACAATGAATAGGGATTTATACAATGTTAACAAGAGGTGCCAGACTGAGAGGTAGCACATGGCTTTCCACGCAAACGGGGTATAAGATGCATGGTCATGCGATTTTACAGAGAACTAGAAATTCAAGTTTGAGTTAGTCTATGGGAAGGGTGTCATTGGTGGGGGTCACAAGGTCAAGAAGGACACACTGGGGGGGGGGGGGGAGCATGCCAAAGGCTTACAATTTAAAGGGGAGGGACATATTAGATAGGGCTGAGGAATAGGTTCTTGGCTGAGAGAGTTAAGGTGTGGTAGAGGTGGTAGTAGGCCATCTTAAAGTCTTAAAGAGGTGTGTTTTGAGGGCTTGCTTGAAGTTGTTGTTGAAGGAAGGGGGTGGGAGCGAGTTCCATAGGATGGGGGTGGCTCTTGATAAGTCTTGCAGGCACGCATGGGAGTGAGAAATGCTCAGGGCAGTCAGGCGGAGGCCATTGGAGGGCCAGAGGGGGCAAGCAGGTATATATATGTGGACAAGCTCAGAGATGTAGGTTAGGCAGTAGCGCGGTCATTACTATGGTAATGGGCACATTAACGTAGTAGCGGATGCACTATTAGAGTACCGCGGGTCACGCTACTAGTGTATCTTTACTTACGCGTAGTAATGGTAATATTGCTGTGTACTATGTGTGCATGGTAATATTACTGATGTTTAATTAATCAACCCCCAAATGTGTAATCTACAGATATCTATAGGCAACATACGGTAGGGTACATAGTATGCGGGATCAGCAACGTGTAAAGTCACAATGGATGTGGATCTGCTCTGTCCGCTGCTATATGTTTTTTGCCTCCATTGGTGTCTGTGGTAGCCTGCGTTTTGCATTTTATAAAAACAGATAGCAAGGAAGAACTGATTTTGAGAGGAGTCTAGGAGTGGATTTTATATATTTTTATTATTTTGCCATTAACAACAATCCTATTTCATCCTGGCCAGGGCTGACGTCTCTGCTAATTTTAATTTACTATACCCAGTGGCCGTGCAGACAGGAAGCTTGTCACATTTGATTTCCATTAAAACCATTAGTGAGAACTCATCTAGTCCGAATGTACAGAGTTTCATTGTATCCGTCGGGATACTTAGTGAATGTGGTGTCCAGAAAAATCGTGCAAAGCAAAGGAGACAACGGACATGTCTGAAAGGATCCTACAGAATAGATAACAAAGAATCCGGCAAAATGTCTGTTGAGCCGCTTGTCTCCACTATGGAAAATGGTCCATTTATAAGTCTAGTGTGGACCTCACCTAGCCTAAATCTGGCCACAAAATAGCATGTTGGATGGATGTGGATGACCTGACTGTCCTCCACTAGTATAAATTCGAGGAAGTAATGGAAATTGACTAGAAAAACTGTTTACCTTGGGATGCCTGCTATTACAGAAATTAAACATATATTACAGTAATCGTCAGTAGGGATGTCAGTGAGATGCTAATAATTCCAAGTTGAAGCAAATTAAATGCAAATGTATGTAGCTTGGAAATGAACCAAATACAGAAGCTGCTGCAGAATTGCATCTATATGCATCTATTTAGCATACAATTTCCATACAATTTCCATCAACTCAAAAGTATTAGCATGACTAACCATCCCTGATAACCATAAATCCATGGGCAGCTTAAAGTGACCTTTATACATATTGAAGTCAGACTAGTGATACAAGATATGTTTGTTGAGCTTATCTCCCATCATTAGATCAATCCACAGTACCCTTTCACACAAACAGGGCAGTTTCTGCATAAAACACGAACAAGATTTTTTTATTCAGACTTAGATCATCAATTTAAGGTAGGCATACAGTTTATGTTTTCCTTTAATAGATTAGACAAAGATAAAAACATCAAATCAAATGAAAATCTAACAAAATAAGGACATCTTGCTCGATGTTAGGCTGTTTTATCAATTGACCGACAGCTGAACCTGATAGGGTTGTGGGGGGAGTGGCAAGCAATCAATGTTCTCATAACCTTGTACCTTGGGGTGTAACTAGAGCGTCACAGGGAGGCCCAGAGCTGTGGGGACCCCAAGTACAGTACTAACTTTCCCTTCCTCTTATACAAATCAGGTGTTTTTGTGGCTACCCTTGTTATAGGTGTGAAGATCATGATGGCCACACTTGTTTTATGACTCTTGTGAGATGGGCCTGAAGGCCGTGAAGGGCACCAAGGGGAGGCAAGAAAAGGGGTGTGAACAATGGGGGAGGGGGGCATCAAAGTTTTCAGCAACTGTGTGATGAATAATCATAAGCTGAAATATATATCAATATATATCAATGTCAAGTTGCACAGGGTGGTACAATCATTTATATTTAACAATCTATTTTTTGTCAGGGTGATGCTGATTGTATCTGACGCTGAGTATACACTACTAATTGTGAATCACATATTGGCACACATAAGTGCTTAGATTAAACTCCATGTAGCTTTCTGCAGAAGGCTACTTTCACACTATATATGTTGCGTTGTGCATTCTGAAAAATAGGATCAACTCAATGCTCATGTAAAGTCACATCATTCTCTTGTCTCTCTCTCTCTGATCACCTCTTCTCACTCCCACTTACAAGACTTTTCTTGATCCTCTCCCCTCCTCTGGAACTCCCTAACTCAATACGTCCATTACTCACTCACACTATTGCAACGCAGGGGTGTTGAGAGCGGCACGGAGGGGACGCAGATGTGGCATGCAAAGAGCAAGAAAAATGCCTCTGTGGGCCACCTCCCCCCACCTCCCCCCCCCCCCCCCCCGTGCCTTAAAAGAAACCTGTAACATACAGATACTCTGTATGGTCCTGAGGCTTCCCATTTCCTCCTTACCCCAACCACCTGGACCCAAGGCCGGATTTATACTTTTAGCGCCCCTAGGCCAACTTTCTTGTTGATCCCCTTCCATGTGCAGTAGTGTCCCCCATTCCATGTGCAGCCCCCTAGCAGCTCCTCTCCTTCATATAGAGCTCTTTTGGGCAGCAGCACCACTCTTCCATGTGTGGTTCCCCGCTTGCAGCCTCCTCCTCCATATGCAGCAACCCCTCTTCAATGTCCAGCCACCCCCTTGGGCTGCAGCTGCCCAAGGCCCAGGCCTTTGTGGCCTTCCCAGAAACTGGCCCTGCCTGAACTGTCTTCTTGTTTGCGGCATTGCTCCTTTCCTTGTATGAGTGAGGCTGTACCAACTGCTCTTGTGGCTGGTCAGGTGCTTGCTAGCTCTTGGCACTGGCAATGCAGAAACAACCACAACATCTGTAGCCGCACATGATGCAGATTTGCTGCCTGGAAACCAGACTTCAAGTGCTGACATACACGGGGTTACAAGTGCTGCCAATGCAGTCTGCAGCTGAACTGCTCGATAAAGCCATGTGAAAGAGGTCTAACAATCATCTTCAAATCTGCTTTGTCTGCACCCCCTGCATTAAGCTGGAGTCCTTTGTGCAGATACTATTGCAACGTCTATCTCATCTCCCACTCTGGTGATGTGCAACCCTTGAGTACTCTGTGTCTTACCAG
Source organism: Hyperolius riggenbachi (assembly GCF_040937935.1). Lineage (NCBI taxonomy): Eukaryota > Metazoa > Chordata > Amphibia > Anura > Hyperoliidae > Hyperolius > Hyperolius riggenbachi. The sequence goes on from NC_090653.1 coordinate 106,161,789, forward strand.
CAATACTAACCAGGAGGCAGCACCCACTCTTTATTACAACATTGTTACTTAAAAATTATAAATTCAGCTGCATTCTTATCAACACCTGCCCCTGCCATGTAAGTCAGTAAGTCTGGTTGATTGAACCTTTTAAATGACTGTAGATGTGTTCTTGGGTGCTGGAGGAAATGCACTGGTTCTGACTGCTTCCAAAAGTAGGAATGAGTGGAACTTCCTCTTTGAAAGTGGAAGTATCAGGCAGATGGACTGCAGCAGCTAGAGGTGGCAAAACAGGTAAGTTGACTCCCTCTGCCCCGGCCCTCCGCTTGCACGCAGGCGGGTACAGTTTCTTTTTTCGCAAAACTGTTCTTACGTCTCATTATCCATAATGAAATACAAGCTGTGTTGGAGCTCAAAGAGGTCCCCATTATTTCATTTTAATATCGCTCTTTCCACAGCCATTTTCCATTTCTCATTTAAAGGGACTCCGAGCAGTGCAGAAACTATGGAAAGATGCATATCATTTTAAAGCTCTCTTTCTCCTCTTTCCAATGATATATAAACCACCACCCTACGCCTTTTAGTTTTCGCTATTTTCGCGATTGAAATTGCCGCGGCCGCGATTTCGATCGCGAAAATAGAGAAAACTAAAAGGCGTAGGGCAACGATTTAGGTGTCGTCAGAAAGAGGAGAAAGAGAGCTTTAAAATGATATCCATCAAGCCATAGTTATATTGTATTACACAGGACGACACTTTCCCCAGTGTCAGCAGCTCCATTCTGCTGAATGCAGCTGCTGACTTTGACAAAAAGTCGCCCTGTGTAATACAATATAACTATGGCTTGATGGATATCATTTTAAAGCTCTCTTTCTCCTCTTTCTGACGACACCTAAATCGTTGCCCTACGCCTTTTAGTTTTCTCTATTTTCGCGATCGAAATCGTGGCCGCGGCAATTTCAATCGCGAAAATAGCAAAAACTAAAAGGCGTAGGGTGGTGGTTTATATATCATTGGAAAGAGGAGAAAGAGAGCTTTAAAATGATGTGCGTCTTTCCATAGTTTCTGCACTGCTCGGAGTCCCTTTAAACAAGCAATTATACTGCTACTAGACCAATCATTCCATATTTCTCCATGTCTTTGCTGCACTGGGCTTATAAAAATGATTTTGTATTGTTGGATGTTGCTGTTGAGTTTTGCATTACTTATATATGTTGTTATTAATATTATTTTTTTATTTAGCACCAACATTTTCTGAAGGGCTGGACATAGAACAAAACAGACAATAGTGGGGAGAATAGATACATGAGTAGTTCAACACATTGTACAATTAGGACAACCAGGAACACAAATACATACAATTGATGTGTAGTTTGAGACCAATACTGGTATATTTACAATAGTAATGGGAAACGCTAGGGTGAGGTCCCTAACATTTTAAACTTCCAATAAAGAGGGACTAGTCCATGTGGTGTCTATTAAAAATGGTGGCGGGAAATGTAAGCGCACCGTGAAGCTGCTACTAGAATAGTTACTGATAGTTTACTATTGGGGGTTGCATAATTAATTTAGTAAAATATTGATAATTTTTATTGATATTCTATTATTGCCTTACCCAACCTTCCTCTCACACTAACCCTCCCTCTATCTACTTCTAATACTAACCTGCCTCTATCTAACCCTAACACTAGCCCCACACCTACTCCCAATGCTAAACTATCACTATAAAAGCCTAACACTAACCTACCCCCATGTACTCCTAACACTAATCTACACCTATACACTCACACACGGTACCTTACCCTGCCCCCGCAATCTCTGTTGCCCTGGCACTTTGGCTCTATCTGCCACCCAAATTATCGACTGGGCACAACTATAGCTGCAATTAGTATTGTTGTCTATGTGATAGTGATGATCGTAATCAGCTAATTACGATTACGCAAAATTTTGCGTAGATTTTTGCAATTACGCCTATACGTAATTCCGATTTGCAAATTCAATTGATTTCGTATAGTCACTTGTAATTTTTGCGTACATTTTTTGTTTAATTTTCACGGCATTTCATGTCAATTTTAGCGGTTAATTACAAAGCCGCTATTGACACCAAAAATGCTACATATGTTAAGGAGAATTCTGGGTATGAGTCAAAAAAATAATTTTCCAAAAAGACCTTGTAGTTTTTGAGAAATGTGAAAAAGACGTGCAATCCTGCGCTGCTAGGGCAGTATTTAGGGGTTGCTGTTGGCGATCACACTTTAGCTGCTCCTTATTAGCCCGGCTGTTAAGAGGCTTGATTAAAAGACAAAAGTGGAGAAAAAAGAGCGCTCCATAGTGTTACACCGCTTTAATAAAACAAATTGCGCAAATTAAAATACACTTACTAGAAGTAAGATGAGTAAAAGCATGTAGTTAGGCTAAAAGCCTTGAGATCCTTCCTAGGTGGAAACACCCTCAGTTTTTGAGAAAATTGGTTTTAAAAACTCAGAAAAATGACTGTTTAAAAACTATTTTTCTTTGCATTTTTAAAATCGATTTTCTCAAAAACTATAAATTCTTTAAAAAAAAAAAAAGTGACTTATACCCACTATTTTCCTTAACACATGTAGCAATTTTAGTAGCAATAACATGTTTGGAGGCTTTGCTATTAACCACCAAAGTCGGCATAACATTTTGCGAAATTACACAAAAATTACACGAAATTATGAAATAGTACCACTACATGCATAATTAATTACAATTCACTATGAAATTTCACATTACGATGCATAATTGCGAATTTAGTTGCAAAATTTCCACTCACCACTGCTATGTGGCAGTCAAGTTTCCAATCAACCGCATGGGCAAGAATTTCCCAGACCGGTGTTTATGTACTTATGTTGTTGAATCATGTTTTGGTTGCAATAGCTATAGACTATCAATTCAAATCGTTAGACATCGTTGTTTGTTTATATTGCATTCTATACAGCTCTATGGATTGGCTTTCAAAAATAATAATAACAATAATAATAGTAGTGTTCTTTCCTTTAAAAAAAAAAAAGCCAACAAAGGCAATCCTTTAAAAAGAAGACACCAAAGGAAAATGGTATACCCTTCTCATTTTAGGATTCCATTAAAGAGGGAATGTCAGCCACAAAATCAAATTCCATTTACCCTCTGATCTGTATTTATTATGCAGCCTGCAGCCTTACCTTGCATTGCAAGCATTCCAATCTATTCAGAAATGTTTCTTCCTTAATAAATCTTATCTCAGTCAACCTGGCTCTATTTGTTCCATTGCAGACAAGAAGGAAGCTTGTCATCACCCTTCCCACATATCCATACTGACTGATTAACTGAGTACAGCTCAGTGAGCTGCTGAGATCTGATTTATGCTGTGCTCACGTGTGTTTACAAAGCAAGCTAGCTATGACAGTGCAGTTTCTTGGAGGAAAAAAAGTAAGGGAGGAAATAACATTAGTGTTGGCTTCAGTCAGAGGGAACTAAGATGGCAAATGCCTGAAACAGAATTCTCTTTATTCACTATATAAAATTCACTGAAATCAAATCGTGGACAGTAGAATACATCTGTTATATAAGTAGAACAAGTAGTTATCTACTTATATATGTGTTTTTTTTTCCTGTAGTATGGCTGTCCCTGCTGCTTAAAGTACTATGTTTATTGGCATTTATTTCATTCAGTAAAATTTAAATGAAATACAACTTTTAAAAAGAGATTACCAGGGATCGTTATTTTGGACCTTTCCTTTGAGCAAAAAATAATCACTTCCCTGGTTTTTGAAATTGCTGAATGAATGGAATATAATGAGTAATTCTTCTTTTCTGCATGTTGACATTTGCAGATACAGAGCCATAGTGAAGCCTTTGGAGTTGCAGACATCTGATGCGGTACTGAAGACATGCGGGAAAGCTGCCTGCGTCTGGATCGTCTCCATGTTACTGGCAGCTCCGGAAGCTGTGTTCTCGGATCTGTACGAATTCAGCAGCCCAGAAAAAAACACATCATTTAAAGCATGCGCCCCTTATCCCGTCTCTGAAAAGATACTACAAGAGGCTCATTCCCTCATGTGTTTCCTGGTGTTTTATGTGGTACCGCTGTCCATTATCTCTGCATACTATTTCCTCATTGCCAAAACACTCTACAGGAGCACATTCAACATGCCAGCTGAAGAGCATACTCACGCCCGCAAACAGGTTTGTCTCTGGCAAAATTACAGGATGTTTGTAAATGATGGGGCAAATTCTCTTAGTAGGTGGTACATAGCAGGGCTAAGAATATAACTTCTATATAAGGTGGGTACTGACAAATTCATCTTCTTGCTGAAGTATTCTTATTATTGGCCATTTCGGCAAGATACCATGGTGACAGTAAAGTGTACAAAACACACCTCTGATTTCTCAATTTTTCTGCATCTGCTTTTCATTTAAGGTGTGAATAAATCCCTGCAGCCTAACTAGAAGCGCTGCCTGTTTCTTGCAGTTCTTGGGAAAAAATGTGTAGACCACTTATAGGCTAGCAGCCCTAGGGGTTAACTATGTTTAATTGTCAGCTAGAGTTAGATCTCTTTCAAGAGTGCATGTCATCGTTATGGAAGAGTCAAGTATTGAACAATCTGTGCACAGGCTGTTTTTGAAGCCATCGTCCTCCTTTGCTGCATCTGTTTTGAATGCAAGTTGTGTAAGTTGCCCATGTTTGGGCTCTGCACATTTATGCTGCTGGTCAATTCTGGTGCAGTCTATATTTGAAAGCAATGCCATTTCCTCCTGTTGTATAAAGATGTTAGTCTACCTATGGCTAGCTGCATTCATGTGTATCAGTTTGCATTCAATTCATTTAGATTAGGGAGTAGTGCATAGTTTGCGTCTGATTTGCATTCAAGGTGTGTCTAAGTCCCTGGGGGGCGTTGCACACCTCTGTTGCTTTTATTTAATTTGTAGCCTAGGAGCGCTGCCTATTTCTTGCTCTTCTTTTGAAGTAACTGGTATTGTTTAAAGGAAATAAATATCACAGCCTCCATATTCCTCTCACCTACGTTGTCCTTTAAACTAGATACATTAATTGCACTGTACTGCAAGTACAGGGGTACAAACAGTGATCCCCACAACAGCTGACGTGTTTCTGACCCCTTCAGGTCCTTCGTCGGAGGGAAAACAACATACAGGTTTAAAACTTAAACACCCAAAGGTGTTACCACCCACTCATATTCCTCCGCCCAAATTCTTGCACATTTACCCTCTTAACACTGGAGTGAGTAGCAACATAATGAGGGGTAATTGGGTAATAACGTGATTCGGGTAAATTTAAGGATTGTGTAAAACCAATAAAAGATTATGGCACAACTACATAAATAAGTGAGAGGAAAAAAACATTAGATGAACAAAAAATATATGAACAGATAAGCAAGAAAAAAAACAAAACCTCAGATGAGTTAAAAATATGTGTGCAAAAAATATATAAAAATATAGATGAGCAGAAAAAAAAAATAGATGAGCAAATAATAATAATAAAAAAAAGGAGAGCAAACAAATATATTATTATAGTACCGTATTTCTCTCCTGACCATAATACGCACCTAGGTTTAGAGAACAAAAAACAGGATTTTTTTTTACTCAACCTGGTGTGTCCATGGGGCACAGGCGTCTTGTGGATGTTCTCCCCCCAATTATTATCTTGTTTCCCCCCATTGCACCTCTTGTGTCCCCCTTGTGTCCTCCACTGTCCTCTTTGTGCCCTCCCATGTGTCCATTTCTGTTCACTTGTGTCCTCATTCATGTCACTTTGTTCCTACTGTGTCCTGTATTGTCCCCCTTGTGTCCTCCTCTGTGCTCCTTTATTCCCGAGTCCTGTACTGTCCCCCCATGTCCTCCTCCGTGCTCCTTGTCCCCCTGTGTCCTATATTGAAATATGATGCTGAAAACAGGATAGGTAAAGCGGACCTGAACTTAAAACTTCCTGCTCTAAAATATAAGCAACAGCATAATAACCTTTAAAGAAAAACATTTGTTTGTTACAGCTGATACAAATCCTGCAATAAATCTGCAGTGTGTCTACTTCCTGCTTTGGTAGAAGCAGACATAGGGTTTTCATCCTGTGTTTACAAATTAGCTGAGGACTGCTGAGATTTCTGAGCTGACATGGATTAGAGATCAAATCACTTATGATTAGTCACAGATGAGGGGGAATTAGGCTAAACTCTCTAAATCCATACCGGGTGCATTTCTTTACATCTTCCTTCTGTCCTGTGCAAGTGTTCAGGTCTACTTTAGAGGAATACTTAATTTACCTAAAAAAATGACTTTTACTCACCCGGGGCTCCCCTCAGCCCCCTGCAGCTGAACTGTGCCCTCGCCGTGTCCCTCCGATGCGCATGGACTCGCCGGCGGCCACTTCCGGTTTGGCCGTCACCGGCCGACAGGCTGGGAACGCGGCTGATTATCTGCGTCCCTGGCTGCAATAGCATTATAGAGGGCGCTATTGCGGCCAGGGACGTGGATAATCAGCCGCGTTGCCAGCCTTTCGGCCGGTGACGGTCAAACCGGAAGTGGCCGCCGGCGAGTCCAGGCGCATCGGAGGGACACGGCGAGGGCACCGTTCAGCTGCAGGGGGCTGAGGGGAGCCCCGGGTGAGTAAAAGTTATTTTTTTTTAGGTGACTTAAGTATTCCTTTAGGCTTCTTGCACACCAAGACGTTGCGTTAGGTGCCACGTTAAGGTCGCATAACGTGCACCTAACACAACGTATGGTGCTGCAAGAGAGGACGGTAGAGTGAGCCGCGTTAGGCGGCTCGATTCCTATAATGTCTCCCAGAGTGGCGCTGATTGGCCAGCGGGTCCACGTGATGCGGAGCGAGACACTCCGCATCACGTGGTCCCGCCGGCCAATCAGCGCCCGCCAGTGCAGTGAATATTAAGTAGCCATGTGCGCGGCTACTGTAGCTGGCTCTCCCCGCCTCCTCTCCGCCCCCCACTGCGCATGTGCAAACAGTCTAACGCGGCTATAGCCGCTCCAACGCCGTAGCATGCTGCACTTTGCGGAGAACGTGCAGCATTACATGTAACGCAACGTGGGCTGTGTGAACAGCCCACTTGTGTTACATTGCTGTGCGTTGGGGGAGCGTTACAGGCGCACTAACGTACGCCTGTAACGTCTTGGTGTGTAAGCAGCCTTAAGGTAAAAATGGGTATCCCGAATAATTTATTACATTCTACTATATGCCATTATGGTTCCTCTTTAACTGGTTGTTATGCTTGATTACTAGTATGGCCTGCTGAATAAAGTTTAGCTTCCTGTTTGGATTTTTTTCAAGCTTAAAAAAATTACAGCTGCCATTGCTGACTTTATTTTTTATTTTTTGAAAGCTGTAGGCTGCCGTTGACAGAGAGGAAACAAGTAACTTAAAAACTGTGCAATAACAGCTCCCATTTCGTTAACAAGATTATTTGAAGGATAAATGTACAGTAGGTCAAAGTTATTTATTATGGACATATGATTTAACACAACATGCACATTTTGTAACAGATGGGTAAAACACAAAATTCAGTTTTGATTAACATAAGGGCCATTTTTATTAAAAACAGTATAGTAGCATATGTCTGCACAGATTCAGTGTGTTTGCCATTTTTGCAGATGTAAAATACCATAAGCAGAATTTGGAAATAAGAATCGGAACCTTAACATGGGCAGCATATCAGTATATATATATATTTTAATTGAGGAATGCTGGTTTATTTGAAATTTAGCCACTTCTGATGTCATCACTGCAGTAAATGGGCATTAGGGACATCCAGGATACATTTAAAATAGGAGGAAATGGGGTGAGCAGCAGCTACCTTGCAGAAGGAAAAGAACTGCTGGATTCTATAAACAGATATTTCAGTTTTAGTGTGTGTTTTTTCTCTCAGCTGACAAATTATTTTATTTCCCCTCAGAGCAGTGAGTCCCACAGTAGTGAAAGTGGAGAGCTAAGGCCCCATTCACACTGGAGTGACCAGCAAAGCGCTACTGCACTAGTTATCATATGGGATTGCTCTCACTGCAGCGATTGTGGTGCATTTGCGATTATCGACAATCGCAAATGCGCTGCATGCAGCATTTTCCCAGTGATTGCGGTACTTCTAATTCACCAGAATGAGAATCACAAAGTGTGATCAACAAAAAATTGCGGAAAAAATTAATGCAAATTCGTACGTTTTTCCTTGTTATTTGCATTTACAAGTGTGAACGGGGCCTCAATGTTCATCTCCAATCTCCATGTATTCCTCTCTGCTCTCTGCTAAAATCAGAGACCTATTGCTCAGCTATCAAAAGGCAGTAAATCAATTAGCTGATAAGAAACGTGTAACCTATTCATGACATTTAGGCAAGGTTTCCACTTGTGCGATTTTTCCACACATTTTTGCAATGAAAATTTGCATGTGTATGAAAACAATAATTGTGAATGGGCTAGTTTCCATTTCATGAAAATTTTCACAAGAAATTGTATGCATTAAAAAAAAATGGACAGCCAGTTCTATATTTTCGCATGCCGTGTCCGATTACCAGAAAAAGGAACATTCTGTTACTAGGCAGAACATGTACTACCTGCTGGGCCCCCAGGTAGCCTCCATCTAATATGCTTTCTCTGGGCTGTAGAGAGTTGGCAACAGAGCATATGCTCACCTATCCCCTGGCACACTCTCCAACCCAGCTGGGAGCCTGTACTCCATGACCCAGTGGCACATACATTATGTGACTTGGTACATGCCATTGGGACATGGGACACAGACTCCCCAGAGGCGATGGAGAGAGGCCAAAGGAAAGAGGAGCTTGCCAGCGAATAGGTGAGTGTGAGCTCCACTGCAACACTCTCCACAGGTCCACGGGAGCACATTTTAGATAGGTGGGAGACCAGGGGGAGATGTATCGGTCGTCCTGAAATCTACCGCTGCTACCGCCTCACATCCATTCACCCCTTTTCAAGATTCACCTTAAAGGAGCTTAAAAATAAAAAAATCCACTTACCTGGGACTTCCTCCACACCCCGCCACCAAATGTCCTGTGCCCTCGCCACAGCTCTACCGGACAGAACCTCGGGCCACCGGCGGGGAGCCGGTGGCCCGAGGTTCTGTCCGGTACAGGAGGCCTACTTGCACTCCAACGTGCTGCTCACATAGTCGTGCTGACGTCAGCTAGACTGTACTGTGCAGGCACAGCAGTTATGTGCCTGCGCAGTTCAGTCCGGATGATATCAGTGCGACTCCGTGAGCCACACACTGGAGCGCAAGTAGATGGATGCCTGGCGAGATCGGCACCTGCACCGGAGGGGACCGGGAGCCACCGAAGCTGCGTCGAGGGCACAGGACGGCTGCCAGGGGCTGGAGGAAGCCCCAGGTAAGTGGATTTTTTTAATGCTCTTCGGACCTTCCCTTTAAATTTGTGATAGAGCAGAAACACATGCTCTAGGATCTGATATGGGCCAGGTCAATTAGTCAGGCCGTGACTGGAGGAAGTAACAGGACCCGGTACAGAAGAGGGAGAAGACTGAGGACGGTGGTGTAGGAGCGATCCGAGCACATGAGGCTGGAGGAAGCCCCAGGTATGTATAAAACTTTTTTTTTGCCTCAGCTCTGGTACACTTTAAATGTAGTTAAATGTTAGTTTTCTCTTTTGTAATTCAGAGGGCAGTGGCCAAGAGGTCACACAATCACAAATTTAGCCCTAAAAAACACATACATTTTTTCATTTCTAAAGCAAAGAATGTAATTGTACTGGTGTAGAGAAAGGAATGCAGATAACCGGTGTAGCACTCTTGTCTAAAGGTGTATATGAACCTTTGACTGATGTCAACCTTCAGGAATCAGGAGCTGATCCCCTTTGGAAACATCGCTGGGCCGGGCTGCACACGCATTTGTCAGCTGTGCAGCTGATGACTGCTGTGTTGCTATGTGGAGGGGGTAGATGATGGAGAGACGTGAAGCAGGGGAGTGGCAGAAAGCAATGGGATGGGCATCACTGGGGGTAAGTAGATCCACCTGGTGGAACGCTTGCCAGTTGGGAGTCGTTGGATGCCATACACACACCTGATTATCAGCTGAGGCGGTTGCCATTGGCCACCTCAGCTGACTTAAGTCAGTCATGTGTACGAGGCTTAACTAGGAGTTGGCTTTTAAGATAGTATCATGGTTTAAGAGGGCCAGGGTTATGGTTAGTACTTTGTTCTGGTTGCACAAGGATTAAAGTTAGAGTGCTTGAGGTTAAAATTGACAGAGACAGACAGGTTCTATCTGAATGAGATCGGATTGGGGGGGGGGATCACGTGTTTAAATATCTGAAGTCTTTTGGGCACAGGTGATGCTCCTCCCCTCTCCACGGCAGTGCCTATGTTTTAGAAGATTAACAAAGCCCTTTCGGAAACCTCCGTCTGCGTGGCCGTGGCCCGCCCCTAGCTTGGCAGCCACCAATCAGAAAGCAGATACTGATCTGGGGGCAGGCCGCAAGCCTGGCAGGGATATGAAAAAAATCACCAGGGCGTGTTCTGAAGGGAGGCAGAGCGGTCCCATGCCTGGAGAAAATACATCAGGACAGGTGAATATTTAACCTCACGACCCTCCCCCAATCCTCCATCATTCAGACAGAGCCTTATTACAGGCTCTGTCAATTTGGCTTTAGGTACTTTCTAACTTGAAGTGTAAAAAGGGCTAAGAAAATCAAGCACAATGCCACCTACTGGGGGTGGTCCTCCTGCTTCTCAGCTGACCCTTCGCCAACCTAATGAAGTAGGTCAAAAATGAAAGCTGTGATAGCAGCAATACCTTATATGTTGGGAATTGCATTTTCCCAGTCTGATCTCCTCCTCTATCTCTAAAGTGTTGCCACTGACTTGCCACGCATGCACAAAACACCACAGCTTGAAGCCCCATTTCAGAGCTGTCATTAGTCAGTGCCTATGTCAGTCTATGTGTTGCTGAAATAGATACACCTCCTTGGAATTTGAATATAAATGGCTATTTTATTGATCCATTGAGGTAAGTATAATAGCAGCCTCTATGCGACGTCTCAAAACAATAAAAAGTGTCATGTCCTACTGTTTGAGGCTAGCTTTACATATGGTGCAGTGAAACTGTCCTGCGGCAGGCGAACCCAGGGCAGGACAATTGCAACTCACCGTTTCCCCTTGCACATTACCCCATGGCAGAGTGCGCTGACAGGGTAATATGCAAAGCTTTGCCCCCCCCTGGACAAGAATTACACCACTGTTTTTTGGCCATTCATTGCAAGAGCGCTGCACTGCCACAGCAGCAATCTAAACAGATTGTTGTGTTGCCATAGGCGCCAATGCAAATTCCAGCCGTGTGGTACCGCTTATAGCACTTGGCATTGCACTGCACAGGCCGTGACGCCTCTGCCTCGCCAGAACCACTTCCACCACATTGCGCTGCAACGTGGGTAGTGTGACTAGTCTGACAGAGACTAATGGTCAGGGCAAAGGGGAAGCCTAGGCCTAGTGCACACCAAAAACCTCTAGCTAGAGGTTTTTGAAGCAGATTTCAGAGCAATTCTAGGCATGTTGAGAGACATTTTCTAAACATGCTTAGCGTTTTTTTGGAGCGTTTTTGTGTAGCAGATTACAAATATTGTTACAGTAAAGCTGTTATCGAACAGCTACTGTAACAAAAACGCCTGGAAAACTGCTCTGATCTAGCGTTTTTCAGAGCGGTTTTTCACTTTCCTATACTTTAACATTGAGGCAGAAATGCCTCAGAAATCTAAAAAATGCTGCATGACAGCAGTTTGCGTTTGGGGGAAAAACGACCCGCTCTGGTGTGCACCATCCCATTCACTTTCATTAGCCAAGCGCTTTCCCCTCTGCAAGCTTTTTAAAAAACGCCCCAGAACCGCTCTGGTGTGCACCAGCCCTCACATCTGGTGATTAGTTAACAGGTGGGAGGTGTGGTGGTAGTGGATCCACATTGCTTAAAGGGGCACTACAGCGAAAAACTGTAAAATGTAAAATATGTGCAAACATATACAAATAAGAAGTACATTTTTTCCAGAGTAAAATAAGCCATAAATTACTTTTCTCCTATGTTGCTGTCACTTACAGTAAGTAGTAGAAATCTGACAGAAGTGACAGGTTTTGGACTAGCCCATAGCTTTATAGGGGATTTTCAGGGATATATTTATTTTCAAAAGCACTTAGTGAATGGCAGTTACTCTGTCCAACTGCTAAAAAACTGTGCATGGAGCAGGGAAGCTAGCCGGCATCATTGTTTAAATCCTTTTTCGGCAATATCTTTATAAAGAATAAAAGCCATGCTGTGAATCCCCTATAAAGAGATGGACTAGTCCAAAACCTGTCACTTCTGTCAAATTTCTACTGTCTACTGTAAGTGACAGCAACACAGGAGAAAAGTAATTTATGGCTCATTTTACTCTGGAAAAAAGTACTTCTTATTTGTATATGTTTGTACAGATTTTAAATTTTACAGTTTTTCACTGTAGTGCCCCTTTAAGGTATATTACTTAGGACAGAGGCAAATTAAAGGACCTTCACTTCTTTCATTGAATTTTATTTTGATCTCCAGTGCTATGCATGATGGATATGATGACATTGCATATAAACATTTCTGTAGCATGGTGTGCGAGGAAAGGATAAACTTATTTCTATTATGCAGATGGCAGAGAGAAGATAATATATATGAGGATTGAATGAGAGTTTAGAATCAATTATTAGCCCAAAAAGCATACCTGTCTAGCAACATGTGATCCTTAAATATTTGTGAGATTTCAAGGATTACGTTTACATTGCGTAATAAATACATATATATATATATATATATATATATATATATATATATATATATATATATATACATATATATAGTGGGTGTTTCTATATTTATAGTGATTACTGAAGGGTGAGCAGAAAGACATGGTAGAAAAATAAATAATATTTTACTCATGCTAGGCTTATACAGATACAGCAGACAGACAGTCAGTGGCAGTATAAAGAAGAGTGGAGAGGTCAGGAGTTGAGCGATAAATGTGGGTTCATAGCTCCCAACTGTCCCTCTTTGGGAACTCTGTCCCTTTCTCCTCCTCATTTGTCCCTCTTTCAGGACTTTGTCCCTCTTTCTATGTAAATATATGTATTTCTGTACTAAAAAATGTGTTTGATTGACTCTGAACTTTATTCCCATCCTTTAAATTGATATATTACTAATTTTAAAATGTTAATAAAAAGGAAAATGAACCAGGATAGAAAGGACCAGTGTGGTTTGAATTATAAAACAACATATTTTTCTTCTGAAATCTCTATGGTATGTGTGACTAGGGGTGTGACAGGGGTGTGATCAGGGGTGCGGCTTAAAGGAATACTATCGATTCACATATTTTTTTCAATTGACCCAGGAATTGTTTGGGAAGTGCTGCTAACTAAGTACTGGTGTATACATTTTAGTAGCAACTTCTTTGTTTACTGTTATCAAAATACATTCAAACTTTACTGACGCCAAAACTGACGGCTGACTGAGCCATGAGGAGAGGGGAAATTCCCCTCACACTTGATCAGTTAACTCTATTTGTAGCTCTGTGTGTGACAGAGAAGAGAGCTCCCAACAGCTGCAGCTCCTGTGTCCTGTGTTTCTGACTGACCTGTCTGAAGAGAGCAGAGGAAATGTAACTAATTCTCACAGCTTTTTCATATTGTTTTTGCTTTCAGAGTTTGATATGTTTGATATTTGCTTTCTGTAGTCTGATATGCAACTCTGGCTGTGCATTGAAGCAGACACCCCTTCTGCAATTGATTTGTCCCAATATAGCTAAATCCTACCCTCAATAAATTACAGCTTTTGCCTCTGATATTTAACATGAAAAGTAGGAAAATGTTTACACAGCTACTTAGACATTATTTGCACACTGTAATTTTAGAACACTTGGGTATCGATAGTATTCCTTTAAGTGTCCCTCTTTCTCACTTTAAAAAGTTGGGAGGTATGAGGGTGTTATCTGTAAAATGATACTGCAATCCAAAAAAACATAAAATAAGATCATCATTACATATGAAGAAGAACAGTTGTCCAAAAAGAGAGCATTGTGGCAACCAGCAGACAGAACCTGAACTGAAAATTAAAAGTCAATATAAACATACACACATCATACTTACCTCCTGTGTAGTCTGCTCCTCAATTTCTTGCTCCTCTCCTGTTTGTCCAGTGTGATCAATGGAATTCTCCGTACTCCATTTTGAAAATGGCCATTACCCCATAACATATCCCTGGTGGTCAGCACACTGTTAGGCAGAGGTCACACTTGTCTTTCAGTTTTCTACACTTTTCAGAAAACTAAAAGACAAGTGTTACCCCTGCCTTACAGCAGCTAATGTAATTCAGGGCCGCCTTCAGGGCATCACAGGGAGGACTTCTGCATGGGGCCCAGGGGAATATGGGGCCTGGAAAACAGTGCCACACATGAGCCAGAGCTGCAGTCTGTGTCTGTCCTTCTGGTTGCCCATTAATGTGGAGAGAAGTGCCAGAAAGGTAATCCAGGAGTTACCTTAGTCAGTTAGGGCTCTTTCACACTAGAGGCTGCGGTAGAAAAGGCTGAAAGTCAGCCTTTTGCTTAACGCCAATACATAGCGTTTTCAAAGCGTTTTCAAAGCCTTTTGAAAGAGTTTTACAGCCCATATGAAAACGTCTTTTTTTTTTTCTTGTATACAAATAAGTGAACAAGATAGCTGTAAAACGCTTTGAAAAGGCTTTGAAAACGCTGAAGTTGGCGTTTTCCATTGACTATCATTGAAACGCCAACAGCCAACTTTGGCTGTTAACAGCCCTGAAAAAGCTCCTGGGAGCATTGAAACGCAACGCTTCAAAACGCCGAGTTAGATGTGAAAGGTAAAATGAAAGTCTATGGACTTTCTTTTACCTAGCAAAACGCCAACTTCAGCCGTGGCGTTAAAACGCCGAAAAATCCCTCTGGTGTGAAAGGGCCCTTAGTGAATAAAGTAAACCTGACAAATGGAAGAAAAAAGATGTTTACTTACCTGGGGCTTCTTCCAGCCCCCTGCAGTCCCTCAGCTCCCTTGATATCCTTCCGATCCCATGCATTGCGCTCCTGTGAAGTCTGCACAATTCAACTTGGTTGCCGGGAACTGCAAATGCATCTTCCATCCGCTTTCATAGCGCACGCGCCCAAGGAGCATTCTGCACAAGAGCAGTTACAGTCTTAGTGAACTGAGCATACACAGAATGCTCCCAGCCATGGGAGTATGAAAAAGCGGACACACGGATGTTAGTGTGTTCAGGCCTTCAAAGATTGTGATTTGCCATGTGTGGGCAGAGCGGAGTGAGGGGGGCCCAGTAGGTTTGTCCAGTATGGGGCCCAAACATTTCTGATGGCGGCCCTGATGTAATTTATAGAGAAAACTGACAAATTGTGCAAGATGTCAGTTTTTTTTCTGCACGCGAAATCTGCATTCAAGTGTGACCTAGCCCATTGATTAACATAAGTTTTCAGTTGAAATCGGTTTTTCTGTGCAGAAAACACACATGAAAGCCGAAAAGTGTGACCCCTGCCTCAAACTGTAATATCACCCACTTGAGCCATAGGGAAACATTGACATTTTCTTGCAAATCAGCTGTCCTTTTAGTTATAACTGACAGCAACTGATATATTTCAGTTCTGACAAAATCTTGTCAGAACAGGAAGTAATCGTTGTAAGAAGAAAATGCTGAGCTTCTGAGTGGAACTGACGGCAAGGTAAGTATGTAATATTTATTTGAAGGTACAGCATGTGTTTATTTTAAATAATTTTACTTGGTTCAGGTTCACGTGGTGGTCACACACTATACAATGTTTTATATATTTTTTCAGTTTGAGAATTACAATAGATTTTTCAGAATTATTGTAACTTTTAAAAAATATGACCAATATATAACACACGTGTTATATTACACACGTGTTCAACTATTCCCCAATTAGGAAAAAATGATTAAAAAATCCAGAAATTTAAAATCCACCCTACACCATTACATCCATCCTACACCATTTACAAAAATGTATTCTAATAAATAAAACATTCGATTTTGCTATACAACTGATATTTTTTTTATTGAAAAGCGGTAATATCAATATTTTGATTGTATTGTGTGTGGTCACCTTTAGTGTGGAAATAACAGACAATGTGGAGATAAGAGACAGTGAAAGTGTGCCTATACAGATAGGAGGACATTTTTTGTCAAGTCAAGTTCACTTTAAAGCGCTAGGTTTAGAAATAAAAATATATGTATTTAAATGTATGCTGCAGATTCTCGGATCGCTCCGCACCGCTCCACACCGCTCCGCACCGCTCCGCACCGCTCCGCATAACACGCACACAGTGGAAACTCTTCCATTGCTGTGTATGTGTTTCCGGACACCAGTGGTGCGATGTGGCTATGTAGCCGCTTCGCACCGCTCCTAGTGGAAATGGGCCCTTAGCCAGTTAGTGAGCCTTAATACCTAGTGGGCACAAACCACGGAGTTAGGTGGTTTGCGCCCACACAGCACGGTCCGCCGGTAATAGTGCGTGGTGCGATGATAATGTCGCACCCGCTGCCCTGTAAACGTTGCACCCGGTGCGCCAAAAACGGCGCATCGGCGGGTGCCCCCGAAACCGTTTCAGGAGGCACCCGATGCGTCGTTTTCGGCGCACCGGGTGCAACGTTTACAGGGCAGCGGGTGCGACGTTATCGTAGCTTTGCGTGGCTGTTAGTGCACACAAAGCTACTTTTGGGCCACTAAGTGGCTTTTCACTCCGGCGCTAACACTTAGCGCCGGTTAGTGAATCAAGCCCTATGGCTCTCTTCTCTTTCTCATTTGTCCCTCTTTCAGGACTAATGAACAGATCTGTGTAAATATATGTATTTTTATACTGTGTGTGTTTAAATGTTATTTCTATAATTTACATTTATATACAGTGGGTTGCAAAAGTATTCGGCCCCCTTGAAGTTTTCCACATTTTGTCACATTACTGCCACAAACATGCATCAATGTTATTGGAATTCCACGTGAAAGACCAATACAAAGTCGTGTACATGTGAGAAGTGGATCGAAAATCATACATCATTCCAAACTTTTTACAAATCAATAACTGCAAAGTGGGGTGTGCGTAATTATTCTGCCCCCTGAGTCAATACTTTGTAGAACCACCTTTTTGCTGCAATTACAGCTGCCAGTCTTTTAGGGTATGTCTCTACCAGCTTTGCACATCTAAAGACTGACATCCTTGCCCATTCTTCTTTGCAAAACAGCTCCAGCTCAGTCAGATTAGATGGACAGCGTTTGTGAACAGCAGTTTTCTGATCTTGACACAGATTCTCGATTGGATTTAGATCTGGACTTTTGACTTTCTAACACATAGATATGTTTTGTTTTAAACCATTCCATTGTTGCCCTGGCTTTATGTTTCGGGTCATTGTCCTGCTGGAAGGTGAACCTCCGCCCCAGTCTCAAGTCTTTTGCAGTCTCCAAGAGATTTTCTTCCAAGTTTGCCCTGTATTTGGCTTCATCCATCTTCCCATCAACTCTGACCAGCTTCCCTGTCCTTGCTGAAGAGATGCATCCCCCAAGCATGATGCTGCCACCACCATATTTGACAGTGGGGATGGTGTGTTCAGAGTGATGTGCAGTGTTAGTTTTCTGCCACACATAGCGTTTTGCATTTTGGCCAAAAAGTTCCATTTTGGTCTCATCTGACCAGAGCACCTTCTTCCACATGGTTGCTGTGTCCCCCACATGGCTTGTGGCAAACTGCAAACGGGACTTCTTATGCTTTCTGTTAACAAAGCCTTTCTTCTTGCCACTCTTCCAGAAAGGCCAACTTTGTACAGTGCATGACTAATAGTTGTCCTATGGACAGAGTCTCCCACCTGAGCTGTAGATCTCTGCAGCTCGTCCAGAGTCACCATGGGCCTTTTGACTGCATTTCTGATCAGCGCTCTCCTTGTTCTGCCTGTGAGTTAAGGTGGATGGCCTTGTCTTGGTAGGTTTACAGTTGTGCCATTCTCCTTCCATTTCTGAATGATCGCTTGAACAGTCCTCCGTGGGATGTTCAAGGCTTTGGAAATCTTTTTGTAGCCTAAGCCTGCTTTACATTTCTCAATAACGTGATCCCTGACCTGTCTGGTGTGTTCTTTGGACTTCACTGTGTTGTTGCTCCCAATATTCTCTTAGACAACCTCTGAGGCCCTCACAGAGCAGCTGTATTTGTACTGACATTGTATTACACACAGGTGCACTCTATTTAGTCATTAGCACTCATCAGGCAATGTCTATAAGCAACTGACTGCACTCAGATCAAAGGGGGCCGAATAATTATGCACACACCACTTTGCAGTTATTTATTTGTAAAAAATGTTTGGAATCATGTATGATTTTCGCTCCACTTCTCATGTGTACACCACTTTGTATTGGTCTTTCATGTGGAATTCCAATAAAATTGATTCATGTTTGTGGCAGAAATGTGACAAAATGTAGAAAACTTCAAGGGGGCCGAATACTTTTACAACCCACTGTATTTCTGATTTTCAAATGTACCGTAAATGAAGGAAAACTACTAATGACAGAAAGGACCAGTGTGGTTTTAATGATAAAACAGCACCTTTTGCTTCTGAATTAATTGTGATATCTATGACAAGGGTTGTGGTGGGGGTGCAGAGGCGTAGCTATGGGTGGGCAGGGGGGGACATATGTCCCTTGGCAGAGCACTGTAAGGGGGCTCAGCACAGCCGCCGTAACCCCACGTGAATGAGAGGCATTTCAAAGGCTGCCTGAAGTGCCTCTGCTTCTCTCCCTCCCTCTGCAGAGGAATGCAGAAGCATTACCAGCAGTAGAAAAAGCAGGACACATCTGGCTATCTAAAGGGGGGCACATCTGGCTATCTATGGGGGGCACACCTGGCTATATATAGGGGGGCACACCTGGCTATCTAAATGGGGATGGGACGCATCTGGCTATCTAAAGGGGGGCACACCTGGCTATATATAGGGGGCACACCTGGCTATCTAAATGGGGATGGGACACATCTGGCTAACTAAAGGGGGGCACATTTGGCTATTCGAAGGGGGGCACATCTGGCTATCTGGACAAGGGAAGGGGGCACATCTGGCTATCTGGACAAGGGAAGGGGGCACATTTGGCTATATAAATGGGGGGAAGGGGGCATATATCGCTATCTTTAGGGGGAAGGGGGTACATCTGGCTATCTAAACAGCATTTGTACATTTGACTCCACCCATGGCCATGTCCACATTCTGATGTGTGGCCACGCACATTTTGTTCAGGTGTGTGTGTGTGTGTGTGTGTGTGTGGGGGGGGGGGGGGGGGTGTATGCAAAAACTGTCTTTGTCCCCGAGTGCCGAAAACCTAGCTACCCCTCTGTGGCGGTGTGGTTAGAGGTTGCGGGCCTACATCGCTTCTTAACCAACAATTCTGCTTTAAGTGATAATGATAGTTGTGCTTTATATAACTGTATTGTTCTCTTCTTTCTTTTTTAGATTGAGTCCAGGAAAAGAGTTGCAAAAACAGTACTTGTGCTGGTTGCTCTGTTTGCTTTCTGCTGGCTTCCCAACCACATCCTCTATCTGTATCGCTCCTTCACCTATGACTCCACAGTGAACTCCTCTGTGCTTCACCTCTCTGCCACCATCTTTGCCCGAATCCTCGCATTCAGCAATTCCTGCGTCAACCCGTTTGCTTTATACTGGCTCAGCAGAAGTTTCAGGCAGCATTTTAAAAAGCAGATATACTGCTGCAAGAGACACCCACCTCCTGCCCAGCCAAGTCCAACTCACAGCAGCAACACTGGAATTACAGCTATAAAAGGAAACATGCAGATGTCTGAAATAAACATCGGCTTACTAGGAGCGTATGATATGAAGAGGGAAAGTGACAGCGTTTAGCCATAGGAAACAAGGTTTAAAGTATTGTCAAAGGAGTGTTTGATTATGATGTCCCCAGAGATACAGGAGCAGGAAATCCAGTGGCTGTAATCAGGGGCGTAACTACAAATCGTGGGTCCCCCCAGCAAATCTTTAAGGAGCCCCCCTTAATGTCCACAACGCTTCCCTCGCCTCCCCTTGGTGACCCTCACAACATAAGGGCCCATCATGCAAGGCTCATAAAACTAGTTTGGCCATCAGGATCTTCACACCCATAACGTGTGTAGCCACAAACACACCTGATCTGATGTATCAGAGGAAGGGAAGGTTAGTAGTTGCGGCCCTACCACACCTCTTGGCCCCTCTGCAGTTGCAGGGGCTGCTCCCCCCCCCCCCCCTCCCCACTAGTTATGCCCCTGGTTGTAATATGTCAAGAATCACAGGCATCCTTGGTGCTCCAATGTCACCTTCTGATCAGGCAAACCACTTATTCCTCTAATGCTCACTGTCTAAAGCAAGAAAAAACAGCTCAAGAAATAGGTCAAATTATTCCAAAACTTCTGAGAAACATGGTGGTGCACAGAGAGACTTTCAATCTTCTCATCAAAATGATTTTCAAGCTCTTTATAATGTCTATATGGTTAAAGGTATTCAGCAAAGCTAAATATCCATGGTAAAAGGTTCATATAACATTAAGACCTGAACTTCCTCTCCGCTCTAAAAGATAAGCAACAGCATAATAACATTTGAAGAAAAACATTTCTTTGTTACAAATCCTGCAACAAATCTGCAGTGAGTTTACATCCTGCTTTCATGGAAGCAGACATAGGGTTAACATCCTGTGTTTACAAATTAGCTGCTCTGCCAAGACACAGCTTAGGGATAATGTTACAGTTTTACTTAGTCACATATGAGGGGGAATTAGACAGGCTAAACTCTGTAAATACACACAGGGTGCATTTCTTTATGTCCTACGCAAGAGTTCAGGTCCACTTTAACTGGCACTAAGGCTTATCTTCACAGATATTAGGACCTGGTGTGTTTTACTCTCTTACCGGGTGTGTTTTGAGTACACGACAGTGGCATAGGTAAGGAGCTATGCTCCCCAGTTCAAGTATTACATAGGGCCCCCTCAAGCAATCTATACATAACAAATGACATAAAGCACCAGAACCTGCCAAGGAGCAGGGGAGGAAAGCAGTTTGTTAATGATTACCACTTTTCAAAGCACAAATAGAGGTGATCATTACCAGCACAGCACCAATTAAAGGCATAGGTTAAATAAAGGAGGGTCCGTGGTGGGTCCCTCTGGTCCAGGGCCCCGCGTAGTCCCAACTTCTGCATTACTTATTGCAGAGCCACAGGTTGCAAAACAGATGTGTGCAGCAGGTCTCAACTCTAGGTTTCTGAACATAGGCAAGCCTTGGTGTATATGTGACTTAACTGTCTCACTGGAATGACTAATTGTCATGTTGTGGACTTGGATGGAAGTTAAGGCTGAGGTTTCATATTTCAAGGCATATTGGGTATTTTTGTACACATAACTAGTTTTTCTACCTAGCATACAGATTTATAACATTTCTGCTACACTGGGTCATTTTTCTTTATTTCAGAAACATCTCTGGCTTTTAAAATACGCAAAAAGGCATTGTTTTGTACCTTAATCAGAAGCCAATGCCATTTTTTTTTTAATATTTCTAAAATTCTAATTTGTATACCTCAGGCAGAACTCTGGGATTCACAATAATAATGTCTTAGCTGTCACCTTACCAATATATTAAAGGTAAATTGAACTAAGGTGGCCATTCCTTGGTCTTACACCGTGTCCCCATAAATTGTGTGGTCTCTCAGCTCCACCGACCTCCCCTCTGTGTTAGAGTTATGTCCCCTGTTCACAGCTTCAACTGAACCCAGTCAGAGTAAGAGTGCATGCTTGTATGTGTTGGGCATGTGCGTTTCAGAGACATAAGCAACCTTGCATGCCAGGCTCCTGCACACAGCCATAGGGGAACATGCACATGAAGAGGATATGTGGAGTGAACAGAGCAAGGGCCTTTCAGTGGTGAATTGGGTGGGGGAGCGTAACTCCATCATGGAGGGGAGACTGGCAAAGCTAAGGGGCCCAACAGAATATGGAGACACTAAAGAAGTCCCAGGAATGGCCGCCTCTTATATTTTGTTTCAGTTCAGGTGTGCTGTGAGGAAATGCTATGGCAGGTTAGAAAAACATATCCAAATATGACGTTTGTGGGGTTTGTTGCATGCACAGCTAATTTCAAATCACCCCACTGCATCTTAATAAGATTTACATCCAAGCTTTGACTTGGCGACTCCAGAACTCTCCGTTTCAATTTTTCAGGAATTCTTTGATGGACTTATTAGAACATTTGCTATGCTGCAGGGTTCAATTTAGGTAGAGTGTTATAGTCTTCTGACAGATGGTCTCGCATTTATTCTTAAGCATACTCTGATATAACTGGGATATGGTGTCAGGGAGGCGCCCTAGAGTTGTTGTAATGGCTTTGGTTGGTCTTATATATGTAAAATATACAAAAGAGGTGGCTTACCTCTATCTAGAAGTTTATATTAAAAACAGGTTCTTTATTGGTATATAAGTGTAGACACCGCGTTTCACAGGGTACCGAGCAGAGACGGTTGTTCCCCGCATGCGCATAAGGTGGTTGCATCGTGCAACCCAAATTTGTCCTATACTAACGATACTGCACCATCAGGCTCCTGTCCTCCCTCAAATCCACAGGCCCAGGAGGACCAAACCGAGTGGAGGAAACATCCTAGAAACCTGACCCAATACTCTGATATAAAGAATTCATAGTAAAATCTATGCATTACTGAAGAACTAAGAATTACTGCTTATTTTTCTGGCCTACATGCAAATTTAATCCAAGTCGTGTGAAATTTAGAAATGGGCCAGTCCAAATCAGCAGGAAGTGCATGTAACTGGACCACCGCAAGCTGCATACAATATTATTTACATATTTAAAAAAAAAAAAAAAAAAAAGCACCTCTTTGGCCATCTCTTAAGAAGATTAGCTTCTCAGGCCGGCAAACTTAAAAGGTCTTTAGCTCTTTCTGGACAGCAAAGCTCTCCTCCTGGCACATCTTCAATGTAGATCAAATTTGTGCAGATTCTTTCTAATGGTTCTAATGGAAGACTCATGCCCTTTGAAATCGACAGTGATGAGAGCTGCTTGGAGGTCATGTGATCAAGTTCTGCAGTTCTAAAGCCTCAAACACACATAGGAGGAATGTTATGCCCAGCGTACATCAGTACCCAGTCCCTCAGGCAACATTGCCAGCTGGTGACATGTTCTGTTCCATTGGGGAGGCAGAGTGGTGCAGGAGGAGTAGGGTTATGTGTGGCCCTAGTAAATATGTTACACTTTTACAGTAAAATATCTGTATTTAATACCGATAATTTAC
Source organism: Hyperolius riggenbachi (assembly GCF_040937935.1). Classification (NCBI taxonomy): domain Eukaryota; kingdom Metazoa; phylum Chordata; class Amphibia; order Anura; family Hyperoliidae; genus Hyperolius; species Hyperolius riggenbachi. The sequence continues at coordinate 106,185,102 of NC_090653.1, forward strand.
TATTCGCCTTACTGGGTGCCCAAATTTCCAGGCACCTTTATTTGACGTACACCTAAAAACAGTTTAAAAATGGGAGGTAGTGGTGGACTTACCTCCTCATTGAAGTCTTGATTTGTCTGATTTAGGTAAACAAAACTTTATCAAATACTACAAACAGCAGCGTTTGACCATGTACATTATTATTAGTAGTATTATTTTTATTATTGCATATTAGTGTAGATTTATCATGTGTCCATTTTAGTACTCCTGTATACGGCCTGAAGAAGTGGGTAGTTATCTGCAAAATGCATTGCAATGTTGTTTGAGGTCTTCAATGGGGAGTCCACCACTATCTCCCATTTTTAAACCGTTTTTAGTGTATTTTATCCTTATTTGGGCGCCTGTTCTATTATTTGCATACTTGTCCACCCTTGGTGGAGAGGTGTTACCCCCTATTTTTCTAACTAAAGAGAGCGACTTCTTAATCTAAATGGGGTCGGGTCTAACCTCCCACTTGCCTTTACAGTGGTTGGGTTGGTGGTAACCTATTATTGTGACTATAATTTCACATATATTTGGTCTTACTTATATTGTTTCTAACATACTACACTATTGTGGGCTCTCAATCTCCCTTTGTTTTCTATAAGTACCTAAATTCCACTTCAATGCCATTCATAGCCTATCGTAGCCAGAGTTCGGCTTTACAATAGCTGAACTCTGGTTTAACTCACCATGCATTCCCCCCACCGCTAGCCTGAGTTCAGCTATATAATAACCGAACTCCAGCTCCGGACCCCAAATTACTAACTGGGGGCTGCTATAGCCGCAATTAACAATGAGGTCTGTGCAGTGTCCAAATTACCAGCTTTGGCTGGGACAGTTAGGGCCTAAAAAAGTTCACCTTTGTTTGAAATCTTCTCTAATTATAGATGAATTCCAGAGCAGTGGAATGACTGATATCCAGTTGATTGGCAGTGCTGTTAAATACCTTCTCAGGTGCAGGCATCTATAACCTTCTTTATAAAAGGTCTCAGCATTTTTGCTGCGGGCATGGTGATACCAGAATTTAAAGAAAACCTGAAGTGAAAATAAACTTATGGGATAATGAATTGTAAAATCAGTTATCAAGCCAAATCAAATACCTATGTTTTAGTGGAATTTCATACAATAAAAACCTTCTAATTTTTTTTTAAATTTTGCCTGTACAATTATTCTGCCTGCTTTCATCCCTAGATTTTTGCCAACCATAATAGCACCTGTGTCAGAATCACAATCCACCCTGCGCGCTCCCCGCTAATCCACAGTAAAACAAGCTCTGCAAGCAGTCATGTTACATGATAATGACATATTCAACACAGTTCCTAGTGAGGAAAAATACCATTCCACTGCTGACAATTAGCGTGGCTGTCACACAAATTTACACATAACTGTGTGTTCTCTGCTCACTTGGCCATATTTTCTGCAATTCCTACATTAAAGAACAAATGCCTTACAATGAGTGCTCAGTCAGTGCAACTGTTATATGGTTTCAGGTAGAGCAGGGCAGGTTCTAGTCACAATGGGGTCCCTGGGAAAAAATAATCTGGGGGCCCCCTCACAGCCTCCCCCCCTCCCCCCATGGAAGACATTAGAGGCCCTTTTGTTTGGGCCAAATTCCCTCAACAACCCCCAGGGACCCTGATCCAGCTGAAGCCCCCAATCCCCCCCTGCTTCTGTCTCCCAACTGTTTTGTCGTCCCTGTGGCCCCACACAGTTTTTAGCAGAGTAGCGACTAACCTGTCAGGCCGGCGCACTTCTTCATTAGTTTATGGTTCCGAGCATTTCTGTCTTCATTCTCACAGGGGCACCTTACCTCTGTGAGAAGATGCGGCCAGAAGGGATGCAAATGGAAATGAATGGAGCCATGGACTAACAGAGGGGCACATAAACTGGGACAGGTGAGTCGCTACACCGCCAAAAACTTTGCAGGGGCCGCACTGACCACAAATGAGTTGGGGTGAGACAGGGGGAGGCGGCTGGCAGTTTACACCGGGTTTAGTGGCAATTGCTCAGTTTGCCACTATAGAAGCATAAACCCTGAGTTGGAACGTAAACCTAAGTCCTAATAACCCTTTCAGGCCTATTTCTTTAGACAGGAGTCTATTTTTAGTAATTATACTAGTGTGCAATGATGAGATAAACCTGAGTACATATAGTATGAAACTTACTTAGAGCCTGCTTGTGCTCACCTTTATTTTTTGAATTGCAAGTGTTAAAAGAGCAGTGTTATCCGTATGCAACTGAAGCAGTCAAACAGCAAGTCAAATGCAGCCACAGCCTTCCTGTAGAGTAAACAGAAGAAAATTTGTTTTATCTAGATGAGCAAACACTGCTGATAACAAAGAGATCTGAAAAGTTGAAATATTCATTATGCATTTTTGTTGGTAGCTGAATAAACACAACAGACTGAAATGGCTGCTGTGTAGACTTCAGTGTTGAAATGTAACCCTTTAAACTAAAAATAGGCATATGAGGTTGCAGGAAGGTTCTGCATACTATTGCTACTACACATACAGCGAATGATCCCATAAGTTTATGCTACATTCAGTTTGGCTTTAGATAAGACAGGCTATGATAAGATCCTTATTAATTATAGTTCTTCAATTTTCCCTTAGTGTGGTGCATGTTGTTTTGATGTTATGTATGTCAGACACTGGAAATGTGGTGATATGTTTTTTGTTCCACATGCAAAAATTTGAATGTATGCTTATTTAATTTACGCAATGGACTACAGAATATAAAAGGTGCATGATTCATGTCATTTTAGCTCTGTATTGTTAAAATTAAAAATTGAACACAAAAGGAACCTTGTATAGAGAACTACCTGCACTGGAATGTATAACACATAACTTTTAATACATAATTCTAAAAGCAGTTGGTACTACATAAGTTCCAATAACTGAATGACAATCCTATATAATAATAGGCAACTGTCCCTGCGTACAGCAGGGACAGTTGTCTCTGTGTAGCTGGGTCCGTGCTTTTTGCTACTGCGCATGTGCGTAGCTTGGACCCAGCCTCACACAGGACGGACGACAGGGATGGAGCCAGGCGGCGTGTGAGCGGGCGGCCAGGGGTGTGCGCGTGCGAGCGGCGGACATGCACGACAGGCGGGTGCGCACATGTGCGAGGAGACAGACCTCGCGCATGTGCGCACCCGCCCGTCGTGCATGTTTTTGAGTTGGAGATGAAAGGAGCTGGTTAGGGAGTTAATTGTGAGGAATAAATGAGAGAGACTAATCAAATATTACTCCTAAGCACAGTGCTTTTGGAACTGAAGTTATAGGGGTGTTATTAACATTTATTGTAATATCAGGCGGAGAGGTGGACAGAGATGGTGGAAAGACAATTAGTTCAGTTTCATTCATATTAAGTTTTAAGAAGCGAGAAGACATGAAAGAGGATATAGCAGACAGACAGTCGGGAACCCATGTGAGGAGGGAGTTAAGGTCTGGGGCCGAGAGGTACAGTTGGGTATCATCTGCATATAGGTGGTATTGAAAGGCAAATGAAATGAGTTAATTAAATTACCAAGGCCGTGCATGTAGATGGAAAAGAGGAGGGGACCGAGGACAGACACTTGAGGTCCTCCCACAGACACAGGAGGTAGAGAGGAAGTCTGATCTGAATAGGAAATAGTGAAACACCTGCCAGAGAGATAGGAAAATATCCAGAAGAGTGTATAAGTAATTGTGTTTTAGGATAGGAGTAGCAATAGCCTGATAATAATACTTTATGTGAGGGATATTACTACATAGGACTAGTATAGTAGCACCCCCCCCCCCCCCCCCATCCTTTGCATAGCATTCATTATTGCCATTCAGCTATTGGACCCTATATAGTACCTACTACTTTTAGAATTATTAAAAAAGGTTCTCTAAACAGGGCTCCCTTTGTGTTCTGATACAAGTCAATAATTATTGTGTATTTTTTTAAATGAAGATCAGCAACAGCATTTGTAACTTTACTCCAATAGAACTCAAAACACATAAGCAAATCTCAGACCCGTAAAGTCCTGGGGTAGATTGTGCTGCAAAGGAAAATCTACATGTCCATACATGCCAGACTACATTTCTGAGGTCTCCCTTCAATCAGCACACCAAATACCAATTACGCCAAGGTCAGAGCTATTTACACCTGAGTGAGCTCCCTATCCTCAGTGGTGCTGGTTGAGAGTGTAACTGTTTTGATGTCAAGCGCTGACCTCCAAAAGGAAGATCCTCAGTTTTGTAAGTGTTTGACATAATGTTCATTACAACAGGTTTGAATGATAAGTGTACCTTACTGCATTTTGGGTTGTGGAGATGAAGACCAGTCAAAGTGCTCATGCTGCAAAGGAGGAAGGTGACCTGCTCTGATGAGTCAACTTTCCTATGGACTCCAAATTCCCAATCTCATACCTTAATGGAAAGCCAGTGGAAATCCTGGAAAGAAGATGAGTATTAGGGGTCACGTCTCCATATTGTGACAACCTTAAACTTATAAAAAGGGATGATAATATTTAGTAGAACTCATGGAAAAGCATGTGATCAGTTTGACCAGCTGATAGATTTGTAAGGCTCTGATTGGCTGGTCATGATCATATGCACAGCCAAGAAGTCATCACAGCAAATCAGAACCTTACAAAGCTATCAGCAGATCAAACTGGTCACATGTTTCTCCTAGAGTGCTCCTAAGCATTGCCATCTGTATTTATTAGTTCTAAACTTGTATGATGCACTGGATAAACAAGTCTCATCCATGAAAACCCCTCCTTAGAACGTACACATCTTAAATTATGTGCTGCAAACATTTTGGTGCCAAATACCACAGCCCTGTGGTTGCTATGGCCCATTAAAGATCCTCTGTATGTCAGGATGACTTAATAAAAGCCACATTTTGTACAAAGGGACGCAAATATAAACACCTTGGCATTCTAGGACTGTAATATCACTGTATTTTATATGTACAAATCTTTTTTCAAAACTGCTCTGATTTGTGTTGTGTTTGCTGTCAATATATTGAAAGAATGAAATAAAATATAAATCTTATATGTTTAAATCGCTTATACTTTATGTTATGCTGCTTTCATTTCAAGATTTGGGAACAACAAAACATACATTAAATACATTTTTTGTTCTTTTTGTGAAAACATAGCTTGTTTATGTAACCTTTTGCTTTTAGTGGTTTCACTATTTTCTTCCATGTTTCAAAAATCAAGCAGCATAGTTTTTCTTCTTTCAAAACACAAAGTGTAACATTTGCGGGTTTCTATTTCCATGGTCAGCGCACCAGATGCGCGCCGACCCTGCGGAAATCCTCCACAAACGTGTAATTTGGAGAACCCAGGTTAGGTGCAATGCACCGGTAGAGGGCAATTCCCACCAGCAGATGGAGCTGTGGAGAGCAGACGAGCACAGCCTCTGCACGGCCACAGATGCCAGATGCGAATTGTATGAGCAGGAGCAAGCAGGGCAGAATAGCCCTCAAAGAGAGAGAGAGCACAGAGACAGGATTAATGTGTGTCCACCAATCTAGTCGCCACCCAGCGACGGTGAACACACATCCGCAGAAACAAAAGTGGGAACGCAATCGCAAGAGATGCGATTGCCAGAAGTGACAGAAGGCAGAACAGAGCAGAGTACGAGAATAGCAAAGGCACAGCAAACAACTTATCAGAAGGTAAAGAAAATAATAAAGGCTAGCTAAATGCGAACACCGCACTTATTCGCAACAACAAACGCGTTTCAGCATGATCACCGCGCGTTAGGCGCCCAGTGATAAGCGTGCCACCCTAACTAACCAATGACACACAAACACAAGGTAGAGAACGCGAACGCTTGCTAACGGTTACCTCACCGAGCCTACAGCAAGCGTCCGTACAAGACAAGACAGAGAGGAGGAGCGGCCAGCAGCAACCGCAGCTCTGGCCTACACTCACAGAGTTCAGAAGGAACCACCACTGCTACCGCTAGAGCGAGTGCGATCCAGACAGACAAACAGATGTGGCTACCAGTAGCAACCGCTGCTCTGGTTAGCACCCCCAGACAGAATACAGAAGGAGGCACTGCCACTACCACTAGGGCAAGTGCGATCCAGACAGATGAACAGAAGGGGCTACCAGTAGCAACCGCTGCTCTGATTAGCACCCCCAGACAGACAGAACAATTCCCTGTCGACCGCCGCTGGCGACAAGGCAATCGAGACACAAAGACTGTACAGGCAAAACAGATAATACGATCTGACTGCACTAGAGGGAATGCCTAGTACAGTCCCAAGAATTACTCTAAGATAATCTTTAACAAACAGGCAAGGCTGACACTCTAGGAGTGTTTACCAGTAACAAACCATTATGACCAGCAAAGGATTCTGGGAGAACATGGCTTTTATACTGCAGGCCTTCAAAGGAGGCAGCTAGGCAATTTGCATGACAAGTGTATGCAAATTCCTCAGCAGAACAACTCTGAAACCTGCAAAGCGAAGACAGGTCTCTTTTCCAGAGACCTGCAGCATTCAGAGCTAAGGAATGGACAAACAGCTGTCTTCCCATGCAGCTGAGGAGATCATTACACAAAGTTCCAATTCTTTAGGGGGTCATCTACTAAGCTTAGGGATTGCACATCCGATACTTCAGCTTAGTGATGCTGCGATCAACTAAGCACTAGGTGAGAAGCAGGAGACATTTAAAGGTGTGGGACCTATCCACGGAAGTGAATAAGGAAACAGTGCATGAGTATAAAATACCTGTTTAGTGCCGGCAGCAGTGGCAGCCTGGCTGCACATTTTTTTTTAAATAAATGGCAGTGTAATGCAATGGCTGGTTATGTCACTTTTCATAGTACTGTGTATGCACATGCATGCTCACTGTGTGAAAAGTGGGACTTATTATTTTGTTTATTTTATGTTTTAGGAAAATAACAATTGATGGAAAGAGCATGGCCTTTTGCACCCAAGCCTTATTAATGCTTTGTCGCTTATGCAAGCTAGTATTCTCCAGGAAATTCAGTGCCTTTATGCATGGGGCTCTATGCCCGCCCCAGTTCATAACATCATTGTAGACAGAGGGCTCGTTACTCCCACCACCAAAGCCCAGGAGGAGGTGGAGGCAACTAACCACTTATAGTGCAATCTGGAAGCCTCTTTTAAAGTGGATCCGAGATGAACTTTTACTCATTGCATAATTGTGTTCCTTTCCTATTGTTTATAGGGCATTCCTCAAGCCAAATACTTTTTTGTTTCTGTTTTAATGCTCTAATTCCCTATAAACTAAAGCCACTCCCACAGGTTTTCAGAGAGCCAAGGCACTTTCAGACAGTAGCAAGGGCTCATAGGAGCTCAGTCTGGACAGGAGGAGGGGGAGGTATTACTAGCCAGAGATTTCAGAGGCAGAGGGGAGGAGGGAGGAGGAGGGGGGATTAGTTTTCTTTGCTCAAGATACAGATAAGCCTGCCTCTGTGTAATATTTACAAACAACATGGCTGCTGTCATTGTATCACAGGAAGAAATATTCTTATTCTATTAAAGCTGTTTGCAGCTAGATTTGCTGTGTAAACTATCTAAACTTTAGATAAGATATATAGACAAGTTACTTGTTATTGTTAGTTTTTCATCTCGGATCCGCTTTAATAATAAGGGAATGTCCTTCTCCTTCCATAGGTAAAATAGGTCACTATTAACATCTACTAATTTATAATAAAGGAAAACAAAATATTCGAAAAATATTTTATTTGAGTCCCTGTAGTCTTTGAGTCCTACCTGTTGTGCCACTATATCCCCAATTAACCACTTCAGCCTTCAGTGTTTTTTTACCTTATGCATCCGAACAATTTTCACCTCCCATTCATTCGTCAATAACTTTATCAGTACTATTCACAATTAAATGATCTCTATCTTGTTTTTTCCACCGCCAATCAGGCTTTCTTTGGGTGGTACATTTTGCTAAGAACTATTTTACTCTAAATGCATTTTAACGGGAATATTAAGAAAAAATTTAATACAATCATTATTTGTCAGTTTTCGGCCATTATAGTTTTAAAATAATACATGCTGCCATAAATAAAACCCACATATTTTATGTGCCCATTTGTCCCTGTTATTATACCATTTAAATTATGTCCCTATCACAATGTATAGCGCCAATATATTATTTGGAAATAAAGGTGCATTTTTTCAGTTTTGCGTCCATTACTATTTACAAGCTTATAATTTAAAAAATATTAGTAATATAACCTCTGGTGTCTAGTGGTCCTTTTCCATTCACCATGCGGCTTCATAGTTTCAGCACTTAGGCATATGGGCAAAGTGCTCAGGTGCTCGCAGGCCAAATACAGTATAATGCTAAATGGGGAGACCACTGGCTGGCCAAATTTGATGGCACTGTCGGCCAGATTTCACCTGCGGGCCAAAGTTTGACTTGTATGCTCTAAATAAAAATATAGGGAAGTAATAAATGCTTTGGTTGCTTAAAGTCTGACTTTCAGATTTCTTCAGTTAAAATAATAATGAGGCCTTTATAACCCAAAAATGGGCTTATTTATAAACCCATATCTCTCCCACGCTTATGTTGTCTGCAGACATTAAATTTAAAACAACACTAAGCAAGAATATACTGTATTTACATTTCAAGTAGCCAGAAAACGTATTTGTACGGTCAGAATGTAAGTTATTAAAACTACCGTATAGTCCATTTTTCATGTTTCCAACCAGCAGCATGTGTACTAGTTTAGCGTAAAGCCCTTAATTACATAGTTCTCTTATCTGTTTTATGCAGAGGAATGGTAAACTGCACGCTAAAATAAAGATAACATGTCACGTGGTACCAAGCAAATTACAGCATGTAAACATATACACAGATAAGCTCTGGACATACACTGAGCAAAAGAAAGAAATTTAGACCTGTTTAATCTAGTTGGGGTAAAAGCATACAGAGCAGGGCAGTTAAAGTGAAATTGCCCCTTCATAAAAAAACAAGTCTGTATTGTACATCTGAACTTAAGGGGCCCATTCACTGGTCGATTTCAGCCAGATTCTATAGAATCAATCGATCATAAATCGATTCTATCAAATCTACCAATTTCGATCGATCTGACAGGATGGAAAATCTAGGTCGATCTGCTGCTTGAGTTTCATTAGATCCAATGGTCCAATAATGCATTTAGATCGTTTTCCAATAGATTTCACTCTTCCTAGTGTGTGGCACACATCAGATAGAACCTGTCAGATTCTATCTGATGGTCGAATCTGCTGCAAATCTATAAGTGTATGGCCACCTTTAGATATGGAGACTGCCAAATTAATTTACTTTTAAACAATGCCAGTTGCCTGGTGTCTTGCTGATTTCCTTGGCTGCAGTAGTGTCTGAATCATACACCTGAAACAAGTATGTGGCTAATACAGTAAGACTTTGGTCTGAGCAACTGATCTGCATGCTTGTTCAGGGTCTATGTTCCACTTGCATGGCATTCTGCTGATCCTCTACCTCTAATGCTTTTAGTATTAGAGGCAGAGGATCAGCAGGATGCCAGGCAAGTGGTATTGTTTAAAGCACACCTGAAGTGAGAAGGATATTAAGGCTGATATATTTATTTCCTTTTAAAGTAACCCAGAGCTGAAGAAAAAAGAAAAATACTTACCCGCTGCTTCCTCCAGCAGCATAAACCCATGCGAGTCCCTCGCCGTCCTCCTGCGGTCTGCCGTTCAGCCGTGATCAGCCCTGGCAACTGTCTGGGTCTTCTGCACATGTGCGGGAGGTCCACGGAAGACCCAGACTGGATGCGACTGAGACAGTTACCAGGGCTGATTGTGGCTGAACGGCAGACCGCGGGAGGACGGTGAGGGACTCACACGTGTTTATGCTGCTGGAGGAAGCAGCAGGTAGGTATCGATTTTTCTTATTTCTTCAGCTCGGGTACAATTTAAGCAACAGCCTCTGGTAAGTCTCCTACCAGGCAGAGATGCTGTGTGTGGGAACGGACTTAGTCTTCGTGCAGCCAGTAACCCTCCGGGATTCATGCCTCATTCATTTTGTTAAAGGTGAGGTACTGAACACTTTTGTGACCTGGGCGACTTTTCTTCTCAGGGACAATGCCTCCAGCTGCGCTGAAGGTCCTTTCTGACAGGATGCTTGAGGCAGGGCAAGACAGAAGTTGGATGGCAAATTGGGACAGCTCTGGCCACAAGTCAAGCCTGTGCACCCAGTAATCCAAGGGTTCATCGCTGCTCACAGTGTCTACATTCACACTTAAAGTGAATGGGAACCGCATTTAAAAAAATGAGACAAATACCCAAGGAGAGGGAAGGCTCTGGGTCCTATAGAGCCTTCCCGCTCCTCTCCTGGTCCCCTCGTTCCAGTGCTGGCTCGGCCGATAGCAGTATTTGACTAATTTAGTCAAATACTGCTTTACCCAGCCGAAGTAGGCTTCAGAAGTCTTCAGGGAGCCCGAGTGCTCCTGAAGAAGGGCGGCCCTGTACTGCACCTGCGCAAGCACGCTCACAGAAGTTGGATGGCAAATTGGGACAGCTCTGGCCACAAGTCAAGCCTGTGCACCCAGTAGTCCAAGGGTTCATCGCTGCTCACAGTGTCTACATTCACACTTAAAGTGAATGGGAACCGCATTTAAAAAAATGAGACAAATACCCAAGGAGAGGGAAGGCTCTGGGTCCTATAGAGCCTTCCCGCTCCTCTCCTGGTCCCCTCGTTCCAGTGCTGGCTCGGCCGATAGCACTATTTGACTAATTTAGTCAAATACTGCTTTACCCAGCCGAAGGAGGCTTCAGAAGTCTTCAGGGAGCCCGAGTGCTCCTGAAGAAGGGCGGCCCTGTACTGCACCTGCGCAAGCATGCTCACGCCTGTGCAGTATGGAGCCGCACGTCTTCGGGAGGACATGGCTCCCGAAGACTTCCAAATACCCTTTCGGTGGGGGATTGAAATGGGGGGGGGGGGGGTTGGAGCCAGCACAGGATAGAGGGCACCGAGAGAGGAGACGGAAGGCTCTATACGTCCCAGAGCCTTCCCTCTCCTTAGGTAAGTATTTGCTTCATTTTTTTTAAAATGCGGTTCCCATTCACTTTAAGGCCAGGTAGTCGGCTACCTGCCAGTCCAGGCGTTTGTGGAGGGTGGATCCGGAAGCGCTACGGCGAGGCATTGGACTAAAGAATGTCTGCATGTCCGACATCACCATGAGATCACTAGAGCGTCCTGTCCTTGCCTGGGTGTACATGGGAGGAGGAGGATTACTGGCAGTGGCACCTTTATTCCGTTGTGCTGTGACATCACCCTTAAACGCACTGTAAAGCATAGTTGCCAGCTTGTTCTGCATGTGCAGCATCCTTTCTCCCTTCAGGAGAGTTGGTAACTTGTCCGCCACTTTGTGCCTATACCAAGGGTCTAGTAGCGCGGCCACCCAGTACAGCTCATTCCCCTTGAGTTTTTTTTATACGGGGGTCCCTCAAAAGGCTGGACAGCATCTGCACAAAGTTGGATCCAGACGTACTATCCAACTCCTCTTGCTCTACCTCAGTGATGTCAGGTAAGTTCTCCTTCTCCCCCCAGCCATGAACAATACCACGGGAGCGTTGAGCAGCACAAGCCCCCTGCGACGCCTGCTGCGGTTGTTCTTCTGCTGCCTCCTCCTCCTCAAAAAAAAAACACCTTCCTCATCATCTGACTCCTCTCCCCCACACGGCTCTTCCTCCTCCTCCTCCCCCCATTGTGCTGCCACAGGCCCACAACGCTTCCTCCTGTAACTGTTCCTGTTCACGCTCATCCACAGCTCAATCCACCACTCTACGCACAGCTCCAGTCCAGGGCCAGTGCAGTGTCTGGGGACAGGCACAAGTTGAGACACCAGAATATCTGCAGAGTCAGGTATGAGCACAGCCCTGTGCCTTGCTGTGTGAATGCTTCACTTTCCTCTTCATTACCAATGTTGGCTGTCCTCATTATTATCTGTATCCCAACTATTCCTGGTCAATCCCGTTGTTGATCGGGAGCAGATCAGACATTTAGGAAATAATTGACAGAACCTGTCATTCGGACAGGAAATTGCATTATGTGTACCCAGCATGATGTCCTACCATATTATTATACTGTATTGTGTGTGACTGAGGGAGACATTTCAGGAATCCCCCCTTGAAAATCCTGGCTTTGCCCCTGGGGTTCACGCAGATGCAGCGTGGCTGCACTCGCACATGCAGGGGAGCACAGCCAAGAGGAGATAGGAAGCCTAAGGATAATCCAGAGGCTTCCCTCTACCTTGGTAACTACTTTTAAAATATATTTTCTAAAAGGTTTGTTTTAAAATTCCTTACTTAAATGACATTGTGAGACTCCAGGACAGTTCTATATATTTTGCTACAACACATACAGTGTTCTTTCTTCTTTTCAGTTTGTTTGCTTTAACAGCATTTGAGACAGAAAGACAAAGGGGACAGGCGTATCAAAGGGTACAGGCGTATCTACGCGCTGTCAAAATCATAAATACAGCAAGCTAGCTGGCTACAACAATATGGCCACAGCAACAGGACCTGCTCTGAGCAGCGAGTATGACAGCTGCACATGCGCAATACAGGCCAAACGTCATTCTTCTGCGCTAACCCAGTGGCTAGGCACAGGCTCTGGAGTTGTGCGCATGCGTGGACTTGCTGAGTGTGTCGCTTTGCGTACCGGAGCCGTATCGGGAGCTGGAACTTTTATCTTGTACGGTGGCTGCTGGTTTACAACATGGATAGTAATGAAGCTTTCTATGAGCAGCTGCGACTGCAAGAGCTGTATGGACACCGCGACACGCAGGACGGGGAAGACCCTTATATCTTTAAGGACCCGACTGATGGCACGGAGTATGAGTGGGACCCCGAGAAAAAAGCCTGGTTCCCCAAGGTGAGAGCTCGTCCAAAACGATTTGAATGGTGACTCAATCCTACTATCCAAAATGTAAAACATTTGGCTGTTAATTCGCCTATACATCTAGTGATGATGGTCAGATTTGACCAAGAGAATCTCTCTGATCGGAGAGACCTCTGTTGGCTGCCCATACACCGCAAGCCAATTCCTGATTGATTTCAGCATTTAAAACTTTTTGAGATTGTCCTCGTGGTGCCGCTGTGGTGAAATTTTTTGCAACTTTATCAGATTTTGCAACCGGTTGCACTTATTTATAGGTATAGCTATCAGAAAGTGCAACCTAACCATTGACTTTAACCTATCTGTATCAGAAAATGCAACCCAACCAAACCCTATTCTCACACAGAACCCTCCCCTCTTGCTCAACTAATACCCCCCCTGGAGGGAACAATCCCCCCTCTTTCTCAACTAATAACCCCCCCCCCCTGGAGGGAACAATCCCCCCCTCTTGCTCAACTAATAACCCCCCCCCCCCGGAGTGAACAATCCCCCCTCTTGCTCAACTAATAACCCCCCCCGGAGGGAACAATCCCCCCTCTTGCTCAACTAATAACCCCCCCTGGAGGGAACAATCCCCCCTCTTGCTCAACTAATAACCCCCCCTGGAGGAAACCATCCCCCTTCTAGCTCAATGGGATCTGTGGTTGCAAAAAATTACAGGCGTGTTAACAGAGAGGAGCCACGCCTACACAGTCATACACTGTCCTCTATGGCAAGTTGCAAAATATGATGGGTAGCAAAATTTCTCACTACACCGCCTCCGCTGTTGAGTTCCCCATCTATTGTTTTATTTGCCCAGTGGAGCCCGAGCAGTTATACTTTACCTGTCAGCTGTCCCCAAATGTGTCCACACTGATTCTCCGCATTGGCTCCCCTATGTGACTACCATCATATAGCATATGGGGTGCTTGCGTGACGTCACACACGTGCCCCACGTGCAATATGTCTGTAGTCACGTGGGGCGCCAATGTGGAAGTATATCAGTCGCTCGGGGATGGCATGACAGGTATAGTGTAAATGCACGGGCACATGGGGGGGAGGGCACATAAAACATTTGGGAGGACAGTGGCCGGGGGTTTCTGCCATGTTCTTTTGTTATTATCGCACACCACACACATTTCTCGCGGTAGCAACGCACATGGGGCTCGATTCACTAAAGCGTGATAACTGCTGTCATGCGAACTGCTGTCACGCGCAAAGCAACACTCCGTGTGATAAAGGAAGGTTTGCGCGCGATCACTCACTTGTTTCAAGCGAGTGCGTGCAAACCTTCCTTTATAACACGGAGTGTTGCTTTGCGCGCGCAAAGCACAGCGCGCGGCAGACCACATGATAACTGCTGTGATAGCAGTTATCACGCTTTAGTGAATCGAGCTTCTGGTGTGTGTAAAAATTCAGCACTGCTGTAAGTTAACAACCCCATTGATTAACATTGGCTGTCACATCTAACGCAGATATGCATACTGGGTAATTATGAAAGAATACATTTTCCTTTAAAGAGAACCCGAGGCGGTGTACTGAAATCTTAATAGGACCCAAAGGCATGTCAGGTGCACAATAACATGCCTCTGTTTTCTTTCTATCGCCGCTGCCAGGCCCCCTGCAAATATTGCCAGGCTAGTGACAATCTGCTTGTCGCTAGACTGCTTTGTTTATCTGAGGCTTGTCAATCAGCCTCCTACTCACCGCTGCCTCCATGTCAGGCTCCCCCTGCCTCTGCTAGCTTTCTCCAATTGGAAGCCAAACCACGACCTAGGATTACTTCCTGGGTCGCGGCTTGGCTTCCGTTTGGAGGAAGCTAGCAGAGGCGGCGAGCCTGTCATGGAGGCAGTGGTAAGGAAGAGGCTGATTGACAAGCCTCAGATAAACAAAGCAGGCTAGTGACAAGCAGATTGTCACTAGCCTGGCGATATTTGCAGGGGCACAGCGGGGGGCTGGCAGCGGCGATAGAACAACACAGAGGCATGTCATTGTGCACATGACGTGCCTCTGTGTCCAATTAAGATTTCAGTATTCCGCTTCGGGTTCTCTTTAAACCCATTAAAGGACAACTGAAGTGAGAGGGATCTGGAGGCTGCCATATTTATTTCCTTTTAAACAATACCAGTTGCCTGGCAGCCCAGCTGATCTATTTAGCTGCAGTAGTGTCTGAATATCACCAGAAACAAGCATGCAGCTAATCTTCAGATCTGGCAATGTCAGAAACATCTGATCTACATGCTTTTTCAGGGTCTATGGCTAAAAGTATTAGAGGCAGAGGATCAGCAGTATAGCCAGACAACTGGTATTGCTTAACCCTCCTGGCGGTTTAAAAAAATCCGCCAGGGGGCAGCAAAGTAGTGTTTTAAAAAATAATAATTTTTTTTTCATGTAGCGAGACAAAGTCTCGCTACATGATAGCCGCTGCTCAGCAGCATCTCCCTAGCCCCTCTGATCGCCGCCGGCGATCGGAGATCAGGAGATCCCGTTCAAAGAACGGGATCTCCTGGAGGGCTTCCCCCGTCGCCATGGCGACGGGCGGGATGACGTCATCGACGTCGTGACGTCAAAGGGGACTCCCATCCACCCCACAGCGCTGCCTGGCACTGATTGGCCAGGCAGCAGTGGCGGCGCTACACTGGGGCTTACCCAGGCTTAAGCCCCAGCTCACAAGCTGCCAGCCCCCACAAAAGCCCCCCTGCCCGTACAATCCATAACAGAATGGTCAGCATTCGTAAAAATGTTACAGCGGGGGGCGGGGCCGCCAGCCGGGGCATCATTGCCGCACAGCTAATCGAGACAGAGCTGGCTGACAGAGGGAGAGACTCCAGTCCCACCCCTCAGCTCAGGCATCCAACTGCAGCCCAGCTTTTCCTCCTCTCAGCCTCTATCTCACTGTCAGCCGGGCTCCAGCTCCACCCCCTCTCTACAGCACACGAGACACAGACTGAGACTGGGGAACGAGGTAGCCTGCAGGAAAGTGTAGCTAGTCTGCCACAGATACAAGTGACAGCAGCCAAAGCAGCCAGTTAAGCCCAGCAATGAATTACCACAGAAAGGTTTGTGCTGACAGTCTCACATTCATTGTCTGTAGTTACTGCCTGTGTACCTTCTCCCAGCCCCCAACTGCAGCTCTGACCCAGGTGCTGCGAGCAGGGGGAACTGTCTTTCCCTCTCTGAGAGTGTCTCTCCTCTCCTTCCTCATCATCCCCCACAATCCCCCCACCTTGCCAGCATTCACTTATCAATTAGGTCTGCCTGGAGTTTCTTATGAGCACACAGAATGTAATAATGGGGGAAGGGAGCCTTATGATGTGCACTGATATCCTCCTGCTGACCAGCCATGAATGGGGTCAGTTTAACTCATAAGTTTTACCTCCTCTCCACACTTAAAACACAACTGAAGACTGGGAAATAAAGAGATTCACGTTACCTGGAGCTTCTCCCAGCCCCCTGCAGCCATCCTGTCAAAGATCCTCCGGTCCCCCACCGCAGCTCGGTTTATTCACCGCTGACTTACAAGTCAACGGCCACTATGCCTGCGCAGCTCTGGCCACACACATCCTTATTTGCGCTCCTGTGGCCGGCAGTGTATTGCGCAGGTGCAGTATGAGAAAATCTGTACTGCGTCCGCAAACCAGTACAAACTGCACCTGGCGGGGGACCAGAGGATCGGTTCAGGTATGTGCGGGCACAGGATGCCTGCAGGGGCTAACAGAAGCCCCAGGTAAGTGAATCTCTTTGTTTTTATTCAATCTTCAGGTCTACTTTAAGGTGGCCATACATTTATCCACTTTGTGGCTGATCAACCATCCGACTTGATTATCAAATCGGATGAAAATCAGTGCTGTTAAGAGAATGCTTGAACGATGATGCAACCGATTTCGGGCCGAAATTGGTTGCATGTATTGATCGGACATGATGAAAGATGTCGAGCCGTCGTGGTTGATCAGGTGTACAGCTGTAACCGCGAGCAATATCAGGACGAGCAACTAAACCCCCAGCACTGTCCCCTCTAAAGTCAAATGTGTGCTATTCTTAATGTGTCCGCAGCTGGCTCCATCCACAATCTGCATACATTTGCCTACGTTACTGTGGCAACCACCTGGGGCACATGTATGCAGATTTCAGACGAAGCCCCCAGCGAACACAGACAGGTTAAGTGTAGTGCAACAGGAAGGGGGCGGGGGCAGCGTCAAGGCGGTGGTTAAGGTATCACAAGGTTGATTCCCAATCGATATCAGCATAAAATCGATCGGGAATTGGCCTGCAGTGCATGGGCAGCCAACTGATCTCTTTCTAATTAGATTGAATTAGAGAGAGATTTGTCTCTTGACTGAATCTGCCCATCATCACCTGATGTATGACTCTACCTTTGGAGTGCTGCCAGATTACGTGTGTTTTGGGGGGAAACTACGGGGATGCTCAAACTTCCCCGGCAGGCCCACTTACACCACTGTCTCTCCTTACATGCATTTACTGAGGAAACGCTGTCTGTCATTATGTGCATTTACTGGTGAAAGGCTGTCTCTCATTACATGCATTTACTGGGTAAACGCTGTCTGTCATTATGTGCATTTACTGGTGAAAGGCTGTCTCTCATTACATGCATTTACTGGGTAAACGCTGTCTGTCATTACGTGCATTTACTGGTGAAAGGCTGTCTCTCATTACATGCATTTACTGGGTAAACGCTGTCTGTCATTACGTGCATTTACTGGTGAAAGGCTGTCTCTCATTACATGCATTTACTGGGTAAACGCTGTCTGTCATTACGTGCATTTACTGGGGAAAGGCTGTCTCTCATTACATGCATTTACTGGGTAAACGCTGTCTGTCATTACGTGCATTTACTGGTGAAAGGCTGTCTCTCATTACATGCATTTACTGGGTAAACGCTGTCTGTCATTATGTGCATTTACTGGTGAAAGGCTGTCTCTCATTACATGCATTTACTGGGTAAACGCTGTCTGTCATTATGTGCATTTACTGGTGAAAGGCTGTCTCTCATTACATGCATTTACTGGGTAAACGCTGTCTGTCATTACGTGCATTTACTGGTGAAAGGCTGTCTCTCATTACATGCATTTACTGGGTAAACGCTGTCTGTCATTACGTGCATTTACTGGTGAAAGGCTGTCTGTCATTACGTGCGTTTACTGATGAAACGCTGTCTGTCATTATGTGCATTTACTGGTGAAACACTGTCATTATGTGCATTTACTGGTGAAAGGCTGTCTCTCATTACATGCATTTACTGGGTAAACGCTGTCTGTCATTACGTGCATTTACTGGTGAAAGGCTGTCTGTCATTACGTGCGTTTACTGATGAAACGCTGTCTGTCATTATGTGCATTTACTGGTGAAACACTGTCATTATGTGCATTTACTGGTGAAAGGCTGTCTGTCATTGCATGCATTTACTGGTGAAACGCTGTCTCTCATTACGTGCATTTACTGGTGAATGGCGGTCTGTCATTACTTGCATTTACTGGTGGAACACTGTCTCTTATGTGCATTTACTGGTGAAACGCTGACTCTCATTACGTGCATTTACTGGTGAAACACGGCCTCTCATCATGTGCATTTAATGGGGAAACGCTGTCTGTGATTATGTGCATTTACTTCATTTTTTTCATGTAACTACATTAGCTGGTATAACTACATTAGTTAGCCCCGCCCACATGACATCACGGCCACGCCCATTTTTCACCGCGGCGCGTAATTTCTCCCATGAGCCCCGCCTGCCAGCCACTGTGCCCCTTTTGAGCCCCCCCAAAAATCTGAAGCTGGAGCCGCCGCTGCCAGGCAGCGCACGGGGTCTGGGGGGGGGGGGGGGGGGGTCGGCCGTGGCGCAAGGAATAGCGGCGGATCGGCGGGTAGCGGCGGCGATCGGATGCTACACGCAGCTAGCAAAAAAAAAAAAAATTATGCAAATCGGCCCAGCGAGGCCTGAGCGGTGCCTCCCTCCCGCCAGGGAGGTTAAAAGTAAATAAATATGGCAGACTCTATATCCATTCTGCTACAGTTGTCCTTTAATTAGTACAGCAATTGTTTAGGGTCGTTGTCTTGTTGAAAGATCCAGCCCCGGTGCAGTTTCACCTTTTGTCACCGATTCCTTGACATTGGTCTCCAGAATCTGCTGGACCTGAGTGGAATCCATGCATCCCGCAACTTTGACAAGATTCCCAGTCCCTGCACTGGCCACAGAGCCCCACAGCATGATGGCAGCATTTGTGCAAAATTTGCCTCAGGGGACTGAGGTTTTGAGCAGGCGGAGATCGGTGTATTCTAACCAGGATAGCACATAGAATATACGTATTCTGCTCAAATGGCAGTGTCCTGAGGCAGATATTTTATAAATCCTGCCTACTGCCCACTATTATTTAAATTTGCCCCCACCTATATTTGTTTAATGAAACTCTCCCACCTCTGCTAGCTCCACCCTACGTGTTTGCTGCAATGGCAAACAACCAATAAAGGTCCATTCTATACACCCATGCTCTGTAAACCTCTATGGGCAAAGCAAATGGCCTTAGCAATCATGTTGCTGTGTATGTGCAGCCTACAGTGCGCTGGGGGAGTCATGTATTATTCCGCATGCAGCGCTGCGTAATATGTTGGCGCTTTATGAATGCAATAAATAAAATGCTGATTGTACATTAGATTGTCACAACTATGGTTTAGAATTCAGTCCTCTTAAAGCAAACCTGAAGTGAGAAAAGTCACTTCAAGTTTGATACTTACCTAAGAAGAGGGGAGGCTCTGGATATTATAGAGTCTCCCCGTCCCACTGCGGTGGCCATCGTCTCTGCACCGTGCCCGGTTAAACCTGCCTGGCCTGCTAGCGCTTCGGCAGTCCAGACCTAGCAAGTTGAAAAACTTAATCTGGGCTTGGCTCAGGAATAACGACCAGCACGGAGGAACAGGAAGGCTCTATAGTTTCCAGAGCCTACCCTCTTTTTAGGTAAGTATCAAACTTGAAGTGAGTTACCTCACTTCTGGTTCACTTTAACCCATTCGGAATCACCGCAACTTAAACCTACATCGTAAGTTAAAACTCAGCTGTCTAAAGGCATTTAGACATTTTCATTGGCTCCTGTCAATTAACTGACATCTGCTAAAGCTACATACTCGCCTCGCGAACCAGGATCCCAGCGACCTCCTGTGATGACGAGCGTAACGAGAAGACGTGAGTCTTCGGGGGATCTTACAGATCCGCTGTGATGGTCATTATTGCTGCGCAACGCTAAACAACATTTGTGTGATCGCACGCATGAACCCACGTTGCTAGATCGCAAAACGACCGCTTGTCGCTCAAAAACATCACTGGTCAAGAAAATAGACAGAAAAATTGTGAGGTGGGTACGGGCCTTAAATTCTTCTTTGTGGAAATGTGCTTGTGCTACCATTTCTGTATTGTATCAGATCGAGTTTGGTTGCACTTCATCATACCTCTGACAGGAGTTTGATCACTGTGGTCAGGTGCTGTGGCTGGAGAGATTGTGCTTCCTCTCGTTAATTGGGAAAGTGGTTCCATGCATTTATGGCCTTTCAGGAATTAAATATTTGGCTGTGCTTAGCTGCTTGCCTTATCCTCAGTATTACATTTCTTGGACTCCAGATGGGCCATACTGAAAAGGCTGCATAGAAGCCATTGCAGTCCTTATGACAGCTGTGTGCCTCAGTCATCTGCCTCATCATAGTGATACAGCCTTTAGGCCTGCTATATAGCCGCATATAGCCAGGCTTGCACATGTTCTATTTTTGTCAGCTATAAACTTGTTTTGTTTTTGTTTTTCTCCACTGGGAGATGTTTAGAAACCATATTTAAATTGAGTACAGCTATGTTATGTCTTGCTCAACAAATCTCCATACAGTAGAATAAGGGTAAAAAAGCGAAAGGAACTGTTTTTATGGAACACTATGGCAAAAAATTGGAAAATGTTAAATCCTATATATAAATATGTATGTATACTTGTCCCAGAGTAAATGCGATGTATCGGTCACATAGGGCCTGTTTCCCCCCATGTCAGTCAGACGGTGAAATGCTGCCTATTCAGGTAAAACGTTTACCCTCTGAATCGCATGCAGATGTGATTCCGGAGGGAATGCTACAATTTTCTGCAGCACGCATTTCAATCTCTATAGTCGTGCGTGTCACAACTATAGTGAATTGTCTGCGGCTTCGCACAAGCATGCATGCCGCATCCAATTCGGAATTGGATGCGGGGCTCTAGTGGAAATCGCCCCTCAGGGCCCATTCACACTAGAAGCGCTTTTCTGAGCGTTTTGTGATTGATTAGCGTTTTTTAAAATAGCTTCCATTCACTTTGATTAAAATCGCAGTAAAAATCGCAAAAAAAATTGACACGACTTTCGCGAATACAAATTGCTGCGATTTTTTTCTGCAATTTTTTCAGCGATTTAAATGAAAGTGAATGGAAGTGATTTTAAGAACCGCTAATCAATCGCAAAACACCCAGAAAAGTGCTCCTAGTGTGAATGGGCCCTTAGGGCTGATTCACGCTACAAGAGCTTTTTAAATGCTAGAGATTTTAAGAGCTCTTACTAATGCAATGCTATGGTGGGTATTTACAAAATCACATCGCTCCAGTTTAAATACACACACAGGATAACATTAGCAAGAGCTTTTAAAATCATAAAGCACTTAGAAAAGCTCTTGTAGTGTGAATTATCCATTATGCTGGGAATACACCATACAATTTTGTGTTAGATAGATAATTTCTGACATGTCCGATCTTATTTTCGATCATTTTTCTGATCGATTTCTCATAGAAGTGAATGGAAATAGATAAGAAAAGATAACAGAGTCGAATCGGAAATAGATCGGACGGAAAATCGATGGAAAAAAACGCATCGTGTGTACCCAGCATTACAGTAGGTAGTATAATCTGATGGCTCTAAACTCTTACCAACAGGTTTTGGATTAGTCCATCTCCTCATGGAGGATTCTCAAACTTTAATTGTTTCAAAAGCACTCCCTGACTTGGACCCTTTAAAAGTAAAAGAAGTACAGAGAATACCCTGTGAGGAGATGGTCTAGTCCAAAACCTGTTGGTAAGAGGTTCAAAGTTGGTTGCTTATAATATCCTCTGGAAGTGACAGCTACATAGGAAGTAAAACATTTATAGTGCATTTACTCCGGGACAAATGTACATCTTGTATGTATGTGTACATATGAATTGTAATTGTTATACTTTTTTGCCACAGTGCCCCTTTACTACCATCAATTGCTGTTCTGAGGAAGGGAAACTTGAGCAGAACTACTTCATAGCATTTGTTCCTAAAAGACCTGTAAAACCTGTTCAGTTTTGTTTAATTCTGTAAACAGATTTCGGAAGACTTCTTGGCAATGTATCATGCAAACTATGGGTTTGATCAAGAAAATAAAGATGCTACACCCTCAGCTCCATCAGAAGCTAATCCAACTGCAACAGCTCCAAAACAAGCAAAGAATGAAGAGAAAGTCAAAGAAGAGCCCAAACATCAGCCAGAAAGTGGGGATCCAAAGGGGAAAGGAGAGAAAAGAAAAGCAGACCCTGGTAAGAGCAGAGGATATTATGGGTTCACTTTTTCATTATTTATAGCTTAACCTAATGGGGACTGATGTAGTACGAATCTATGTCCAGCAGGTGGTGCTGTCGCTCTGACAGGACGTAGATTTAACGCCGCAGTAAACGAAGCATCCCGCTGCGATCGGGCGCTCCCGAGGGGAGATTAAGCTGACAGCTGACATCTCCCCTCAATGATCAGGAGCCATCGCGATTGGCTCCTGATCACGTGATCACTACGATTGCTGGCAGATTGCAGTGATCATTGTAAGTGATGCGGCGGGGGGGGGGGGGGGGTAGAACAGGATCCACCCCCCTTCCTGCCGTTTCCCTAGCGATCGGCGCTCCCCTCCGCTCTGGCCGGCATCCCCGCTCGCTCTGACTTAAGTATCGGGTCCCGGCTTGATGACGTCATCAAGCTGCGACCCGGAACCGAGCGACAGTACCAGCGGGGATGCTGTCCAGAGCAAAGGGGTCTACAGCTGCTCATCGATCGAGTCTGAGAGGTGAGTAAAGGCTGCCTGCAATACGGCCACACTAAGGACACCACACCTAGCTTAGGGATCCGGCTGTCTGACCCCGCGCCCCCCCCCCTCACCCCTCAAACGGGGGAGGGGGGGTGTTAGGCAGCCGGCAGTGAAAGGGTTAAAGTTAACGGTCGGGCATAAAATCAAAAATCAATTCTTCATTTTTATACTAACCAGGTAATCCGAAAGTTAAAATCACTATTTCTTTTCTTGTTGATAAATGATCATTCCCCAGTTTACCTGACTCTTATTTGGTACACACAGAATTTGGTACGCAAAAAGGAAGTTGCAGGGCTGGGTGGTCCTTTTTTGCTTCTCTACTTCCTCTCAGACTTAACTAATGCAGTCTGATTGGCTGAAGCCTCTTTCCCTCCTGGTTTCCTCTCTCACACCTCTGTTCCTCTCTAAATGGCCAGTATTTCTCATGCTGAGATCAGGGCTGTGGAGTCGGTACAAAAATAATCCAACTCAGACTCCTCAGTTTATGAAACCACCGATTCCAGCTACCCAAAATGACTCCGACGCCTTAGTCTAATTCTTACCAGGGCTATGGATTTGGTAAAAAAAATCATCCCACTCCTCAGCTTATGAAACCACTGACTTCGACTCCATGTACCCAAATTTGCTCTGACTCCAACTCCGACTCCATAGCCCTGGCTGAGATAACCACACTTAAAGGGAAGATCCGCGCAGGATATAAAAAACAAACTGCACTTACCTGGGGCTTCTTCCAGCTCCTGGCAGTCGATCGGTGCCCTCGCCGCAGCTCCTCTCCCTCCCGGTGTCCAGCGGTGAAGAAGCCGACCTCGCCAGGTCGGCTTCCGGGTCGGCTTCTGTGCGCTCCACGGCGCGAGTCACGCGGTGTAAGTGACGTCATCGGGTCTCTACTACGCAGGCACAGTAGTTCTGCGCCTGCGCAGTAGAGACCCGATGACGTCCCTACACCACGTGACCAACCACCGTGGAGCACCTGGAAGCCGACCGGGAGGGAGAGGAGCTGCGGCGAGGGCACCGATCGACTGCCAGGAGCTGGAAGAAGCCCCAGGTAAGTGCAGTTTGTTTTTTATATTCTCCTTCCCTTTAAAATGGGAAATTCTAAGAAGGATTTTCTCTTTTTTTTTTTCTTTTTTTTTTTTTTTTTTTTCTGTAAGAAAATCACTAATATCAAAACATGGACAATGCAATACATTAAGTAAGTAGAGCAAGTATTTATCTACTTATATATGTGTTTTTTTTTCTGAAATAATATGGCTGACCGCTTTAAAGAGACTCTGTAACATCAGAAACATCCCCTGGGGGGTACTCACCCCGGGTGGGGGAAGTCTCCGGATCCTAATGAGGCTTCCCACGCCATCCTCTGTCCCACGGGGGTCTCGCTGCAGCCCTCCGAACAGCCGGCAACAGACCCGACTGTAAATTCAATATTTACCTTTGCTGGCTCCAGCGGGGGCGCTGTGGCTGCTTTCGGCTCCGAAGTAGAGGGAAATACCCGATCTCAGTCGGGTCCGCTCTACTGCGCAGACGCCGGAAACTTGCGCCTGCACAGTAGAGCAGACCCGACGGCGATCGGGTATTTCCACCTACTTCGGAGCCAACAGCTGTCAGAGCGCCTGCGCAGGAGCCGGGAAGGTAAATATTGACGTCATCTTTCATGGAGGGCTGCAGCGAGACCCCTGAGGGACGGAGGACGGCGTGGGAAGCCTCATTAGGATCCGGAGGCTTCCCCCATCCGAGGTGAGTACCCCCCAGGGGACGTTTTGACGTTACAGATCCTCTTTAAAAGGAACCCGAGGTGAGAGGGATATGGAGGTAGGCATGTTTATTTCCTTTTAAATTGTGCACATTGCCTGGCTGTCCTGTTTATCCCCTGCCTCTAATACTTTAAGCCATAGACCCTGAACAGGCATGCAGATCAGATATTTGACAAATCTGACAAGATTAGCCACCTGCTTGTTTCAGGTGTGTGATTTAGACCCTACTGACCAGAAACATCAGCAGGACTGCCAGGCAACAGATATTCTTTAAAAGCCAATAAATATGGCAACTTTCCATAGGTCGGGTGCTTTTTAAATTAGGCTTCTTATGTTCAAAGGGACAAATAATGTTCAGAAAGATTAATAACTAAACTCACCTTGAAAGTAAAAAGCTTGTTTCGAAAGCAAAGTAAACTTTTTAAATATACTTACTGATTTTTCCCATCGTTGTCCTGGTCATTCGATCACTCTGAATCTGCTAGAAATTGATGCCTAATGGTATTTTGGGGGAAATTGATCAAATCAGTCCATCACACTCAACAGAGGCCATTGAGCAGTGATGGATCGGGAGCTGTGGCAGATTGATGACCTATAGCTAGTAAAAATCTATGCCTAGTGTGTGGAAGGATTCGATACTTCTCTGATCAGATTTGATCTATCTGATGGACAAATCTGGTGTGTGTGTGTGTGTGTGTGTGTGTGTGTGCGTGCGTGCGTCCGTCCGTCCCCGGCCGGCCACCTTTTAAATGTTGTATTGCTTATCAATAAAAAGCAAGGGAAAACCGCCATCTGTGATGTGCAAATGTTTGCTCATACAAGCATGCCGATAGAAGTATAATTTCACTTGACGTTCAAAAGGAAAAAGAAATGACGCCATCTGCAGCAAAGCCCTAAAGTGCAGTTATTGAGCAGCTGATTAATTTACACAACTGCCAATTACATCCTGAACTCCAGGAATCACAAGGAAATAAAGCCTCTGGTGCTGCTACACTATATATAAAAGAAATTACGTGACAGTTAACTTAGATCAGGGGTGCCCAATAGGTCGATCGCGATCTACCGGTAGATCGCGGCCTCTTGGCCGCGTCCCATTGAATTTAGCAGCCAGCAGCTGTAGAACGCAGTTTCTGCTGCTGGCCGCTGATCGCGAAGGAGGAGAGAGCCTGGCCAATCAAGGGAGCAGAGGCGCGCAGCCAATCAGGGGAGCAGAGGCACGCAGCCAATCAGGGGAGCAGAGGCGCGCAGCCAATCGGGAGCAGAGGTGCACAGCCAATCGGGAGGAGAGGCGCGCAGCCATTCGGGGGAGCAGAGCAACTCCATTCACGCTGCCCACCGGAGCCTCGGCTGAGGGAGTGAATACCTGGACGCCGCCGCAGGAAGAAACCGGCCTTATACCCAGGTAACCTATACTGAAGGGACCTATACCTGGCTAACCTATACTGAAGGGACCTATACCCAGCTAACCTATACTGAAGGGACATATACCTGGCTAACCTATACTGAAGGGACCTATACCCAGCTAACCTATACTGAAGGGACCTATACCCTGCTAACCTATACTGAAGGGACCTATACTGAAGGGACCTATACCCGGCTAACCTATACTGAAGGGACCTATACCCAGCTAACCTATACTGAAGGGACCTATACTCGGCTAACCTATACTGAAGGGACCTATACCCGGCTAACCTATACTGAAGGGACCTATACCCGGCTAACCTATACTGAAGGGACCTATACCCGGCTAACCTATACTGAAGGGACCTATACCCGGCTAACCTATACTGAAGGGACCTATACCCAGCTAACCTATACTGAAGGGACCTATACCCGGCTAACCTATACTGAAGTGACCTATACCTAACTATATTTCCGGGGGGGGGGGGGGGGGGGTGCATTTGAAACATCGGTAGATCTCCTGGCCTCGGCGAATTTTAAAGTAGCTCGCGAGGCGAAAAAGTGTGGGCACCCCTGACTTATTTTTTTAAAAGAGAATTTTTATTAAATTTTTAAACAAGTAACAAATCATGTCATTTCAGAAGGTTTAGTAATTCAGCTGGGTTACATTAGATGCATTATAATTACCGTGACATCAATCAGAGCAGTGATAAAACTATCTAGATACATTCAATAGTTATTGAAGAGATATGTCTGAGGAAAGATTTACATAAGTCAGAGGTATATTGATTATAGAATCAGTGTTTGATGCGTTTCCAGCATAAGTATCACCATAATTAAGCTTGTATAAGGTCCTGTACAGTGGCCGTGATGTTAAGATTCGGGATAATGGAGTCTGTTGCTTTTACCCATCTATTCCATACTTTGTCAAATTTTTGAAACTGGTTACGTGATTGATATGTGAGTTTGTATAGTGGTAAAGCATCATTAATCAACTTTTTCCAGTTGGATAGGGAAGGTGGCACAGAAAGTTTCCAATTAAGTATTATTAATTTCCTAGCGTAGTATAGGAGTATGCGGATTAAGGACAATTGATGTTTATTACATGGAATATCTCCTATGATCCCCAGTAGGCATAATTTTAGGTCCAAAGTAATTGGTAGATTTAATGAGTCCCTCATGAAGTGCAGTACTGACTTCCAGTATTGATTGACCATTGGACAGGACCATACACAATGTATGAAATCTGCATTACTCAGTTTACATTTAAAGCATCCATTACTCGATATAGGTTGCATTTTAGAAAGTCTCAATGGGGAGAGATATGCTTGGTGGAACCATTTGGTATTTATTAGTTTGTCCTGGGAAGCAATAACTGTTTTAGTATAAAAATCCATATGTTCCTCCCAGTGTTCTGTTATCGTAGGATCAGCTATTAGCCATTTTTCTCTAGTAGCATATGGTTTACAGGTGGTATTATTTGTTATCAGGAAACTATACAAGGTAGAAATCTGCTTGGATCTGTCTTTGTTCAAAAGTTGTTTCTCTAATTCTGATGGGGATAGTGTTACATTTACTAGACCAAGTTGCATTTTCAGGGCATGTCGTAGTTGGAAATATCGAAATAGAGCCTGTTTCGGGAGACCAAATTCGGATCTGAGAGTTAAGAAGCTTTTAAATGCACCCTCTGCATATAATTGCGAGAGGTATTTAATGTCGTATTTATACCAAAAGGCAATATCTGGAATGGTGGATAATTCAGGTAGGTTTTCATTGCCCCAGAGAGGGGAACTAAGAGATACATACTTTACTGGTTCACCAAGCAGTTTTCTAGTTCTCTTATATATCCTGATGGTGTTAAAAATTAAGGTTGTGCCTATATTCTTATTTGGAATGGTATATCTGTATATTGCAGCGCATAAGGCCTCATATGAACCTGCTATGTCCGCTTCTGTCGCCATACTGGAGTCCGATCTATCTCCACTAAGCCATCCCTGGATAGGGAGTAATTGTGACGCTAAGAAGTATATATAGAAATTTGGTATTGCAAGGCCTCCCAGGCATGTAGGAAGTTGTAATTTAGATAGAGAGATTCGGGGTACAGAGCCTGACCATATAAAAGTTGTCATAATGGAATCGATTCGTTTAAATATAGATTGCGGAATCCAGGTTGGCGACATCTGCAGCACATAGAGGATTTTTGGAGCCATAACCGTTTTGATCACGCAGATTCTTCCAATTGTGTTTAAGGGGAGTGAAGCCCATTTTTTAAGTTTTATTTCAATTGAGTCTATTAGTGGTAGAACATTGGATTGAATAAAGGACACTGGAGGGGGGTGTACCGATACGCCCAAATATTTAAAGTTTGTTACTATCTGGAGCTGTGAGTTCTTTGTGATCATTTGCGAATCAAGGGTGTCTATAGGGAATAAATAGGATTTGGACCAATTTATAGATAATCCCGATATATGTTTAAATTTGTCATATATCTCTAAGGTGGCCTCCAAAGATGGCCCCGGGTCGGCGAGATAGATTAACATGTCATCCGCGTAAAGAGATATGCGCTCCTCTATCTGATTAATTTTTAATCCCCGGATGTTAGGAGAGATACGGATGGCTTGGGCAAGGGGTTCTATTGCTATAGCAAAGAGAAGTGGGGAGAGGGGACAACCTTGTCTCGTTCCTCTATTAATATGAAAGGAATTAGAGAGGGCTGCATTAATTTTGATTTTAGCTGTGGGTCTATGGTATAGTATCCGGAACCATCTGTGAAACCCTTCACCAAATCCAAATTTTTGTAAGACTGCATTCACATATGGCCATTCTATTGAGTCGAATGCCTTGTTGGCATCTAAAGATAGTATGACTCTTGACTTGGAGTTCTTATGGGGATAGTTGAGATTTGAGAAAAGGCGTCTGATGTTCAGTCTGGTTGAACGACCTGGTATGAAGCCCGTTTGGTCTGGGTGAATTATAGAGGTGATGCAGGAGTTAAGTCTAATAGCTAGGATTTTTGTGAGAATTTTTATGTCAGTATTAAGGAGGGAGATTGGGCGGTAGGAGTCACATTTAACAGGATCTTTGTTGGGTTTAAGAATGACTGTAATTAGTGCTTCATACATAGATTCAGGTAGGATTCCCGTGTTATATATATGTTTAAATAATGATACTAGATGGGGAACCATTAAGGACTTATTTTTATCGTACCATTCGATTGGGATTCCATCAGGGCCTGGAGTTTTATTATGTTTAAAGGACGTTATTGATATAGAGACTTCTTGGGCTGTGATGGGTGCATCCAGTATTTTAATCATGTCAGGGGTTAGGACTGGTAGGTCAAGGTTTTTAAGAAATTGTTCAGTATCTAATTCGACTGGGCCTAATTTTGCAGTATATAGTTCTGTATAAAAATCAGAGAATGCATTTAATATTTCTTGAGAAGTATGGCATTCTATACCAGCGGGAGTGATTATATTAGGTATGGCTTTAGTTTCTACTATAGATGTAAGGAGATATGTTAGTAATTTACTACACTTGTTTCCGTATTCAAAAGATTTTTGTAATTGTATAAGATTTTTACGTTTAGTAGAGTCTAATAGCGTTAGTTCTAATTCCCTTCTTGCTACTTGCCAATTAGTATAATTAGTGGACGTGGGGGTCTGATATCAGGGTCAGTTGAGCTGTTTGTGTTTTCCTTTCATGATATTCTTGTGAGGCTTTCTCATTCTGTCTGATTCTAGAGAGTGAAGCACGAAATGAGCCCCTTAAAACAGCTTTCCCTGCATCCCAGCATATATTTACCCCTGCAGTGTCTTCATTAATCCTCCAATATTCATGCATACTCTCTTTGCAGTCATTTAATACAGTTTCGTCTTCCAGCCAAGCTGGGTTCATACGCCAGATCGCTGGCATCATATGACCTGGGAATCGTAAAGTACACATTAAAGGGGAATGGTCGGAGATACCATGAGAAAGGTATTTTACACTGTCAATCAGTTTAAGTGCGTCTGGGGACCCAAAGCACAGGTCAATTCTTGACATTGTCTTGTATGAGTCTGAGAAACATGAGAATACCCTATCTTTTGGATTTTTCCATCTCCAGATTTCTTGCAGACTGTAGGTGTCTAGCCAGTTTAGAAGTGAGGGGTACACTCTACCACTCTTACTGAGTCTATCCAATTCAGGATTGATTACTGCGTTGAAACCCCCTAGTATTAATAAGGGGCCATCTAAAATAGGATGTATTTTCCCCATTAATTCCATTAAAGGAGTCAAATTGAAGGGAGGTGGGACATATATTAATGCTACTAGTAAGGGGTTTCCATCGATTTTACAGTTAATAAGTACATAATTACCTTTAGGGTCGATTCTAACTTTTGTTATACTTCCCTGAAAAGATTTTGCTACTAGTATGGCCGTACCCCTGGAAAAGGACGAATAATGAGATAAATAGTATGTTGCAATCCAGGGTTTCTTTAATAAGAAGGCTTTGGTTCCGAGTAAATGCGTTTCTTGCAAACATATGATCTGTGGAGATTGTTTGCGTATATAATCAAACACTAATTTCCTTTTGATGGAATTGTTCATTCCTTGAACATTCCATGACATTAGTGATATTATAGGCATGGTGTTATAATAATATAATGGTTTGAAAGAATTCTCATTATTGTCCTACTCTGAGTCATGTCCTGCTGAGTAATCAAAATATAGAGAATGCTGAATTGAAGTAATGAAAGAAAAAGAAACAGTCGTATAACCATCTACCTAATTCTAACCCTTATCCCTAACCCGCCCTACCCCCTGTTTACAACTACAGAGAGTGTAGTGCCCTAAACTCTGATCGTATAAGTAGGGATGTATATAAATGGCCGCTATGTCCATCCCCATCATCAAGGATAGAATAGAGACGGAGAGGAGAAAAAACCCTGGTTCCGCTTTAGCGACACCAGCCTATACCAGCCTATAATAGGATATTCTGTATATTAATATCTTACATGTTATAGATTATCGAGTCAGAAAAAAAGAGATATCCTTGACGTGTGAAAATCAACCTAGCCCACATTATTCTCATTTCCATTGAGCTATGATATATAGTATACTCTATAAGTGGTCATAGAGTAATTCAGTTATTATTATTATTATTAATAACAGCACTCATAATATGAATCTTAATATCATAGTATTCACATATTATCCATGCTGGAGTACATAAGAGCATTCAAAAGAGACATATTTCTAGCCATTTAACTGTGAACTTATAATAGGTTTCCTAGATAAAGAAGTGGCATTCCAGATATTTTCACAGTATGCCTCTTACATTCACCTAAGATCTATTTTAAATGGTCGCCACTAGAGGTCAGCATAGGATCATAAGTGAAGTTTTATGTGCTAGAAGTAAAAGAAGTTCTTCTGTTTTCCTCTTCAGTGTCCTTTGAAGGAGAAAAAACAACAAAGAAAAGGAGAGGAAAAAAAAAACCCATAGTCTGTCCCTCTTCTTAAGAAAGGGGGGCAATTCAAGCTTCACCCAATGGGATCCGGAATAAAAGTTTGATGTTAGAAGCACATACGGAGAAAGGCAAAAAAAAAGTACAGTACGTACCAGTTCTTATAAAGAAGAGATGAGACATCTTTACATGTAAATCTTGCTGTATGAGAGGGCAATACAAGTACTTGCTTTTTCCCCATTAGAAAAGGGGTTATCGCTTTCTGGTGTCATAATAATGAAAAGATTCTCATATCTAAGTTCTTAAAGGTAACTGTCATCAATTACTTTACTGCATCAAGTCTATTCTTTCTTGATCCTTCAGTAAGGATGGGGATAGGTATATCCTGTGCTTCCATCCAAGATGTTGCTTCTGGAGGGTTTAGAAAGAAATGAGTTTTGCCATTAAACTGTATGCGCAGCTTTGCAGGGAAAAGCATACTGTATGGTATCTGCTTGGATCTCAAACCTGCTTTTATTGCATTAAAGGAGGTGCGCGCCTTCTGGATCTCCGCTGAGAAATCCTGAAACAGGGATATTCTTGCACCATTATACTCCAAGTTGGTTGTTGTTCTTGCCTTTTGTAGTATTTCAACTTTGTCCCTATAATTCAGGAGCTTTGCTATAATAGGCCTCGGTGTGCTGCCAGGTTTTGGAGGCCCTCCAGGAACTCTATGAGCCCTCTCTATAGAGAACGTATGGGACAAATTTAAGTTCGGAATGGTTGCTTTCAGCCAGTTTTCAAGAAAGGTTTCAGGTGTATTGGCTTCAGACTTTTCAGGGAATCCAATAAAACGAATATTGGATCTTCTAGATCTATTTTCTAGATCGTCTAGTTTTAAAGTGTGCGTAGCTGATGTTTTATTAATGGCTGCTTGTGACATCTTGATGGGCCCCACTGTATCTTCTAAGTCGCTGATCCTTTGATTAGACTCTATGGCTCGCTCGCGAATTTTCCGCATGTCATCCTTAACAAGTGAGAGGTCAGTTTGTAAGGAGTCAAGTCTCGTATTAAGGCTGAGATGCAGTGTTTTTATAGGGGCACCCCTGACTTAGATAAAAAGTCTGTGTGTTTTTTTTTTTTTTTTCTTCAGAAGGGTCAGCACTTTGCAGCCAGCTGGTTGAAATGCGGCCCCGCTTGTAGCCTTCCGTTCTGCCTTGACGGACATCCTGAGCAGGATAATGGTGGAGAACCCCCACCCATAGAATGTTCTTGGCTGAGGTGGCCAGTTGGGGCAGTCTTGGTTGATAATTTAGCATTAGTACAGCCATTTCGTCTTGATCCAGCATACCAGATATTTAACAACTTGCACTCCCGTGGGACGAGTATATACGTCCCTGAAATCTGCGCTTGAGCTCACAGGGAAGTAGATCGTAGATACTTGTTCCTTCCGATCACAGGGGGTGCACGAGGCGGCCATCGGTAGTGCAAAAATTGGTGAAAGGCAACATATGTTCTCATTCACTAATCTAAGTGTCTAATAAGGAATAATTGCTGTTGTAACAGGCAACAGTAATTATTCCATTGTAAAGGAAGTTACCTGTCACTTCCTGCTGGCTGGAATGCAGCAATTCTGCGTTCTAACTAGACAGGAAAATGTGTGGGGACATCTAGTGGGCAAAAAACACAAAAAATGTACGGTATACATTTCCAATACCTATAACAAGCCCATTAATCCCTCATTCCCTCTCCCTGCCCCCATATGACACACTTGTTAAGAAAAAAAAGCCAAAGTTACGGAATTTAAAAACCAAAAATACATAAATTGTTACATTAAGGACTCAGCTTTTTAAATATTTATCCCATTACTGTATTACTGTTATTTTTGCAAATAAGGGATTGTAATTATTGATAGAGTACAATGAGAAAACCAAAAACACAAAGTGAAAAAAATGTACTTTTATCTTCAAATGAAATATTGTCGCCATACATTGTACTAAGGACATAATTTAAACCATGCAATAACCGGGACAATTGGGCATATAAAATGTGTGGGTTTTAATTACAGTAAAACATTTTATTTTAAAACTAATGACTGAAATCTGAAAACTAATAGAAATAATATTTTTTTTTATTCCCTTTACATAAATTGATCTCAGATTGTGCTCAAAGGTTTTTGGATAATATCTGTATAGTATATGAAGTCTTTTAAAGAACCATGCTAACCTAGAAATAAGAAAAACACATATATTGGTAGAGGAGGGAGTGCCTTGTGCTTGCACGGACTGGCTGTGACTGGCCGAACTTACGGGATCCGGTTCAGAAGATTGAGAACACTGAGGACGGCGGCGTGGGAGCAATCCGTGCAGATGGGGCTGGAGGAAGCCCCAGGTATGTATAAAATTTTTAAGAGCCTTCGTCTCTGGCACACTTCAAAAACATATCAATGTGCATACATGTGTTTCCTTTAAAAAAAATGCCTCGTGGTGAATCTCGGGTTCAAGAGTAAGAAATGTTTGCTTGCTAACCAGTATAGGCAGTAGGGACTATTTTCCACAGAGCTATGCTGGTGAAATGGTCCCGTGTAGATTGTTGCATGTAATCCATTTTGTAAGTTAATATCCTCCATTTTTGCAACAAGTACAGTACAATTTATAAACCTAGTTATTGTTATTGCCGCGACGGACACATAGGCTGCCAGGGGTTGGAGGAAGCCCCAGGTAAGTAGATCTTATTTTTTTTAAACACCTCGCACCTTCCCTTTAAAGATCAGGCATG
Organism: Hyperolius riggenbachi; assembly: GCF_040937935.1. Taxonomy (NCBI): domain Eukaryota; kingdom Metazoa; phylum Chordata; class Amphibia; order Anura; family Hyperoliidae; genus Hyperolius; species Hyperolius riggenbachi. Next base: position 106,219,434 of record NC_090653.1, read on the forward strand.
TCGCATCTTAAGGCGACATTGCAAGGCCCCAGTACACATGCTAGATTCTCCTTAATGCGCTTCCGCACATGGGCGACGCAACACCACTGTGTAAATTTTATAAACACCCTGCGTCTCCATAGACTTACAGGACTTCTGGGTCGGTGCAGGTTGCCACAGAACCCCGCAATAACGTAGATCTGTCCTTGCATCGGGGATGCAGCAAAAACACCACTTCCACCGAATTGCACCACGTCGGTGGTGCACCACGTTCATTGGGCTTTCGGTGTGGTATGGTCAAAATACTGCACCGCCCCAGTGTGAAACCACCCTCAGGGCTCGTTCCCACTGTTGCGACGCGATTTCGGCCGCATTCCGACGCTTGTAAAAACGCATGCGGATGCGTTTCCACATGCGTTTTTACCCGCGATTTCGCCTGCGATTTCGCATGGCAGGGTGCCATGCGAAATTAACCATGACACTGCCAGGGCTAAATAAAATTGAAAAAGGTGCGAAATCGCACGCGAAATCGCGGGTAAAAACGCATGTAACAAATGCATGCGTTTTTACTATTAAATACATTAGCGGCGATTCGCACGGATTCCCGACGCAGGCGAAATCGTTGGCTCTTTTGTGCGTTTTTTTCACGCTGAAAAAAACGCACCTCAACAACGCTACAGTGGAAACAGGCCCATCCACTTGTATTACATGTGCGGATCTGCATGCGTTGGACGCATGCAGATTCGCGATAGTGGAAACGAGCCCTCAAAGTTGTGCTTTTTAAATGTTTATCTCTCGGGTATTTGTCCATCTTAGAATATGTGCACATCCCAATGATCACATTTATGGGATCGATGGCCTGTGGAAACAGCAGAGGTGCAGGCAGTCCTGTGCTTAGTGGGAAAGCCATCCATTGGTGTAAAGGTGTTCAATTGCAGTAACTAATTAATGATCAGAGCCACTGCTGAATTTAGTACCAGTGCCCATGTATATACTAATAGAGATGTCAATGAGATGCAGATAAAGACAAGCTGATGCTAGATGTCATTGGGACCCTAAGGCTTCCCCCTCCCGAGGTGAGTACTCCCCAGGGGATGTTTTTTTTTGTTACAGAATCTTTTTAATAAATTTTAAAAGCCTACACTTCTGCTGTCATTGGCATTTCATTAATATCTTTACATTGACACAGAGCCAGCTAGTAAAACTCAAGTTTTTAAAGTTGTTTTTGTTTATGAAAGTCATTCTTGCTTGACAGTTACGCTTATTTTTGTTATTATAGGCTGGTTCAATGTAGAGGAAGAGAGAAACACCAATGTGTATGTCACAGGTTAGTTCCAACAAAATGTACTAAAATTAATCTGCCATTTCTGGTACTTTATTGCAAGCTCTTATGTACATGTGTCTATTCTTACAGGACTTCCTCTTGACATCACATATGATGAATTTATTGAAATTATGTCAAAATGCGGTATAATTATGCGTGATCCTCTGACAGAGGACTTTAAGATAAAATTGTACAAAGACAAAGAGGGCAACCTGAAAGGAGATGGCTTATGCTGTTATCTGAAGGTCAGTGCAATTTGTTTCTTTGTATATCTATATATAAAAGTGTGTGTGTGTGTGTGTGTGTGTGTGTGTGTCCGTCTGTGTGTGTGTGTGTGTGTGTCCAAAACGCCTTAACCGATTTGAACTTGGTATACAGATCACGTACTACCTGGGATGATATGTTCTGGGGGTCTCGTGTCCCCCCTGCACACCTGGCCGGAGCTACAAACAGCAAATCAGATTCCACCCATTCATGTCAATGGAAAAAATGTAAAAGTTTGCCATTCTCACAGTAATCAAGCCAGAGTCCCCACTCTTGGCACAGTTGGTGACCAAGGTTACAAATCCAGGAAAAGCAGGCGGAGCATAAAACAGCCAATCAAAATTCATTCATTCATTCATTTTAGATGGGAAAATGTAAACTGCAGCCATTCTTACACTGTTAATAGCAGGGTTCTCAAACTTGCTACACTTGGTCACTGGGTGAATAAGAGTAAGATTCAGGAAAGTTGGTGGAGCCTACAACAGCCAATCAAAATTCACCTATTGATTTTAAGGGGGAATATACTGCTGCCATTCTAACACTGTTTATGGCAGAGGCTTCCGACTTGCTGCAGTCAGTCATTGGGTGATTGGGGGTCCAAATTCACTAAAGGGGTGGTGCCACAAACAGCCAATCAGATTTCTTTGCTGGATAAACTGCTTCCATTCACACATTTTTGATGCCAGGAACCTGAAAGCTCACAAGCTTGGTCATTGAGTGACTGTGTGACAAGGTTACAAAAACACATTTTACTGGGAAAATATAAACTGCAGCCATTCTTACACTGCTAATGGCAGGGTTGTCAAACTTTGCACAGTTGGTCATTGGGTGAATAAGATTGAGATTTTGAAAAGTGGGTGGAGCCTACAACAGCCAATCAAAATTCACCTTTTGATTTTCAAAGGGAATATTTAAACTGCTACCATTCTTTTACTGTTAATAGCAGATGCCTCAAACCTGGTACAGTTGGTCACTGAGTGACTGGGGTTCAAATTCAGAAAGAGGCAGAGCCACAAATAGCCAATCAGATATACAAAGTATTGATACCAAGGACCCCAAAGCTGATAAACTTGGTAATTGAGTGACTATATGTCAAGGTTAGAAAAAGTGGGCGGTGCCAGAAACTTAATTTTTTTACATTGCAGGGTTCCCAAACTTGACACAATTGGCCACTGGGTGCCTGGAATTATTATTCAGAAATGTTGATGTAGCCTACAACATCTAATCAAAATTCACCTATTGATTTTCATGGGGAATATTTACATTGCTACCATTCTTACACTGTTAATGGCACAAGCCTCAAACCTGATACAGTTGGTCATTGGGCCACTGGGGTTCAAATTCAGAAAAGAGGATAGAGCCACAAACAGCCAATCAGATGTTTCATTTCACTGGGAAAACACAAATTATTGATGCCAAGGACCCAAAGCTCACAAACCTGGTCATTGTGTGACTGTGTGTCCAGGTTACAAAAAGTGGGCAGAGCCAAAAACAAATTTCACTGGGAAAATGTAAACTGCAGCCCTTCTTCACTGTTAATGGCAGGGATCTCAAACTTTGCCCAGATGGTCACTGGGTGACTGAGATTAATATTCAGGGAAGTGGGTAGAGCCTATAATAGCCAATCAAAATTCACCTGTTGATTTTCAAGAGGAATATTTAAATTGCTGCCATTTTTACACTGGCAATAGCAGATGCCTCAAACCTGCTATAGTTGGTCTTTGGGTGACTGGGGTTCAAATGCTGGAGAGGGGCGCAGCCACAAACAGCCAATCTGATTTGTTTAATTTCTATGGGAATATACAAATTATTGATGCCAAAGACCCCAAAGCTCACAAACTTGGTCATTGAGTGTTCGTGCATTAGGGTTAGAAAAAGTGGGCGCAGCCAAAACTGGTCAAATACATACACGGGCAGTTCCGGGTCATTAGTGGGTGGAGACAAATAAAAATTTCACTGGGAAAATGTATACTGCAGCCATTCTTACACTGTTAATGGCATGGTTCTCAAACTTTGCACAGTTGGTCACTGGGTGACTGGGTTTAATATTCAGAAAACTGGGTGGAGCCTACAAAAGTGAATCAAACTTCACCTATTGCTTCTCAAGGGGAATATTTAATTGCTGCCATTCTTGCACTGTTAATGGCACAGGCCTAAAACCTGGTACAGTTGGTCATTGGGTGACTGGGGTTCAAATTCAGAAAATGGGGTGGAGCCACAAACAGCCAATCAGATTTTTTTCATTTCAATGCAAATTATTGATGCCAAAGACCGCAAAGCTCACAACCTTGGTCATTGAGTAATTGTGTGTTAGGGTTAGAAAAAGTGGGCTGAGCCAACACTAGCCAAATACATTCCCGGGCAATCAGCTAGTCACTTGTATATAGTGAAGGTCATGTCTAGGAAAACTCATGGAAAAGCATGTGATTTGTATGATCAGCTGATAGATTTGTAAAGCTTTTATTTGCTGTGATCACATCCTGCTTTAGCACATACTCATGACTGGCAAATCAGAGACTTACATACCAGTCACCTGACCAAACTGATCACATGCTTTTCCATGACTTCTAGCCATAACCATCACTACTTGTGTATAGTAAAAGGACAACCATTCTTAAACTAATATTTTAAAGGTACCTAAAGCAACCTTAAAGTTAGTACAGTACACATTAGTTAGAGCACATTCGCTTACACTGGTGTTTATTTTAAAGGCCAGTCTTCCCTTTTTCAGCCCCACTACATTTTCAACTGATATCTAGTTGGAGTAGCTCCACTGGAAGCCTAAGGACTTCTGACAATGCTCTTTCCTTTCTATGTCCAGCTACCTAAGGTAAACACAGATGTATGTTCATGCTTGCCCCCCTCCCCTCAGCCCCTGTAATCTCTCCTCAAAAAATAAGACTTGTTGCTAAAGTCGCATTTTTACACAGGAAGAGGCAGGCTTGCTGTAATGTTCACTCCGATTAAACCCCCCACCCCCCCAAATCACTCCTCTTTTTTTCTTAGTGTCTGTAAGAGTTAAACATCAGGCATGCAAGTGACAGCTTCTATTTGGGTCAGACTATACCATAACCCTCGCTGAAAAGTAATTACAGCCATTAAATACGGTACTTTCCTGTCAGTAAATGGCTTCCTTGAGCAGGAAAGAGATACAAAGTGTTAATAATTCATAGATTTGAGCTCTACCATACTTCAATGAAACTGTCATTGAGCAGAGACAATGAAACAATAAAAACTTAAACTAGATTTAAATATACAATAAAACTGTGGGATACCTATAAAAGACATTTTTAGGAGGAGGAGGATAGAAACAATTGTATTTTTCATCAATATATTTTCACCTCAGATGTCCTTTATGAGGACTGACTAGGGCAGGTAAGGAATTGGAAATGTGATAGGAGGGAACATCATGGCAATTCTGCCTCTTCCTGTCTGAAAATGTAACTGCAGCCAAAAGTCATACTTTTCATGGAGTGAGTACGGAGGTCGGGGGGGGGGGGGGGGGGGGAACAACGCACAGAGGTATGTGGATTCAGCATGAACCTACCTCTGTGCATTCCTTAGGTAGCTTTGCCTTCGGTCAGGTGTGCTTTAACCACTTGAGGACCGCAGTGTTAAACCCCCCTAAACACCAGGCTATTTTTCACAAAAAGGGCCACTGCATCTTTTAGGCCTCGCTGCAGGGCCGTACAACACAGCACACAAGTGATTCCCCACCAACAGTGGTTGGTGGGGTCTGATCGCTCCCTTAGGCCCCGTTCACACTGCACGCGTTTGTGTCCGTTTTTAAGGTACGCGTTTTGTGTGCGTTTTGCGAGGGCCAGAAAAATCAATGCAAAGGTATGGCCCTCGTTCACATATACGCGTGGCAAACGTATGCGTGGCAGAAACGCATAGTTGGATGCATTTCTGTGCGTCGCGCACAGAAACGCATTATAATGAAAGTCAATGGGCGCGCACTAAAAACGCATGGCATGCGTTTTTGTATGCGTATTCGGAGGTGCGTTTCTCGTCGGAAGTGTGGCTGACTCTTCCAGGTATGATCAAAAACGCATAAGGAAAAAACGCATACAAACGCATTACAAAAACGCGTACAAACGCATGCGTTTTTCCAGTGCGTTTACTACATGCGTTCTGCACGTTTTCCACACGCACATAATATGAACAGGGCCTTAATGTTTTTTGTTTTTTTTTTAATAAATATTTAAAAAAAATTTTTTTGGGGGGGGGGGTATTTTCACTGTGATTGGCTGTCATAGGCTTCAGCCTATGACAGCAGATCACCCTTGAGCCAATGGAAGGGACATCCGCGTCACTCGGCTGTCCCCAGTACAGCGCTGCCTTAGATCGCATCACTGTACAGGTCTATTAGACGGCGGTTTCGCTGTCTAACGGAGATTTAATGCGCCCGATCTCCTGCAATCCCCGCCCCAAAGACCTTACGCCGATCGGCTTTGGGCGGCCCTGGGGCTGCCACCGCGTCCACGCCCATTGCCGTGATGCGGTCGGCTAGAGGTTAAGTTAAAGTACACAATATAAAAAACTGGAGTATCTTAGTTTAAACCATACGCTAACATGTTGTCTGTTTTCATTAAAGAGAGAATCTGTTGAACTAGCACTGAAGATCCTGGATGAGTATGAGCTCAGAGGGTACAGGTTTCACGTTGAAAGTGCAAAGTTCCAACTGAAGGGGGAGTACGACGCATCAAAGAAGAAAAAGAAATCTAAAGACTACAAGAAGAAGATGTCTCAGCAGCAGAAGTATGTGGCAAATTGTGCATCCTTCTAACCTGCAGGGGTCACACTTCTCTGCAACGCCCATGGTTTCCCACAGATAGGCCCGGTGCACACCAAAACCCGCTAGCAGATCCGCAAAATGCTAGCAGATTTTTAAACACTTTTTTTTATTTTTATGAGGCGTTTTGCGGATTGCTGCTGCGGATTTCAGTGTAACATATTTCATATATTGTTACAGTACAGCTGTTACTGAACAGCTTCTGTAACAAAACCGCCTGGCAAACCGCTCTGATCTGCCGTTTTGTAGAGCGGTTTGCGTTTTTCCTATACTTAACATTGAGGCAGAAACGCCTCCGCAATCCAAAAAATGCCTCACCCCGGGAGGATTTGTTCCTGCAAAACGCCTCCCGCTGTGGTGTGCACACCCCCATTGAAATACATTACCCTAGCATATCCGCAGCCGCAAGAGGCTGGAAAAACGCTCAAAAAGCCGCTCGGTGTGCCCCCAGCCCTTAGTGGTGCTTTTTTCAGCATGTGATTTCTGCAGCGTTAGTCTACAGTCAGCTGACAGCAGCTGACTGTCTGCAATGGGAATCGCACGTGAATCGCATGCGGTGTGCAGAAAGTACTGCAAGCAGCAAGTTTTTTTTCCTGCATGCGGAAACTGCACTAAATGTGACCTGGCTCATTGATTAACAGCTGATTCTGTAAAACTGCCTGGAAGTCCTCAAAGTGTGACCCCTGCCTAACTGTTGTCAATCTCAGTTTATGAAATAGACAGTGGACTCTCCCATTATAAATGTAAACATTGAGAATTTATTAAGCATCGATCTGAGATACAAATTGCCACTTTTTACATCTTTTTAAAGGCTTATTTATGTATATCTGTAAAAGTGGAGGTTTCTTTTCATGGTGATAAGGATTTCAAGGATGTTTAATTCCCATACAGTAAATACTCTAACATGGCTATCAAAACTGGATAGGGTAACACTCAAATGTATGCGTTCTAGCCCCGGCCATTATTTTAGATTTAGAGGTAAACAACTTACTGATTTTCATAGTGGCTTCTTGTCACTACTTTCTACCACTGCTACAGCGATATTGGCAAACAGGGTGTTTGAAAAAATACCACCGTTCATAGTTTCATGTGTTGACGATTTGTAGTCAGTAGTGCTGAGCAGGGACTCTGCAGGTCCCTTATCAAGTGGAGATCAATCTGACTGCTAGTTTATAAATATTGCCATTGGCACCATAATGAAGAAAAGGAAAGTGCCATTGTTTCTGGCGCTCGACCTGTTCACCCCTTTATATACTGCAGGAATGATTAGTGAACATTTCTCCTTGCATTCAGTTTTTATGTAAATTTATATGCAGCTTGAATGGCAGTATTTGTATAGCGCCTTTCTCCTGTCGGACTCAAAGCGCTTGCGAGGCAGCCACTAGAGCGCACTCAGTAGGCAGTAGCAGTGTTAAGGAGACTTGCCCAAGAAACTCCTTACTGAAATAGGTGCTGGCTTACTGAACAGGCAGAGCCGAGATTTGAACCCAGGTCTCCTGTGTCAGAGGCAGAGCCCTTAACCATTACACTTTCCAGCCAATTGGACTAACCAGAATAACTTCCTGTAAATTTTTTTGGTCCAAGGACAAGCTGCATAACCTTTACATTAATGTTGAATGCAGGGAGAATTATTTGCATCTTACTGATCTAAGTGTGTATTTAAGCAGAAAGTCTCTTTTGCACTGGCCTGCATATACACCTGGTGTGCATTGGTGCTCCAATCCTTCACTAGGGGTGATGTCTCCTTCAGGATACTGATGGGAGGATTGGATTACCATATTTTTAGGCCTATGGGCTTGATTTACTAAGACAAATGGCATGCCATATCAAAGTTAACATGCCTTATCAGAGTAGCACAGTGAACGTATGCCTGCTAATTGGCAATGACAAGAGCTCCACTTGTCCTGCCGGTTGTAGCGCTCGATATGCTACTCTGATAAGGTGTGTTGACTTTGATAAGGCGTGTTAACTTTGATAAGACATGCTATATGTCTTAGTGAATCGAGCCCTATAAGACGCACCTCGGTTTAGAGGAGAAAAACCAGGGGAAAAAATATATACTAAACCTGATGCATCCACGATGAAGGAGCATCTTGTGGATTATGCCCCCTTTTTAACTCATGCTCCCTTGTACTTCTTGTGTCCTCTGCTCCCCTTGTGTCCGCCTCTCTGCCCTTTTGTGTCCTCCTCTATGTCCCTTTGTGTCCTCCGTATGTCCCCCTGTGTCTCCCTCTGCATGGGCACAGTACAGGAAGTCCCCGACATTGCGGCGGGTTGGAGGTTCGTATTGGCAGCCATTGACCAGTCAGAAACTCCCTGCATTTGGACTATAAGACGCAGTGACTCCCCCCCCCCCCCCCCCCATTTTTTGGGGAGAAAAGTGAGTCTTATAGTCCCCAAAAATATAGTATATGCTATTTTGCTTCTAGTTCATGATCAGTAGTGCTGAGCAGAAAGTTATCCTAATGAGCCAGTTAATTCAAACTAGGAGGCCATTGGTGGGATTAGTGAATCAGATAAAGCTAAGCTTTACTTGAGAAACTAATACAACATACAGCATATCACTGTTGCACAAGCAGTTACGTAATACAGTAGAATCTCGTTACAGTAAACTGTTTACTATAGCCAGAGGTTTACTATATCAGTGTTTAGGCCCTGACCATGTATCTGTATAATTATACAATATATGACAAATTCTGATATAGTAAACTTTTGATATAGTAAACTACTTGGCCAGGTCCATTGGAGTTTACTTTTACTTTCTACTCTGCAGCCATCTAATGTGTTTTCATGGTAAATGATTCAGAAGATGCTTACTTGCAGCCATGACCATGTACACTGATGAATACCACACCCAGAACTTCCTTTGCAGAGACTGTTTACTTCATCAGGTTGATGCCACCAATTAGCAGTTTCTTTTTACCTGTTGCAGTGAGCTTTGATGCACTGCACGTAGTTTGCATTTTACAAGGGAACATGAAAGTCCATAGACTTTAATTTTATCATTCCCACTACAACGGTGAGTCGCTGAGCAGTGCATTTCAACTCATTGGGAGTTAAAACTCATGGAAATGCACAGAAACTCACAAACCCATTCTCACTTTTCATTGGTTCTTTGTCATGCATTTAGCTCCCTGGCTAGTGTGAATGAGGGATGTAGGGGTTTTTAGGGATTTTCTGTTTCACAAAAGTTTAGATTTTATTTAAGGTTTGTTTCTGCCTTGATATGGTGTTTAAAGGACAACTAAAGTGAAAGTGATAAGGAGGCTGCCGTATTTATTACCATTTAAAGGGACTCCGAGCTGTGCAGAAACTATGGAAAGATGCATATAATTTTAAAGCTCTCTTTCTCCTCTTTCCAATGATATATAAATCGCCGCCCTACGCCTTTTAGTTTTCGCTATATTCGCGATTGAAATTGTAGCAACCGCGATTTCGATCGCGAAACTAGAGAAAACTAAGAGGCGTAGGGCGACGATTTATGGGTCGTCAGAAAGAGGAGAAAGAGCTTTAAAATGATATCCATCTTTCCATAGTTACATTTTATTACACAGGGCGACTTTTTCTGCTGAATGGAGCTGCTGACTTTGAGAAAAAGTCGCCCTGTGTAATACAATGTAACTATGGAAAGATGGATATCATTTTAAAGCTCTCTTTCTCCTCTTTCTGACGACACCTAAATCGTCGCCCTATGCCTTTTAGTTTTCTCTATTTTCGCGATCGAAATCGTGGCCGCTGCAATTTCAATCGCGCAAATAGCAAAAACTAAAAGGCGTAGGGTGTCGGTTTATATATCATTGGAAAGAGGAGAAAGAAAGCTTTAAAATGATATGCATCTTTCCATAGTTTTTGCACTGCTCGGAGTCTCTTTAACCACTTCAGCCTTCAGTCGTTTTCACTTTATGTATCCGAGCAATGTTCACCTCCCATTAATTAGCCTATAACTTTATCACTACTTATCACAATGAACTGATCTATATCTTGTTTTTTCCGCCACCAATTAGGCTTTCTTTGGGGGGTACATTTTGCTAAGAGCCACTTTACTGTAAATGCATTTTAACAGGAAGAATAAGAAAAAAAACGGAAAAAATGCATTATTTCTCAGTTTTCAGTCATTATAGTTTTAAAATAATACATGCCTCCATAATTAAAACTCACGTATTGTATTTGCCCATATGTCCCGTTTATTACACCGTTAAAATTATGTCCCTATAACGATGTATGGCGACAATATTTTATTTGGAACTAAAGGTGCATTTTTTTCCGTTTTGCATCTATCACTATTTACAAGTTTAGAATAAAAAAATATAGAAATATTTCATCTTTACATTGATATTTAAAAAGTTTAGACCCTTAGGTAAATATTTACATTTTTTTATTTTTTTTTATATTAAACATTTTTTTTGGGAGGGTGGGAGGTAAACAATGTGTTTATAATGTAAATGTGTGTTAATTTTTATTTTTTTTTTAATTTCAGATGTAGTATTACTTTTTGGCCACAAGATGGCAGCCATGAGTTTGTTTACATGATGTTACTCTAAGCGTAGCATACGCTTAGAGGGACGCACGGGAGACGCAACAGCCAGAAAAAGCGGAGCTTCTGAGAGAAGCTGTCGCTTTTTCTGCGGGAGAGAGGAATTAGTGATCGGGCAGCATTGCCTGATACACTTGTTCGTGGGCTAACGATCCGCGGCCGGGAGCGCACGCGTGCGATCGGCCGCGGGAGCGCGCGGACGCGCACATGGCCTCCTGGGCATAGCTAGTACGTCCAGGAGGCCAAAGTAGTTAAAGAGACACTGAAGCGAAAAAAAATATATGATATAATGAATTGGTTGTGTACTATGAATAATTACTAGAAGATTAGCAGCAAAGAAAATATTCCCATATTTTTATTTTCAGGTATATAGTGTTATTTCTAACACTGCATCATTCTATAATATGTTCAGATTACACAACACTCAGCATTCAAAATAATTCTTTCAGAGCAGTCTGTGAAGTAATGACCTCTCCTCTAGCAGAGAAAAAGTAAATAGTTCAATAACAGTTGAGATAATAAAAGTCAGAAAACAGCCCTCTCCACGACTTTGAAAGTCGTAGAGCTTAATGGCTTTTTTGCATAGAGATAACAACTGGAGTTTCTTAACTCTTCCTGTACTGGAAACAATTAGACTGATGTATCTGATCTTAATGTTTTATTTCTTAGCTGTACTACACATACAAATCATAATATCTTCGTTTTTTTTCGCTTCCGTGTCTCTTTAAACCATACCAATTGCATGGCAATCCTTGTGATCTTTCATGCATCAGTAGTGTCTGAATCACACACCTGAAACAAGCATGTGGCAAATCCAGTCAAACTTGAGTCAAACATCTGCTCTGCATGCTTGTTCAGGGTCTATGGCTTGGAGTATTAGAGGCAAATGATTAGGTTATGTGGTACCAAAGCACTACTCATGTTGTTCAGTATACAAAATCATATACATAGAAATAACTGGCACACCAAGCAATAGTGATGCTTAAATCCGATTATATTATAAAGAAAATATACATAAACAGTATACAAACAATGCAAAGACAATGTGCAGTGGGCTCTGCATGACAAAAAGTGGCCCAAACAATGAGATCATACATGCATGACAATGGGCAAACACAGCAGGAGATGTAATGGACAATCAATATAGCATGTGGGAATGAACAGCTGCTAGAGATGTAGCACAATGCTTCTGCAAAAGGCAGATCAAATGAATGGGCTGCTAGCAGCAGTCAGAGGAATTGAATGATTGTCCAGATAAGCAGAAATAGTTACCCTGACAGCGCTGTTTCGATTAGTCTTTATCAAAGGGTAAGAGGTGGTCCCCAGGTAGTGCTGCACCATTCCTATGTGTGGCCGCCATTTAAATAGCGATCTGCGCTCGGCTGCATCCACGCCAGACACCATGGGCCGGCCCATTGACGTCGATGACGTCACGCGGCGCCCTGCCGCGACGTCAGTACGTCACTTCCGCTTCCCATTCATTGGGAATAGACACTGCCAACCACCTGGGGCCAGCAATTGCCAGCCACAGTATGGGAGGCAAGCGCCCCTTCTCCCAATGGTGGGACCGGGTATTGCAACCATTAAATACATGTTTGGGGAAATTTGCATACAGAAGCCTGGAGCTGAACAATAGTGTAATAGTGCGGTGTCCGGCTTGTCCGATCATGTCGGTGTCTGGTCGTGGAGGCACAGTTGTCCTATAATTTAGAACAAAAGAGAGAGTATTAAAAACATGTAACAAGCACCACAAAAAAGGAGGAGACAACCCATTAATCAAATAGAGATCTGGGACATACGGAAAATAGCAGGGATTGCAGAAGGCGATCTAATGCTATACAAACAGAGTATGGATGGCAGTACCCAGTACTCAGGTACACCTACCTAGCACAGGCAGTGGACTTAGAACATAATAGGTTGTCCAAAAAGTCACTAGAAAAATATTTATTCACATGGGTCATATCCAGACTAAGCGGTGATGTAAAAATTTATATTAATGATAGAAAAACAAAAAGTATGAGTAATGATCTGGACAGGATAAGTTTAATTATCGTGTGAAGGGGACTAGGCTAACATCCTCATTCAGACCTAAAGGAACTTTACATTGCAATTTGTATATCCAATATAGTTCACGTTGCAGTAGTTTGAGTTCTAAGTCTCCACCTCTGTAAGATGGACCCACAATCTCTAACACCCTAAAACGCAACTGGGATACACTGTGACCTGCCATAAGAAAGTGTTTCGCAACCGGTGAATCCAAATTAACACATCTTATGTTGCTCCGATGCTCGCTAATGCGAGTTCGGATGTCCCGTGTGGTTTGGCCCACATAGACCTTGCCACAAGGGCAATTCAGACAATATACAACATTTTTTGAGGAGCAGTTAGCAAATTCATTCAAAAAAATGGCTTTGCCCGTTTGTGGATGGGGGAATGATGGACCCCGTCGTACAAAACCACACTGGACACAGTGTCCACAGGGGAACATGCCTATTGGTCGATTTAAGTTGGAAAGCCAATTACCTTGGTTAGAATTTGGATTGGTTATACTTCTGGCGTGAACCAGAGAATCTCGGATGCTCCAATCGCATAGCTGACACATTGGCATTCACTCAAACAGAGATTGATGGTGTTGTCTCCCAGTACTCCAATACACATTGCAATATTTCTACAGATGTACCTTTTCTGAAGAGACAATATGAGGATTTAGAGAAAAGAGTAATCGAGTATAAGCTGCACTCAGATACCTTGGTAGAATATCTCCGTGCCAAACGTATTCCCAGAGGACTACGCCTAAACATACGCCCCTCATTTTGTAGAAACAACAGGGAGTACTGTAAAAAGTGGTACAAAATTTTGAACAAATGCAGTCTTGATCTTATCACATTAACTATCCAAGGCATCCAGGGTGAGATCACAAGACTAGAGGCCTTCCTCCTTTTTTGTGGTGCTTGTTACATGTTTTTAATACTCTCTCTTTTGTTCTAAATTATAGGACAACTGTGCCTCCACGACCAGACACCGACATGATCGGACAAGCCGGACACCGCACTATTACACTATTGTTCAGCTCCAGGCTTCTGTATGCAAATTTCCCCAAACATGTATTTAATGGTTGCAATACCCGGTCCCACCATTGGGAGAAGGGGCGCTTGCCTCCCATACTGTGGCTGGCAATTGCTGGCCCCAGGTGGTTGGCAGTGTCTATTCCCAATGAATGGGAAGCGGAAGTGACGTACTGACGTCGCGGCAGGGCGCCGCGTGACGTCATCGACGTCAATGGGCCGGCCCATGGTGTCTGGCGTGGATGCAGCCGAGCGCAGATCGCTATTTAAATGGCGGCCACACATAGGAATGGTGCAGCACTACCTGGGGACCACCTCTTACCCTTTGATAAAGACTAATCGAAACAGCGCTGTCAGGGTAACTATTTCTGCTTATCTGGACAATCATTCAATTCCTCTGACTGCTGCTAGCAGCCCATTCATTTGATCTGCCTTTTGCAGAAGCATTGTGCTACATCTCTAGCAGCTGTTCATTCCCACATGCTATATTGATTGTCCATTACATCTCCTGCTGTGTTTGCCCATTGTCATGCATGTATGATCTCATTGTTTGGGCCACTTTTTGTCATGCAGAGCCCACTGCACATTGTCTTTGCATTGTTTGTATACTGTTTATGTATATTTTCTTTATAATATAATCGGATTTAAGCATCACTATTGCTTGGTGTGCCAGTTATTTCTATGTATATGACTTAGTGTAAGACCTCTGGTTAGGTCTGGTTTATCAACTGAGCACCCATCTGCTGTCTGCTACTTTGAAGGTGTGCATACCGAGTTTGATTGAATGTTCAGTATACAAAAACCATTGGACATTCCAATGTCTGATTTTTGATACCTGTGTGATATGTGGTAATACTGTGCAATATTGCAACAATGCATTTTTATGCCACTCCACCCCATTCACTGTAATTGATATTGCCCAGTACCGCAGCACTTAGCAACAAATGGCAATATGTAGCAGGGCAACATGTGATCCTTAAATATTTGTGAGATTTCAAGAATTAAGTTTACATTGCGTAATATATGTGTGTGTGTATCTATCTATCTATCTACATACATACACACACACACACACACACACACACACACACACACACACACACACACACACACACACACACACACGGCAAGAAGGGAATTGCCGCGCCCTGTGGTAGTGAAAGGATGAATGTGATTGGGTTTGAAAAAGGTAGGATACCTCAACATTTTATGCAGCTAGGTTGCTGAATAGGTAAGGGAGCCAAAACAGCCCTTTACTATTGATTTAATTGGTTTAACTAAGCAGTGCATTAGTCAATACTAGATTTTTCCCAAACCTTCGGGTAAATATGTTGGAGATCTTGATTCAGGTGTGCCATGGGACTTGTAGTTTGTGTCATTTTACTTTTTGTTTAAATGTGTGAATTTCATGTAAATGTCTTTCTTTCACATAGACAGCTGGACTGGCGGCCAGAAAAGAAGGCAGATGATGTAAGAAAACGTCATGAGAGGGTTGTAATTATCAGGAATATGTTCCATCCTAAAGACTTTGAGGTGAGATATATTGTTTCAGCTGCAATAATGTCTGCCTCCACCTGGTGGACTCTCTCTCTTTCTCTTTCTCTTTCTCTTTTTTTTTTTTTATCTTGTCATACATAAGATGCATGGTGTGAACACTTTTTATTGTACAGCCTCCTTGTTGAGCACAAATGCCATCTTCCTAATTTGTAGTGCATTTATTTTATGGCCTCCATTATAGTGCCCCACATTGTAATGCTTATTATTATAACTCACAGTAACTTACACTGCTCATTATTATAGTGTTTCTATTATCATTCTCATGATCATACTGCTACTTTGTAACCAATTTGCATTCCAAAGTTTTTCTCCTTTCCGCCTGGTTTTAGGGTCAAAAAGTGTGCAAAAAAAATTGCACTGCTTTTAGACACTAAAATCTGGGAATGTGGCATACCATTATCTCCAGCTTGTGCGTCTGTAGCACTTGGATCCGATCGCTATGGTGCACAGTTTGGGAACCCCAGTGCTGTACAGATACTTTGCTAGGCAACAGCACAGCGATACATCTGTACAGTGTTGGGCACTGGTGTTGTCGCCCTAGGAGAGATGGGACGAATCCCAAATTTCTTTGAATCCAAATCGAAAAAGATTCTCAAATCTTCTGAATCTCTTTAATCCTGCACTTAAGAATTGTGTGATCCGTGTAAGAATAGTATTTTGACTTAGAATAGTATATAGTCTAACTATTTCTGCACGCATCGCACAATTTTTGTGTACAGTATTCGATCCAAGAATCTTTTTGGATTTGAGGAATTTTGGGATTCGTCCGTTTGCTACGGGCAGCAGCTATTACAGGTAGGGCTGCACGATTTAAGGAAAAAAATTGAAATTGCAATTTTTCTCTCAAAAATTACGATTTCGATTTTTTTTTTTCATGATTTTCTTCAAATCAAGCTTTAGCACTAAATTCACAATGCCCCCAGTATAGTTTAGCCAGGTAGGTGCCTCCAGTATAGTTGCCCCAGTATAGGTTATTTAGGTAGGTGCCTCCAGTATAGGTAGCAGCCACAAGCTTGGAATTGGACCAATCAAATGCACTTCCTGTCATTTTTGATTGACCTATTCAGACTTGCATGCAAACCAGAATTAACATGTCACTGACCAGCTCCAGTTTACAATGAGATCCCTGCAGCTCAGACACAGAGGAGGTACACAGCACAGCGGCTGAGGACTTGCATAGACAGTTATTTCACAGTACAGAGAGATATTGATAGATGTTATCTGCCTAGATGAAGTACACAGACCACCACCAGCATTCCAGGACACACACACAGCATGCCATTCACACTCCACAGCACACACAGCCTGCCAAGTGCAGGCCGAAGCACGCACGCAATGCCAGGCCACAGCCAATGTACACAGAGGGCAGCGAGCACACACCAGGGCATGTATACAATGTGACACGCTGCCCAGGATGTATCCATCCAGAATACCAGTGCATATTTTTGACTGTTAATGGGCCGGGCAGCGGGGGGGGAGAGTCCAGTCCAGAGCAGCACACAGCGCCACCAATCACTAGATAGAGATGGTATGACGGCGGCGGTAGGCGGAGCTGTACATCTCCGCCTACCACCGCCGTCATACCATCTCTACAGCACCCTAATTACAGGTGTCCACTAATCTCAAGTGTAGGTGACACAAGGTGTTCTTTAGGTAGGTGTTAATATTTTATTGAGGGCATTTGAGGGAGAAACACTTTATTATTTAAGGGGATCACTGTCACTTTAATACTTTTATTTTATTTTTTTTTACTATTGAGCTTTTTTTTCTTTTTGTTTCTATGAATGGGTGCTGCTATTATCAGCAGTCATTCTCTGTTAAATGAATGCTCGAATTTGCACGAGCGCTCGGTGGCTATTTAACTGCATCCTGGAATGCACAGGAGAGCCAATTAGTATTCACATCCCTAAATCTTAAAAGGTTAATGTACTGCCCCCCATATTGCCTACCTATTAGAGTTATGCTTGAAAAAAAATCTGTTTTCCCTTTTGATGTTGCATGTATATAGCTGTCTGTACCACCAGCCTGCAAACTAACAGGATGTAAGCCTGACGAAGGCTGCAAGGCCGAAAGCTTGTTTATTCTTATTCATTTTTAGTTGGCCAATAAATGGTATCATCCTGATTTAAAAATTCAGAGTGTTATACATATGTTCATGTGTGGTTTAAAACTTCAGCAATACAAGGATACATGTTTGCAGAGTCCCCTGCCCTTAGGGCCCTTTTCCACCTGCAGTCGCTAGCGTTCACGCTGAACGCTAGCGATTGCTGAATCGCAAAACCGGCGATTCCCCAATGTTTTGCGGCCGCGATTTTGCTATGCTATGCACTGCATAGCAAAATCGCGGCAAATATCGCTCCGCCGCGCGTTTGCGTAAAAAACAAATTGCGGTAGTGGAAATGACCTACCGCGATTCCTATGTTAAAAAGCAAACCGTAGCGATTGTAAAATCGCTAGCGGTTTGCGACTTTGCGCTGGTGGAAAAGGGCCCTTACAAATTTACAACCTAAATAGTAGTGGGGTGGGGACAGTAGATGAAAAGACAAAGGGCTTAATGGATGTTGCCATAAACCTTCTGGAGATGAATTAGTATTGGAGACTGTAGAAGAAGACCCTCCAGACAGGTATACCTAGAGCAAATCCAAGAATGTGCTAGGCCCTTGATCCCTAAAGACTAGAGTCTGGAGGAGCAGAGAGTGATCGACTGTTTCAGAGGAAATTTTGAGATATAGTTGGAATAGCCCTGAGTATTTTGCAACCAGGGATTTTAACTGATTGCCATCTGGAGTCGGGAAGGAATTTTTCCCTTTAGGGGCTAATTGGACCATGCCTTGTAAGGGTTTTTTCGCCCTCCTCTGGATCAACAGGGATATGTGATGGAGCAGGCTAGTGTTGTACTTTATACTGGTTGAACTCGATGGACGTATGTCTTTTTTCAACCAAAATAACTATGTAACTATGAGGTCACTAGCGGCTTCAGTTAGGTCTCGGTCGGTGGATCCCTGGGGTTGGAAGCCATAGAAGTCGGGTCTAAAGAAGTTGTTAGCAATCAGACAGTTTTGAATGAATGTACTGTTCCAACAGTTGGAAGGAAAATAAAGAAGTAAGACTGGAGGGTAGTTACAGAGGACTGTAGGATCCAAATAATGTTTTAAATTGTTTAAATGAGGAAGGGAAATGCCAGGAGTGATTGAGAAGTTGAAAAGAGTTGGTAAAGTAAAATGATGAAGCCCACATTGTACCTTCGTCTGGGTGTCTCTGTTTAGTAGCTGATAATGGGCTTGAAAACAGCTCCTCCTTGTGAAGCTTTTGTCATAAAGCATATGGAGCCAAATTTAGCTGTATAAACAGTACACACCCCTAAAGGGATAAGGCAACTGACAAATATTCTTCAGTGCTAATACCACAATGAATGCTAATTTTAATAACATCCAGGAAGCTCTAAGCACTTCAAAACTTGAGGAAGGCGGACATCTTTGCCTCTGGGCAAAAAGATAAACAAGATTTGGCTACTAAGGTGTGATCTTTGCAGTCAGCTGACATTCTAGACTGTTGAATCAGATGTCATACTAATGCAATATATTACCTGCATATCATGCATATTGATTATTTTAGTAAGCAATAAATATAAACTTGAAAGCGTCAGATGTTTCTAGTTAAGGAGTCTTGTCTTGAGAAGAAACCAGAATGTTTCCTGCAGTTAGAACCTGTCTACATTTTTTTTCTTTTACCTTTAGATCAGAAAGGCATACCTATTCCTGCAAAAAGATTTTCAATAAATTACAGCATTAAGCCTACAGTAGAATCTCATTTTAGTAAACGTTAATATCGCAAACCTCTGGATATAATAAACTCAGCCCTCAAGTCCCAGAAAATGTGTCTATATAAATATACAATGTATGACCAATTCTGATGTACTGTAGTAAACTTCTGATATAGTAAATGACTTTTCCTGATCCCTTGAAGTTTACTATAAATGGATTCTACTATATTAAAAATATATCAGAGTGCTGCCTATTTTGCCCACCAGAGCCAGCTGAAGTGTTTAGTATCATCCTACCTAGATTGAAAGACCTCTCCAAAGGTGCCCATACACTATTCAATTTTTTTCTGGCAGGTTTGATCACCATGATTGAATCTACCAGACATTGATGCTTTTTTAACTGTGTGACACATTCACTTTTTTTTCTCTTGCCTTATTATCTCCAGCATGATCTTAGTGAATTGAGGCCATTATCTGCTTCTGTTCTAACAAAGCTGGTGGAAGTTTTAGAAAATGGTTTCTGAAATTACGATCAGTCTTTGGTTACCTTCACACTGGACTGCAAATTGGACAGAGACCAAAAAACGGACTTAATGGCCTCAATTCACTAAGATCATGCTGGAGATAATAAGGCAAGAGAAAACGTACCACCACACAGTAAGAGAGTTATCTTCTCTCTTCATTCCTTAAAGAGAACCAGAGATGAAGCACCCTCATGTATTTTATTACATTTATCAGTGGGAACATGACAGTAAACACCTACCCTGCTTTTAGTTTCATTGTTATCTGCTTAATTAGTCTATTAGCAACTGTGATAAGAATCCACCCACTATTCAGTCGAAGTTTGACCTGGAATCATTATAGCTGAGTCACTCTTCTGTGGAGTCCTTTCAAGCCCAAGCCTTCCCCCTCCTGGCTTAGATCTTCTGCTTTGCATACTGAGAGCTGTTATGACTGGGAGGGGCTGCTGCTCCTGAGAGAGAAGCTCTGTGGCTGTAATATGATCCCTGTGTGCTCTGTGTGCACTAGATTCTCATAGGAATGAAACTGCAGTTATTATCAGTGACACTTCCTACAGGCAGATCATACCAAAATGAAAGCACATAGATGAAAGGCTGCATTTAGCCTAGATAGCAGCATAGTCTCATATAGCCAAGACAGCACATCCAGAACAACTCATATAACCCGGAAGGAGAAGGGATATGAGCCGGCGGCCATATTTGATTTTTCCTGGAGCAATAATGGATAAAAAACACTAAAAAAGGCACACCAGAGCGGCAAAATTATCAGGTAGAGCATTTATTCTTTACAAGCTATCAACTGATATGTTTATTTTGTGTGAAACGTTCATCTCTGGTTCCCTTTAAGTTACCTCCTCTGTAGTTAATTTTACCTCCTCTGTAGTTAATTTTACCTCCTCTGTAGTTAATTTTACCTCCTCTGTAGTTAATTTTACCTCCTCTGTAGTTAATTTTACCTCCTCTGTAGTTAATTTTACCTCCTCTGTAGTTAATTTTACCTCCTCTGTAGTTAATTTTACCTCCTCTGTAGTTAATTTTACCTCCTCTGTAGTTAATTTTACCTCCTCTGTAGTTAATTTTACCTCCTCTGTAGTTAATTTACCTCCTCTGTAGTTAATTTACCTATACCTGTAGTTAATTTACCTATACAGGTTAATAAACAGCCTGTATTTAACTCTGGAGTTATTTTAAGGATTGAAGAGTTAACTTAAAGACAGAAGAGTTAACTTTAGGTTTGCCTGAGGTAAAATGTTTCCTGAATACGACATGCCTCATCACCATGGTGATCACTCTAGAAACGTTATTAAAGACAGGAGATAAGCTTAGTGAATTGAGGCCATTGACTGATACTATGTTATCTATTTTATAGGATCTGTTCAGACACTCCTTTTTCCAACATATCAGTTGTCTCTGATTAGGGACGGGAGTGTCTGAACACCACACAAAAAATGGACATGTCTGCTATAGTCTCCCTGGCCACAGCAGATTGTACATCGGATGCACTGGCGCCATTCATGTTACTACTCCAGTGTAGTATGGGCCCAGCCTTTTTATTAGATTAATCCCATGGTGACCTCAGGGACGCTACAGCACTCTTGGCCAACATGGATGAAAGAATACACATAGTACAGCTAAAAAGAGAGACAGGAAGTTCCACAGTTAGGCAGGTATCTCGCTTGTATGTGTGAATACGCGTGCCTTTCCTGGGCTTGTGGCACTCTGCATTTGCTCTGTGTTCCTGTTTGCAATCGTGTATTCTGCACATGATGTCCATGTTCGTTTGCAAGTTTTAGGGTGAGGTGAAATACATTGGAATTGGGAAAGTGTGCATCGTGTGGGGACAAATCAAAGAGATGTCTAGTTTTAAATTGCAGCAAAAAAATGCAAAACTAGAATATGTAATTCAGGCGTGGGCCATTCAAGTTGATGGGCGGTGCGTGTTTTGCTGCATGTATCGCACTGTGCACAAATCTGAGGTGTGCTCCCTGCCTAAGGCTTGGTTTACATTATGGTGGAGGAACAATGGTGGGTTCCCATCATATACTCTGGCTCTGTCGCAGCCCGTCACACGCTTGGGTTTTTGGCATTCTGATTTTTTTGGGAAATTTAAAAATGTCTTGGTGGCTAATTGCACTTTAAACCATTACATTCATTAACAAAATGTGTGTGTATGCCATAGCTTTAGTTTTTCTTGTTTTTTTTTTCATTACTGTTTGCTAATTCAAAATGCCACTAGATGTCACTGCAGGGTAAACTGTGTCCTCATCAGACTGAATAAATGTCAGTGAAGCACTGAGACTCCTTTCACACTGTGTCCGTTCTGTTGCAATGGACAATTCTATTTCTATGTAACGTTCTCTATGTAACTGTTCAATGTACTGTATGCTATACACCAAAATACTGTATGCTTATACTAAAGATAAGATAGCTGAGAAGCAGTGCGTCCTGTATTGCTCTTCTCTGTACTACTATGTGTGGCTTACACAGTGTAACACATCACCAATTGTAAATTAATATGACCAGTTTGTTATTAACATAACTAACGGGATGTTTTTTTAAATCCTGTATTTATATGGCAATGACATCTCCTGTGGTGTTTTACACAGTATATTGTGTTGTCTGTAGATGTTCCTCAGATGGCTTACAACCTAATCCCTATCATAGTCCTGTCTTTGTCATCTGAGGCAAATAATTATTATTATTTGGGGTTAATGAACGTGTCTGTATGTTAAGTGTGATGCATCTTGGTATTCCTCAGCATCTTAATGAAGAGGCCTTGTGTGTTCAGTCTGTGGTCCCAGATTCTGGTGAAACAGTTGCAGAGATACACAAGGCTCTTAAAGGACAACTGAAGTGAAGAAAATATGAAGGCAGCCATATTTATTTCCTGATAAATACCAGTTGCCTGGCAGCCCTGCTGGTCTATTTGGCTGCAGTAGTGTCTGAACAACACCAGAAACAAGCATGCAGCTGATCTTGTCAAATCTGACAAATAATGGCAGAAACAATTGATCTGCTGCATGCTTGTTCAGGGTCTATGTCTAAAAGTAATAGAGGCAAAAGATCAGCAGGATAGCCAGGCAACTGGTATTGCTTAAAAAGAAATACATTTGGCAACCTCCATATCCCTCTCACTTCAGTTTTCCTTTAACCACTTAAGGACCCAGAAGTGTATTACCCTGACTGTGACATTCATGACATATGTGTTATGGACTCTCCATAAGATGCAAATATGTCACTATTTTCTTTTTCTGTATGCTGGAATTAATATTGAAAATCTAATAAAAACTATAATACTTATAAAAAAAAAACTGAAGTGAGAGTGATATGGAGGCTGTCGTTTTTATTTCCTTTTAAGCAATACCAGTTGCCTGGCTGTCCTGCTGCTCCTCTGCCTCTAATACTTTCAGCCATAGACCCTGAACAAGCACGCAGCAAATCAGGTGTTTCTGACATTGTCAGATCTGACAAGATTAGCTGCATGCTTGTTTCTAGTTTTATTCAGACACTACTGCAGCCATGTAGACCAGCAGGACTGCCAGGCAACTAGTATTGCTTAAGGCTGCTTACACACTAAGACGTTACAGGCGCACTAACGCTCCCCCAACGCACAGCAATGTAACACAAGTGGGCTGTTCACACAGCCCACGTTGCGTTACATGTAACGCTGCACGTTCTCCGGAAAGTGTAGCATGCTACAGCGTTACAGCGGCTATAGCCGCGTTAGACTGTTTGCACATGCGCAGTGGGGGGCGGAGAGGAGGCGGGGAGAGCCAGCTACAGTAGCCGCACACATGGCTAGTTAATATTCACTACACTGGCGGCCGCTGATTTGCCGGCGGGACCACGTGATGCGGAGTGTCTCGCTCCGCATCACGTGGTCCCGCTGGCCAATCAGCGCCACTCTGGGAGGCATTGTAGGAATCGAGCCGCCTAACGCGGCTCACTCTACCGTCCTCACTTGCAGCACCACAGGTTGTGTTAGGTGCACGTTATGCGACCTTAACGTAGCACCTAACGCAACGTCTTGGTGTGCAAGTAGCCTAAAAGGAAATATGTCAGCCTCCATATACTGTACATCTCACTTGAGTGATCCTTTAAGGCTTTGAAAAGAATGTATTCTTGCTTTTTCCATCAACCCATATGGTGCACAATTCTAAAATACTTTTCTGCAAATTTTCATCATTTCCTGTCTATACAGAAATTGGGAACGACTTCATACTTTCTTTTTTTTTTTTTTTTATGTGTGTGTTTTTTTTTAATAAAGTTCTGGGTTGGAACCCTGATTTCCTCTTAGGCTTTGTTCACATTATAAATCGCCAGCACTATCGCAAGCGCTGGGTGATTTATAGAGCGCTTTTCAAAGTGTTTTCCCCTGTCCTTTGCGCTTTTGTAAGAGCTTTTGTAGAGCGATTAGTTTATTCACTTCCTGGTGTCAGTCAGGTAGTGAACACTCTGACCTGTAAAATAATAAAATGTATTTATTTTTAAAAGCGCTCGGGAAATCGCAATTCAAAACGCTTTTTCTAGCTCTTTGCGATTTCCCTATGTGTTCCATTGAGCAAAAACTCTCAGAAAATGGTACATGTAGCGCGTTTGCGTTTTTAATAAAATCAAAACACGCACATGTGAACACACTCATAGGAAATCATTGCACACGCGCTTTTAGGGTGATATCTAAAATCACAGCTCTTAAAAATCGGAAACGCTAATAGTGTGAACAAGCCCTTAGTGTCCATCTTATTCTGTTCTGTGGTACCAGTTTTCATAGTAAGAGAAAGTACCTTCAGTGATGACGTGGACAGCAGTATTAACCTGCAAATGTTTCTAACCCCTTCCTGTTCAAAGCTTGAATTGAATGAAAAATATTTCCCAGAATTGGGCTATATATACCAACTACAGCTCGTCCATGAAGTCAGTGACTGATCAGGTTTTGTGGCTGGAAGTTCCTGCTGCTCCAGGCTTCTGCGATAAACTGAAGTTGAAGGACATATCTGTAGCTTGCATGTAAAAAAGGCATTGAAAAACTTGAACGCAGGGTGAAGCCAAAAGACTGCTCACCCTGCTCTTGCAAATTTCACAACCATTTTCAAAACTATTCCCTTACTGACTGATTAAGGGGAGAAGTAATGCAGGCTGCAGCTATTGCTACTGAACAGGTCAGCTGCAAAGCATACTGATTTAAGGCTTTTGCCTTTGATGTGGTCAGCTGGATAGGGTACTGTTTAGCTAGCCTACTGGCTTTTGCCTTTTGAGATGGTCAGCTGGATAGCATACTGGTTAGCTAGCTTACTGGATTTTGCCTTTAATCAGGTTAGCTGGATAGCATACTGGTTAGCTAACTTGCTGGCTTTTGACTTTGATGTGGTCAGCTGGATAGCATACTGGTTAGCTAACTTGCTGGCTTTTGCCTTTGATGTGGTCAGCTGGATAGCATACTGGTTAGCTAACTTGCTGGCTTTTGCCTTTGATGTGGTCAGCTGGATAGCATACTGGTTAGCTAACTTGCTGGCTTTTGCCTTTGATGTGGTCAGCTGGATAGCATACTGGTTAGCTAACTTGCTGGCTTTTGCCTTTGATGTGGTCAGATGGATAGCATACTGGTTAGCTAACTTGCTGGCTTTTGCCTTTGTGGTCAGCAGCTTACTGGATTTTGCCTTTTGAGGCGGTCAGCTGGATAGCATACTGGTTAGCTAACTTGCTGGCTTTTGCCTTTGATGTGGTTAGCTGGATAGCATACTGGTTAGCTAACTTGCTGGCTTTTGAGTTTGATGTGGTCAGCTGGATGGCATACTGGTTAGCTAACTTGCTGGCTTTTTCCTTTGATGTGGTCAGCAGCTTCCTGGATTTTGCCTTTAATGTGGTCATCTGGATCGCATACTGGTTAGCTTGCTAACTGGCTTTTGCCTTTGATGTGGGATTTGAGCCTTTGATCAGGGTTCGAATCCCGGCTCAGGCCAGTACTTAAAACAGTAAGGAGCCTTTAGGTAAGGCTCACTAATGATCCTAGTTGCCAGTGGAGTGTGCCCTAAGTGGCTGCAGCCCTGTATCGCTTTAAGTCCACCTGGAGAAAAGCGCAATATAAATGTTCTGTTGTGTTTATGTCTTAAACACCAGCTATTGCCAGTGCCCAAGTTACTCAGTGAGCCTCGTTCTAGCCATTCTTCACATTACGGTCTACGGCGGCACCCAAATGACTTGTGTTCTCCTTCTTTGACTTTCGGTCTTCCTGGCTCACTGGATTGACTGCTGCTGTCCATCACTTGGAGTTGTATATTCATGAGATTACTGTTGCTCTGTGACAGCTTTACTATTTGCTCATTGCACTGCTTATGCATAGCAGAAAAATATATACAAAGTACAATAAATCCTAGCGGGCAATCAGATTGCTTCAGCTCTCAGTAAACTCCCACCGGTGATAGATGTCTGTTATTGGTTGGGGTTCTTATTGCTCTGCCATACCAAATAAGCTGCTTCAGTCTAATTTATGGACAGGCCATGTGCTTTCTGGCAGAACTTGGCCCTCTATAAAATAATGTCTACATTTAATGCAGTGGTTTTCCACTTGGCTGCAGTTTGCTCTTTTCATGTAATAGGAATAAGATCATCAGTATTTAGCCTCGGTTTTATTAGGACATTTGCAGTAATTGGGGCACTGCAAGTCTGTATTAAAGAGAATAGCTTTGCTTGATGACAAATAAATGGAATTTCTGGATATGCAGGTACCAGTCAGACCAGATTATTGTATATTTTTACGAAGCTGTGGAATGTGGGTTGGGTGACTGGTTTAACCTCCACCGCTCAGCCGGCTGCTACTGTTAGCTCTTTCAGATGATCAGACTCGCACAGTTACTGATAAAAGAGCTGAATGTTTCACTGTGTGTGATCATTTCCAGTCATTTATTACATTGTTTATGGCTTTAGTTGTGTGTTGTGAACAGAAAAAATCCCTAGATTTACATCTTTAGAAGTGGTGCATTGCTGCTTTGCTTTTTATACTTTGAATTGTAAACTCGTAAGTGACCGTGAAGATTACAGTTACTTAAAAAGAAAAAAAAAACTATGTAAAGAACTTCAGGATCCATAAATTATTATTCACATTAGTCACCCTGTAGCTAAGGTGTGAAAAAAGGGAGGAGAGGAATGTGGGTGGGAACCAAGGGCCAATGTACTGTAGTAAGTTTGTTACACAGGTATTTAGACAACTTGAATATGTACAGACGAAGCTCGAAAAAAAATTAGAATATCGTGCAAAAGTCCATTTCATTCAGTAATTCAACTGAAGAGGTGAAACTAATACATGAAATAGACTCATTACATGCAAAGTGAGATATTATAAGACTTTATTTGTTATAGTTTTGATGACTATGGCTTACAGCTTATGAAAACCCTAAAATCTAAATCTTAGAACTTTAGACTTTTGTGAAAAGGTTCAATATTCTAGGCTCAAAGTGTCACTCTCTATTCCGCTATTTAATCCCAAACACCTGCAAAAGGTTCCTATTTCATATATTAGTTTCACTTTTTAAGTTGAATTATTGAAATAAATGGACTTTTGCACGATACTCTAATTTTTCCATGTTTCACCTGTTTACTCACTTTTGTGTGGCACAACACTAGGCTGGTGGGGAGAACAAACCTGTCCCCAAACGGGTTAAAGTCACTCTCTGCAATTATGGACAAAACAAAAAAGGGATATACACTCGAGTTGGTTTGATTATGTACAGATGCCCCAGAGTGAAATAAAATAAATAAAAAAAACAAAAACAGTTTAAAGGTAAACTTGCCTCCTGTCGGGTAAATACCAAAATGGTGATGTTAAGAACTGTCATTGTATTGATTCAAATGAACAAAACTCTCATACATTGCAACGTGTTTCTGTGGAAGTTCCCGCTTCTTCAGTCATATAAAGAGAGTAAAATATCCAATGAGCAGTGTTAGAGCCTAGCTCCTCAGTGGGGTGCTAGGCTGTGCTATGGCTTATTGGAGACTTTACTAAAATTACAGGTCTTAAAATGATAGCAAGTAACTTATCTATATATCTTATTTAAAGTTTAGATAGTTTACACTGTAAATCTAGCTGCAAACAGCTTCAACGGTATATGATTATTTATTCATGTGATACAATGAGAGCAGCCATATTCTGCTTGTCATCATTACACAGCCAAGCTGCTCTTTATCTCCACCCCTCAGCCTGTGAAAACTCCACTCCCCTCTCCGCACCCTTGCCTCTGAAATATTGTGCATGCTTTAGCAAAAGCCGCCCCCTACCCAGGCTGAGCTCCCATGAGCACTTGCAGCATGGGACTCAGAATGCCTAGGCGCTGGAGGAGCTGGGGGCGTGGTTACATTCATTTACATGTAATTAGGTAAAAATAAAGTAAAAAAAAAAAGCATTTTGGGGGAAGAATGGCCAATAAACTACTGTATATGTAAGGGGCAGAAAAATGAAGGCAGCAAAAGTTTGTCTCAAATCCACTTTAACCTCACCATTTAATTATTTTACCTGAGAGAAGGTAACTTTACCGCCTCTATTTTTAAACTATTTTTAATAATTTAAATTCACATTGGCACCTCTGAACCATGTACTGTAACTAAGTAACCTTATGGCCTCTTTCACAGTGCGACGTTAAAGTCGCACGTTAGAAAATGTTTTAACGTGGACTAACGCACAGCGATATTAAGTCTGTGCTACATTCACAGTGCACAAGTTGTGTGTAACGTGTAGAAATCCACTTCAGCAGGCACCACCAATTCAAACGTAATTGCTTTATTGTGTCATGTAGATTAAAAGGCAGTCATCCAACGACAGACCGCTGTTTCGAGCTTTGCGCTCTTTATCAAGTTGTCAAAACTGCAATGCGTGTGCGGTTTCGGTTCCATCACTGTGCGACAAACGGCGCACCAAACGCAGGGCTAAAGAATGTACTATAAGTCCAAGTTATAGTCTTTCAATGCGTTGCATTAAAGGCACGTTATGCGACCTTAACGTTGCATCAAACACACCGTCCCACTGTGAAAGAGGCCTATAACTAAGGTAGTTTTCTGTTATCGTATAAGCCTGCCTGCACCACAACAATGAGGTAAAAGTTCTCTGCTGCCATCCATAATTTGTATCCAGATTACAGCTGATTAATCATGGTGGTTGCACATGAACATACATCCTCAGCTAGACTGTGCAGCATGCGTATTTGTTTAGGCAGGGGACCTTCTACTGCACATCTGCACATGAAAATACGGTAATAAAAAACAAAGGACATTGTAGCTGGTAGGTTCACTAATGCTTGCTTGACCCTATCCTTTATCTTTCTACTCCAGTCTAAACACAAAGACATTTTCAGGCATTTTTATTGTTCCTGTTGAGACATGTCCTCTGCGGCCTGTGTCCGGCTTAAAAATCAAATATGTGCATATATAGTGTGATACTATATACAATATTAACATATATTGACAAGATTAACAAAATAGAGTAACAAACAAGAGTAACAAAATTTTCAGCCTTATTTCTTCTATCCTATAAGTTCCTATACCTGTTCTAATGTGTTCTGGATTATTGGAGCCTTTTCTAGTTGCACTGTTTCTGTAATATATCTTATCATCTTTTCTTTATCAAGCTTGTCAACCCAGGGAGGAATGGGCTGCCTCTGTTGTAATGAATACAAGTTATGCACACTGCCTCTGTGTGCTTTGTTTATTTCTCACAAACAGTTGTCTCTGCTCTGTTTTCAGCTTGACTGTGAATGATGCAGTTTGTGAGGCTGAGGGGGGAGGGAGCTGCCTTTCACATGCTGAGAAACTGTGAGCGCGCACACACACACACACACACACACACACACACACACACCCCACTTCCTGGCTAGCAGCCATGTTTTTTGTTTGTAAACCCTGCTTAAAACTGGCGATTAAAAGCCAGGATCATGGCGGAAACGGCAAAGAGGGATCCAGGAGATCAGTGACTCGATTGGTATGTTTTGTTTTATTGTACAAAACGGACAGTACAAATTCTCTTCGATAATTTTTTTAAGGGAGGTTCAAGCCTTTCATTTTCCTGTGTTAAAAAAAAAAAAAAAAAAAAAATGTTTAACCCTTATTATGGAAAATTTAAATGGAGTTTCAGAAGCACAAAAGCTTGATTTTTTTTTTTTTGTGTGTTTTTTTCAGACACTTTGTAATAACTGTTTTGACTTTATTGTATCTTGATATTCTGCTTATGTAGGAGGATCCTCTGGTTTTGAATGAAATTCGAGAAGATCTTCGGTCAGAATGTGAGAAGTTCGGACAAGTGAAGAAAGTCCTTATATTTGATGTAAGTACTGTTTGTAGGGATAGTGTCATTATTTTAGTGGCCTGTAGGGATGGAATTGCTGCTTTGTTTTTTTTCCATGGGCGCGCTTCCATCACAGAACCTCAGACCTGAAGTCAGATGGCCATTGGCATGTATGGATGGATCCTTCTTGAACGTGGTTGCCCCAGCAAACTCCATCCCTGTTGGCCAGCTGACATCAGGTCAGATTGTGGGTTATGCTGGACAGTATGGGTTGGAAGTTCATATTTTTAAATCATAAATGTGTGTCATTGCACTGCAGAGTTTTTGTTAGTTGGAGATATGAGCCCAGTTTGCAGAATCGCTGACTCATGATTGGATGTACCTAGACAAGAAGACTCGCTGGGTGGTGCTGCCGCTAGTAGTAAACTATCGATAATTTAGATTACTGACATTTTACTATAAATTATCCAGCACCCATTCTCTCTTAAACCCTTTGCTGTAGATGCATAACCCCAACTCCCTCTTCTACTGCCTAAACCCCCCCTCAGTAAGTGCCTAACCTTAATCCCCCCGGTAAGTGATCGAAAGTATCCTCGTAACCCTGATGCCCAAATGACTGATAGTTGTAGCTGATCAGCCACAACCATTAATTATTATGTAGTAAACATTTAGCCCGCTGGGATTTTTCACCTTATGGACGAGAGGAATTTTCCCCTGTCAGCGCTTTTCCCTTTCATTCCCCAATAGCTTTATCAGTACTTATCACAGCGAAATGATCTATACCTTGTTTTTTCCGCCAGCAATTAGGCTTTCTTTCGGTGGTAAATTATGCTAAGAATTATTTTAATCTAAATGTATTATAATGGGAATAAGAAGAAAAAATTCATTATTTTTCAGTTTTCAGCCATTACAATTTTAAAATTCATGCTACCATAATTAAAATCCACACATTTTATTTGACCATTTGTCCCGGTTATTGCAACGTTAAAATTATACCCCTAGAGTAATGTATGGTGACAATATTTTATTTGGAAAAATAAAGGTGCATTTTTTGAGTTTTACATCCATCACAAATTTTTAACCCATTATTAATTAATTGTATGTCCTCTTGACATAAATAATCATTTATTTTTATTCCCCAAAGTCAGTAGGTGTGTTTTACTATTTGGCCACTACTGAGCAAAAATCCCATTAGTGTACAATGTACGCTAATTGGGATACAATGTATCACTACATTGTAACCAGGGAAGTGACGTAGGCTTCCATCGGAAGCATCCGATCACAGCGGCGGCGGGGAGATTATAAATGGAAACATTGTTTCCATTCATAAATTTAACGATCGGGCGGCAGAAACCGGCGGAAATCGCGGCGGGAGAAAAAAAAAAGCAGTGTTTATTCTCGCCGGACATGCTCGGATTGGCACAGGACTTTTGTCCCCTGCAGCCAATCCCCGATGCTAGCAGCAGCAGCACGATCGCGCGCAGGATCGCTTGCAGACCCCCAAAACTGCAGGGACGTGACTAGCGCGTCCCTGCGGCTCTAGCACCTGTTGCTGCGGACATGATGCTCACGTCCGCGCGGCTGAAATGGTTATCTGCATGTGTCGCCCAAGTTACCACTTCAGCCCCCAATTGCCGATAATTAACACAGTCGTATATTATAGTCCTGCTGATCACCGTGCCCAGTTGACATGATCCAAATATCCTCTCCCTGCTGCTCTGCATAGGCCCAGAAATAGATTTGTTCCACATATATTTTTGTCAGGACAATACCTTGGCAATCAGGTATACATTGAAAAGCAGATCTTTGGATCTAGAGGACAAGAGATTGATTAGCCAGTGCTGGTAGTGTCTGTGAATAGCTGGTGCCTCGCCTCTCTGTAGCTTTGATAGAAACACTGAGCAAAACATTCCAGTGTCAGTGCCTGCAGGTCATGTTTCCTGAGGGTGGTCAGATTGTGCTACTTTTTTTTTTCCCTAGACCGCTGCAAAAAAACCCTGTCTTACTCTTGGGCTTTCTTTCTAGATTCTTATACACAAACATTCTGTGTCGAAAAGCCACAAGTCTGCTCTTTGTCCTTGCAGCCTATACCTTCTATGCTAACCTCTTCACTTTTTTTCTGTCCAGTAAACTTTTGTCTGGAGGCTACAGAATGCAACTGTGACCTCTAGATTTTCAGTTTGACCTTTCCTTTTCCTTAAAAAAAAAAAAAAAAAAAAAAAAAAAAAACTGGTCATAAATATTGTTTAACAGCAAAACACAAAGGTACAATTTCATTTTCTATCATCACAAAACCTCTTCAGAGAGATGGGAGGATGTGTGTGTAAAAAGCAGCAGGCACCAGCTGAATATTACTTTTTTATCTACTTTTTGGAACTTTTTCAATTGCAGAGTGCTGAAAAATTATTTTAAACAGAAGATGAAAAATTATATTCTAGGAAGAAAACTTAGGAGAAAAAGTTGTCTCCTTGGTGATCACACCTTATCAATAAATAGCCCTTTAATCCGCCAGCAAACAAGAAAATGCATAACATAATTGTTATAGTACCGTATATACTTGCATATAAGCCGAGGTACCCACTTTTCCCTCAGAAACCAGTAAAAAGTGATTAACTCGCATATAAGCCTTCTCCCAAGTATAGCCCCCTCCCCAGTAGCCAGATGTGCCCCCAGTACAAGTCAGCCCCCGTCCCCATAGCCAGATGTGCCCTAAGGATGATACTGCTGTGTCTCAAGACGCCACTAGAAGAGTCTCCAATTATTGCACCGCTGACACGTTGCTGGCACACTCCGCTGTACAAGCCTGGGGACACAGGTATTCTTGAGCAGCACACTCGACGAGATAGTGACTGTAGGTTCCTTCTTAACCTGAATCTGTTCTTAAAGGCGTGTACACACGCCCTACTGCCGCCATCAACGGGTCCTTCAGACCCTACCGCACAGCAGATCGTTCAGAAACAGCCTTATCAGTATGCCGACAGAGCGTACACACGTGCTACTGTCGGCTGAACGTCCGCCCAGCGGGAGGGTCTGACGGACCCATCATTGGCGGCAGTATGGAGTGTGTACGCGCCTTTAGTCGGAACAATGTGCTGTCTCTGTCCCCTGTACCTCCTCTGTGTCCCCTTCTGCCTTCAGTGTCCCCCTCTGTGTCACCTCTAAATAAACAAATGTGCCTAATAGCCGTATATCCTCTAGCTAGCACTAGGCTAGCTAGTAAGAGCCTCCGGCACCCCTGGATCCCCTCGTTTATACGTTACCCCCCCCCCCACCCCCCCCCCCCCCCCCCGGATCCAGCGATCGTGCAACCTCCCGGCACAGCTCCGGTCTCTCTATGGGGAGGATCGGGTTTGCGCATGGCGTCGGCGACGTCATCTGCAATCCTCCCCATCGTGAAGACCGGAGCTGGATCCAGGCTGGGTAATGTATAAACGGGGGAGCGTCGGCGATCGGGGGGTGCCCGGAGACTTCTTATAGCTAGCCTAGTGCTAGCTAGAGGATTTATAGCCATTTAGCACAAATAAAAAAAAATCGTGCAAATATACCAAATAATATAACAAAACCTCCTGAGCGGCGCAATGTTAATTTACAATAGGACTGTTTACATTAAAGCTATAATGCATGAAAGTGGATAAATTGTGTATTTTTTTTACTTTTTTCCCTATTTTCATTTTAAAATGCTTAGAAAATAAGGTAATTACTAAAAACAACTATCGGCCACAAAAAGCCCAATTTGTCCTGAAAAAAACAACATATAGATCATTTAGAGGTGATAGGTATTGATAAAGTTATTGCCAAAGTAATCAGAACTGAGCTGAACTGTGAAAATGACCAGGGACACGAAGTGGTTAAGATGTCTGCTTTTGTTATCCTATTTGTTTCTCTGAAATTTTATGTTTTAATTTTCAGAGACATCCTGATGGAGTAGCATCTGTGTCATTTAAAGAAGCAGAAGAAAGTGATGCCTGCATACTGGCTCTAAATGGACGGTGGTTTGGAGGTCGGCAACTTCTCGTGGAAGCATGGGATGGTGTAACAGATTATCAGGTAAATAGTGGCTTGAAAGCTGTAGATTAGTGGGTCAGTGTTTCCAAAGTGGGCCAGTAAGGTGCCCGTGCAGCAGATTCAAAAATGCTTTTGTCAGGACAGCCTTTCAGATCAGAGTAGCAGTGATGCAGACAGGCTGACATGGATGACGGGGTCTTCAAGTAAAATAAACAGAATACAGAGCACTACAATGGGCATATTGTAAAATGTGTTTTATGGCAAGGGTCAGTTAGACCAAAGCAGGTGGTTTCAGCGCCCGGCTCGGGCCATGTAGCACCTGACTTCGGCACCGCTATAGCGCAGGTAATTCTCCCTCTGCGTTTGCTATGACTCAGAAAGGGAATAGTATATTAGAATTTTACACTGCCGGGAATTTGGCTTACCCTGCGCCCAACTCACCAGTGAGACCCCTAAGGTATAGTTGTTAACATTACCGATTTGTGGGAGCGGTATCCTGGTTCCATTACAATTAATCCCCCAGTGCTTACCCCAATCTGTGCACAGGTAGCTTGGATTGCACCCATGTCTGTTAAATCAGTCAAAGGTATTTTTAAAGTGAGGTAGCATTTTTGCTGCACTCTTGCAGATTACCTCTTGACATCAGGAACCATGTGAGCGGCAGAGCCCTAGGCACATGGGCTTGACCATTCTGGGAAATACCAGACTGCATGCAGTAGGGGAAGCTACATTCTTCTAAGAGTTTTATTTAAAAAGTTGAATAGAAACCACTCACCACTACCCCTAAAAGCAGCAATCTAATGCTTAAGCTTAGGGGGTTAACTCACCTAAGCCTCTTGTCATTGTGCTCCGTGCCTCTCTCAATCTTCCCCACCCTTCCACCATCTAAACCGGAACTTGCGCTGTGAAGGGGGAAGTGTGGAGAATGTGGAGCACATCAGCAAGAGACAGCGACTTAGGTGAATTAACCCCCTCTGTGTGGTCCTCACCATAAACACTGTAAAATGCCATAACATTGTGAAGAACCATTCCATTGTTTCACCTTGTCAGTAGTAAATATGCCAGCATCTCTGATTAATCTAAGAATGTAAACCAGTGTAAAGCATCTGAGGAAGTCACGTGTTAGTGACGAAACGCGTCACATGAGAAGGCCGCACCCAGAAGTCCAGCCGCACCAGTGTTCTCCGTGCCTCCGCCACTCTTCCTCCCCCTTTTCCGCACACCAGATGCCGAAGTGGCCGCCGCACTATACACTGGCCAGCCTTAACACTACTGTTATGCCGCAGGAGTAGAACGCTTGGCTTCCTTTGTGCTAGCGATGTCCGCGCTGCTGCCACTTCTGGGTTACGTGAGTTTCTGGTGCCCCATGTCTAGGGGTCTATGTGCATGAGGAGTTGAGGTTAGACACTATATTAACGTGTCTGTAATGAGGGCGTAAGTGTATTTCACACAGAGGCGTGCTGTTTGTTCCAGCACAGGGATGGGACTTTCTTTATATGGTGCAGAAGATATTTGCTGCTTCTGGGAACCGCCTGTTCTCTGGCTATGTGCTATTTGGGCCCGAAGATTTTGTTTTGACATCTCAAAACAAAAGAACAAGCGCACTGTATTGTAAATGGACGGCGCTGCAGGAAGGGACGTCAGTGGAGCGCACGCTGGATCGAGCGAGGAAGAGGTGAGTCTTCCCCGCCCACTGCCTCTTACGAGAGTTGCGCTTCTGATGGATTTAAGGCTGGAGGGGAGCGGAGGACGGGGGACCCAGGCGAGGGAGGGGGGGTTCCGACCCCCCCTCCCCGCCGCTAGGCCCAATACCCCCGCCCTGCCCGCTACCCCTCCAGCTCGGCGGCGGCGGCCCCCCCCTCCCCCACGGGGGGGGGGGGGGGGGGGGCGGCGTCAGCAATAATTTTTTCAAAATTTGCCTCAGGCGCCAAAAAGTCTAGGGCCGGCCCTGTCCCTGACTCTTGTTTTCCCCGCTCCCTTCTCTTGCTCATTGTGTATTCATTAGTTGCCCTCCTCCCAGAGTCTTCAGACACTCCCACTGAGGTGTAACCTAGGAACTGCACTGTCTTATCCTCCAATCGCTGAGTCACCTCAGCCTTGCTTGTAAACACAAATGAGCAGATAAGAAGCTAGGCAGGGAAATAAATGGAAGAGGAGGAATATATTATAGATAAAAAGAACTCCCAGCATTCAACTGTTTGGCACGAAGGCCAGTGCTCCTAAAGTATGTGATAACTCCAAACCATAACAGAAGAAAAAGTTTTGCAAGTTTTGAATGCAGGATTAGCATCTCGATTACTTAATACACTTAGACCAGTTGCTGTTGAAATTTGATTTTTATGGTGACAATACCACTTTAAACAATACCAGTTGCCTGGCAGTACTGATGATCTTTCTGGTCAGTAGGATGTAAATCACAAAGAAAACATAGACATGTGATGCTTGTTGAGGGTCTATGGCTTTAAAGGAGAACTGTAGTGAGAGGTATATGGAGGCTGCCATATTTATTTCCTTTTAAGCAATACCAGTTGCCTGGCAGCCCTGCTGATCTATTTGGCTGAATTCGTGGCTGAATCAAACCAGAAACAAGCATGTAGCTAATCTTGTCATATCTGTAAAAATTGTCAGAAAAACCTGATCTGCTGCATGCTTGTTCAGGGTCTATGGCTGAAAGTATTAGAGGCAGAGGATCAGCAGGATAGCCAGGTAACTGGTACAGCTTAAATGGAAATAAATATGGCAGCCTCCATATCCCTCTCTCTACAGTTCTCCTTTAAAGGAATACTATCGATTGAAACTACTTTTTTTTAATACTCTATTAGTGTACACATTACCACTAGTGCTAGGGGCACTTTATTTATTCACCCAGGTCTCTCTCTCACTATCCCTGCTTAAAAATTCATTTCTCACACAGCTCATAGTAGTTTGGGTCACCCTGAGCTGCTTGGTTACTCTGTCACACAGCTCACAAATAGATTTCACTGTGTCACTCACAGCATGCAGGAGACATGAGGAGAAACAGGCTGATCTGAGGTGGTAACAGGTAACTAAATTAGCTGTAATATTGCTGGAATATAACAAGCTATAACACTAGTCTTTGTTTACACTCAGACTGGCTGCCTGCTTGAGGTGATTCACTCCAGGCTGCATCCACTTTACAAGCTGCTGAGAGGGGCAGACCACTGTCTACAATTAGCATTATTAGTATCTTTATTAGTCAAGAGAAGCAAAGATAATAAACACACATTGCTAGAATCTTTAACCCCTTACCACCACATCAACAAGATTCTTTCAGCAAGGTGATAATTAAAGTATAAACTGAGGAGTTGATAGCAACTCCCCTGTGCAAAGACATGGTCTAGCCCTCTGGGAGCCCAGTATATAGATACATTTTGTATCCAACACTGACTTCATTTTACAGCTGAGAGGAACAGCTGTGTGAGGAATCAAATTACTCCTAGTACTTGTCCTATTGTGTGCTACAGCATACAGCATTTCAAAATAAATGCATACTTCGATAGTATTCCTTTAAGTATTGGAGGTAGAAAATTAGCAGGACAGCCAGGCAATGTGCATTATTTAAAAGAAATTAAACCTGTCACCTTCCATATCCCTCTCACCTCGGGTTCCCTTTAAAGCAAAATTCAGTCACGCCGCTGCTATACTCTCACAGGAACTTGTTCATCCACTGTGACAACACAGGCAAGATGATGATTCTTGCTGTGACAGAGCTCTGAGGCAGGAGTCCATGTTTTCTGCACAGAAAAACTGATTGAAAGGGAACCAGAGGGGAATGGGTTGCTAAAATAGACAAAGGCTTTTATACATACCTGGGGCTTCTTCCAGCCCCATAAGCCTGGATCGCTCCCACGCCGCCATCCTCCGCTTCATGGAACCTCCGGTACCGGGCCCGTCACTTCCGGCGGACGCGGCCAATTGTCCGCATCACGGGGGCTCCCTCCATTCCCGTACGCATGCGGCTGCGCAGTAGGCAGCCTCATGCGTACTTGTATAGAGGGAGCGCCGTGTGATGCGGAGAATCAGCCGCGTCCGCCGGCCGACTCGCGGCAATGACGGGACCCGGTACCGGCGGATCCAGGCAGCAGGGGACGGCGGCGTGCGAGTGATCCTAGCGCATGGGGCTGCAGGAAGCCCCAGGTATGTATAAAACCCTTCTTTGAACCTCTCTGGTTCCCTTTAAACTGAAATCATGTTAATCAATGGGCTAGTTCACACTTGAATGTGTTGAAAAAAACCTCGACATCCTGCAGCATAATTCTGCACATTTTGTCAGTTTTCTCTATCCATTACATTCGCTACTGTAAAAAAAGTACACATTTTTCTGCATACAAACCCTCATAGTGTGCAGGAAAAACCATGCAAAAAACTGAAAGACAAGTGTGACCCCTGCCTGAAGAAAACAGGTTCAGATGATCACAAACAGCAGCATGGGATTCCCATACCTGTCTTAAAAGAGAAACTGGGATTGTCTCCTTACTTTTCAGTCAGTCCTCAGACTTAGGTCTCCTGTCACTCACTATGGCAACTGTGTATCGCCGAAGTTGGATTCTGAAACATGGCATATGTAGTTACCAGACTTATCATTTAGCGTTTGCTTCAGATGAGACACTGACTAAAAAATAGAAGAAGAGAGTAGCTAAGGCAAGGGTTGTGTTTGAGACAGACTATAGGAGCAGCAGAAGACTGCATGTGGCTTCCAAAAGTCAGGAAAATCCAGTTCCGGTCTTGAGCCCTTTGTTTAAGTGGAGTTATACTGACTGTGAAAGAAGATATTTTTTTACCTTTCTGTAAAAAAATCTCCAGCTAGTAGAAATGGTCTCAGCTCAAAGGGAAGCCTGGAACTGTGGTGACTCTTCTTGCTAGCCTTTAGGGATGTGTTGTCAAGTGATCTACTCTTCTCCAGCAATAAGGAATAGCGAGTCTGACGGCTTGTTAAGAAGAACAGAAACGTATTCCTTTTGGATATTCAAATAGTTCATGTATGAGGGGTCTCTTAATGAAAGTGATAAGTTCTATGACTTTTAGTTATACTTTGTGAAAGGGAGCCTTGGATGTTGCCCACCGTCACCTGTTCTTCATATGAAAATATGTATTGAATAGTGATTCAGAAAGCTTAAAGCACACCTGAACCAAAAACTAAAAGTCAAAATAAACATACGCACGTCATACTTCCCGTGTAGTCAGTTCATCAATCTCTTTCTCCTCTCCAGCATCCTTTTTTCTCCACTGTGATCAATAGAATTTTCCGTCCTCCATTTTGAAAATGGCCATTACCCCATAACGGCTTCCTGGTCAGCATACTGTTAAACTGTAATATCACTCACTTGAGCCATAGGAAAACATGGACATTACCTTGCTTATAAAGTTGTTCTTTCAGTTATATCTGACAGCAACTGATATATAACTGACAGCAACTGATATATTTCAGTTCTGACAAAATCTTGACAGAACTGGATGGAATCGTAAGAAGAAAATGGTGAGCTTCTGTAAGGAACTGATGGCGAGGTAAGTATGTAATGTTCATTTGCAGGAACATTATGGGCTTGATTCACAAAGCGGTGCTAACCTACTTAGCACGTCTAAAGTCTTTTGACACGCTAACCAGGGTGCTAAGTAGATTATTAGCGGATTTCTCAATCAGATCGCGCGCTAACTTTGCGCGCGTAAAGTTTTATGCGCGCAAAGTTTTACGCGCGCTAAGTCCCATAGGCTTTAATGGGCACTTCGCGCGGTGCGCCCTGTGCTCTGTGCAGTACGTGCGTAAAGTTTTGCGCGCGTAAAGTTTTATGCGCGAAAAGCTTGTTTAGACGTGCTAAGGGGGTTTTCACAGGCGTGCTAACAGCACCGCTTTGTGAATCAAGCCCTATGTGTTTACTTTTACTTGGTTCAGGTTCACTTTAAGAATTTAAGACCCACAATAAAATGAGTAACCTTTCTAATACTGTATTACCTCTGCCAGATTGAAGAGACGTCCCGAGAAAGAGAAGAGAGGTTAAAGGGTTGGGAGAAGTTCCTCGAGACCGATGAGCAGAAAAAGTTAGCAGCATCTAATGACCCCAACACTACTTTACCTAGTAATGGACAGTCTGAAAGCAAGCAGGATGCTGCCACAGAGCCCACACATGACACAGACAGCACTGCACAGCCTGCTGGAAGCACTGAGGGCGAGCATGTGGCTGACGATGCAGCCTCCACAGACAGTAGCATTGGTGGGAGCGATGATGAAGAGGAGAAAGGACACTCGTAGGAATTTGCTTGTGCTTTTTATCTCTTCTAGTGTTTTTTTTTGTTGGCCATTTTCATTGGAAATTATGTAACATATGCAATACTAGACCTTGGAATTAAGAATTGCACCTGTGTGTGAATTTGTTTTCTAATTGTAACTGAAACCCATGCTTGCCCATACCAGGTGTGAACATGCTATACCATACAAGGTATCGCAATGAAACAAAGTTCGGTAGTGTTTGCAGTGAGCCTACTGCTCTCCTTACATCCACCGCATGCAGAGTGATAAGTATTTGATGTAAATGATAAACCAGAATACCTGAATTTGAATGTAAATAGTCATGTGACTGCTGGAGTTCAATCCTGTGCTCTACTGGGGTGGGCAGGTTCTGGGGAAGGCTGTGATAGAACCAAGATGGGGTCAGGCCTTTGCTACTCCAGCAGGAGTGATGTATTCAGCAGAGATTACAATGAGCACAGAGCCAGGAAGCTGCACTTGTAGTGGTCATATGACTGCATCCAGTTTTAGGTATTTAAGGTTTTTTGTTTTCCAGCTAAAGCAAGTATTTATCGGGCCTAACTTTACTAAACTAAACCTAAGGTTGGAATAATCATTCTTTCTGGAAGTTCCTGGATTCAATGCTATTTTGTTCAGTTGCCTGAAATTGAGCATTCATTTATGATCACATTGATGGTTTCCTTTGTGCTCATTCAGGAGCTTTCAGATGTAGGGCTTGATGTACTAAACTGCAGTAAGATTGCCATGTGCAGGCAGTGCATGGAAATGTTAACGTTCCTACCAAAACTGCTGTGTGCTGCATGCGTATGGCAACCTTACTGCAGCTTAGTGAATCAGGCCTGTAATGTACAATTCATGGAAATGTCAGCCGTTGGGTCATTTTGCTTGTGAACTTTGTAAACGAGATTGTATATGCTACAAATTATTATATGTACAGGCATCCCCTGTGCTTTTCAGCAATTTTCCATGTTAAGAAAATTCTTTTTATGTACCATTACAGCCCCACAACAAGATGCCATCTGCATGGACTCTACACTCTTCTCCATAGAACACAACATACTGCTTGGCATTTATCCCAGCAACATATCTCAACAGTGATCATAGGCAAACTGTTACCTAAATGACCACAAAAGAGAATAATTATCTACAGATTGTAGCATAAGGCCTCGTTCAGTGGTGCGGTGTAACGGCCGCTTTGTAACCCCGCTTACCGCACCGCAATGCACCATCTATGTTACTTTTACAGAGCAGCGGTAAGGTTGCGTTCGAATGGGATGTGGTCTGGTAACACACTGCACACTGTTATTCCTAAACACACATACTTTTCACTGACTGTATGCAATGCAACACAGCCACAATGTGCAGTACTATTTTCCATTGGGTTATAAACATCCCACTGTGAACAATAACCCTAAGGGCTTTTGTCAAATGCAAACGCACCGCATACAATTGTGATCTTTGCCACAAGTATAGCCAGAGAGCCCCCTCCCAGTATAGATGGCCAGAGAGCCCCCAGCCCCTCCCACCATGTATAGGTGACCAGAGAGCCCCCCCCTTGGATAGGTAGCCAAAGAGG
This sequence comes from Hyperolius riggenbachi, assembly GCF_040937935.1. Classification (NCBI taxonomy): domain Eukaryota; kingdom Metazoa; phylum Chordata; class Amphibia; order Anura; family Hyperoliidae; genus Hyperolius; species Hyperolius riggenbachi. Next base: position 106,261,349 of record NC_090653.1, read on the forward strand.
CCTCCCTGTATAGGTAGCCCAAGGGCACCCCGAGTATATGCCGTGAGAGATGACAGGCGTAACTCCCCGCTCTTAGATCCGTATGCGGCCCATCTTCATCCTATGCCTCCTGTCTCTGGTGAAAGTGCTGTCAGGCGGCGCTGTTGCCAATAAAACAGGAGCCTTAGGAGAAAGCAAATGGGCTGGGTGTGGATCTGGCAGGGGAGCGTATTGTCGCATGTGCCGCAGGATTCAATGGATTTGTTGTGCTGAAATGGGAGGTAGGATTAAAATTTTTGATTCCAGAATCTTAATAATGGATTTGTCGTTCCAATCTACTCAAAATACCTGTCTATTGTTAGTACAAATTGCAGCACCTAGAGACACGTTGCGGTGACCTGTTACAGCAGCATAGTCATGGCCCTGATCGAAGAGGCTGTAAACCTACACTTTCATTTCCACCAATAGAAGAGTGTACTCTCTACCTGGCCTCTGGTACTTGTTCAGTTCTGACATAAATCAGAAGTAAAAATAAACCTCAAAACCTTGCAGCAAGTATACCTGTGTAATTTGTGAGAATTTGCCAGCAGCCCAAAGTCTGGTTGAGCTAGTTTTTTTTTCTTCTCCTCTTTGAGTATCATTTTTACGGCACTAAATGTTATTTGAGAGCGCTGGCTTTCAGCTAGTGTTGTGAAATGATTTGCTGTTTGTACTATGTTTATCTGTGTGTTGTATACGATTTTTTTATTCAAACTTTAAAACAATTTATAAAAAAAAGCTTATTATGAAACCAAGGCATCATTAAGTGTGTTGTTTGAATTTTTGCTAAATTTAATTTGGAATGCCTTTATTCTTATACCTGTGTCAGTTAATGTCCTTTTCTCAGTAAATAGAACTAATTTTGAAGTTTGAAATGCTTTTACCTCCCAGGCTGAATCAATCAATCAATTATTGGCGCATTTTTGAAACATTGTTGTTTCTGGGTAGAAAGACTCAACAGAACCTCAGGCAAAATAAAAACTTGAATAACTCATCCACAGCGAAAATGCTATATTTGGTTAAGTGCTTGCTTTAGGAGAGCAAGTGTACAGTAGAAAATTGTCTGGTCTTTGTCTTGTCGGATATGAAGCCTGTCTCTGAGGCTGTGTTCCCACTAGAGTGGGAAATGGACATTTTTTGTCCGTTCTCCGCTCATTGCTAAACGAACAGTGAACACTACTATTTTATAAATGGGAGCCTTTCACACTTGTCATCGTGCAGTGGATCCGCGAGACCGCACTACTGTGCAGTCCGTGATAATCCCGGGGAGGTGGATACATCTGCACCGAGTTACGCGTCCCACCGCCACTCATTCCCTGTACACAGGGAAGAAGCATGGACAATGGAGACAGGAGGAGGACACAAAGGGGAGCAGGAGGGAGGACACAATAAATGGGGGAGAACATCTACAAGATGCCCCTGGACCATAGATGCTCCAGTTTTAGTATTTTTTTCCCCCTGGTTTTTGCCCTCTAAACCTAGGTGCGTCTTATAGTCTGAAGCATCTTATAGTCCAAAAAATATGGTATATCAGGGAGTTGTAAATTTACTTGAGCTTCTACAGAATTTATTTGCAGTTATACCAGATCAACTCTTGATAACCGAAGTTGGATCTCAAATATTTGTGTAAGAAGACATGAATGTATGTTACAATTCACTTCCAGTTCCATGACTGGTATCTTCCTCATGATGAAGTGAGCTAGGTTTCTCTACAGGCTAGCAGGTATGACGTTTCAGTAGCTATTTTCAGTCAGGGAATAATTACTTTAGGGTGGGGTACATAGTTGTAGCGTACACACATACGCTTTTCTCACATGATAAACCATACCTTAAGGCTAATTTCACACCAGGACGTTGCGTTAGAGGGGGCGTTAAGGTCGCATAACGTCCCCCTAACTCAACACCTGGTGGTGCTGGATCTGGACGTCAGAGTGAGCCGCGTTGTGCAGCTCACTCTGGCGTCAGTGATGCCGTGATGCGCACTGTTGTGCGCATGCGGCATTACGTGGTCCCGCCGGCCAATCGCCGCACAGAGCGGCTGCTCCAGGAAGTAAACACTGCACGTCATAACGTGCAGTGCATATTAATTAGCCATGTGCCTGGCCGCTCTCCGCTCCTCCCCAACATTACTGAGCATGTGCAAGCAGTCTAACGCGGCTCAGCTGCGTCCAAAGTACTGCATGCAGTATGTTGTCTTGTGACGCAGCGTTACAATGTAACGCAACGTCCGCACTGTGAACAGCCCCATTGATTTTTTATTACTGTGCGGTGGGCTGCGTTACAGGCTGCTCTAACGTGCGCCTGTAACGTCCCACTGTGAAACCAGCCTAAATAAAAAAAAAATCAGAGGTGGAAGGACTTCCACTTGCTTTTAAAAAAACAAGATTCTATTTATCTGGCTACTGCACTGATCCTTTGCTTTAAAACATTTTTGAGCCACAACCAGTATGCTGATGGAGATGTTCTGACTGCACTGCGTGCATAGTTATTGTAAGAGTGACTGAAGTGGAAAGATTGTCATGGACAGGCCACTGATATGAAGGTGGCTCTCTTCATATTCCTTTTTATTTCAGTATACTCTATATTAAAATATAAAAGTTCCAGTGATGTGGAATGCACATTCATGTATGGTCAGCCCTGTAGCTAGGCTACGTGTAGCGTTTACATTTGTTGAGCACCATGCTGGCGCAGCTGGACCAATTAACAGATTTTCTTTTACCTTAACTCTGAAATAGTCTCCTTGAATATCATCTCATGGAAAAATACTTGACTTTCAATGCAGAACTATACTTAAAGGGATACTGTAGGGGGGTCGGGGGAAAATGAGCTGAACTTACCCGGGGCTTCTAATGGTCCCCCGCAGACATCCTGTGCCCGCGCAGCCGCTTACCGATGCTCCGGCACCGCCTCCGGTTCACTTCTGGAATTTCTGACTTTAAAGTCAGAAAACCACTGCGCCTGCGTTGTTGTGTCCTCGATCCCGCTGATGTCATCAAGAGCGCACAGCGCAGGCCCAGTATGGTCTGTGTCTGCGCAGTACACTCCTGGTGACATCAGCGGGAGCGAGGACACGGCAACGTAGGCGCAGTGGTTTTCTGACTTTAAAGTCAGAAATTCCAGAAGTGAACCGGAGGCGGGGCCGGAGCATTGGGGAGTGGCTGCGCCAACACAGGATGTCTGCGGGGGACCATTAGAAGCCCCGGGTAAGTTCAGCTCATTTTCCCCCGACCCCCTACAGTATCCCTTTAACACACATACACATAAATAAAATAATTTTTTTGTCACTCAAAAATGCTTTAGAAAATAGATTGGACATCCTGTCTAAAGGTGGCCACTAACGGTCCAATTTCAGAAATTCTAAACAGATTGGATGTAAATAATCTCAGTTGATGGGCCCAATCGATTTCAAACAATTATAAAAATAGTCGTCCGATTGGATTTTCATCAAACCATTATTTGGATTTTCTTGTTGGTTGTGATAGATAGGAAGCAAAGATTGGTTTGTTGATGGTGTAGTAAACGATTTTTCTTTCCAATCAGAATTATCTGATCACTCGAACGATTTTTCGCTAGAAATTGGATCGTTAGTGGCCACCTTAAGATATTCTGATTCATCTGATCTGTCCCTTGTAGCCTAGTGCTCCTCCACTCTACCCAAAGAAGCAATGAGCCTGAGCTGTGGTATGAGAAGCCCACTTCTTAGCCTCTCTGGGTAGGTAGTGGATGACATCAGTCTTGAATATAACTGCCTGTGTAAAATGGAAGAGTCCAAAGTACCAAGATCATTCCATCCAAAGATTTTGGGGGGGTTAGTTTTCTGAGCTACATTTTTTAGGCTTTTTATATATATATATATATATGTATATATACTTTTGTTTTTTTCATAGCAGGCCTGTTACAAGGATGGGATTTTAGAAACTATTCTCTTTATTTTCTTGGTCAGTGTTAAATCTGGTATCTTATATCCCCCAGCTGTTTGACAACTTATAGAAACCGGAAATGTTTCACACTTGAATCAATGTGACATTGTTTTAAGCCACAGAACTCCTGTATTGGCCCATGCACACTAGCTGGTTTGCTTTTCATTTTCTGCATCGTTTTGATTTTTAAAAAATGCATTTCCAGTCACTTAAATGAGAATTCTCTAAATCTCTACATTTTTTTTTTTCAGCAATTTGCTACAATTATTATTCATATGAATAGAAACGCAAATGCAGAGTAGATAGTGTGGAAGGGCCCTATATTGTCCATCCCATTTGTATAAATTAATCAGCATAATGGAAAAAATTATTTGATGGTACATGGCTTTATCATCCAAAGACAGCACAGTTGTGCTTGGGCTTTTTATCTAGTTGCCATGGATAATTGCACTTTGTGCATCATACCATGTGGTCTTTGCTTGATATCATTGTATCACTCTATGGCCTATTCAGTGCAATGCATCATAGCAACCAAACAAATCATAAACTGGTCGGATTGTAGTGATCAGCTGTCTGTGGTATTATTGCGCTTCACACTGCGTGATTATATAAGCCTGATGGCTTTCAGCTATTGCCTTTCAATGAAACCTCACTCATCGTAGCTAACCTTGAATCCTCTTTCAATATTAACAGTGGCGACCTGCATCCTTTTCAGTGTGTGCAGCATGTATATTTTAATCATGAATTATTTTTATATTCTATAAATACCTTTGTCTGTAATAAAGTTTGAAGTATAATTATTTCTATGTGGAAGCATAAAACTGTAAATAATTTTAGAGATTCTTTGCTATTATGTATATAGTGTTGCTAACTACTGTAGAAGGAGTGAAATAACTTTTCCATTGTTCTGCTGATTTTGACTTGTGGAAGTTTTCAGTTGAATGTTTTGTTCCATTACTAAATAAAATCTGGATTTTTTTTACTAGATTGCAAAGATAGAGCTTTAAATTTCCTGGTTGAGAGAAGTAACCCATCTTCAGTAGTTATTTTTTTTCTCTAAAATAAATTTTAAAAAAACATTGCAAGAAGACTGAAATCCAATCAAAACTTGTGTAGTTACCCTTTCAAAATGTTTTCCACCACTGTTAAAGGAAACCAGAGCTGGTATACATAAAACATTTTATACATACCTGGGGCTTCCTCCAGCCCCATACGCACAGATCGCTCCCATGGCGCCGTACTCAGCCTTCTGCAGCTCCGACACCGGGTCCCCGCTCTTTCGTCAGTCAGGCCAGTCTGCGCAAGGGACGTGTGCCCTCTACGTATCTCTTCAGTGGTTGTTGGAGAGATATGTAAACAGTGCACTTCTCTTACGTCAAACTGGCTCCAACTGGCGGAAATGCGGGGACCCGGTATCGGAGCTGCGGGAAGGTTGAGGACGGTTGCATGGGAATGATCCGTGCGTATGGGGCTGGAGGAAGCCCCAAGTATGTAGAAAACGTTTTTGTATACCAGCTCTGGCCACTTTAAGGAAATATTGTATTATCAGCCAGCAAAGCTTGAGCTCCAGGTGCCATGGAGTGGTAGTGGATAGCACTCTCACCTTGTAGCGCAGGTTCCCTGGTTCACATCTGGAGTTTGTGTATTTGCGTGTTTCCTCCAGGCTCTCTGGTTCCTTTTCGCATTTCAAAAGCATACAGATAAGGTTAATGGCTTCTCCTCAAAACAGGCTATGATGGAGAACACATAGCCTCGTACATACTTACATAAAAGTAATGTTTCCTGGCGAGGATCGGTACCCAATCCCTTGGGCAATATTAAGGGGCTGCAGTGTTCTCCCCAGGCTCTTTTAGCCGGATGCTCCACCCGGCTAATTTAGGTGAGCACCCGGCTGTCATCAGCTCGCCCTCCTCCTCCTGTGCTGTAAGCAGAGTTGCGCTGACCTTGCACTCTCCCATCACGCCCCACCTGACTACTTTTTCATGCCACCAGGCTGGAAAGAATTTCTGGGGAGAACACTGGGCTGGTCCTGTACCTGCAGGCTAGCCATGAATTCTGTTGCAATGGGGGGAGGGGGGGGCACTGATAGTGGTGCAAATGTGGCGTCAAGCAGGTGATGGTGAGTTGGGACAACAATGCTCTTGGCCAAAGCAATTCACCTGGCAGATCACTGGCTGAAGGGGGTCGGGGGCTGCAGTAGACCTGCTGGATTCTCGGCAGTAGTAGTCTCTATCACCCTCCTCGGCCATATTTCATCTGGCTTGTTTACTGGGTGTGACTATGGTAGGGGTTACTTTGTGAGGAACTCTGAGGGACAGTTAGTGACATGGCTATGAACATTAAAAGCATTGTGGGAGATGTCATCACTATGCACCGGTATGTACAACATGAAAAATAAATAAAATGAAACTTTTGATATTATTTCATATGTTCCTCTTATGAAAAAATAGAAATATAATGTTGGTACTAAATATCACAAATCTATTAAAAACTCTACATATTCCCTTCCAGTGTTGTGTAAATCCTTGTGGCCACATGTAACCTTGGGTTAAAGTGCTCAGGTAGAAGAGTGTTCCTCAGTATCATAGACTTTTCACTCACAAAATGCTGACACAGCAGGTTGTACATTCAATAGCACCTATTGTGTGCAAAACTGACAGGTGTTTGAAGGGCTTGTTACTAAGGAGCATTATAGAGCATTGATAAGACCGGAAAAACCAGTGAGAACTATGCACCAGTCAACTGATAATAATGGTGTCCAGAATGCTCATTTTGCACTTTAGAAAAGGGCAGCTTTACAGTCATTGCTATGGCTGAATACATGTAATGCAAAATTCAGATTGAGAGCCCTCAAAACCATTCTTAACCATCCTGGATTTCAATTTATTGCGGCCGCAGGTGGCTTTTTTTTTTTTTTTTTTTAAAGGTTATTTTTCAGTGTAGCTAGCGCTAGGCTGGCTACACTCCCCATCAATTCCCCCGGCACTATCCCCCTCCCTCCCTCCGCTCGCCGCCGGCGATATTTACCTGGCCACGATCCCCGAGACAAGCTATGGCGACGATCGGACATGATGTCATGTGCAGTTCCGATCGCCGCCACAGCGACCCCTGGAGGCTATGGAGAGGCTGCGCCGGCATGGGCTCTGGGGGAGGGGGTATGTATAAAACGGCACGATCGGGGGGGTGATGTAGGTAGCAAAGTGCCTCCGAAAATTTGGTAGAAAAAACCCTCCAGGGGCTGAGCAATCCACCGTGGCAGTATTGGACGAGCTGAGCTTGTCATTACTGCCAAGGTGGTTTAATGGTGCTGCAGTTTTGTCTTACCATAATTATTTAATTATAACTTTAAAGGGAACCTGAGGTGAGAGGGATATGGAGGTTAACATTTTTTTTTCTTTAAGCAATGCATGTTGCTGGACTGTCCTACTGGCCCACTGCCTGTCACACTCTTACCCATAGACCCTGAACAAGCATGAAGATCAGGTGGCCTGACTTAAGTCAGACTAGATGAGCCACATGCTGCTTTCAGTGGTGTGATTTAGACACTAGAGCAAAAGAGATCAGCCAGACTGCCAGGCAACTTGTATTGTTTAAAAGGAAGTAAATATGGCAGCCTACATACACCTCTCACTTCCCTTGTACCGTGTGGCTTTACCTAAGGCTGGATTTATACTTTTTTTTTTTTTTTTTTTTTTGCCTCTCGGCCAAGTATATTGGGGCTCCCCTTCCAATCCATGTTCTGCCCCCTCTTTCTTGTGTATCATCCCTGTACTGCAGCCCCACTCTTTGATGCACAGCTCTCGTGCTGCCTTTTCTTTCATATGTAGTAACCCATATTTCATGTCCAGATGCCCCCTTGGGCTGCAGCCGTCATAGGCCCAGGCCTTGGTGGCCTTTACAGAAATCCGGGCCTGGCTTTGCCCCCTCAAAGTTAACCCGAGGTGAGAGGGCTATGGAGGCGGACATGTTTATTTCTTTTCAATCTACCCTACACCATTCAGTTTTAATAAAAATTGATCAGAAAATTCCACCTTTCCCAATCGACTTATATTGAAAAACATACAAACATGTATTTCAATCAGATTTCTCGAATTAATAAAAAGTTAGATTTTTCTGTACAACTGATCGTTTTTATTGAATTGCTGTAAAATTGGATCATTTTATTGTATCGTGTGTGTGTGTGGCCACATTTACAGTGATCACTGGGTCAAGAGTCAATGAGCTTACCTCCTGATCGGGGCATGGAATTCAGCTTTAGCGGCAGTGCGTACAAGCAGGCCGGGGTAGTTAAATATACACCATGTAATGCATAAATACTGCATAGATTTAACCACATGTGGCGCCAAAGCAGTTAAGGCTCCTGTTGCATAAGTTCTATGACAACATAGATGCACAGAAACTGTTATACTACAGCAGCGATGACCACACTGTCTCAGCGTGTGAGATACTTAAAAAAAATTATGAATTGAAAATGATCTACCAGGTAGAATCTACTGTACCTACAGATGCCAGCCACAACTACAGCATATGCTCATCTATTAGACAGGAGGTGTGGGATCCACCCATAATTCCTTTACGATTTTCCGGCAGATCACAATCTACCCAATAGCCGCCCCTGTACTAGAGCTGGCACAGACATAACAGTTAAAGTGAACCTCCGGACTAAAAATCGACTCAGCGGCACTGAAAAGGCCTGGTGTTTCTTTAACTGTTTCACAGCATCAGAACTTTGTTTCTCTTATACAAGCCTCATTTTTAGCTGCACAGAAGAAAACTGCCCGGGCTTTTTTCCCCTGATGCTGTGCAAAGCATGATGGGATTTCTGATTTTGTTGTTCTCGTTCTGCTGTTTTGGTGCAATTTTTTTTTCTAACATTTTGAATTTGACATTTGAAGCCTAACGTGTGCAGCTGGTAGGGGTAATCAGGACACAGTTGGAACTGTGTCTCCTGCTCCTTGTCAGCTCCTTTCAACCAAAAAGATGGCTGCCCCCATGACAAAGATGGCAGCCCCCATGAATCACAAACATTTGCCTGTTCTTTTAAAACAGGGTGGGTAAGAGATTATATTACCTATCTATTCTAATTAACATAACTAATGTAACTTGACGACAGTATGTTTGTTTAGGCTCAAGTTCCCCTTTAATGGTTACTGTGCCAAGCAGGGCAGAAATAAAGCATAGGGATTGGAGCATGGGGGTATAGCAATTTAGATATATAACCATTTTATTGTCGGCAGTGCTGCTCTTATAGTGCACCTTTATCTAAAGTATAGTGTTATTTCTGTTTAACGCCGCCAAACAAGTTTTACAGGAAAACTCTATAACGTATTTGCATATCACATTGCAGAACCCTTGGCAAAAAATACCAAATCTTTTAGTTCCTGCCTTTAAAATATGAACCCCTGTGGCTAAAATGTTCATGCAGTTACTTTATGTTGTGTGTTCCTTAGTTTGATTTGATTTGCACGTTGGTGTGCAAGTATACACCTCTTCTGTTCAGGACAGTTCGCTGAGGGCTAGCCAACAAATAATATAGCTGCATTCTTTAGCAAACTGGTTCTGCCTAATGTCATCTGACATTGAACTTCATGCAGAGTACTGACACTAGAAATCAACACCGTCCAACTGAAAACTTCCACTGATTATCACAGGCATAATAATTGCTAGACTACAAAGGGATTGCTGTGTAACCAATTTCAAAGCCTTGCAGCACCCACACAGAATCATACCAACTGAATTCCAGCACACATGGTTGTTTGAGTCAATGCCCACAAAATGTTTTTAAAACACAATTGACAAATGTTCAACTGCCAATTTCACCAATCTGTGTGTCAGTTGGTTAGGATAGAGGTGTGTTCAGGGATCCAGATACCTCTGTGCATTGTCCATTTCTCTCCTTGCTCCTCCTTGTCCCTGTAATCGCTCCTTGAAAAATTTGACTTAGGGCCTGTTTCCACTACACTTGGTGTGATGTGGCTACATAGCTGCATCGCACCGCAGCTGAACTGAATCCAAAGCAGGGCAATGGAACAATGGAAGTTTCCATTGTGTACTGGTTGCGTGGAGCGCTCCGAGAATCTGCAGCATGCTGCAGATTCTCACACAGCCGCATCCGCGTCCCGTCTCTTCCATTCACTTCCACAACAGGACATGCGGAATTGAGGCGATGCGACAAGGAAGCCGCATTTGCATCACTTCGCCAATGCAAAAGGGCCGTTATGGACGAAGCCACATTTTTAAACAGGAAGGGGCAGGCTTACTGCGATGTTACATAGGTGTCAATTCATCAAACATTACCGCATTTGGTAATGCTGAAAACAGCATATTTTACCGAGCACTTAGGAAAGTGTCAATTCATCAAGGCTGTTACCGCATGAAAAGCTGAAATTATCGAGCAGTTAGGTAATTTACCGACTTGTGCGGTTAATACCTCAACAGATGTTAGTAAATTAATTTATCAAGGTTACAGCATGTGGTAAAACAGAGTTCCATTACCGACAGTTCTACTCTGTCGGTATCAGTGCGGGACTCACAGAACTCACAGAAGCAGAAACGATTACCTATGGCTGACAGGAGCAGAAGCCAATATATACAGCCCCTGTCTCCTGCAAGTCCTGATGATGCAGTTTGATAGGACCCACTGGCTTCTCCGGTGGGTCTAACTTTCCTACCCCCCAGGCAGCTAGCAGAGATCACAGAACAAAAGCAGCTTACCCTGCCTCCCATACACAGTTTAACCTCTTAGGCTCCTGTTTGAAGATGTGGAGGAGCAAGTGGGAAAATCATCTAAGTAGGGCATGTGTAAAGTCTCCTGGAAGTTCATCAAGCTGTGGTGCAATTAAATAAAATGTTAAGAAAGACTAATGGACAGATTCAAAGCGAGCAGAGACAGTATAACAAACTAAAACAAAACATGTACATCTAAAGGGATGTCGGGATGCCTTTTACTATAGTAATGATGTCTCTGCTCACACGCTTCTGCTGTTACCAAAAATGGGCTTCGGTAAATTATCAACTTCTACTGCACCTGTGAAAAAATTGATGAATTAGCTCACAAAAGTCTAAAATACTGAATGCTGTATTTCCCCAACTTATTTTTTTATGGAACAGCCTTGATGAATTGATGCCATGGTTACTTAGTTTGGTTGGAAAAGAACAAGGATTGGGCCAATTAGCCTTAACTGGGAAAAATTCCTTCCCGACTACAGATGGCAGTCAGATAAAACTCTGGATCAACTCTGCCAGGAATGACCTAGTTATTATAGCCATGGATGCCCTTCAATGCAAGGAAAGTATCCAAACCCTCTTTTAATGCAGCTATAGAGTTTGTGATCACTACTTCCCGAGGTAAGATATTCCAGATTTTAACCACTTTCACTGTGAAGGACCCCTTTCTAGATAAATGAGTAAAACTTTTTTCCTCCATATGCAGATCATGTTCCTGAAATGTGCAATCTCTTTACATGCTGAAGTTGCCCAAATATGTTTCAAGTGCAAATGAGTATTTGAAACATGTGACTCTCTATGTGAGCGGCATCCAAGAATCTTAGGGCAGTCCACAATAAAGCCTAATATAATTTGACTATAACTCAGTCTGGTGTGCCAATGTAATCTGAAGCATCTGGTAGCATTGTATTTGTCACAGAATGAGAACAAAAATATCCTCAGGCAGAAAGTTGTACCTTTTTCAAAAGAGAATCATTCTAAGAAAATCAGTCTAAAACTCAGGTAGGTACAGTGTTCACATTCTCGTGTTCTTGTGTACTAAAAAATCAGGTTCACATTGAAAATATTCAACCTAAAGCATATCCCATCTCCCAAAATTAATCTAATATTGCAAAATAAGTCGTATTGTATATGTTGTCTCCTGAAAGAGGTACATCTTATAGTGAGATCTTTATAGCGCATACCGTATCTTCCCTTTTTTAAGAAAACAAATTGCATTAATCCCTTAAATAGGTTTCTTAAAAATGCCCACTGGTTATTTTTTAGCGTTTTGTGAGACCAGGAATTTTTTACTACTGGCGTTGGAACATAGAGTAAACAAACATTCTGCAGAGATGCACCAGCCAGCAGTAAAGATGTTGCCACCAGTGGTAAATTTCCAAATGGAAATAAGGGAGAGGAAAGGGTAAGGAAGGCTTTTACAATGGACAAACACTAGCTTAATAGTGTATAGTAATATTGTTAAAAAATAGTAATTGTATTCATTGCATTATTTTCAGTATGGTTTCTCTTTACCCCCCTTCCCCCCACAAGCAGCTGTACTGTTCAGGTAAGTAATCAATAACTATATGGTTTGCTACCTTGCCACTGTGAAGGGCCTTAGATCAGGTGAAAAGAATGCTTAGAACCTACAAACCCATTTTAATAAGTTGTGACCCTGTGTAAAGTGTAAAAAAGAAAGAAAGACATAGCAAATAATGGAATTGAAAAAAGTGTTTTTTGTTTTTTTTTAAACATGTTCTTTTTTTTTAATTCAAATTTGCTCAGCAATAAGGGGGTTTCCTTTCTTGTAATTATCATTTTATAAAGCGAATAACAAAAAAAATACTTTTGACAGTAGTTAGTAGTTTTTCACCTACTTTCTGGTGCTTTTTCAATTGCAGAGTGCTGAAAATTTATCCTAAAGTAAACCTGAAACTTTGGGGAATTAAAAAAATAAGATAGCCATCTCAGGAGTGTACATATAATTAAGCCACCAGGAAATTTGGGCGCATGGTAAAGCTGAAAAACTTCTCACCTGCTCCAGCAGGGGCATTAATTACTAAACCCCTCTAGGTCCAAAGAACCACAGAGAGACGCACCCAATTTAACAGCATCACGCCAACTCAATTTATCACAAAATGTTAGCTACATTTTATTAAGAATATACAAATCAATTTTAAAAGACATTTAAAATCACCAAAGGTGATGCATAGTGTTATCAAGGTATAAGGTCAATAATGAGATAATAGGTATTCACAGGGACCTCCCAATTCTATCATTGTGTAATAACATCTAGGGTCACACATAGACCAATTTCCTTATAACATGGAAAAGCCAACAAATACTGTATTTAAAAGTGCAAATGACACTGCAAAATGGGTACAAAGAACCATATGTATTGCTATATTAATGAATAGGACAAGCGAGTAACTAACCACAGGGTTTGAGCAAAAGTGCAGTAGTGCAGAAAGGATTGTGACAAGTGAAAAAAGTGCTTACGTGTTGATTCCAGGAAAGGAGGACCAACATACACCCAGCGCAAACAAACTTAATGCATCTCACAGGCACTTCTGCTTCTGGAAGAGGCTTCCTTTTCCACTGATTGTCACTAATTAAACAGAAAATTCTAATTAAACAGACCCTCCCCTGGGTTGGAGCCTTGACACGGAAGCTGTACAGTGCAATAGACGGCTCCCCTGCACATCCTGCACGCTTGTAAGATCTTGGCCACCGCCAGAACACCGTGTGTGCATGCTCGCACGTGTCAGTGAGGTCAGCGCGCATGCACAGCATTCTGGTAGCCACCGGGAACAGTTCTGATAGCCGAGATCTTACAAGTGTGCAGGCGCGTGCACAGCTTGCCCAACTGCATAGGCACAGCGCTTTTTGCATTGTACTGCTTCTGGGTCAAGGCTCCCGACCCAGGGGAAGGGCAGGGCCCAGTTGGGGCACTATTCTACGTAATTGAAGGCAATCAGAGGGTAAAGGAGGACACATTCCGCATCCCGTATGATTTATACACCAAAGTAGGTACATATTTTTATTAAGAGCTGTCGCCTCGGATACTCTTTAATGTGCCCCCATACCCATACTATCATGGATGCTGGCTTTTGAACTGTGCACTAACTGATCTGGTGCTTGTACTCTTTAGCGCAAAGAATGTGGTGTCCACAATTTCTGAAGTTTTGTACTTTGATAAATTATGAAGTGTATAAATGTATGCGTTGTAATATTCCATTTTCTGCAGGGAGTCAACCACTATGGGCATACAATCCAACTTCAAAAAAGGACTCAGTCAGAAATGCCATGGGAATGCTTCCTTTTATTCTTTCTATTCTTTTAGAATATCATAGAATAAATGCATAACACTTCAGGATTACACAGGTGTTTTATCAAACGCTCTAAGATAAAGGGCTGATATACGCTCAAAATGTCATGCTCTTATACTGAGGTGTTTTAAAAGAACAAAAGGATGTATTGTCCCAGCATTTTAGGTTGCGTTCCAGATGTTTGTTTGAGGCAATTTTTGCTTCAGTCTAGTACATTTGCAAAGTGATGGGCTCTTTCTGGATCTTGTTTTTATATAGTTTCTTCTTTGCATGATATAGTTTTAACTTAATGTCAGGATCTCTCCTGTAGCATGTTCTGTCGGTTGCAGTGGAACTGCAACCGGGCAGTTCTGACTTATCTGCTTGCATTCGGTTGCGCATTTGCAATAAGTCTCATTGTCATTTGCAATCACTCTGCAGTTTAGAGCAGCTCAGGAGGCTGTCATGATTCCTCCTATTGCTTGCTGCAGTTGAACTGCAGCCAGATAGCCCTGGATTTCCTACATGCATGTTGTTGCATAATATTGCATGTATTTGTTATGAGAGTCATTTTTCACAGCTAGCAGCTTGTAATCAAGCTATCTCGGGATTGAGTAATTACCATTCAGCTGTGTGGGAATTTGCATGCCTGCATCCATTGGCTGATGTCGACATAAAAGTCTGCCTCCCATTTCAGACTCGGCCCGACATAGGGTACAGCTCCCTGAGTTGTTGCTGGGTCCATGCTGTGAAAGTATTGTGTATTGCCTTGCTTTGTATTTCCATGACTGCTGGATGTTTGCTGCACCCACGGGGGGCCAGTGAAGTCCACTATCCTGCTAATTGGAGACTGCCTTCACCACGCTGGTGACTTGTAGTTATCCTTCTTGCCTTGTTCCTGAGGATGTAACTGAAGTAGCGGTTGCCATTAGTTACACTCCTACCTGTTTGTCTTGTCTATGTCAGTGTGAATGTTTGCCGTCGCTGGGGCAGCGACTAGATTGGCAAAGCATTCCGTCTGTCTGTCTGTTGTTTGTCTTGTTACTCAGCCTGAGGCTTAGTGCGGCATTGCACTAAGCAGACATTGTGTCTTAATGCGACTTTCATTACTCAATTATTGTATTTCAATGCGACTGCCAGACTGACTTTGATACGACCTTAGCTTTACTGACCATTCATTCGCCTAGTCCTTTTTACTGCAGCCATCTGATCTAACGTGTATGACCTTAGCCTGTTACCGACTCCGATTCTGCCAACTCCATTGTACCGCAGCCATCTGATCTAATGTGTATAACCCTAGCCTGTTACCGACTATGTCTGTTGTGTATTGTATCACATAGCATGTAGTGTGATAGGCGGTATCGGAAGCCCAAAGCTACAGTTGCTCTGGGCAATCTTGCTCCCTTGTTCATTACTCCTGTGGCCACCTGTGTAGCCTCTTCCATTAACCAGCTACATAGTCTTGTTGCTCTTGGTGATAGGTGTGCTTTCTGCATCAGCTTGTATACTTGCTCACCTAAGTCCTGTTGGGGCCAGCAGGTGGTGTGCCAGGCAGGGACATGTTGAGGGTCAGCTAGTGGAGTACCAGGCAGGGTCAGCAGGTGAAGAGCGAGCCCTCCGGTCTTGAGCATACACGCGTCGCTGACTCAGAGAGTATACCCCCCAAGCATTACACTTACATTTGTGGATGCAACAAGGAGTTGCATATTATTCTTAGTTGATGCAAGACTATATAAATTGTACATGTAATTTTATGCATTTTGAAAATGGACCTATAATCGCTCACTAAGCTAAATTGATTGGCCCACTTTCAACCTGCATAAATTTGCATATGAGATTTGCATAATCCTGCATCAACATGGAATTATTTGCATCTTATTTATTATCCCTATTCACAGGGACGTAACTAGAAATCACTTGGCCCCCCTGTAAAACTTTAGATGCGGCCATCTCCTCCCACTTTCTGCACAGGTAAACTGAGAACCAATGTTATTCAATTGGCTAGTGCACATTTGAATGTGTTTTCCCTATGCAAATAAAAACAGACAGCAGTGATGCACTGCAGGCATTTTCTGTTTTCACTCATACAGTCACACACCATGTGCAGAAAGGGCATACAGAAAACCGATGGACAAGTGTGCTCCCAGCCTCGGCTTATTACACTTACTCTGTCCATCTCTGATGGAGCAGAACTGGCTCTGCAGACTTCTCCAGCATCACTACAGTACAGAGCACTTCGGGTGGGGTAAAGAGGTTGGGGCGTTGTACACAAGACCCTGCTGAACACCGAATAGGGACTGCCTACAAAACTTTGTCTGATTCCTTATCAGTGGCCGAGCAGATGTAGTCAATAGAACAATTGTGCAGAGAGCAGAACGTTTTTTTCTCTACGTGCCCTTAGTTGTAAGTCTCTCAGGACAGGAAAAAGAAACTTCTCCCTCCTCAGGGCCCCCCTGTAGCTTCTGGACCCCCCTGCGCTGCATCCCTTGCAGGGTCTATTGTTACGCCCCTGCCTATTCATAGACAATGGTTTCAGAAGTCAATTCAGGGATGTTTGTAACAGAGTGCTGCCATGTCATTGCTAATTAGCTGCACAATCGACAGCCAAGCTGGCAAACAGTGCGGGCATGCAGGGAAGGTAAGGATAAACTTGTTTTATTCCAGACAACGCGTTTCTCTGAAGTCTCTCCTCCGTTTCATCAGATCATTGGTATTGGATGCCCGCACTGTTTGCCAGCATGGCTGTCAATTGCAAAGCTAATTAGCGGTGACGTGGCTCTTTAACATAGTGTCATCCACATCCCTCGTGCCTACGCTCCCTCCTGTAGTGGGAGAGTGTGTGGGCTCTGCGGTTAGCATACGGCTTCTGCCATTTCGGAAATTGCCACCCATCCTGGAGATACCACCTGGGAAGCCTCAGCACTCCACCCCTGATGGTGAGCCTGGACCCGGCCATTAAGAGAGACGCAAGCGTCTACTGGCTGGTCTCTAAACACAGCCACACTACATGTGGTGAGATCAGTCCTGGATAGGGACATTTTTCTCCACTTTTACATTCCTTGAGAGCGCTCTTTTTTGTATTTTTGCATGTTAGTGGATCCAGACCAGCCCAAACCATTCCCCAGCCTGATCGCTCTACCTTGGAGTATATCCAACTCCTGTCTTCCTTGGTCATATGATGGTTATCAGTCTGAATGAGTGACTACCATCTTTATGCTGTGTATTGTTTTATGTGTGCAGAGGAACAGGGGAATCTACTGGTGGTCCCCCCTTGATGTCAGTTTGCACCCTGTTGGCATAGGGAACCCTCTAGGAGGTTGGCCTTGAAGCTGGCAGAGGGACTTAACCCACATGCCTGTTGGATACGTGGTACCAACAATCTTGTTTATTTTGGGATGTTGTGTTAGCCGTTGGCTATCTGTGAGTTTTAAGCCCAGGTCCCTTTAAATTTTGCTTTGATTGAAACGGGGACTTTAACCATTTCTTGCCAGCCCTCCCTTTGGTGTCTGAGTCTCTTGTGCTGGAGGAGCCTGTCCCGGGCCCTGGTTACACCTCTTCTCCTATACATAATTCCCAGTGGCTTTCTAACTCAGCAGTACAACACTAATTTGGTGAAGGGGTTTTGGTACTTTTTCTCCTTGTCATTTGCCTCATTGTAACTGATGTCCCTGCATAAAACCTACCCTTAGGGCCCTTTTCCACTAGCGACGTTTGCGATGCTGAATCGCAAAATCGCAAACCGCTAGTGATTTTGAAATCGCTACGGTTTGCTTTTTAACATAGGAATCGCGGTAGGTAATTTCCACTACCGCGATTCGTTTTTGACACAAACGCGATCGCACCGCGGAGCGATCTTTGCCGCGATTTTTCTATGCAGTGCATTGCATAGCAAAAACGTCAACACAATCGCCGGTAAGTTTCCTGCACTTGCGATTCAGCAATCGCTAGCGTTTAGCGCGAACGCTAGCGATTGCTAGTGGAAAAGGGCCCTCAATCTTTTCCCTTATCAAAACCCCCTTCCTGACTTCTAACTAACTTCCTTGTCCTGACAATAACCCCTTTCTGATGCTGAACGTTATCCTTGCTTTCCTGGTGAAAACCTTTGATGCCCAATTTGAACCTTTTACTTTCCTTATCTGTGCCTAACTCCCTCCAATACTATCCTTTCATAACCTGTTTCAACCTTAGGGTTTGGTACCCAATTTTTTTCAATCCTCTATAGAAATCTTCTTTGTTCTCTGTTGAACACCTCATGACCACCAGTACACATGACTACTACCACCATGTAGCCAAGTGTGAATGCCCAGTCCTCCTGCACTAGACCAATCTGCTCCCCCTTACTTTTTTTTTTTTTTCCAAACTCAGTGATCAGTTGACCCAGGTATATACAATTGACTTCATCGTTGCGCTCTTTGTTGGGTCCAAGGTTTGCATCATAATTTGAATATCTTATTAATAACTTTATTGCAATAAAACAGGTGCAGCGATCTGTGTGCTTCTCTTCAAGTATGTGTGTATAATGTGTGCCGCACGCTCATACAAAGTCATGTAGCGATAGCAACGCAGGAACTCTGCCTGGTTGTCCTGCAAAAAAGCTGCGCATACCATGGTCATGTGCATACAATGACGCTGAAAGCAGCCTTACTCCCAAGGAAGCGCAACCATCATGCGTCATGTCACTCATTCGCTCATGCAGTATTGAGTTGTTGATGTTATCAGCGCATGGATGAAATATGCCTGGGAAGCCAACGACCAACTCTGCCACCTAGAGAGTCAATTCCGTTGTGCTTGTCTATCTACTGTGGTGACTTCAGAGTAGCGCTCATATAGTAACCTAGTGTGAAGAAACCACAATTATGTCATGGATCACTCATTCATTCAGCATACACCATCACTCAGACATGCACCTTAAAAGACATCCGAAGTGAAAATAAACTGGTGAGATAAACATTTGTATCTATCCTCCTTCTCCTAAAAATGACTTTTTTAGATATCCCACAGTTTTATTTTAAATTTAAATCTAGTTTTTACTGTTTCAATGTCTCTGCTCAATGACACCTTCATTGAAGTATGCTAGAGCTCAAATCTATGAATCATTGACCCCTTTTATCTCTTTTCTGCTCCAGGAAGCCATTTACTGATAGGAAAGTATTTTATGGCTGTAATTACTTGTCAGTGAGGGTTACACTAGAGGCCTCAATTCACGGAGCATTATCAAACGTTTATCAAACACTTTATCAAACATTTGATAATTTACCTCATGGGTAAAATCTCATTTTAAATTCACTAAGGTGTTATATATTTATCGAATGTTTTACCGATAAAACGTTCAACAAATATATAACACCTTAGTGAGATTTTACCCATGAGGTAAATTATCAAACGTTTGATAAAGTGTTTGATAAACGTTTGATAATGCTCCGTGAATTGAGGCCATAGTCTGACCCAGTCCGACCCGGTCTTGACCCGGATAGAAACTGTCACTTGCATACCTAACTCTTTTAGGCAGAGAAAGAAAAAAAGGAACACAGCCAAGTTATTTGTGTGCTTGGCACTATACATACACATGTCTATCTCACCATGTCACATGTCACCTCGGTTGTCCTTTGATGATTATCCTTATCAAATCCTTATCCATTCTTTTACTCTTTATCCTCCCCAGTTTCTCGATAGCTTAACACCTAGTTAAATTCACCCTCAATCTCTCAAAATTGTTTAGTCTACCATGGATTAAGTTGGCCCAAGACATTCTCCATTTTAGCAGAAGCTGATGAGTATTGAGGTCCTCTGACTCCCAACCCTTTATTACCAGAAAATTGGACGTGTGGTCTATCCAGCCTATCAATTTGGTGGTTGGTAGTTATTCTCCCCCCCACCCCCCCTCTTTGTTTACTTGTTCTTCCACTGCTAGACAGTTATTCCATGAATCCCTTAATTCCAACAAGCAGACTTTCTAAAAATATGGAGTGGCGGAAGATATGGTTTTAATCAAACAAACATTGCACTAGCTTCTATGTGTAACTGTAACCCTAGTATTGGAAGGTGTGCCTCATGGTCAGATGACTCCATCATCTGGCTGAACATCCATGATACCCAAAGCTCTCTGAGCCACTTTGGCCTTGATCAGGATTGTCCTGAATCTCCTTCACACAACCCACCATGCTGTATCTCAGAAACCCCTGCATCACTCCCATATTAGTGCCTCCTCCCACCCGTGTTGGCCTCTTGATATAATGGAGGCCAGTGGCTGTAACATCATGGTGGGGTTGAATGGTGTGACAACTATGCCCTTCCTAGTAGTGTTAACAGGAGGCTGGGTCACTTCAATGATATTGTGGCTTACTTCGTATTATTTACTTACTGCAGCCATTCACGAGTGCTGCACCGCTCCCTTTCTACTTTCTTTGCAATACTGCTATTCCATGATCAGTGAATGGGAAACAGCTGTTCCCAAACCTAATCACAGTGTGTGTGATAAATAAAAGCTGGCGTCAGCAAATCGTCGGCTTTTATTAACTAAGTGAAAGTAAACAGTTATACTTAGGGGTTTCCGTATACTGTTTACAGTACTCGGGAACGTAGTGTAGCACCATCTTGTGGCCAAAAAGTAAAAATACATCCTCATACACGATTATACACTATTACATAGAAAGATTAATACATTTTAAGATTTTCTTAAACCCTTCCACCCATACCCAATAGTTATTTAAATAAAAAAACTTTAAAAGTAAGTAAAAAATATTTTTTTTTTACATAATTAAAAAAATACATAAATAATTACCTTAGAAACCTTTTTAACATGTATGTCATGCGGGTATATTAATGGTATTTTTGTAAATAAAGGTTTGTAATTATTGACATATTATTAAAAAAAAAACAGTAAAAGGAAAAAAAATACACCTTTATTTCCAAATAAAATATTATCGCCATACATTGTACTAGGGACACAATTTAAATGTTGTGATAACCAGGGCAAATGGACAAATAAAATGTGTAAGTTTTATCTACAATAGCACATTTCATTTTTAAACTATAATGGATAAAAGCTGAGAAACTGTGATTTTTTTTCAATGTTTTTCTGCTACTTCCCTATAAAATGCATATAAAATAAAATAATTCTTAGCAAAAATTACTGCCCAAAGAAAGCCTAGTTTGTCTCTCATAAAATAAGATATAGATCATTTCATTGTGATAAGTAGCAATAAAGTTATTGGTGAATGAATGGGAGGAGCATGATGTGAAAATTGCTCTGATCATTATGCCCTCAGTAGTGTCTGAATCACACACCTGATACAAGCATGTGGCTAAACTTGTCAGATTTTTGTCAGAAACATCTGATCTTAATGCTTGTTCAGGGTCTATACCTAAAAGTATTAGAGGCAGTGGATCAGCAGGACTACCAGGCAATCTGCATTGTTTAAAATTAAATAAATCAGCCTCCATATCCCCTTCACTCCAGATTCCCTTTAATTGAGAGGCGCAATAGAAAACAAAATTGTAGACCAGCTTTAAGCAGCAGTAGTAGCATAGAACATACTGTATGTGTAGTTTATCATGGATCAATGCACATAACTTACAAGTGACCCCAGTAAAGGTTAGCAGGGCTCATACAGAGACCATCTCTCCTCAGTAGCAAATGGAATTGACAACTCAATGTTGCAAACATGATCAATCATGAACTATACAACACAACCCCCGGTATCTTTTCAGAAACATTGATCTCATGGAATTTATGTAATCTCTTTCTACGTTTGTCAACTCCATTTAGATTCATCTCCATAAAACTATAGTGTTAACCATTTATTTTCTGTTGAAAGCGGCAAAAGCTTCTTCTCGTTCTCACATACCGGTAATTCAATGGAAAGTTATAGTTATTTGTAAAGCGCTTTTCTCCTGTAGGAACCAAAGCGCATAAGCCTGTCTCAGATCAGTACATAGTGATGTGTACAGGGGAAATGTTATGTGATCATAAATGTGTCCAGGGTTGGAACTGTCTTTTCAACATATATATTAATAAGAATAATGTCCTAAAAAATGATTGCTCTTATGTTAGAATTCATTTTGCCAGATGACAGAACATGTATTTTTTCGGACCATATGACACTTTTTCTCCCCTAAAAGAGAGTGTGTGTGTGTGTGTGTGTGTGTGTGTGTGCGTGCGTGCGTGCGTGCGCGCGTGCGTGTGTTTGGTGGTGGTGCGGAGTCAGCGTCTTATAGTCAGAATACTCCAATTCGGACCGGGGCACAAAGCTGTCTCCCCACAAGTGCCGTCCCTGCTGCTTCCTTTGTCCCCCTGTGTCCGGCCACAAGTTCCATCTCTGCTGCTCCCTTTGTCCCCCTGTGTCCGGCTACAAGTGCCATCTCTGCTGCTCCCTTTATCCCCCTGTGTTCAGTCACATGTGCCATCCCTGCTGCTCCCTTTGTCCCCCTGTGTCCGGCCACAAGTGCCATCCTTGCTGCTCCCTTTGTCCCCCTGTGTCCGACCACAAGTGTCAACTCTGCTGCTCTCTTTGTCTCCCTGTGTCCGGCCACAAGTGCCATCCCTGCTGCTCCCTTTGTCCCCCTGTGTTCAGCCACAAGTGCCATCCCTGCTGCTCCCTTTGTCCCCTGTGTTCAGCCACAAGTGCCATCCCTGCTGCTCCCTTTGTCCCCTGTGTCTGGCCACAAGTGCCATCCCTGCTGCTCCCTTTGTCCCCTGTGTCTGGCCACAAGTGCCATCCCTGCTGCTCCCTTTGTCCCCTGTGTCTGGCCACAAGTTCCATCCCTGCTGCTCCCTTTGTCCCCTGTGTCTGGCCACAAGTGCCATCCCTGCTGCTCTCTTTGACCCCTGTGTCTGGCCACAAGTGCCATCCCTGCTGCTCCCTTTGTCCCCTGTGTCTGGCCACAAGTGCCATCCCTGCTGCTCCCTTTGTCCCCTGTGTCTGGCCACAAGTTCCATCCCTGCTGCTCCCTTTGTCCCTTGTGTCTGGCCACAAGTGCCATCCCTGCTGCTCCCTTTGTCCCGTGTCCGGCCACAAGTGCCATCCCTGCTGCTCCCTTTGTCACCCTGTGTCCCGCCACAATTGCCATCCATTTGCTTACAGATCAATGAATTTAAAGGACATCCCCTCACTTTGATTGGCCCTATAGGCTGCCTGTCACTTGACAGGAAACTTGACAGGCAGCCTATTGGGCCAATTAAAGTGCGGGGATAATGTCCTTTAAAGTAATTGGACCCGCAGGCGGTCAGGGTAGGTGGAGTGGAGCTCTCGTCATTGCTAATTAGCAGGTATAAGTTTGTAGCGCTCGCTATGCTACTCTGATAAGGCATGTTAACGTTTATAAGGCGTGTTAACTCTTATAAGGCATGCTATTTGTCTTAGTGAATCAACCCCAATAGCTCCATAGTTTTCCACTGCGTTTCACTATTTCAAACACACTGAGATGCGTGATTTTCTTTACTTACACCAAGCATGCTTTTTAGTGCAATTTTCATGCGATGGTTTGTGAGGATTTTGTTTGCATTTTTCCAACAATTCATTACTGCAAAAGAAAATAGCACTAGGTTTGGTATGTGATTTTCTTGCACTGCCAGTGACTTTACCCTAAATGCAAAAGCAAGAAAAAATTAAGCATGCGCTGTTTTTCATTGATGGGATTCCATTTCACCCTAAATGCAAAGTCTGAAACAATAAGCATTATAATCACAGTGCTTCTGTGAGTAGAGATCTATCGCCAAACGCATGTGTTCCGAAAGTCGGATTGGATCTCCCCAGAGGAAAACGAGCCTGCAGCTGAATTCCAAGCAAGTAAAAAAGAATCACCAGTTAGGGCTCTTTCACAGTGGGACGTTGCGTTTGATGCAACGTTAAGGTTTGGTTTTGAAGTTGGACGTTATATTGAACTGCGTTATGCGTCTCTTGATGCGCCGTTTTCGTCGCATACTGATAGAACGAAAACTGAGCATGCGTCACATTTAAAAAAAAAAATCTAAAACATTACTGAGCATGTGCAAACAGTCCAACGTAGCTAATAACGCATATAACGCATGCAGCACTTTCTAAATGTTGCTACACGTTACACACAACGCAACGTGAGCACTGTGAATGTGGCACATACTTTGTATTGCTGTGCGTTAGTCTGCGTTATTCCTTTTTATAACGTGCGACTTTAACGTCGCACTGTGAAAGCAGCCTTAATCCAGCAGTGTGCTCAGTAAAGACTGTTTAATTGCAATATTTTTCTACAGCAATTAAAAATACCTGTAATCTCTGCAAACCTTTATGAATCTACTGGTTACTTATTATTATTATTGATTTACATATCGCCAGTATCATGCGTGGTGCTGTACGACAGAATACAAGGTATAACTATACAATATAAATTACAGTTAACAGTACAAGACAAATGTGGATTACAGTTTACGCAGTGAACAAATCAATAACATATTTTTACATAAAGGTGGAATACATGCACATACATTACACAGCATTAAATTAAACCTGAGATGGGGCCGGAGAAAAAATGTGTACATACCTGGGGCTTCCTCCAGCCCCCCTTCAGGCTGAACGCTCCCACGCCGTCTTCCGCAGCCTACTGTATCTTCCACATTCGGCCCTAGTAAGTCCTCCGGTCCGTGGCATAGTGCGCATGCGCGGCCTGGCCGCACCCCCATTTCGCGTCACCCGCCGGAAGCTTTCTGCGCCTGCGTGTGAGAAAAGGGCAGATGCGGGAGATGTTTTTTAGGTCGAGGCGACAAGAGGAAGATAGTTTGTCAATGTGTGGTGAATGAAACAGTAAAGTCCAGTAATACATGTAGGCAGCGTGCCTGGGGGACAGGCGTTATTGAAGTACCAACAACAGAGATTGTGATGTCGGGCAGGGCCGTTGAATTGTGGGGTGGAAAAATAACACTCTTCTCCTACATATCTCCTCTGCCTAATACTAACCTCCCATCTCCTGTGACTAACACTAACCTCTCATCTCCTGGGCCTACACTAACCTCCCCCCCTCTTCTGCCTAACACTAACCTACATATCTCCTCTGCCTAATACTAACCTCCCATCTCCTGTGACTAACACTAACCTCTCGTCTCCTGGGCCTACACTAACCCCCCCCCCCCTCTTCTGCCTAACACTAACCTACACGTCTCCTCTGTCTAATACTAACCTCCCCTCTCCTGTGGCGAACACTAACCTCTCCTCTCCTGTGCCTACACTAACCTTCCCTATCTTGTACCTTGCACTAACCTCCTCTTTCCTGTGCCTAACACTATTAACCTCACCTTTTTTTGGTCCTAACACTAACCTCCCATTTCCTCTGACTAACCTACATCTCTCCTCCGCCAAATACTAACCTCCCCTGTTCTGTGCCTAACACTAACCTCCTCTTTCCTGTGCCTAACACTATTAACCTCACCTTTTTTTGGTCCTAACACTAACCTCCCATCTCCTGTGACTAACCTACATCTCTCCTCTGCCAAATACTAACCTCCCCTGTCCTGTGCCTACACTAACCTCTCCTTTCTTGTGCCTAACAGGCATGGGCTTCCGAATTCCGCGGAAGCTAAAATTCCGAAATTCCGCCGGAATTGGGGTTTCTGCATGGTTCCGCGGAATTCGGAAATTGCAATCCGGAATTCGGAATTCCGGCAAAATCGGAATGAATTGCCCAATCAGGAGATGCGGAATGAGTTGACCAATCATAATTAGCGGAATGTTACCGCGCTAAGATAACGGTTTCAACATTTTTTTAATCCAAATTTACAAAATACAAATCAACTTTATTAACAATAGACTGTTATCAACAGTATTGATGATCATCTTAAATTTCAGATACAAAAACGATATTTCAAATGAGCGATTGAGTAATTCCTCCTAAATTTACGGAAATCCGTTTAAAAATACGGAAAGTGCACGTGGCGGAATTCCGCGGAATGTAGCGGAATTCCACCGGAATGTAGCGGAAGCGGAATTTTGTTATGGCGGTATGCGGAATTACAGCGGAATCGGAAATTGGCTCTTCCGCCCATGCCTGGTGCCTAACACTAGCCTCCTCTTTCCTGTGCCTAACACTTACCTCCTCTTTCCTGTGCCTAACACTACTAACCTCCCCTTTTTCGGCCTAACACTAACCTCCCTTCTCATGTGCCTCATACTACCCTGCTCTGTTCTCTGATTAATACTAACCTCCCCCTCTCCTCTGCCTAGCACTTACTTTATCCTCCTTCCCACTCTCCGATTCCTAATGCCGGGAATACACAATGAGTTTTTTCAGCATATTTACTGGCCGATCGTTTTATCGTTTAATATACCGGTCGATTTTCTAATCATTTTTTTAACCGATTTCCGTTCACTTCTATGAAAAAAAAAAGTTCAGAAAAACGATCAAAGTCAGATCGGATCTGTCGGAAATTATCTATCTGCCAAAAAAAACTCATGGTGTATTCCCAGCATAGCACTAACTTCCTTTCTACTGTGCCTCACACCCAGGGCCGGGACAAGGATCTCCAGCACTAGATGCTGAGATTCCAAAATGCGCTCCCTTTCCCTGGCAGAATTATTGATGACTGGAACCCCCCTCCCCACATGGCTCTAAGCGCAGGGAAAGGGGGGCCTACATGTATATCTAACTTCTCCCTCTCATTGTGTGCCCCCTCCTGCAGGTTGAGCATTGCGCTCACCACCACAGCTTCACATGACCCCCTGGCAGTGTAATGGAACTTAAAGCAGAGTGACAGTATTTCAGGGCAGGCAGGTGGAACCTCCTGCGTTGGAACCTAGGAGAAGTGAGTGTATGTGGGCTGCTTGTAATCCTCCCCGCTCCGGAATGCTGCCACGGAAAGGAGGAGGGAGGTGGTGAGCGCACCACACACAACCTTCAGGAGGGGGGCTGAGGAGAGGGAAAAATTAGATATGGATGTCAGCCCCCCTCTCTGCGCCCTTGCAGCCCTGTGCTCAGAGGCTGGAGCCCTCAGCCCATCCCTGCTCACACCAACCTCTCCTCTCCTGTGCCTAACACTAACCTCCCCTCTCCTGTGCCTTACACTAACCTCCCCTCTCTTGTGCCTTACACTAACATCCCCTCTCCTGTGCCTTACACTAACCTCCCCGTCTCCTACTTTTCCTCTCTGTTGCACTCCTGTTTTACAAGATGTGTAACTAGCTTTAATTGTAGTCACTGAAAATATAGTAGTTAGGCTTTGTTACATTTCCATTGCCTGCTATTGATCTGCTGGAGTTCTCTTTCCATAAATATTTTTTTCTCATTTTGCTAACTTGTTAATTATGAAATAATTGCAGATGAAACCATCTACATACTTAATGGGTGGAGTTCACCTTCAAAATGCCATTACTGGGCACAAATCTCTAAATTGCTCTTGTTAGGACAGTGACTGCTACATTGTGTAATGTAACCTGGATTCTGTCCCTATTTACCGAGCAGCTGATGCATCCCATCAATTGTTGCCGGGAGGAAAGCTGGATATTATCCAGCCTTGTAGTAACATTCGCAGGATGTTTTGCTAATGACTAATCCAAGCATATGATTGAAGTCTATTTTTAATTCACTCAGTTGGTTCAAACCTGCAATTTGAATGTGTCGCGCGCTGGACTAATTAATTAGTTATGTAATTCAGAAGAACTCACACTAAGCAAGGAGGTATTTGGGGAAATAGCTGGCTAATTGCAATGCAATTGGCTGTTTTAGATAACTACTCAATGAATGCGCCAGGCTCTGATGTCACACATAGGAAAAGAGGTTACTGATGTCTATTGTGTGTTCTGCCAGGCTTGCATTGTACTCACTGCTGGACAGTCAGATCTTGCTAGTCACTGCAGACAACATTGTGAGCAAGAAGATGCAGTGCAGGCAAAACTGAGCCATAGGCTTATAAGTGGTCACTTTATATTTTGGTCCCACCAGCAGAAAGGTGCTTTTTAGATGTTAGAAATGTATCCTGCAACCTCTTTGCACTGGGCTTTATATAGCTTGATGCCGTCTTTTTATTTCATTTGTATTCAGATATCACCGACATCTTCTGCAGCACTTTAGGCCACTTTTACACTAGCAGAGTGAGGCTAAGTTCACAGTGGGACGTTAAAGTCGCGCGTTAAAACAGCATTTAACGCAGAATAACTCACTGGAATGAAAAATCAATGCCCTGTTCACAGTGCACACGTTGCGTTGGTGTCTAACGCTGCACGTTAAGTAATAGTACTGCATGCAGTGCGTTATACACGTTATTAGCTGCGTTGGACTGTTTGCACATGCTCAGTAATGACTTGGAAGCATACTTTTCATTGCCTGTATTTTTTACTGTATCTGTTGTATGCGACGGTAACGCTGCGTTGCCACTTTTTGGGCGCGTTGCGTTGTAAGCTTGCGGTGCGACTTTAACGTGGCATCAAAACGCAACGTCCCACTGTGAATCTAGCCTCAATGCGTTACCCTATTTTGCCGCAATAGCAATGAAAGTCTATGGAGACTTTCACACTTATTGCGGTCCATTGTGGTGTACTGGAAGTATCCAAGCCGACGAAATGGCAACCGCGCATTACTGCAAGCCCCATACTTAACGCTCGGTGCTTGAAATGATGTAATTCTATGGGTGACGCACCTAGTGTAAACGAGAGAGGGTGGTGCGGCACAAACGTGCGGACCGATGGCAATCCCAGTGATGTACTTCCTGACCAGCAGGGAGTACATCAATAAGCGTGGATCGGCACTATGCATATGAACCTGTCGGCGTATTGTGCTGCAGGGTCATATGTTTGTCTTTTTTGTGTCACGGTGGGATGCAGTAGAAGCATCGTATCCCCCGCAATGGAAACATTTGGTGTAAAACTGGCTTAAGTTCACAGTGGTCAGTTGCATTACGCACACGTTGTAATGTGTGTGAACTTCAATGGAGACTGGACATAGACATTAATTCAGAGCCTGCATGCAGCGAGTTATAGTGGCCACTAATGATCCAATATTTTTCATCCAACCTTACCAAATCTATGTAGTATAAGGGTAAATTGAGTGAATATACTGAATGGATACTTCAGGCAGTTCCCTTATATTACATAGAAATGGTAAGATTGGATGAAAAAGATTGGATCATTAGTGGCCACCTTTAAGAATAATGCCATCAGTTACAATGCAGAGATGTAAACAGCCCCATAGAACTGCATAGGCTTCTTTCACATTATATTTGTTGAGTTTACATTCACAAAAATATGATCGCAACAATGATGGAAAGTGGAAATACAACACATACAGTCATCATACAGTCCATAGACTCATACTTGTATCACACCCTGAACTTCGCGCTTGCGCATGCACCATACCACAAACATGTCAGAGTAAAAGCACCATTGAAACATTACTGCATTGTGTTTTGATGCGATTATATTGTTATTTGTGTCGCACATGGCAGTCCACTACTTACAAACATTTTTCATTCTGGTAAGTAGAAACCTGTGTTAAACATGGTGAAACATGGTTAAAGGACATCCGAGTTGAAAATAAACAGATGAGAAAAACAATTGTATCCATCCTCCATTTCCTAAAAATGACCCTTTTTTTAAAGATATCCCACAGTTTTATTTTATATTTAAATCTAGTTTTTAAGTTTTTACTGTTTCATTGTCTCTGCTCAATGTCACCTTCATTGATGTATGCTTGAGCTCAAATCTATAAATGATTGGCTCTTTTTATCTCTTTCCTGCTCTCAGAAGTCATTTACTGACAGGAAAGTATTTTATGGCTGTATGGGTTATGCTATAGTCTGACCCGGTCCCGACCCGGACAGAAACTGTCACTTGCATACCTGATTTTACTCTTTCAGGCAGAGAAAGAAAAAAAGGAACACAGTCTAGTTATGTGTGTTCTTGGCACTGTACATACACATGTCTACCTCATAATGTCACGTCACCTTGGTTGTCCTTTAACTACTAGGCGACCGCCTAACGGCAATTGGCATGCAGTCCTGGGGGCGTGTTTTGCTGGAGATCGCACGCGCCGATGCGCAATACATGACTACCGGTCCGCAGGATCACCGCAGGAGCCGCATAGTAACGTAGGTATGTCCACGCGTTGGGTGGGGCACTTCCGGCACAGCACACCGCACCGCAATGTATGAACTACCCCATAGACTTCATTAGGTTGTAGTGGGGTGTGGTAAATTTACCGTACCCCACTGCAACAGTGTGAAAGAGCCCTGAGTTATCTCCTAGGAGATCATTTTCATATTATCTTTAAAATAACTTTCAAGCATTTTACAATTGAAAAAGTACCCTAAAGTTGGTGAAAAATTACTATCAAAATTATTTTGAATATTTTCTTGCTTGTTTGTAGTTTAAAAATTATATTATGACAAAGTGTAAAAATATCACCTAGGTGGAAACTCAGGAGAAAAAAAGTAATTGCATATGAGCCATTGTAACTTAAAGCTGAACTGAAAGAAAAAAAAAATGTGTGTTTCACTTACCTGGGGCGTCTGCCAGCCCCTTGCAGCCTTCCTGTCCCGCGCCGGTCCTCCATGATTCTCCGTTGCCCCTCCGCCAGCTAGTTTCGTTACTGTCATATCGTAGACTTGGAAGTAGACAGCAACGGCGCCCGCGCGACGAGCCACACGGATCTTTCTTCACGTTACCGCCCGTAATAGTGCCCTGCGCTTATAGTGCAGGACTCTATTGCGGGAGGGAACGCGTAGGAAGATAGGCGTGGCCCACGGCGCGCAGGCGCTGATTTTCTGTTAACGTGCACGTTTAGCATTAACGCAATACACAATGCGGCAGCCCAGTATTCAGCAATGCAACCACCGCACTGTGAATGTTGCATAGGTGGTGCATAACTACTGTGAACAAGGCCTTAGCCTCTTTCACACTGTATGCTAAAAAAGGGATGTGTTTTAACTGTTCAGTTGTTTCATAACCATGCATTGTGAAAAAGCTTTCAGTTAACATGCATATAATGTGGACTGAGCAATAGGAAAACATGAACATTACCTTCACCTGGGCTGCACATCAGTTGTCCGCCAACGGTGGTAACATTGGCCAGTGATTGGCCAATCAAAATTGGATGTGTGTACCAGGCTTTGAAGCTACATACACACTTTAGACTATAGCCGTTTGAAACGGCTCTGAGACTACCAATCGTCAGATAATTGTGCACAAGACTTTCGCAAACGATCATTAAAACTGATAACGACCAATATCGGTGGAGGTGCAGATCTGTCAGAACGGATCTGATGATCGATGATGGTTTATTTGTATGGCTGTTGCTAGATAACGATCGTTTCGCGCATGCACAGAATCGTCACCCAACAAACTCTGATGTCGCACGTATGTGCAGCCAATATTTATTGCTGATCGGTCGATTGAAAATATAGCCAGTCCGTATATGTTGTATGAGCTCGCTCAATTACGAGATCGGCATTCCAGTCAGCGAACACACGTTCATCATCATGATCATCTGTTGTTTTGAACTATAGTTATCTAATGTGTGTATGTAGCTTAAGCCTGGTACACACTTTCAATTAAGATTGGCCAATCACTGGCCAATTTTACCACCTCCATGTAGTATGAGGGTTTACCTACGAAATCTGCTCATAGTATTCAATATCTGTTGACCCTCATACTACATGGAGGTGGTAAGATTGGTCAGTGATTGGCCAAACATAATTAAAAGCGGGTAGCAGGCTTTAGTTTGCTGGATGTAATGCTGATGTTTTGGCTGTAATACTTTCTAAATCAATCGCCAGAAGTACAGATCTACTGTATTTTTCTCAGACACTCGGGATGCATGCACACATCCAATTTTGATTGGCCAATGATTACCACTTGCATGTAGTATGAGCACTTACCTACATAATCTGTTCATAGAATTCAAAACCTGTTGCCCATTATACTGCATGGAGGTGGTAAAATTGGTTAGTGATTGGCCAATCAAAATTGCATGTGTGTATGCACCCTCACACATTTTCCATGTGAATGACACACAGAGGATGGCAGCCAAGGGATCTGTATCACAACTAGCACTTTAAAGTAAAGGTCAGAAATGGGAGACTCCAGGATTCTCTCATGACAGGTGCACTTTAACATGGTGGATAAGATGAATTAGCGAGCTGTCAATTTTTGTCCAAAAATGAAGCCTGAAATCACCTTAATGTCTTGCCTAGAATCTGACATATTAATACACCGGACACCCTACCTATGGTACAGTTAGTTAATTGATTTATGTTTGTTTTGTTTTCAACAAAAGCCTATTGCAGTAAGCATTGCTTGCTCATTGTTCACTGCTGCAGAAACCCAGAAGAACCCAGGTTCCTTGTTCCTGGTTTTCAAGTCTGGGTACATTTTATACATTCCTTGTCAGTGAGTTGGAAACGCCTTTAACACCAGATCTCGGGGTGGAAGATCAGAGTGGAGCTGTCAGGTCAGACATTGGTGCTGTGCTGCTGAAAGAAGCAGGCAGGAATCAGCCTCACCTCTCTGATCCCTGGACTCTGATATCCCTGCGGCCTCTCCTGCATGGCACTGATTCAGGAACTTCAGTGCTACACCCAGGATCATGCGTAGAGCTTTTACATGGGAGCAACATTTTTCTCTCTAAGAATCTGAAAAGGTAAATACATGATCGCATTATTACACATGGTGTAGGCAAGTAGGAACTCTGCCTACACACATCAAAGATCACAGTTATGAAATGGATGGTGGTTCTTCTAAAATAGGCTGTTCATATTTTAAGGTAAAAAAAAAACCAGAATAGCTTTATAAACAGAATCGCCAACATGAAATTTGATTGAATCCTTTAACTATTTTTATTGAGCAAAGATATATATATATCAAGATATTAACCTGGCACTAGGGTGTGTTTTATGATATTTTATGCGTTTTTTTGTTTGTTTTTTGATAGGGGAAAGTTTGTGGTACTTACGGCATAATCTTTCACATGCAATGTTTGTTTGAAGAACTGGCCACAAGCTTGGCAGAAATAGGAAGCTTTGTCTTTTGGGTTTGGGTAGGCTGAACCTGCTCCTATGCTGCAATCAGATGCTTTCAATATTCTGATTGGTTTATGCAGTGGGATACTGGGGATGAAAAGGATGCAATAGCATCAGGCCCCCTGGAACTGAGGGCCCCCACATGAGGCCCTCCTCCGCTTACTGTGTAAAATCTCTATTGGTGCTGTAGTGGTATAGCACACCTCTCTATGTGCTCTAAAGGATAACTGTAGGGAAAAAAAGGGACCCAAAGGGGTACTCACCTCGGAAGAGGAAAACCTCTGGGTCCTCCAGAGACCCCTCCATCCTCCAACAATGGGTCTTTCCGCGCTGTGTCCCTTGTCAATGGTTCATGCATGGGGATTAGTGTGGATCTGCTCAGGCTTCAGTGAAAAAAATAAGATCTTTGGGGATCTCAGCCCTGAGGAAGAGGATGGCGGTAATCTCTGGAGGACTCAGACGCTTCTCCCTCCAGAGGTAAGTATCTGATTTTGAGCATCATAAGCCTCACAGGTTTGCTTTTAATAGTGGTAATAATTAACTTGTCCTGTTCCTCTGCTTACACTTCCCTCAAACAGTGGATGTTCTTGGAAAGCTGGTTTTGGTGGTCTGTATCATGTGATTATTGTGCATCCTGTGCTGGGGAAGGGGGGTGGAGATGTTGTAAAATGTGTACCGAGGCCGATGGCTATGTTACTACACCACTAGTTATATGTTAAATAATTGTATAATTTCTTTTGATCTAAAACGTATCAAAATGGCTTTCTGACTAAAATGAACGCGATAAACCATTTAAAGAATGCCAGGATCAGGATTTATTGATCATAATTTCAGTTGCACAGCATCAGGAACACCAACTATGGTTTTGATCCATTTAAAGAAAAATACCTCAAAGTGAAAATGAGAAGTTTGATGGAATCTAAGGAACAACGCTGATGCAAAATAGATGCCATAAACTGATGAGGCCAGAGATTATAAAACAGGAAGTCTCTTCCCTGCCCTTATTTATGCCGCTTTCAGGACTATCCTTGACTTTCTTTGTGTCTTGGCCAACATGACCATGCCTGGTACTCTTATGTCTCTGTGTACTGAGTTGTCATGCTCTTGGAAATCTCTACACGGGCCACACCATGCCTGATCATTAGAAGAATGATTATTGTTTGCATGGAATGGGCTATGTATGGTTATCATTAGGGCCCATTTGCACTGTCTTCTCCTGAAAACCATGAAGTCCACTCTCGTTATCTGCACTGATCAGGTTCAAATCTGTGTGGTGCCTTTCAGTGCGATGCTGATTTTTCTTGATAGCAGCATTCTGGATGTGATTTTCACAAGGTGCAGTGACAGCAGTCTTCCAAAGACACCAGGCTACCCTACTGAACCTACCGTACTGGACACGACTTTGCAGGGATAGTCCAAGACATGCAAAAGGATCTTTAAGGCTCGTTAAGATGCTCACTTGCTATCTCCCGGGAATAATCATTTGTAATTATTCTAAGGAACAGTTTTAGGAATAATCAGTGCACAGACATGCTGTATGGAAAGCTCTGTGGCAGGGAGAACACAATGAACAGTAGAGAAAGGAATAGCAGTGGTCATTTAGTGATATGGCTTGGCAGATTGCTAAATGAAGTTGCGCCATACCTGTACTGATGATACAGTTTTGCTCACATGTTGCCATCTTGGGTAACAGCGACTTATATCTAGCTTCTGTACCCAATGTCCCTTCAGTGATTGTAAGTGCTAAATTATTTGTCTAGTTGCTATTGCATCTCCACACAGCTGACAGTAGCAGATCCCGTTTATCGTAACGAAGCCATACATCTAGCGATGGTGGGAAGATTCCACCGAGAGACAAATCTCTCTCTAATCAAATCTGATTAGAGAGAGATCTGTTGGCTAGCCATACACAACAGGCTGATTCCCAATCAATTTCATGCTGAAATCGATCCAGAAACGACCTTGCGATGCCACATCTGACTGCATCGCTACCCTGACGCTTTCCCCCTAATGTTAAGTGTCGTCCCCTCGCCCGGTGCCCGGTGCATGTTATACATTACCTGTCCGCGACCTCGCTTGTCCATGCTGGCTGCGGGTGAACTCTGTTTTTCATACAGATGCGCCACGTGGTTGCCTAGTAAAGTGGCCACGTGTATGACGTCTGACTTCATAGGAGCGACCTTACTAGGCAACCATGTGGGGCGCACATGTACAGTGAGCGAAGTGCGCCTGGAATCAGAGGGGACAAGCGGAAGTGGCGGAAAAGAAATGTATAACATGCACTGGGCACCGGGGGACACACTAAACATTAGGGGGAACAGCGCAAGCGGTTTCGTCAGGTTCGTCGATCGTCCTGAAATTGTACGCCGTTACCGCCGTGCACCCGATCGAGCAAGACGTCCCAACATCTTGCAGCATGCGGGATTGACTTATGCACCCAATTTCGTTCTCAAATTGGTCGCATTGTCGATCGGGCATGCACTTAGCTGCACCGATTTTGATCCGTTTTGATTGTAATAATCGAATCAGATGGTCAATCAGCCGCCAAATCGCCTGATGTATGGCTACCTTTAAACCTTTGCAGCTATAGAATGTGGCTGTGGTACACATACTGAAAACAATTGCTTACACTAAACACTTTTATTATGTAAATTGTGCAATGTTTGTTTACCTGCAACTTAGTAGGTGTCAGTCAAGTGACTCTGCCAAGACTGAGGCTATTTATACCAGCAATATCTTTAGTAGCTAAGAGGTGCATGTAGCTCATCATAAGCCACAGTTAGGCATAGCAAGTCAGCAGGCTTCCCCAATACAGTCACTGTAATTTGGGTGCCTGCAATAGCCAGACCCCAAATTACGTGCAGAGGAGGAAGTAGGTAATCAGTAGGGAAATATATTTTTTATATACCTCTAGATTATTTGCGTAGGAAGAGTCGTCTCTCTGCTTCTACCTGTGCCCAAATTAAACACGGACAAAATATACATCCTGCAGTTAGGCCCCTTTCACAAGGGAGGACAAAGGTGGTGACTTCACTGCCTCTTGTCCCCTTTGGAGTCCCATTTGAGCATGGCTGTGGCCATGCTCAGACACAACATGTCACAGTGGCTGGCTTTTCAGTCTCCCACGTGAAAGGGGCCTTAAGGGATCATTGACCCCAGGCCTAAACATAGTGGCATACCTACAGAGCCATGATCTTCCATCCAGCACTGTATGTATGATAATCACATGATTGTTGCTATTCAGTCGGATTCTTTGCGAACCCACAGACCACAGCAGGCCCCTCTATTCTCTACTACCTCTCCAAGCTCCTATTTGTTGCTTCCATGTATCTCTCTAGCCATCTCACTCTCTGCAGTCCCCTGCTCTTTTTGCCCTCAATCTTTCCCAGCATCAGATCATGTGATATGACATGATACAGACCACCAAAACTGCCTTTCCAAAGACAGCCACTATGCAAGAGACATGTAATCAGAGAATGGATTGTTAATGATTAACACTATTCAAAGCACACAGAGAGGTGATCATTACCAGTACAGCTGCAATAACAAGCTATTGCAGTGACTGGAGGAGGGTCCTTATGCGGACCCACCTAGGTACAAGGGCCCTGGTGTGGTCACAACCAAGGGTGTAACTAGAGGAACTCGCAGGAGGGCCCAGAATTGTTTCACAGCCCCAACTACTATC
Source organism: Hyperolius riggenbachi (assembly GCF_040937935.1). Classification (NCBI taxonomy): domain Eukaryota; kingdom Metazoa; phylum Chordata; class Amphibia; order Anura; family Hyperoliidae; genus Hyperolius; species Hyperolius riggenbachi. Next base: position 106,297,958 of record NC_090653.1, read on the forward strand.
CTTCCCTTCCTCCATTACAGGGGACTATACTTTTTACTTTACTTTAGATCAGGTGTTTTTGTTACTACACTTGTTATGGGTGTGAAGATCATAATGGCCACACTAGTTTTATGACCATTTTGAGACGGGCCCTAAGGGCGTGAAGGGCAACATGGGAAGGCAAGGGAAGAAGTTTTACACATGGGGGGGGCACATAAAAATTTCGCTGGGGGGCCCCCATGAATTGTAGTCATGCCACTGCTCGCAACCTCTGCATCTCCTATAGCAACAGAGTTTAAATCAATCACCAAATCAGTGGGCATGGTGCTTATCTGCTTGCCAAATTAGCTAATCAAACCAACAGGTGAGGCACTAACAAATGTACAATTTAATATATTCTTAAAGGATACCCGAGATGACATGATGAGATAGACATGGGTATGTACAGTGCCTAGCACACAAATAACTAGGCAGTGTTCCTTTTTTTTCTTTCTCTGCCTGAAAGAGTTAAATATCAGGTATGTAAGTGGCTGACTCAGTCCTGACTCAGACAGGAAGTGACTGCAGTGTGACCCTCACTGATAAGAAGTCACAACTATAAAACACTTTCCTAGCAGGAAATGGCTTCTGAGAGCAGGAAAGAGATACAAATGGTCAACAGTTCATAGATTTTAGCTCTGGCGTACTTCAAAAAGTAGATTTAAATATAAAAGAAAACTGTGGAATATCGTTAAAAGTCATTTTTAGGACAAGGAGGGTAGATACAATTGTTTATTTCATTAGTTTATTTTCACCAAAACAAGCATGAGAAATAAACAAGATGTTACCCTTAAAACTATGTAATTAGTAGAGTGAGTGTGGATGAGTTCTTGCACTGCTTGAGGATTTGGCCCCTTTACAAAGCCTCACTTATAGTTATAGAAGCCCCAGGGAAGTCACATCAAAGAGTGCACAGACTGTAATGGCCAGCATCAAACAAGATCAGACACTGTAGTAATGTCACTGTAGGTAATGTCACTGTAGGTAATGTCACTGACACTGTATGTAATGTCAGATTCGATATGGCCTAGTTAACAACAAAGTCAACTTTTCCATTGATCACTTGTGATTATTATGTCTTTCAGTGGCTTATACCTCATATCCAGGGGCATAACTAGAGGGGAGCAGACCCTGCAATTGCAGGGGGGGGGGCAGAAATGTGGGGGGCCCCAACTACTAACTTTCCCTTCCTCCGCTACTATAGAGGACTATACTTCAGATCAGGTGCTTTTGTGCTACTTCAGATCAGGTGCTTTTGTGCTACACTTCTTATTGTTGTGAAGATCATGATGGCCACACTTGTTTTATCACCCTTGTAAGTTTTGATGGTTTTCCCCATGAATTGTAGTTACTCCACTGCTTATATCCATCAGGAGTCATGAAGCACTGCATTCAAATAGAAGTGTGCATTAGCGCTACGATTTTTTATGTACACTTGCAAAGTACTCACATGCAAAGTACAGTGCACACAAAACATGGATATAGGGATGTGAAGTCACAGGGACCCTTATTCAATTGACCTTTTCTCCTAAGTTTCTTCCTAGATTATATTTTCACACATAATCAATACAATTCCTTTTAAGCCACCAGCAAGCAAGAAAATACTTACAAACATGTTGACAGTAACTTTTCACCTACTTTGTGGTACAGTTTCAATTGCAGAGTGCTGAAAAGTTATTTTAACCAGTTCCCGACCACTGGTATGTATATTTATGCCCCTGGAAACTTAATTTGCGCACCAGGGGTGTAAATATGTGTACTTCTTTGTTAACCTTGCCATTCTCAATCTTTGCGCCACTGCTGTTCATTTCCATCACAATCCTGCCATTCTGTGATCAGTGAAGGGGAACAGCTTGTTCCCAAACCCAATCACAGTGCCTGTAATGAAGGAGAGCTGGCGTCAGCGAGATGCAGGCTTTAATTCACAAAAGTGAAAGCAGACAGTACTCCCTTGAACTGTTTACAGTATTTGGAAATTAAGTGAGGCCAAAAAGTAAAAATGCACCCACAGACACTATTATAAAGAAAAATACATACTTTTTAAAATGAATTTTTAACTCCTTTAATCCCTACCCTATAGTTACCAAAATAAAACACTTGTAAAAAATTAAATAAAAAAATTACATAATTGAAAAAAAAAACCATAAATAATTACCTTAGGGAATTTTTAATATGTACGGTATGTCATCATGGTATATTACTGTTTTTTTTTTTGTAAATAAAGGCTTGTAATTATTGATATAGTATAAAAACCAGTAAAAAAATACATCCTTTTTTCCAAATAAAATATTATTGCCATACATTGTACTAGGGACACAATTTAAACATTGTAATAATCAGCATAAATGGGTAAATAAAACATTTGGGTTGTATCTATTGTAGCACATTTTATTTTAAAACTATAATAGCTGAAAACTGAGAAATAATGATTTTTTCATATTTTTCTTATTATTCCCTATTGCTTATAAAATAAAATAATTCTTAGCAAAAAGTACCACCCAAAGAAAGCCTTATTTTGGGCGAATAAAACAATACATAGATCATTTCGATGTGATAAGTAATGATATCTTGTTATTGGCAAACTATGGGAGGAGTGTGATGTGAAAATCGCTCAGGTTTTTAAGGTGAAAAAAAAAAACCTGTGGTTAGAAAGTGGTTAAACAGAAGAAAAATTATCTCCTAGGAGAAAACTCTGGAGAAAAAGTGAATTGCATATGGCCTTGGTATCTTCTTGACCTCTGGGAACTATTATTTGTTGTACTCGGTCTCTGTAGTTGGGTGGAGGGCTGGACATGTGTATGTGGTTGGGGAGGTGTTAGGGTTCGCATCGGACTCCAATGACTTTGTAGGCAGGCTAATGACAATATTTATTAAGTATCTGCGCTGTATTAGAAGAGGAAGTTTAGGAATGCGTATCTGGTCACTTTCTTACAGTACTGTGCACCTGTGTGTGCACTGCAGTTTTTTTCTCAATACAAACAAAAGTAAACTGTTGGCGGGGTAGGTCAATTTGATTAAAAGACAGGAAGAAAGCTCTGTTGATGAGAAAAAATTCCCCTACAAACTAAACCTGATTTGATTCACGTCATGTTTTTCAAATGTCATGAAAATAATTATTTGTGTGCAGTATTTTTAGTAGCTTTACAATGATCCTGAGCCAGAGGCACAGCAAACATACAGAGTTGCTTAAGAGAATGAGGACCTACACACATGCACCTTACAGTCTATACACTCTAGACTAAACTCAGCCGAGGCAGCTGCTAAAGACCGTCCCTGCCGAGAATCTAGTGTGTGCACAACGGCCCAAGACATCAGTGAGAGATCCAGCATGCGGGATAATCTTACCTGAATGCTGCCCAACTGCATTGTTTTGTCCAGTGTTCCCCCTTCTTCGTGTGCCGCACATCGATGTACTATAGACGTGTCTGTGCAGCTTTGCCCACAAAAGGCCGCCCAAGATATCGTGCCCCATTCCTGCCGTGCAACATTAGTGTGTACGAGGCTTTAGGTTGGCCAAAATGATAGTTCAAGATCATGTCAAGCACCTTTTCCAGCTGTACTGGATTCCCATGACTCCCTCTGACAGCTTGCTTGGAATCTGGAAAACCATGCCCAATCGGTGTTGTTAAGCTATGATCACACTTTAGATAAATATCATTTGAAATGAATGACCCACGAACAATGTGTCTGTGAAAGATAAATCTTCTGGGTCAAATAATCTTTTATATATGATGCCTTTGAAACTTAACAAACTGATGTCTTTATCTCATATTGTTTAGCTATGATGAAAGAGTATTTTAGGTGGCCTCTACCTGAACGTTCTCTGTTCTTCACACTTCTAGATTGCTTCCTCAATGATCAATAGAACAAATACTTCTGAGGTGCCACATCCGTTAGGGTGGTTTCACAATGGGGCAGTGTGGTAATTTTACCGCACCACACCGCAGGGCAATGAAAGTTTATGGGGACTTTCGTACGACTGAAGTACGGTGCAATGCGATGGAAGTGACGTAATCGCCACATTCCTGACACTTGAACAAACCTACATTACCAAGCAGTTAGGCTTCGAGCTGCGGCGATCTGTGGCGGATCGGAAGTCATGTACGTTTAGGCGACATAGGGGTGTTAAAAATTATGGCGGTGGTGGTGCGGCACGCATGCGCAGAAGCGTATTTTTTACAATATATTTTCGTGCACTTCCGTATTTCCAAAACAGCAAGTGAGCGCAAGCAAGCATCACTTCCTGTTTGGATGTCAGTCAGAAGGAGTTTACCGCATACTAACGCAGTAATCCCCAATGGCCTGTTTTTGGCTGTGCGGTACAGCCCCCGCTGCCGCCAATCTATAGTCTGAAACCGGCCTCAATGCACCTGTATGACCATGTCATTTCCTGCTGTCTAGAACGATCATGTTGGTAGACATTGCTGAGTATTGTTTCCAATCAGTAGGAGTTGTTTAGGAAGCATGGTTGGTGGAAGGTGGTCATTATTCAAGGATCGTTCATTACAATGACTTTCGTTGAGCACGTGTACATAGATTTAAGCTTTTACACCTTCCACAAAAATTGGACTTTGGACGCGTTTTGTCATTCAAACATTCTTACAAACAACCATTCAATATTACTGCACACAGTCATTCAGGACTGTTGTTTGATATTTAACAAGACCCATATAAACATATTTTGTAGACGGGATGTCATGTGTTGTTTGGAACTGTGATGAGTGACAGCTCATAAGGCTGTTATGTAGTACCACATTCACTTGTTACCCGCTCACACTCTCCTGCTCATCTTCATTGAGCAGAACACACTGATCAGAAGGTTGTTGAACACTGTATATGTACAAATAAAGACCACCTGAAATGATCAACAACAATTGCTTCAGACAACCATTATTGCAAAGTGTTAAGTACACGAGTGCTGGATTCATGAGTTCTTTTGACACCCATATTTTAATATGATAACTAGAAATTAGTAGTTGCCTGTATTTCTTTCTCATGAGTATATTGACACGAAAGTCCTAATAGGGTTAAAGAGGTAGTGACCACACCAGGGCCCCTAGAGCAGAAACCACCAGGGCCCTCCTTCGACCATTGTATTCAATCTTTTTTGGCCTTATGCTGGTAATGATCACCTCTGTAGGTGATCTGAATAGTGGTAATCATTAACAAACTTTCCCCAACGGCGTAACTACAGGCGGAGAAGTCCCTGCAACAGCAGGGGGGCCCAGAGCTGTAAGGGGGCCCCAGCTACTACTTCACTTCCTCCAATAGAGGGGTCCATTATTCAGATCAGGTGTTTTTGTGGCTACACTTGTTATGGGTGTGTAGACTGTGATGGCCACACTTGTCTTATGACCTTTGCAAGATGTGCACCCAGGCTGTGAGGTCAGGTGTAGGCATGGGAAAGGGTGTGAACATTTGGGGGCCCAATCAAAATGTTGTTGGGGGCCCCTAATTTTTAGCTATGCACCTGACTGACCCCCTACTCTGCTTATACCTCTCTGATACTGTGACATTGGCAAGTTTTGGTGTCCATATCAATTGTCACATAGAGAGTGTTTGATGGGGGCATATATAAAACTTGCACGGGTGCCCAAAGCTCCCTAGCTACACCACTGGTGATACACACTCAGTCACCCCCTTCTTATCCCGATAAACATTGAAAAGCTAAAATAAGGGGAGTTTAAAAAAGTAGAGGTAACACTGCTATACCAAAGTCTTATGTGCAGCCATACAGGCTTCCTTACAAAAACTCTGAATTGATAGGTGAGAGAGGAGGTGGGAATTAGCTGGTGGTGGAGAAAAGAGCTGGATTATCCACCAGGCAACCTAGGCATGTACTTGGGGCCTAGTGGGTGTCAAAGAACCCACCTGCCACCTTCTTTGATCTCTCTTTACTTCAGCTTACCAAAAGGACCACAAGGAGGCTCAAATCTACCTTGCCTAGAGCCCCATTACATCTTAATGCACCTCTGATGGAGAAGGAGGTGGGGCTGGCCATATTCAGGTGCCTTTTAGCATCATATTGTACATGTAGAGAAGAGAATCGGCACAAGATGCCAGACAAGCAGTTCTGGGGTAGCAGGTGCAGTTAGTTGTGCCTCCAGATAGTAGACTCGTACGTAGCAGGAGAAGAATAGAAAGCTCTGGGCACCAACCAACTTTGCAAGTCACCTTTAGGTAACTCCAGAAACCTCTAGCATACATAACAATGAATCTTGGCCTTACAGCCATTTCACAGGGTAAACCTGCTTCTTCAGAGGCAAAAGATCATATATTATCATATGCTTTTTGGCATCAGCCATGGATCTGCTTATTGGTAAATCCAAACCTGCTAAATGGTAAAATTCAGTTCCCCAGAACCACAATTTGCAGTGACCTAACCAAAACTTTTCAGGAGTTTAATCAGATACAGGGCCTGCTGTTTAATTACGCTTGTAAACTAATCAAGCTCCCCATTAATTAATTGGCAGCACCAGAATCAGAGTAGGGACTACAAAATTCTGCTTCAGCTTTGGGAAATTCAACTTCCTGTGGAATCAGAATTTACTATTTAGTTAAATTTTAGGTTTATCGCTGCTGGTAACAGACGTTCAGTAAAAATTCTAAAAATATGTGAATTTCCACTGACCCACTTTGTAGTTCATCCGCTCAGTTTCAAGTTAGTGGAAATTTACGTCAGTAGAATGTATTGCTCCTCTGTGCTGTTGACACCAGTTAAGTACTTTGTTATGCTGACCGTAAACTTGAGGGTGATGGAATAAGCATGCAAGATCTCCCTGCCTATGAAGCCTTCCGCCAACAGACACATCAACACAAATGCCCTGCTTAGTCCAGCATTGACTTTTGATGCAATGAAAAGGAACATCTGGAGACACAGCAAGAAAACAGCAGACATTGACTGGAATGCTTATCTCCAGGGAAAATAATGCTATTTGGTAGATGTTTTAACTGGGTGTGTGAGGACTTGTTTCCAAATAGAGCGCTTTCATGTGTGCTTATGGAAACGCGATCGCAGGGACAGCAGACTGTGCATAGACTGCACTGTCTGCCATTTCCATTCATGCACGGCGATTCACCTCTGAATTGCCGTGCATGGCTTGCTGCATTTCAGGGCGCTTCAGCCCGCTGCTCACTTATACTGGAGTGGGCTCTCTGGGTACTTATACTGGGGGACACTCTAGCAACCTATGTATCAGAGCTCCCTGGTTATCTACTGTATACTGGGGCTAGAGGGCTCTCTGAGTACCTATACGGGGGGGCTCTCTATCTACCTATACTTGGGGTGCCCTCTCTGCCTACCTAATACTGGGTTTTGGGCAATACTGGAATTGGGGTAAATTTAACATGCTCAGGCAGCATTACTTATGCCAGTTGGGTATTAGCACAGCCCACATTATCTAAGTAATGTGCCTGTCGCTATTGTAACACACACTGTGCAACTGGCATAAGTGCCGGCCCTGGCAACGACCTATACTATAGTAGAATGTACAACATTATTCAGGATTTTAGGTTAATTATTCCTATATTTATATATTCCTGTATTTTGGTTTGTAATGCCACCCTCCTATTGATGTTTACCCTAGGCTATTTGGTTACGCTGTCTTTTGCCTCAGAGTACTCTGGTAGAACAGGTGTTGTTTCTGCTTACTTTGGAACACACAACAAACACACACCCTGCAGTGATGCACCAACAGTAAAGATGTAGTCAGCTGTGTTCAATTTAAGAATGTAAATCAGAGAGAGAGAAAAAAATTACAATGGGCAAGCATTAATTTATAAATGAATATTGTTCAATATAAACAATTTTAATTATTAAGTTACATTTAGTTAAAGGGAACCTTCACTGAGCGGGATATGGATGTTTCCTTTTAAAATACCAGTTGCTTGGCAGTCCTGCTGATATCTTTGGCTGCGGTAATGGCTGAATCACACACCTGAAACAAGCACGCAGCTGCAGTAATGGCTAAATCACACACCAGAAACAAGCATGCAGCTAATCCAGTCTGACTTTAGTCAGGGCACCTGATCTGCATGCTTGTTCAGGGGCTGTGGCTAAAAGTATTAGAGACACAGGATCAGCAGGAGAGTCAGGCAACCGGTATTATTTTAAAAGTAAAAATCCATATCCTTCTCAGTTTAGGTTCCCTTTAAGTTGTTCTTTGACCCCATGCACAGTTCCAGTTTAGTTCCAGTTCAGCCTAGGAGAATCCCGCTTCCTATGGAGCAAAAAAAAAAAAAAAAAAAAAAAAATCCTATGAAATATTCAATTTCATCTCTAGTTTTGACCAGCAAAGAATTATAGTATGTGCATATAGGGCTATCTTGTAACACTTGGTGATAATGGATAATCTCAGGGACACCAGCATAAACCATATTTCCCATTGTGAATTGCAATCACAAATGCACTGTGATTATAATTTCTTTATTTTGCACCAAAGCGCTTTTCTGTGTGCTTTGGTGTGATTTTTGTGTGACAGTTTTCACGATGTGATTATTTTCCCAACAATTTGTTTAGATGAAGCAATAAATACAACATAGAACTTGCAAGAAAATCGCATAGCGCCGTATTTGGCATGCAATTTTTTTGCACTCCCATTGACGTTAAACCAAATGCAAGAAAAATGCAGCATGCACTACATTTGCACTTGGAGAAAAATCTAATCACATTGGTGGCAAAGAGGCACGACAATTTCCATTGTAATCACAGTGCCCTTGCAATCCTTGGAACACAAACATGGTGCAAAGAGAGGTAAAGCGCCAATAGTAAACGTGGTCCACCACAGGACAGTGCAGGTGCTGTCCATACAGTCTACCTTCTTGGGACTTCTGAAGCATGTGACAGAAAATGCAGGAGCCGTAGGGAGATAGGCTGTACAACACTGAGCTGCACTGAAGAGAGGAATGAGAACCTGTCCCACTGCTGGTCAATTATTTATTAATTATATCTGAAGTGAGTTACTGGGGGGCCCCAATCCAAAATCTTGCTGGGGGTCCGGCAATTTCTAGTTCTGCACCTTGATAGTACTTTCCTTTCCACAATTCCAAGTGATTCTGTGATGGTCAGCGTTGGAGAACATACTCTGAATGACTTTTTTCTACTTTTGTTGGGGATGAAAAGCTATATTGTGTTTTTTCTACCCACATAGCCTATACATTGTACACACGCTGACAAAAAAGATTATAACAAGAAAGTAACAGTAGTAATGCTTCCACCAAATGTCTTCTCTTTTAGTTAGATACATTTTACTTTTGTGTCCCAGTCAGTGTATATCAGCTTCAGGCCTCCAGTACCCCAACAGATCCCATTTTTAAGATTTCTTACCCCTTCTACAGGTGACTTTTATTGATAATAATACGTTAACTTAGAGGTGTAACTACAAGTCATGCAGCCCAACAGCAAACTGTTGATAGGGCTTCTAGCCATAAGCTATTTTGAGCAGCGATACCTTTCCGCCAAATATACAGTTGCACACAATGTACAGTACCTGCGACATGATAACACAGAGTTGCATAGTTACCTTTTCCCTTACAATTGAGGCATCCTCTGGGGTTTTGCTGTTAAGCTTCTAAACTGACCAATGTTCCTTCCTGCTTAAGACATTCATTATCATTTTGGGTGATGGTTTTAAAATGCCTGTTTTGATAAAGAGAAGGGGAAGATGAAAGCAGGGGCGTATCTGGGTAATATAGAGCCTATGGCAAACACTGAAATTGCGCCCCTCCATGGTCAGAGTCCCCTGACACTCTAAAAAACAGCATCCTTTCTTGTGTACATGTGTTACAATTGCCTGGGTTTTTTGCTTCAGTTAAGAACATCTGTATACAGTTAAGAACATCTGTATACAGTTAAGAACATCTGTATACATTGTAGATTTTCTTTGGCTGAAGCTATCATTCAGATATTTCTGATTAAGGCAGGGGACACACTTGACTGATTTGATTCAGAGGCTTCCCTCTCCTTAGGTATCTGATTTTTTTTTAAATATTATTTTTGACCTCAGGCTCTCTTGACTCATAGACATGGGGAGAACAAATCATACAAAATAAATGAAGAACAACACAGCGGTCATATGTTTAATAATTTAAGACAAAAACTTAAATGAATGATCTGTGACAATTTTTGGGCATTTTCGACGGCCATCATGACAATCACTTCGACAGATTGTTATTCTGATTGTTTATAATCTTTAGCATGTACAGAGCTATGGAGATTATTAAATCATGTGTCCACTAAGTCTATGGCACTTCGCCTAGATCCTGCATTGTTTAATGATCCTACTGGTTGACGGCCGTTTGAAATTTCGTGTGCAGTCTTCTGTTGTCGGTCACAACACATCGTTTCTTATCATGGAAATTTCTATCATCGATCAGTTCACACGATTGTGTTTGGAGGTGTGTATGTGGGTTTAGTCATTTCAGATGAAAATCTGAAGTATATGTAGCGTTGACTGTAAGGCTCGGTTCCCATCTGCAGCCGGACCATCTACGGCCAGCAGGAGTGTAGTGTCTGCTTCGATGGTCCATTGTGGTCTGCCTGGAGCCAGGGGCAGATGTGTCTCCACCATTGTCTATATGGGAAATGCATCCACCTGTCCGGGGTTATCGCGGACTGCACAGAGGTGTGGTCCGCTTACCGTAATAGATCCAACAGATCCGTTGCAGACTAACAAGTGTGAATGGCTCCTATTTATAAAATAGGATCACTGTCATGTGCGATGTAGTAAAACGGACAAAAAATGTCTGTTTTAGTCTTAAAGAGGAACGGTAGTGAAAATAACAAAATTAATAGAATTGCTATTTTTTTTTTTAATTTTTCATATATTATTTAGTTAGTGTTTGCCCAATGTAAAATCTTTCCTCTCCCTGATTAACATTCAGAGTTTTTTTCTTTAGTCCTGTCAACTGATCTGTACTAAATGTTCTTTACTGAGAGTTCTATGCACAGAGGGAGATATTACTGCTTTACAGTTGGAATCAGCCATTATTTCCCACAATGCAACGAGAGTCACAGACAGAAAACTGTCAGGACCTTGGTCATGACATCACATTGTGGAAAGAGTTTCACCACAATATCAGCCATATTACCCACTCCCCCCCGGCCCCCCCACTCCACTGGTGATCTATTTGAGAAAAGGTAAAGCTCACTCATGAGAAAGGAGAATGAGCAACTTAATGGAATGAAATTCAATCTTTGTTTAAAGTTCTTCTTTAAGTGAGACCAAAGCCTTAGCCACCTACACAGCAAGCCAGGCACAGTTTGGACATATAGCAGACAATGCACCATGCTGGAGCCTCTATTGCAGGCTTTCTCAACCAGGGTTCCTTGAGTACTCTGCAGGGGTTCCTTGGCATTTTACCCCATCGTGGGGGAAGTATAATAGAGCATACTATAATAGGGGGTACTGTAACAAGAAGCACTAAATTGGGGGCTCAGGAGACAGTATAATGAGTGGCAGTGTAATGGGGGGGAGTGAAATAAACAGCTACACATACTTTTAAAGACCATGCCTCCTGCACAATAAATGCAGGGGTTCCTCAAGATAAAACAAATTGTTTGCAGGGGTTCCTCGAGATCCAAAAGTTATCTGCAGGGTTCCTCCAGGGTAGAAAGGTTGAGAAAGGCTGCTCTATTGTGTACTGTAAAGCATGAATCATACCATTGCTCCTCTTGCTCAATCCTGTGGAGAGTTTGCATCACGCTTTATTGCATTTTGACTGATTGTATCCTTGAAACTGACTATTGATTTATGGTGAGGAAATATATATTTGAAGCATGATTAATCAAAGTGGGCTTCTTCTGAGGCGGGAACGCTGCACAGCACCACCTCTTAGGTAGGCATCGACCCGCTACATGCTGTTTTTACATTGTTTATCTATCATAACAAACATGTAAATGACAAGTATCAAAGCTGCTATCTTTCCTGTGATTTTTCCTTGGAGTTAGTTTTTAACTCAAGAGGGAATTAAAGGGGCTCAAAACAGGAATTATTGACAAAAAATCAGCTGCTGGTAAATACTTTGACAGACCAATATACCAAAGACTTTTATAAGTACAGTCTGTAAAGATGCTGTCCTAAATTAACAGTAGTCAATAGCAGTGTAGCTGTTGTCTGATAAATATTGTAATGTAAAATACTGGTAAGACTTTGCCATCTGGTGGGGAGAAGTTGTATTGCACAATGAATGAGTTGGATTACAGTAAGGCAAGGTTCACAGGATCTTGTGTGGTTTCCTTGTATGCAAACAGAGAAGGATTAAGAAGAAACAGGGCCCAAGGCAAGATATTAGCGTTGGCTCCACATGACAATCTCTCTGTTAAGCTGAGGTGTGAGTGGGGTCAAAGAAAGTGGCAGTCAGGCCCCTTGGCACTCACTAGGGCTCCAGGCACTCAGGGCCAGTTCTTTCATAAAGCAAGGTGAAACACTTGCATCAGGCACAGAGGTTACAGGGGCAGCATGTTTGTACTGTGTGTTTACACTTACAGCATACAGTCAGAGTAGGAGGAAAAGCGAGAGGAGAGCAAGCAAGGGGAAGAGGTCATTATTGGGGAAAAGCAGCTTGTTGTGCTGTGTGAGGATTCTGGCGGCTCCATTATCAGTGACATTCAGGCTGAAGGTCAGCCATATACTTCTTGAATGGGGATGCTCCGCATCATCATGCTGGCGTGATATTCCTGCGCATGCGTGGTTCAGAGTTAGAAAGCCGGGCATGCACAGGACTGTCACAACTGCCGGTGCAATGACGCATAGCAGGCGGCGTGATGACGTGGAGTGTCTTCGTTCAGGAAGTATATAGCCGACCTGCAGCCCAAAAGTCGCCGGTAATTGAGCCATCAGCGGGACCAGGAGAGGAGCCAGGAGGATGCTGGGGGACCTTGTGGCCTACGGTGGGCTGGAGGAAGCCCCAGGTCAGTACCAATTTCATTTTTTGTACTGTTCAGGGTCCCTTAAATGGTGCATGTTTTTTTCACATTAGCTAATGATCAACAATGTAGGATTTTATGCTGCATTGTTGTGACTTTTTTTTCGCATGTGAAACTTGCATTTAGGTGTGAACAATCACATTGACTTATTATTATTTAGTGTTTATACAGTAGAGTGCCTACATCATCCGCAGTGCTTTACAGAGTATATTTGTAGAGTAAACCCCTAGTCCATGGGGAAGCTCACACACAGTAAATAGTTCCAAGCTTAAAGAGGAACTACAGCCTAAACAAACATACTGTCATTAAGTTACAATAGTTATGTTAATTAAAATAGATAGGTAATATAATCTCTTACCCACCCTGTTTTAAAAGAACAGGCAAATGTTTGATTTCACGAGGGCAGCCATCTTTTTGGTTGAAAGGCGGTGACAGGGAGCATGAGACACAGTTCCAACTGTCCTGTGTGCTGATCACCCCTCCCAGTTGCTAGACAATGTGAATAACAACATAGGAAATCCCATCATGCTTTGCACAGCATCAGGGAAAAAAAGCCAGGGCAGTTTTCTTTGATGGGTGGAGCTTAGCTAAAAATGCAGCTAAAAATGATGCTTTGGTAAGAAAAACAAAGTTCTGATGCTGTGGAACTGTTAAGAAACACCAAGCCTTTTCAGTTCTGCTGAGTAGATTTTTAGTCCGGAGGTTCACTTTAAAAACACAAGTATGCAGCTGTTCATCCGCAGAGTACCACAACACGGCTGGGAAACTGTAAAAAAAAAGATGGATGCACTTCTTGTATTTAAAAGTATAAAATAGAATAAAATAGGGAAATGCCAATGAACCTATATGTATGTTTTAGGGCTATGAGAGGAAATCAACATAGACATGGGGCTTGATTCACAATGCCGTAATAACGCTTATCACGGTCACACTAGCGTTTTGCACTCACTATAATGCGCGTAACGTTTTTTAGTGCGCAAATGCGAATTTGCATGTGAAATCGCGGTCGTTTTAAGAGTTATCTCGGCTTTGTGAATCAAGCCCATGGAATTGAACAAAACGATGGTTCCCCATACACTTGCTGAAAAACTGAGTTGACCAGAAGAGTGGGGCATTTTGCAGTGCCGATTTTTAATAAGGAGATAGGTAGGTATCTCATACCAGCAGCATATACCTTCACTCAAAATATCACATGAAGCAGATGGATCCTCAAAATTATACTTCACTTGAAGCATACTGGTAAGGCTGTTCACTTTGATGTGGGATTTTGAGCCTTTGATTAGAGTTCGAATCCCGGCGTAAGCCAGTAAGTAAAACAGTAAGGAATCTTTAGGCAAGGCTCCCTAATGATCCTGCTTGCCCATGAAGCGCTCCCTACCTAAGTGGCTGCAGCACTGACACGCTTTGAGAAAAGCATGATATAAATGTAATTGGCTTGATTCACAAAAGGGTGCTAAGTGTTAGCACGCCTGTGAAAAGCCCCTTAGCACACCTAAAGAGACTTTGCGCACGCTAATACGCGCACAAAAAGTTTGTGCGCGCAAAGTTAAGCGCTGCGTAGTGCGCGTGAAATGTCGCACCCGGTGCGACTATAACGTTGTACCAGGTGCCCCTAAAACGTCGCACTGGGTGCGCCGGAAACGTTTCAGACGCACCCGGTCTGATGGTTTAGGGGTACCTGGTGCAACGTTATAGTCGCATCTGGTGCGACGTTTCGCACGCACCACGCAGCACTAAACTTTGTGCGTGATCAATAAAAGCTTTGGGCATGCTAAATGCTTAGCACCCTAGTTAGCACGCCCAAAGCTTTTAGACGTGCTAACTGAATTAGCACTCTTTTGTGAATGGAGCCCTCTGTGTCTTATCTTGAGTCAACTGAGCAAACTGTCAGAGACAGGACAGCCTTGTTTGCTGGTTGAATGAAAGAGTTACCAGTATTTATACTACTGACGTAGTGCATGTTGTGCACATAGCGCTAGAATCATAACCTTTAAAGCGGATCTGAACTCAGAACTTCCTCTTGCTCTAAAAGATAAGCAAAAGAAAAATATTTCTCTGTTACAGCTGATACAAATCCTGCAATACATCTGCAGTGTGTCTACTTCCTGCTTTCCTGGAAGCAGACATAGAGTTAACATCCTGTGTTTACAAATTAGCTGCTCTGCCGAGGCAGTCAGCTGACAAGGCTGAGAGATCAAATTACAGTTGTGATTAGTCACAGCTGAGGGGGAATTAGACAGGCTAAACCAGGCATGGGCAAACTTGGCTCTCCAGCTGTTAAGGAACTACATGTCCCACAATGCATTGCAGGAGTCTGACAGCCACAGTAATGACTCACAAAGGCAAATGCATTGTGGGACTTGTAGTTCCGTAACAGCTGGAGGGCCGAGTTTGCCCATGCCTGGGCTAAACGCTCTAAATACACACAGGGTGCATTTATCTGTTTTCTTCCTGTACTGTGCAAGAGTTCAGGTCCACTTGAAATGAGCACATTGCTGGTATAATGTGCATTACGCATAATACACACAGGTAATGTGAGTTGCGCTAAGTGCGCAATGCGTGCTACGTCAGATATGTGAAGTGAATGTACCCCATAATGAGAATTATTTTATCAAAAAGATGTACAGCTGTCAATAGCACACATTTCACAGTAGCTGATTTCCTCCTTTCTAGAATTGCCAGTGTACAGTGGTCTGTCAGGTTTGGCTGCCAGCAGTACTCCCCTGCCAGGTGCTGCTGCCAGGTGCTTGCTTGCCCCACATGACATGATTGACATCAGTTAAGAATAGTAGCACCCTAGCAACAATTTTTACTCTTGCCAGTGGAAGATTCTGCCGGGCGGCATTCAGAAAGAAGTAACAAGTAAATATTATGTTTTAATGCTTTTTAAGTTGGTATCAAAGAGAAAAGTTTGCTTTACACCCACTCCTTTCCTTACTCCTGGGCACACAGCATCCCTGGCTCTGTGTACTTCTGCTTCTCCTCCCCCCATTATATATTTATTCTGCAAGTACGGTACATACTTCTACTCACGCAGCCAGAAACACAGTGCTGTGACTGTCCTTATAACATCCTACACAATATTATGCCGTACACTTTTATTTACTTTTCTACAGAATTTATAAAGAGGTATGTTATTCTAGTTTCAGTGTAATAAATCTATTCATGCATTGACATATAAATAAGGTGATTGTATTCATGTGAATGCACCGGTATGAGATGCAGTACATTAATTATTTGCACCAACAAAACCTAGTTATAGAATTAGCTACATTCTAACATTAAAGCCCCTTTTACACTTATACACTTTTTGCTTTGCACTACCCTTTCTGCATGCAGAGTAATGTAACAGCAAAGTCAACAGCGCATTATTGTGTGACTTCTGCGGCGTCACAGTCAATGTGCGACACAGAAATTTTTAATTTGTTGGTGGCAGTGGTGCGGCGCTCATGCATGGAATGCCACAAATGTGATGGGAAGCCGGGAATCCCAGTGACATACTTCCTGTCCAGCAGACAGTACATCACTGGGCGAGGGGTGGTGATGGGCGACATAAGGCCTACGAGCGGCATGCAGGAGGGCGCCACTATGCATATGACCATGTTGGCGCACTCTGCTACAGGATCATATTAATAGATTTTTTTTGGCCTTGCGATGCAATGCAAGGGGGCCAGGTATAAAACCAGCCTGAATGTGCATTGACACTGGGTGCATTGCAGGATGTGAACGCACTGCCCATACCACTGTGTAGGCTTGTTCACACATCTCTGCGTTGTAAAAAATCATGTCATCCTAATGCACTTTGTACAGTGCGTTTCTGAGGGGAGCTTAGGATGCTGTTGGTCTGGGGGCAGCTGGTGATAGTAGACCTTGGGCGGCAAAAAGTACAAATTATCCCTTGGTGGGCAGCGTTTCACCAGAAAATAATCGTAACGCAGCATTGTTTTACGAGAAAATAATCGTAATGTGGGCAGCATTTCACCAGAAAGTAATTGTAATGCGCAGTGTTTCACCATAAAATTATCGTAATGGGGCAGCGTTTCACTAGAAAATAATTGTAATACAGCAATGTTTCACAAGAAAATAATTGTAATACAGCAATGTTTCACCAGAAAATAATTGTAATGCAGCAATGTTTCACTAAAAAATAATCGTAATATGGGCAGTGTTTCACCAGAAAATAATTGTAATGCAGCAATGTTTCACCAGAAAATAATGTGCACCTGTAAAAAAAAAAAGCATTTACTCACCTGCAGAAGACTCCTCTCTCGGCGCGCAGCTCCCCGATCACCTTCCTACAGCCAGCGGCTACAAAACTCCCGCACTGACATAGGCTGAGCAGGGCTACGGGAAGATGGTGCCCAAAGCCCTGTACTGGAGACACAAATAGGGCAGTGCAGGACTTCAGATGCCATCTTCCCGTAGCCCTATAAAAATAACTTTTCAGCATCCTGCCGTTGTAAAAGTACCAAAATGGAGCTGAGAAGGTACTGTCAAAATTAATCTGAGTGTTTTCTTGCTTGCTGGTGGCTTAAAGAGGGATTGTCAGTCAAAAAATCAAATTCCATTTACCCACTGTTCTGTGTTTATTATGCAGCCTGTAACCTTACCCTGCATTGCAAGCACTCCAATCTATTCGGAAATGTTTCTGCTGTAATAAATCTTATCTTAGTAAGCCTGACTCTATTTGGTAAATTGCCGATGAGAATAAAGCTTGTCATAACTACATTCCTGCTCCTCACTGATTGGCTGAGGGCAGTTCAATGAGCTGCTGAAATATGATCTATGCTGTGCTCACGTGTGTTTACAAAGCAAGCTAATTATAACAGTGCAGTTTCTAGGAGAAAAAAAGTAAGGTAGGAAATGACATCAGGATTGGCTTCAGTCAGCGGGAGTTAAGATAGAAAATGGCAGGAACGGTTTTCTCTTTATTTTCCGTATAAAATTCACTGAAATCAAAATGTGGACAGTACAATACATCTGTTATGTAAGTGCAACGAGTAGTTGATAATAGTCCACTTATGTAAGTGGAACAAGTATCTATTTATATATGTGTTTTTTTTCTGGTATAGTATGGCTGTCCCTGCTGGTTTAAAGGGCTTTTTATTCATAAGATGTGAAAATTATCACTTAAGAGAAAACTTATAAGAAGTGAACTAGATCAGGCCCCTAGTGTGAACACGGCTGGCCTTAGGTTTTACTTGGACCTCAAACAAAACTACTTTTACACTTATCAACGTTAATCTTTGTTGATGGAACAACATGTTTTTTTCACTGTATCTCTTTTAGGGCTCTTTCACACTACAGGCAGCAGTAAAAGGCTAAAACGCTGCGTTTTGGCTGCTGGCGTTTTCAAAGCGTTTTTAAGGCATTTTAACGCCAATACATTAGTATCAATTGTATTGAGAAACGCAGCGGTCAGCCCTAAAAAAGCTCCTGGGAGCTTCAAAACGCAACGCTCCAAAACGTAGCATTAAGTGTGAAAGGTAAAATGAAAGTCTATGGACTTTCATTTTACCTAGGAAAACGCCAACTTTGGCTGTGGCGTTAAAACGCCGAAAAAGCCCTCTGGTGTGAAAGGGCCCTTAGAAACAAAGATCAGCTACTCTGTTGCTTGACATGCAGATCCAGCAGTTGCTGGCACAATCCCACTGCTCTCACCCTCTGGCTCCTCGGCGATCCTTGCTGATGCTTACTTGCCTTGCCTTGCTAGGTGCAGGACGGGAGGCAGAGTGTGTGACATGAAGAGCGCTTCTGCTCCTACTGGCTAGGTGCGGAAGGCATAAGTGTCTGTACATTGGGTGGCCAGCTGCACTTGAATTCATGGCTTGTGTGTGCACCGTGCAGGAGGAAAGGAGGCTGACCAAGTCCTGCAGGCGTCCTTTCAAAGCAGAATATTGTGATGCCCTGAGCGGCCGCTCAGGGTAAAGGCCGACCCTGAGTGTGAACTCAGCCTGAGTGATAAAATGCCTCTTTAGACTGAAATGTTAATAATTGTTTATGCTTGTACCACATTATCATATAGAGTCTCAGAATATTCAAATATATATTGGCCCCAGTCCTCACTATCCTGTTCAACCTCTCCCTATCCACAGGCACCTTCCCCACAGACTTCAAGCAGGCCATTGTACTAACCCTGCTCAAGAAACCCTCACTCGACCCCTCGCTACCCTCCAACTACCATCCTATCTCCCTCCTCCCCTTTGCCTCAAAACTCCTTGAGCGTCTGGTTCACAAACGCCTGACCCAGTACCTCAATGCTAACTCACTGCTAGACCCACTCCAATCTGGATTTCGGCCTGCCCACTCAACCAAAACTGCTCTCACCAAAGTGGTCAACGACCTTGCCTTAGCTAAAGCTGAAGGTAAATACTCCATTCTCCTCCTCCTTGACCTGTCAGCAGCTTTTGACACAGTAGATCATCCCCTACTCCTCCAGTCCCTCCAGTCCTTGGGCATTCACGATCTCGCCCTGTCCTGGCTTTCATCCTACCTCTCCAACCGCTCCTTCACGACCACCTTCAATGAGTCCTCGTCCACCCCCAACCACCTCTCGGTGGGAGTCCCCCAAGGTTCGGTCCTTGGCCCCCTACTGTTCACCCTATACACATCCTCCATTGGCAAGGTTATCTCCTCCATGGGTTTTAACTACCATCTGTATGCAGATGACACCCAGATCTACCTCCACACCCCTGACATATCCACCACTACCATGGACAAGGTCTCCTCCTGCCTATCCGCCATCTCCTCCTGGATGTCTGCTAGGTTCCTGAAACTAAATCTAGACAAAACGGAATTTATGATCTTCCCACCCCGGCCATCCACGAACCTCCCAGATGTGCATGTCACTGTTAACCACACTACCATTCGCCCTACCTCTCAAGCCCGCTGTCTGGGTGTCACCCTGGACTCCGCACTCTCCTTCACTTCCCACATCCAAAACCTCACAAAGTCCTGCAACTTCCACCTTCGTAACATCTGTAAGATTCGCCCTTTCCTGACCTCTGCCACCACCAAACTCCTCATCCATGCCCTCATAATTTCCCGCCTTGACTACTGCAATGCCCTGCTGTCTGGTCTCCCTATGACCCGAACAGCCCCACTGCAGTCCATCATGAATGCGGCAGCCAGAAATATCCACTGCTCCCATCGCTCCACCACGGCAGATCCCTTCCTAGAATCCCTCCACTGGCTTCCTATCCAGTCCAGAATCAGATTCAAGATACTGTGTCTGACCTACAAATCTGTCCACAAAACCTGTCCAACCTACATTTCCGATCTTACTCAGAGGTACACACCTAGCCGCTCACTCCGCTCTTCCAATGAACTTCGCCTAACCGCCCCCCGCATCACCCAGTCCCATGCACGCCTCCAGGACTTCTCAAGAGCTGCTCCAACACTATGGAACTCCCTACCTCCACCCATTAGGGCAGCCCCCTCCTTCAACATCTTCAAGAAAGCTCTCAAAACTCACCTTTTCACTCTGGCCTACTACCCCTCACAAGTGCTCTAAACCTACAGCTGAACTCTGGTCCCCTACCATTCGTGTCCTTACCTCTCCCTCTAGATTGTAAGCCTTTGGGCAGGGTCCTCCTCCTTTTGTGTCCTACCTGATCTGGCACCTCCATTACTGTGAACCCATGCCATGCATTTGAGTGAACCTAACTTGCCTAATCTCCATGCTTCATCCAGTGACTGACTAAGCATTACCTTGTACTAATACTGTGCTGTGTGATCTGGTTTTCTTGTATTCCTGTATTGTCATATTGCTGTATGTCACCCCTAAATATTGTCTGTAACCTAAATTAATGTTCAGCGCTGCGTAATATGTTGGCGCTTTATAAATACAATAAATAATAATAAAAAATAATATTCAAGTGTTACTATCCAGTGCTGATTCTAATGAAGCTTGCAAATTGGTAAAGGAATGCAATTTGCCAGAACAAGCCCATGCAGTATGCCAACTAGGCTGCACATTGCACTCACATTGGGAAATGCTCTGCATGCTGCATTTCTGGTGCCTGCTTGTTCGCACCCGCGTTCAGTGTGATTGAATGTATTTTAAAGGTACACACAAAAGTACATACAAACTTTGTGCTTTCCTGTGCATTCTTTCTTTGTGTTTAACCGCTCGAGCCCCAGAGGTTTATACCCCCCTACTGACCAGGCCTTTATTTACAATTCAGCACTTTACAACTTTAACGGTGTATTGCTTGGTTATACAACTTCGCACCCAAATGAATTTATTTTACCTCTTTTTCTTCTCACAAATAGAGCTTTCTTTTGGAGGTATTTGATTGCTGCTGCTATTATTTTATATTAATTAAAATAAGACCTATATTTTTGAAAAATAAACAACTATTTATTTTACCCCCCTCAAATTGGCCCTTACACTACTTCATAGCCATATACATATGGCTATGGCAGGGATTAGATTGTGAGCCCTTCCGTGGGACGGTTACGTGACAAACCTGTTTAAGATGGCAGCGCTATATAAATGATGAAATTCAATTCACTGAAAAAAAACTGCTTGCCAGTGCTGATCAGCCGCTGGCAGGCTGATCGCTGGGGCCGACTGTTTACAGTGTCGGGAGCTCGCGTTCATGTGAGCTCCCGTCAAATCTCACTTCTCGTGAGATGATGCTATATGGTGGTGCTGAGGATCAACAGAGCCACTCTGCGGCCGCAAATCTGCGTTAGGCGGTTGCAGAGAGGTTGAAGAGGAACTGTAACCAAGGATTTAATTTCATCCCAATCAGTAGCTGATGCCCCCTTTCCCATGAGCAATATTTACCTTTTCTCAAATAGATCATCAGGGGGGTCTGTGTGGCTGATATTGTGGTGAAACCCCTCCCACGGTGTGATGTCAGGACCTAGGTCTTGACAGTTTCCTGTCTGTGAGCCTTGTTGCATTGTGAGAAATAACAGCTGCTTCCAACTGCCATCTTCCTCTGTGCATATGTATAACTATTAAAAAACAACCTTTTAGCCTATCACGCTGTTAGAGGGTGTGGTTATAGATAATGGCAGTTAGTGCTGTCTGTTTTTTTTCATGTCTTCGGGCCTGTACACACTGCTGCGCTTTTAAAATCGCATGCGATTTTTAAAAGCGCAAGCCTTCATGTGAATAGGAAAAGCGCATTGCACCAGTGTGTACAGGTCTCCACGATTTTCATTATTTTTCAGAAGACCTTGCGATTAAAAAGCGCATGCGATTTGAAAAGCGCAGCGCAAGCGCAGCAGTGTGTACAGGCCCTTCCAGTAGTAAAGATTATTATGTGCAGGCTGATTGTGGATCAAACAATATTAAAAAATTACATGGCGAATATCAATCATTTCATGATCTCTTCTATTTTTTTACTTCTCACGTTGCAATGTATTGATTTTTTTTTTACCCCTTTTGCTAAAGTTCCTCTTTAAGTAGGTCTTTTTTGTATACATTTTGCCCCTAGCAACCAAACATCTTCTCCTGGCCATGAATAAAGCTGGTTCAAATCATGAAAGAGGCTACTTGGGAGGGAATGTGAAGACAGAGTTGAAACAGTTAAGCCTGAGGCCCATTGTGAGTTAATAACATACTCTGTTTATGCCACTTCCCTATCTCTCTATCACTGCTCAGTGTGAAAAGAAGCACACCTATGGATCAATGGCAGGCAGTAAGTGCCCTGTGCTTTGCTGCTTTTGAACATTTTATGTGAACAGAGCCTAAGGGTCGGAAAACAAGCTTGGCTAGTATTTACTTAAAACAACAGAGGAAATATGATTAAAGGTTGTTTTAAAGGTCATTTGAATGCTTGGGCCTGGCTTTCTAAGGTTTTTCAAGGTTGGAGAAGAGTGGAGAACATAAGTGACCTTGGAAATCTGAATTTTTTCTTTTTTTATCATCTGCTATTAGGTAGCAACTGTTTGCTGATCTTGCCTGGGTCATATCAGACGTCAATAAAGATCAGTGAACTGGCTGCCATACAACTATAGTCATTTGCAGTTAAAAAAGCCCAATATCTCCTTTATTTATTATATCAGGTTCTCGCTGCATTCACACTACAGCATGTAACTGCATTCGCACTACAGCTACAGTATATCACTAAAATGAATCTTAAAAAAGTGTAAACTTAGAAAAGTCTCAAACAAGGCAATGTCGACATAAAACTGCCTTTTTTTCTTATGCTGGGCATACACGGCTCGTTTCTCCTTATCAATCAAGCCACTGATGGCTCGAATGATAATTTCCGACAGGTCCGATTGCCCGCCGGATCGATTCCGCGCTGGATACCGGCGGGCAGAACAATAGTAAAAACGAAGCGCTGATTAGAAAGCAACTGCGGGGATACCGGCACACTATCTAGCCGTTTATGCCCAGCATTAGGGCCCATTCACAGATCCAGTTTTGATTGTCTAGTCATTGGCCAATTTTTCCACCTCCATGTAGTATGAGGGCCAACAGATTTTAATAATATGAACAGATTGTGTAGGTAGCTCTCATACTACATTAAAGTTGTAAAATTGGCCAATGACTGGCTAGTCAAAATTGGATGTGTGTACAAAGCTTTAGACACTGAAGCTAGCAGGGGAAGACAGACACTGAAGCCAGCAGGGGAAGACAGACACTATCCAGCAACAGATAAAGCCTAACCTACTATCCTATGGGAAAGAGTTGCCTGGGCTATTGGATATAGGGTAGTGCTTAGCCAGTCATCACTAGCTCTGCACCTTCTTCCGACTTCAAGTTCAGGCTGTAATTAATGGTGTTCACCATATTTTTTAATACTTGACTTTATGGTGAATTCGATGTTTCGGGGCAGAAGATGTTTAGGGGCAGAATAAAACAAAATTCTAAGACGTTTGCTTCCCCTAACAGCTCCTACATATATCACAATGCTCAGACACCATTTGTCAAGGTTTCTGCACCATACTTGTCTTTTCAGTTGAGTTACAATATAATGCTAGGTGTTCCATCTCATCATACACGTCTCGGACATGGTGGATGGTGGATGGTGGCTGCATAGAGTAAGAATGCTGGCTGGATAATGTAATAGTAAAGAGCTCTGCCTCTGACACAGGTGGCCTGGATTTGAATCTTGGCTCTTCCTGTTTAGGAAGCCTGCACCTATTCAGTAAGGAGTCCTTGGGCTAGACTCCCTAACACTGCTGCTGCCTACTGAACATGCCCTAGTGGCTGCAGCTTAAGCGTTTTGAGTCCACCAGGAGAAAAGTGCAATATAAATGTTATTTTATTATTATTTATATAGCATCTTCCACAGAGCTGTACAGAGTATATTGTCTTATCACGTACCTGTCCCTCAGAGGGCCTCACAATGTAATCCATACCATAGTTGTCACAGGAGCTCTAGTGGCTGACCGCACTTAGCCTTCTAAACGGTGCCAGCGCACAGATCGTGCGAACTCTGGTCGCAGTCAATGCGCAGGAACCGTTAAGAATTAGCCGCAGACAACTCAGAAGGGAGCCTGTGAGACACGGGTAATTACAACGTCACCTACTGGTTCAGAGTAAACTGCCACCACCGCGGTTACTATGGGACCGTGGGGCCCACTAACTGACTGACTAATCCTGCGAATAAAACGGTTAAACACACGATATTCTGTCTAGCCAACAACAAACAAACAGTAGCGTATCTTCAGAGACCCGGGATCATTTCTGTGTGTGCTGATAAGCAGGGTAGCGAAACAGTGAATGACTTGGGGAAAGTCGTTTATTCACGCAATATAAATAATTAATATATACAGACAATTATGAAAATCAACAATTATTAAAACAGTAATAGCCAGTATGAAAAATAAAAGAAGGGAGAAAAATACTTAGTTCCTGGAAAGATGTCCTTATTGTGGGAAGAATCATAAAGTCCTTGGTTTCAAAGTCCAGAGTTCAGACCAGGTGGATACCAGCATATCCTCAAGCTGGCATCTGATGAGTGCAAGATGGTTCAGTGTGGAGGACCTCTTCCCAGGCAGCTCATTCACTTTTTATGGAGCTGAGCTCAGAGGCGGGCTCCCAGAGTCGGCCCTCCAGGCCGGACTATGGTAATCACATGTGGGCAGGGGCTTTAGCAACCTCATAATCCTGACATGTTCCCTAGGCAGACCTGCGCGGCCGGCCCACAAATAATAAGTACATATTCTCGATCCCCAGAACCTACCGATTAATATGATATCAAACTTGGGCATGTTTGCATGCCTGGTTAAAAAACGGTGGAATTCCCAGAGTTCTGTTTAGGACAGTGGCCCAAATTTAATAGCAAAACACTCACAAGATCCGGACCAGCAGAATGATATAACTTTCACATTTCTCACCTGAACGGTATTGCTTAAACATGCTCAAAATACTAAACTCCATGCTTTCTAATATGGCTCCGGCCGGTCTGAGCAGAGCAGATTTTTTGAATAGCCCCCTGCTGGGAGCTCATCCTGTCTTCCCCAAATGGCAGAGTGAGTTCTCTGCTGACTAATTAACATCTAGGTGTCACCTGGTTCCCAGAGCCAAAAGGGAAATTGTGCCTTCCACAGGGAATATGTCCAAGCTAATTAACACCTTCCCCCCAGGCTGTCATTTCAGCTAAGACAGATTTCCCAGCTGTTCCTAAGCAGAGGGATACTGCACATCAGATCTTGGCTTTATTGATCTGAGGCGCAATCGATGCAGGAATCGAGTGCGATCGTTCTTTTCTTCACGGGCGGTTCCAGGACGCGCCTGCGTCCCCGCAATCGTCCGTGACAGCCCTCCCCCTTGTCCGTGGCTTAGCCACTCATCCGCAAGATGTGTGGCGGCGCCGCTAACCTGGCTGACGGGCCTCGAGTTGCCGGTACGGCGGGAAAACCTATTGGAGCCTGTGGCTCGGTTCCCCTGGACCGGTCGCGGTCTGCTACCCTCAGGGTTGACCCAACCTGGACCGTTCTGGACAGGGCGTTTGCGCCACTGCAGTCGGACGTGGTGCCTGCCGGGACTGCTGACAACGGGCAGTGGGTTGGTTAGGTCAACAGCCAGCCCACGCAGGGTTCCCCTGCTGAGTGGCTGTGGACCTAAGGGAACCCCGCGGGAATCCCTGGACCTTCCCAGCTCCTGACAGACGGCACATGCCCTGCAGTAGTTTGCTACATCCCTGTTCATCCGGGGCCAATAAAACTGGTTCCGAATACCGGCGAGTGTCTTGCGGACACCCGAGTGCCCTGTCAGAGGATTACCATGTGCGGATTTCAGCACATGTCCCCTGAACGCACTCGGGACCACAAGCCACTTGGTATCCGCGTGGGATCTACCTGTAGGGGGCTGTACAGACTCACTGTACAGTCTCCCACCTTCCCAGTACACCTTGAAAGCGGCCCCGTCTGCGAGGGGCTCAGCGGCTTGCTGCCTGAGCACCTCCAGGCTTGGGTCACTTTGTAGTGCGGCTGAGAATATGGCGCTGTCAGTTTCAGCCAACTGGCTCATGTCACACGAGGCCAGCGGCTGAAAGGTCTCATCCCTGCGGTCAGAGGAGGGGGAGGAGGCCGGAACCCCCTCCACCTGTTCGGAGCTCGGGTTCTGAGCAGTGCAGCTGCGCGGTACTGCTAGCACAGGTACACTGTCAGAATGGCACAGACGGACATTACTCAAATCATCATTGCATGCAGTAATGACATTGACAGGTATAGACATTTTTTCATTACAGATAGGTTGTACAGTAAACTCAGGTACAGCTACAGCATCATCACAACAGACAGTCTGTACATCAAACTCAGGTGCCTTTGAAGCAGGCACTATTGAACCTGGTACCCTTGAACTGGGCACATTCAACCCACCTCCCCCTGGTGCTCCCCCAAGTGTATAAAGTACCTGGTGGTGGGTGGAGAGTCCGTCTCCTTCCGTGAGCGACAAGGCGGTCGTGGCAGGTTCATAGTAGGACACAAGCTTGCCCAAATCAGTCCCTAGCAACACAGGGACTGGGAGATCCTTCATAACCCCAACAACCCGTTCTTGGACTCCTCCCACTCCCCAATCCAGCTTCACTTTTGCGTGGGCTATGTGGAAAAGGGTGCCCTCTACTCCAGTAAGGGCAAGGGATCGGCTGGAGCTGATGCTCTCCTTTGGCACAAGATGTGAGTGAACTAACGTGATGTCAGCTCCGGTGTCTCGAAATCCGGTGACAACTTTGCCGTTCACTCTAACAAGTTGCTGCTGGTCGGTTCGGTCGCGGATTTCCTGTCCGCGTGCAAACAGGACAAAATCTGATGATCTAGGCTGTGGTTCGCTGGCGGGTTGCCTCTGCTGTGGGTGAGGTGCAGGTGATGTCTGTCTCCGCTCCGGGCAGTCGAACTTCATGTGTCCGGGCTGGCGGCAGTAGTGACAGGTGACCTCTCCAGGCGCTGCAGGCCTGGGTGCAGCAGCTGCGCTGGGTGGCCTCTGTGGCGGACGGCTCACAGTAGCAGGAGGGTCTGCCGAGGTATTGGGCTGACCTCCTCTCCAGCTGGATGGGACAGTTCTGCGGGTATCAGCCACCCGGGTAGTTGCAAAAGTCTCAGCAAGGTCTGCAGCGACAGTGGCTGAAGCCGGCCTGCGTTCTAACACAAACTGTCGTACATCAGCAGGGCAAATGTTCAGAAATTGTTCGAGGACTATCAAGTCCTCCAGGACGCCATAAGACCCTTTGGTGAGGCCTAGCGTCCACTGGCGGAGTGTGGTGAGCAAGCTGCTGGCCACATCTCGGTACGAATCAGAAGACTTTTTCTGCCAGGCCCTAAACTTTTTCCGATAGGCTTCTGGCGTCAGCTGGTACTTAGTAATGATAGCGTCTTTTATAGCATCATAATCATTATCCTTTTCCGCAGGCAATTCTGCGAAAGCATCAAGCGCTTTGTAGCGCAGCAAAGGTGTCAGATGTCTGGCCCACTGGTCTTGGGACAGACGATACTGACGGCATGCTTTTTCAAAAGACCGCAAAAACAAGTCAATGTCAGTGTCTTTTTCAATATTAGCAAATTTAAATTTTGCACTTACGGGTGCTGCAGCTCCTTCAGCAGGGAGGCTGGGCGGTGAACTCCGGCTGGCCTGTTGCACCTTTGCCATGTTTAGCTCATGCTGTCGTTGGCGCTCCCGTTCCGCAGATTGACGCTCCTCACGCATGTACTGCAGGTACTTGTCCAGGTCAGTCTCCATCAGCTTTTGTAATGCCTGCTGCATTACCGGGTCAGCACCCATGGACAGTCCAGTACTGGCCAGTTCCGGGCGAGTACTGTCAGAAACTCTGGGATTGGGGTCCATACTGACAGTCTCTGGCGTAACTGTTGCAACAGGGCCCGCAGGATGCTCAACCTCTGTACGCCTAGGATCTTCAGTCTCTGGTTCCCCTAGACTGTCAGATGGGCTGGTATCCACTTCAGCGGACACTCCCGGCTCCCGCAGTTGCTGGGCATCCCATCTGGACAAGTCTGCTATCAGGTCCCGTTTGTTCTTGCGGAGGATGCCAATGCCCCTCTCTTCGCAAAGATTTTCCAGGTCTGCTAGGCACATGTTCTGGTAGTTCCCGGACATTTCCATGCCAAATAAAATAAAACTTTTGGGGAGGGGTACTGGCTACACAGTCTCTCTGTATATATAAAAAATATATTGCCTTCCAGCTACACCAACGAATTAGTTCGTTTCTCGATAGCGCTAGCGCTATCGCAGATACTTTCAGCACAACACAGGTCCCAACCGCTGCCTAACACTGTCACAGGAGCTCTAGTGGCTGACTGCACTTAGCCTTCTAAACGGTGCCAGCGCACAGATCGTGCGAACTCTGGTCGCAGTCAATGCGCAGGAACCGTTAAGAATTAGCCGCAGACAACTCAGAAGGGAGCCTGTGAGACACGGGTAATTACAACGTCACCTACTGGTTCAGAGTAAACTGCCACCACCGCGGTTACTATGGGACCGTGGGGCCCACTAACTGACTGACTAATCCTGCGAATAAAACGGTTAAACACACGATATTCTGTCTAGCCAACAACAAACAAACAGTAGCGTATCTTCAGAGACCCGGGATCATTTCTGTGTGTGCTGATAAGCAGGGTAGCGAAACAGTGAATGACTTGGGGAAAGTCGTTTATTCACGCAATATAAATAATTAATATATACAGACAATTATGAAAATCAACAATTATTAAAACAGTAATAGCCAGTATGAAAAATAAAAGAAGGGAGAAAAATACTTAGTTCCTGGAAAGATGTCCTTATTGTGGGAAGAATCATAAAGTCCTTGGTTTCAAAGTCCAGAGTTCAGACCAGGTGGATACCAGCATATCCTCAAGCTGGCATCTGATGAGTGCAAGATGGTTCAGTGTGGAGGACCTCTTCCCAGGCAGCTCATTCACTTTTTATGGAGCTGAGCTCAGAGGCGGGCTCCCAGAGTCGGCCCTCCAGGCCGGACTATGGTAATCACATGTGGGCAGGGGCTTTAGCAACCTCATAATCCTGACATGTTCCCTAGGCAGACCTGCGCGGCCGGCCCACAAATAATAAGTACATATTCTCGATCCCCAGAACCTACCGATTAATATGATATCAAACTTGGGCATGTTTGCATGCCTGGTTAAAAAACGGTGGAATTCCCAGAGTTCTGTTTAGGACAGTGGCCCAAATTTAATATCAAAACACTCACAAGATCCGGACCAGCAGAATGATATAACTTTCACATTTCTCACCTGAACGGTATTGCTTAAACATGCTCAAAATACTAAACTCCATGCTTTCTAATATGGCTCCGGCCGGTCTGAGCAGAGCAGATTTTTTGAATAGCCCCCTGCTGGGAGCTCATCCTGTCTTCCCCAAATGGCAGAGTGAGTTCTCTGCTGACTAATTAACATCTAGGTGTCACCTGGTTCCCAGAGCCAAAAGGGAAATTGTGCCTTCCACAGGGAATATGTCCAAGCTAATTAACACCTTCCCCCCAGGCTGTCATTTCAGCTAAGACAGATTTCCCAGCTGTTCCTAAGCAGAGGGATACTGCACATCAGATCTTGGCTTTATTGATCTGAGGCGCAATCGATGCAGGAATCGAGTGCGATCGTTCTTTTCTTCACGGGCGGTTCCAGGACGCGCCTGCGTCCCCGCAATCGTCCGTGACAATAGTCATATGTCTATATGATAGATATAGGACTATGTCTCGTGTAGTATATGTATCGTAGTCTAGGGACAATTTAGGGGGAAGCCAATTTACTTATCTGTGTGTTTTTGGGATGTGGGAGAAAACCCATGAAGACATGGGGAGGACGTACAAATACTGTGCCGATAGTACCCTAGCTGGTATTTGAAACAGGGACCCAGAACTGCAAGGCAAGAGTGCTAACCACTATGCCACCGTGATGGACTGAACAGGACAAGGCAAAACAAGGCAGAGTAAGGCAAAGCAAGGCAAAGCAAGACAAGACAAGACAAAAGTTATTTGTCTTGTCTTAAAACTTCAAAATATACTTTAGATTCTCGTTTATTACACTTTGCTTATTACACAAATGACTAATATCTATTCACACTAGCCTGAAAGTACTTGTAGGTTGTAAATAGATTTTATTTCACATTTTGTATTGGAGCAAGACTAATAAAACTGTATTATACAACCATTTAGAAGTTTCTCAGACTCATGTATGATTTTCAATAGGCAATTTGATAAAATTACTATATTCTAGTGTTTAGTTCAGTCAAGGATTTTTCTGTATGCAAAATAATTTTTGCAATTCTGATTGTATTTAGTGCTTCTGAACTGTTGTGCTTTATATTCAGCTCTACCACATTGTGGAACTAAAGATAATTACTTACAATTGTCACTTCTGACTACTGTGAGACTTTGTTATAAATGAAGGCTAAAATCATGATGTTCTCTAGAACAGCACAATATTATATATATTGATTTTGTGGCATTAAAGTAGAATTCCACCCAAGAAAAAAAACAGCCTGTGGGTAGTCAATCACCACCCCAGGAAGTCCCCCTCTGCCCCTAATTATCCACTTTATTTCTGGTCTTTTGCCTCCTCGGATTCCAGTTACAACAGTGAAGTTCTCAGGAATACCTAAATCTGTGATGGCTACTAGACTTTCACTTTTTTTAGGGGCTTGCCTTGATGGCTAGAGCTGTGTAGTTCAGTCACCAGATTTGTGACTGGAAGGAGTAGAATCTTTGCTGGGTGGAGAGTATTACCATGGATTTTACCATCAGACCAGCGGACAATGGACCTGTAGGAGGGGGCAGGAAGCAGAAGGGACCAAATTCCAAACAGACATTTCAAGTACACTTAAGTATAAGTACAATACCCTCTGTGAAACTCTTCTTTAACGAAAGGTAACCAGAAAACAGTTAAGCTTTACAATTACATAGTACAATACACAAAAATTGTTATATTGTTATGTTAATTCATTAAAATATTTGACAATTTAATAGGAAAATAACACAAACCTTCTAAAAATGCCTGATTGGCATGCGCAAAAGAAAAATTATGTTTGCTTGACACAGTGATACTTTGAGTAGTGGTGCATAACCCGCCCACTTGAGGGCGTCCTTATATCCTATTTATATCGCACCTTTGTTGATTGTGGCCTCTTCGCCAATTGCTGCCTATCAGGACTGGTGAAATGCTGAACTGGGAATCACACTGTCCTTCCAACACTGGTCTCATTGTTTTGACTCCCTTCTAAAAGGTAGCCTATATCTTTCTCTTATTGAGACAACATTAGACTGTTCCACCATACCTCTCTTACCCCAGTTAAGATGAATAAGGTCTTCCCAAATGCTTCAGACAGATGTTTTAGGAGATGTGGAAGTAGAGGAAACTTGGTACATATGTGGTGGAGCTGTCCTCAGGTTTCAGTCTTTTGGAGGGAGGTTGATAGCCACGGTCCTCAGTTCTGCAGCGAAGCTTGATCCTGCAATCCTGCTAATGAGCCATAAGGATTGTTGTACTAAATATCCCACCCACCATCTCACCCAATTCATAGCCACAGCAGCTTAAGGGTAATTAGCTTCCCAATGGAAATCCCCCAACCGCTCAGTCTCCCCAGTCATCCAAATGGTTCACCGTATAATGATCTAGGAACGCATGTTGGCAATTAAGCATGATCCTATACAGCTCTTTCAGAAGACCTGGGGCCCCTTGATCACTTACGCTGACAATGTGGGCCTTCAATACAAAATGTACTTCGTTTGAGAAGATATAATTGTTCTCTGCTTGTCCTTCCACTCTGCCCTCTTTTTTCCCTACTGGGAATTGTTTTTGGTTTACCTTGATATTTGTAATTAAGACTTATTTTTATTTTCACTATGGATGACTTTCAGCAGCATTTACCCCATTTTCTTCCCCATTAATTATTATGTGACTGTAACTGCATTTACTTTTTACTTTTTGTATAAGTAAGATAAGAAAAACAAACATGGAAGTCAAGAAATAAAAATAAATAAATAAGAGTCCATGTATGTTGCTGGTAGCATCACATTCAGAATGCTGTTTGGTATACTAAGATTACCTTTCTTTTATTTCTCTAATAGGCTTGACTGTTAATAAGACATGGAAGATTTGAGAAAGAGCCCAGCGGAATATAGGACTAAAGATCAGCCAGTGAAGACTACAGAAATGGGATCGCGTTGCGTAGTTTTCACCTATTATCAGGGGGACATTAACAGTGTAGTTGATGAGCACTTTTCTAGAGCATTACGGAATACAAAAGACCCACAAGACTTAAGTACTAAAAATAGAAATGATGAATTCCTTCAAAAGAATGGTAAGTCTTCTGGCAACCAACTATACATATTGACTGTATCCTAAAGGAAATCAGAGGTAAAAAAACACAAGTGCAGCTTTACATACCTGGGACTTCTTCCAGCCTGTAGAAGCCTATAGTGCGATATTGCAGTTACGCTGTGCTTCAGGCTTCCGCCGTCCCCTCCAAAATGATCTGTGACACGGGTTGTCGTCTTCTGCGCATTCACACCTCTCACCTCTCTTGATCGCGCTCCCATAGCTGGGAGCGTTCTGCGCTTGCGCAGTCCAAGTCTGACCAAACACCGTTATAAAGCACTCTTTCCTCAGCCTCTCTCTGGTCTTAATAGCTGCTTGCATGCTGGACCACTTTAGTTGTCACTCCAACTGTACACCTTTCAAAACAGTATGTCCAGTTAAGGCACATAGTTCTCTTGTAAAATGCTTGGCTTATTATAAAAAAAAGCTTAAAAAAATCACTCCCCAGCAGAGTGCGCTATAAATAAGGCTTTTAAGTGTGTGATTCTGTTGCCTATGCCTATTAGAGAATTAGAGGCGCAAGCTCAGTCAAGCATTGAGCTGGTTGCACTTCTATACAGAAGATGAAAGGATGTTTGTGATATTAATGTGATGCTATTATTTGTTACATAACTGAGATGCAGAGCACCAGATGGCTAGCATTTCTTTGTGCTCCTCGAGAGACCTTATTATTATTATTATGCACAGATTCATACAGACACTTTAGCATGCTATACATAGGTTCATTTGTCTTGGATGTGTCTCATAACATGGTTTGCAAATCCTGAAAAATGATTATAGCTAATGAAGGTGATTCATTTATTACATTGCATCACATCCTTCTATTGTGCCAAAACACAATCCCTGTACTCATTTTTCCACTATAGTTTTCTTCTTTCCTACTGACCTTTCATGGGAGTTGTGTGAGTACATCTCCTATTTCCTTGGTGTACCCCTGTGTAATAACAGCTGGAATAGTGACATCATTGCTTATCCATATAGCTGTCTCCAGTCCACACAGGCATGTGGTGTGCTTTATGTTTTAAAACAAACCTGAAGCAAAAATAAACTTATGAGACAATGAATTGTATGTGTAGTACAGCTAAGAAATAGAGCATTAGTCGCAAAAAAAAAGTCTCATATTGTTTCCAGTACAGAAAGAGAAAAAAAAACTTCAGTTGTTATCTATGCAAAACAGCTTCTCTGAGCTATTCGATTCACTGGGTCAATACAGTCCCGTTTTCTGAAGCCCTTAAATAGTTAAGAGAAAGTAAGTGGCAGCTTGAGAAGATAACATTTTACTGCAGGAACGTTCAAAGGTGCTCTGCTTCTGCTGTTTTATAGCTTAACCTCCTTAGCGGTAACCCCGTGTGTGACACGGGGTAAGCCGCCGGAGGGTGCCGCTCAGGCCCTGCTGGGCCGATTTACATAATTTTTTTTTTTTGCTGGATGCAGCTAGCACTTTGCTAGCTGCGCCAGCACACTGATCGCCGCCGGCCCGCGCCCGATCGCCGCTATCCGTTGCGGCGCGCGCCCCCCCCTCCCAGACCCCGTGCGCTGCCTGGCCAATCAGGGCCAGGCAGCGCCAAGGGGTGGATCGGGACTCCCAATGACTTCCCGATGTTGGAAGCCCTCCAGGAAATCCCGTTCTTTGAACGGGATTTCCTGATCAAAGATCGCCGAAGGCGATCGAAGCGGGCGGGGGGATGCCGTTGAGCAGCGGCTATCATGTAGCGAGCCCTGGGCTCGCTACATGATTTAAAAAAAAAATGCTGTGCTGCCCCCTGGCGAAATTTTTCATACCGCCAGGGGGGTTAAAAGAAGTGAGTGTGATTTCTAAACTGCATATATGAAAGAATGATGCAATTTTGTAACAAATAAGCTATATAACTTAAAAAAAAATCTTCTATTCATTATCCGTACTACACATACAATTTATTTCATGATAAGTTTTTTTTTGTTTTTTTTGCTTCAGGTTTGCTCTAAAGCCCCCAGTTTATCAACAGGCAGTGACCTTTTGGACCAAACATTTTTTTAATTAAAAATATTTCGTGGCACCACTCTGACACATACAAAGATAAATAAACACTCCTTCAAGCCTATGAGCATTTCAGTGCATGCTTTTCACCCTTCTCTTTCCATAACTAGGGTTATACTGGGGGCAGCCATTAGCAATTCCTCCATTGCCGGACACCATCTACTCCACCAGTTTGCCGGAAAAATCCCGGCAATTTGAAAGGAAGGGAGGGGTTCCTCCAATAAATGTAAAATATTTTATATTTGTCATCATGCAGCTTAAAAAAGGCTGCTATTTATTATTATAATTTAGAAAATAGATTTTATTTTTGAAATCTTGTATTTTTAATTTGGGTCCACTTTAAGGAAGAGTCCCCTGTTCTTAACATTAGGAGAAATTTGCTTTGTATTGGGGAGGATTTTCCACTTCATCCTTGCAAGGTGCTGCATAACATTAAATGTTGGTATTGGTCAAGAGAGAAATCATCACAGTCACAAGCTCCACCTTCCTGACCACCCAACCTGCATGGTGGACAAGGAGTTAATAAGTCCTGAGCTTGTAGGGCCTGTTTCCACTACGAAGAACAAAAGCGCAAATGCAAATACACTGGGATCACAAGCTTTGCCAATTTTAACTTGCATTGTTTTGTGTCATTATGTGATTTTTGTATGTTTTATACATTTTCTGTTGTTTGGAATTTTCTATTGCACTAGCTAAGGAAATAACATCAAAACAGGAAAATCGCAAGAAAATCACACAGCTGGCATTTTACAGTAGTTTACAAAAGTAATCGGCCCCCTTGAAGTTTTCCACATTTTGTCATATTACTGCCACAAACATGAATCAATTTTATTGAAATTCCACGTGAAAGACCTATAATACAAAGTGGTGTACATGTGAGAAGTGGAATGAAAATCATACATGATTCCAAACATTTTAAAAAATAAAAATAACTTGCAAAGTGGGGTGTGCGTAATTATTCAGCCCCCTTTGGTCTGAGTGCAGTCAGTTGCCCATAGACATTGCCTGATGAGTGTTAATTACTAAATAGAGTGCACCTGTGTGTAATCTAATGTCAGTACAAATACAGCTGCTCTGTGACGGCCTCAGAGGTTGTCTAAGAGAATATTGGGAGCAACAATAGCATGAAGTCCAAATAACACACCAGACAGGTCAGGGATAAAGTTATTGAGAAATTTAAAGGAGGCTTATGCTACAAAAATATTTCCAAAGCCTTGAACATCCCACGGAGCACTGTTCAAGCGATCATTCATAAATGGAAGGAGTATGGCACAACTGTAAACCTACCAAGACAAGGCCGTCCACCTAAACTCACAGGCCAAACAAGGAGAGCACTGATCAGAAATGCAGTCAAGAGGCCCATGGTGACTGTGGACGAGCTGCAGAGATCTACAGCTCAGGTGGGGGAATCTGTCCATAGGACAACTATTGGTCATGCACTGCACAAAGTTGGCCTTTATGGAAGAGTGGCAAGAAGAAAGCCATTGTTTACAGAAAAGCATAAGAACTCCCATTTGCAGTTTGCCACAAGCCATGTGGGGGACACAGCAAACATGTGGAAGAAGGTGCTCTGGTCAGATGAGACCAAAATGGAACTTTTTGGCCAAAATGCAAAACGCTATGTGTGGCGGAAAACTAACACTGCAAATCACTCTGAACACACCATCCCCACTGTCAAATATGGTGGTGGCAGCATCATGCTCTGGGGGTGCTTCTCTTCAGCAGGGACAGGGAAGCTGGTTAGAGTTGATGGGAAGATGGATGGAGCCAAATACAGGGCAATCTTGGAAGAAAACTTCTTGAAGTCTGCGAAAGACTTGAGACTGGAGCGGAGGTTCACCTTCCAGCAGGACAACAACCCTAAACATAAAGCCAGGGCAACAATGGAATGGTTTAAAATAAAACATCAATAAGTTAGAATGGCCCAGTCAAAGTCCAGATCTAAATCCAATCGAGAATCTATGGCAAGATCTGAAAACTGCTGTTCACAAACGCTGTCCATCTAATCTGACTGAGCTGGAGCTGTTTTGCAAAGAAGAATGGGCAAAGTTTTCAGTCTCTAGATGTGCAAAGCTGGTAGAGACATACCCTAAAAGACTGGTAGCTAAAATTGCAGCAAAAGGTGGTTCTACAAAGTATTGATTCAGGGGGCTGAATAATTACGCACACCCCACTTTGCAGTTATTTTTTTTTTGTAAATGTTTGGAATCATGTATGATTTTTGTTCTACTTCTCACGCGTACACCACTTTGTATTGGTCTTTCATGTGGCATTCCAATAAAATTGATTCATGTTTGTGGCAGTAATATGACAAAATGTGGAAAACTTCAAGGGGGCCGAATACTTTTGCAAACCGCTGTATACAGATTTTTTTTGCTCTTCTATTGACTTTACACAAATGCAAACACATAAAAACTGCAGCAGCCATAATGTCATTGCACTAGTGGAAATGCTGCGCTGTGAAATACATTACCACTCCAGTGTTGTTGCAATTGGAAAATGCAAACGTTCTGAAAATCGCATCAAAACGCATGCAGTGAGAATGGGCCCTTTTTTCCAGACCCAAGTTTGTTGGCGCTAGTATGCTTTAGCTGACCTAGCAGGAAATCTCATAGGGAAATTCTGCTAACGTGATTGGTTGCTGTTTCAACAGTACTCCAGTCACAGCTCCCACTACAACTTTTAGGTTTTGGATAGGTTATAGTAATAACTATGCCCAGACTATTCGGCCTATTACAACATTTGAAGTTGTAGAGGGTGCTGTGACTGGAGAACTGTTGAATCAACAACTAACCACATTAGTAGAATTTCCCTATTAGATTCCCCATCTTTATAAATATCCAGGATTATCAATAAAAATGATAAAAGTGTTCACAAACTTGATATAATAAAGTAAACATCTTAAATATATGCGGTAAGCAATATTCAGAAAAGTAAATAAATATTGCGTTGTCTATGCTTGCTTTTTCAGCCAGTATGATGGTGGAAGATTTCAACTGGCCAAAGCACTATCAGCCAAACCCATCTGCCCAAATGGCATCTCCTGTGCTATCACCACTGACCTCACCATCGGAACACTACACTTCTTCAGCGGTCTACCAGCAGCACCAACACCCAGCAGATCTATGGCATTTTCACCCTTATGGACCTCCAGGCCATGTCAGTTCTGTCTATCATCACCATTCAGTTCCAGAGTTTCAGATGGTTTCCAACCCAGATACAAAATGTGGCTCATTTCTTAATCTCCTTCAACCTGAGAGGTATTCAGGCCCTTTGCAGGAGTCAAAGCCAGACCACCTCACATCAGCCGCTACTGGGCCTCCGATATCAGAGGAAGTGAATCAGAGAACAAGTTCACAAGCAAGTAAGTTTTCACGCTAGCCCGAGTGGTTTGAACATGGTTTGGACCTACTAATTGTGAACAGGTGTCACCAGCTCTGTCAAAACTTCTTTTTCTGACTCTTCCCCCTGCTCTTTCTATTAATGCAAAGGTCTTTTGCTTACTTTTGCATTTTTATTTTATTTTGTAAAGAGTGCAGCAAAAGGAATGAGATGCTGAGGTTGAGGGGGGGGGGGGGGGGGTAAAGGGGATGATCTTGCCACTGGAGATAAGGGGTTTTTGATATAAATCAGTTGAGTGCAAGGGAGGACTGAGATCACGTGTAAAAAAAATGTGCAACAAACTTTCCATGTCCTAGTAGTGCATCATAGCTTTCCAGTGGCTCTCTTTGTGTGCTCCAGCTTTCTGGTACCCTCATCTGTGTGTCCCTGCTTTCCAGCACACCTTAACACATGTCCATGCTTGCCAGTGCTTTGTATTGTCTCTCAGTTTCTTAAAAAATGTGTCTCAGCTTTCACATTCAGACCACAGTATGTCTGTATGGGTGTAACACTGCAAGAGCTTTTAAACACGATCACATTCAAGTTTGCCACCTCCAGATACACTTGTGTCCCCGAGTGCTTCTGAAAACATGCGGTGCCATACTGCGCGAGCGAGCACATGCGTAGAATGGAGTCTCGGGGACACGAGGGCTTCTGGGGCTGCAAATTTGAATAGGAGACAGCACTGGAACAATTCCACCAAGAGGGGGCAAGGGAAGCTCTAAAGGATCCCTCCAATCAGCGGGGATGGAAGGGATGCGGGCAGGGAGTGGCAGCATAGAGGAGGCGGGGAAGCGGCGAGAATGCCAGTATACGTGTAATCAGCCTGCTGGCGACAAGCTGTGTGTCGCTAGCATGGCGGTTTACTTTGGGGGGCACAGCAGAGCGCAGGGGGGCCTGGGGGGAGATAATATAGCAACAGAGGCTGGGCATTATATGCAGACCCAGCCTCTGTATGCAATTAGGATTTGTAAAACCCACCTCGCGTTCTCTTTAAGAATTCATAAGCAAAAGACATAGTAATATAATCCAGACCACAATGGTCCTTTCTATCATTATTAGTTTTCCTTAATATTAGCATTTTGAAAATAAGAAATATATCAATTTGAAGGATGGGAATAAAGTTTCGAGTTAATTAAACAGATTTTTAGCATATATGTATAATTACATTGACTGTCCATCCAAAAAGGGACACATTTTGGAGTTATGAGAATATGAAGGGTGGAGACAGATGGTTAAAAGTGTTTATGAGACGAAAGTCGCCTCGGGTTTTATACTTACCTTGGACTTCCTCTAGCCCCCTTGAGGCCACTTGGTCCCTCGCCATCTCCCTGGGCCTCAAGGGGGTTGGAGGAAGTCCCAGGTAAGTATAAAATCTGAGATGACTTTCATCTCAGGTTGCCTTTAAATAAACTACTCAACTATGATTTGAAGCTAAATCACATAGTCAGAGGTTACATTTTCAGTAGTTTCTGACGCTGGAGCAGATATAATAATGTAAAGTAAAAGTGGATAAAAATAGACACTCTTACCTGTTGCACTACATTCCTATAGTACCAATTAATATAATTTCTTTCTTTCTTTTTTTCTTTAACCACTCCCAACCACAGGTTTTTCCCCTTAAAAACCAGAGCAATTTTCATATCATGCTCCTTTCATTAATTCGCTAATAACGTCATTGTTATTAATCACACAGAAATGATATATATTGTATTTTTCGCCACCAATAAGGCTTTCTTTGGGTGGTACTTTTTGCTAAGAATTATTTTAAGTTACATACATTTTAAAGGGAATAATAAGAAAAAATGAAAAAAAAATCATTATTTCTCAATTTTCGGCCATTATAGTTTTAAAATAAAACATGCTGCCATAATTAAAACCCACACATTGTATTTGCCCATTTGTCCCAGTTATTGCAACATTTAAAATATTTCCCTAGTGCAATGTCTGGTGACAATATTTTATCTGGAAATAAAGGTGCTTTTTTCAGTTTAGTGATTTTTAGTTCTATATATCTAATTAAAATCCTTTATTTGCAAAATTAACAGTAATATTCCTTCCTGACATACATATTAAAAAGTCTATACGTTGTTTTTTAAATTGTGTTATTTTTTTTAAGTGTTTTATTTGGATAACTATAGGGTAGGAGTGTAATGAGTTAAAATGTAATAAAAAGTATGTATAACTGTATATAAAGTGTATGTGGGTGTATGTGGGTGTATGTTTGAGTGCATTTTACTTTTTAGCCACAAGATGGCACTACACTTAACTTCAGAGTACGGTAAACAGTACTTGGAAGTAATTAGTGTATCTGTTTACGTGAATGAAATGCCGGCGTCAGCGTGATGCCGGCTTTTCATTCATCGCAGGGACAGCGATTGGGATGAGAACAAGCTGTTCCCAGTCCCAGATCTCCTTATCGGCGGAACTGCGGTGGAAATGAACGATGAAAGTGCAGCGATTGTGAGCGGCGAGGTAAACAGCGCGAGTACGTGTATGTACGCCCCTGGTTGTGAAGCATTGTGCAGGGGGGCGTAAATACACGATGCGGCGGTTGTGTAGGAGTTAATATTCTTTATTGTAGGTATTTTTATTATAGACAAAATATCAAAATATCACAATAACATCCAGGCTAATGGTATACATAAAATAAACACATTTCAAACTTCAAATTAACTATATCTCAATTCAATAAACGTGTATCATCATGCTTCCAATGAATATAATTTCTAATCTTATTTTTTGTATCTTTTCCTTGTAGGCCTTCATGCCCAGGAAAGGCGAAAGGAGTTTTTCCATTCACAAGAGCGAAGAAAGGATTTATATTTTTATTAAGTGTACTTATTTTATTTCTTTTTAAACAAATAAGAAGTTACATATGGACATTTCCGTAGCATCCATTGTACACTGCTGTGACTGTCGTTGTATAATACGGGACTTTTTATGGGACGGACCACCTCTTGAAAACTTGACTTATTTTATAGTTCTTGTGTCCTTTATATTGCTATGTCTTTTCTTCAAGAGACAGTTTACCCAATTGTTACTTTGCAAAGTGAAAAGCTGTTTTTGCCATTTGTTATCATTTAGTCACTTGAGGGTACGATTCATCTGAATTATGTGTTTACGCAGAATTCTCTTGGGAAAAATCCTTTCTGCTTTGCTGGCCAACATCTAATTAAAAGTATTATGATCTCAATGTGAAAGGTAAACAAATGTCACAAATGTGATTCATTTAAATAGATATAACATTAAACCCAACGACAGGCACAATTCTAATTATTAGCTCTGATGGTTTACTGAGCTGTTTGTACCGATGTTACCTATTTGGGTCAAATGAGACGGCTACAGCTATGAATCTTGTAAAAAAAAAAAAAAAAAAAAAACAACTACTAGCCAGGTGACCTGTCCACTGTTAGGGTTGTGTAGGGACAGATGGAAGCATCAAAACCTCTTTCCAAACACAAAATTATACCAGGTATTGAAGATGAGTAATCAGTATCAGCAGCTCCCAGTCAGTGCTTCTTCACGCAGAGAGAAAATACAGACTCCATGCTGACAAAGAAATGCGATATTGTGATTGAAATTTTGGAAATTAATCGCTCATGGCAAATTGATATGAAAAAATACGTTTTAAAAAGAAAATTAGAACTTCATTTTAAAAGTGATGTGAAACTCAATTTCTTCAACATTTCTTCTTTGCTCTAAAAGATTCTTTACAGCAAAAAAGGTACTACGAGAAAACACTGGTAGCAGAACAGCATTCAAACAGTTAACACAGCTCTTTCTCCTTCAGTGGAAACCTTCCTGCCACACCCAAAGAGGTGATAACATTATCTTTTTTTTACATTCCTTTGTCAGCTACAATTAGTAAACATTAGCAAAATGCTGAAACTGAGCTCTCTCTGCTTTTAGTATGGGTGCAGCTGAGAAGTAATCACAAGATTTTAATATGTAAATTCAGCAGCTATGCAAGAAAATGGCAGCTTTCAGACCAGATAAACTGTACTTTGGGAACTTGTAATTTGTAAACAAACAATATTACTTGTGCTCAAAAGCAAATATGGTAACTGTATGGGTAATAAAAAGTAGGAAAAAACATTTTTATTGAATGTTATGTCGGAGTTGTATCCTACTTTAAAATAAAAACTCTGCAATAGTAGTGGTCCTTTAGTTTCCCCGATATCCCGGTGGACTCTGGAGGGCTCAAAGCTAGGAGCATCCTGGACTAGAATCTCCAGGACATTTTTGGAGTCTGGACAGGCATCTCTTCTGCCATTGGCCATTTCTGGTAATTTATCCAGGTGTTAAGTCTGAATTTATTTCTCTGTAAATTATTGAACATGTTATATATTCTATTTCAGATCCTCACAGAGGCCATAGAACAGTATTAACTCCCTGACAGATCACCAAATGCAGATAGGGTAAGCCCAAAAGAGCTAGTTTCCCCCTTGGGAAGCGGATATAGCGTAGCTCTTAGGAGACAGAATTTGGCTGAGAGGTTCTTTCATAGGTGATTAAATGAACAAATAAACACAGGAAAGTACAAATCAACATAAGAGCTCATCATGTATTTTTGTACCCTAGTGCTTAACCTGTGACCATTCTTCAATACTTAAGGCGTGTACACACTCTGTATTTTTACAAACGGCGGGTCCTTCAGACCCTCCCGTGGTGCAGTCGTTCTTCCTACAGCTGCACGTGTGTACAAGCTGTCGGCAGACTGAGCGGATCCGTCAAAAACAGTCTTATCAATCTGCCGATAGCCTGTACTCACGTGCAAATGTCAGCAAAACGACCGCCTTAACTGTGTGCCCTGAATCCCCCCCCCCCCCCTCAAGTAAAACACTTTGACACACAAGATGAAAAGCCCCAGTAACCAGCAAACCAGAAAGCCAGCAGTCACAGCAATAGGTGTGGAAACATTCACTGGCACATCTACAGAGCCACGGGCCCAGTGAAAATTTTACAGTGCTCTACAAACAATAGGAAAGGAACACAATTATGCAACGAGTAAAAGTTTATCTCAGATCCACTTTAAGTGATCTGCTAGATATAACTTGGCTATTGTAGTTCCTGCTGTGATCTGCAAGGGGTACCACATGCTCATCTCTCTCCATTGGAGAATGGGCTGCTTAAAATGTAATCTTTGTGATCTGAGGTGGCAAGTCCAGGGGAAGAATCTTTCAAAAACTTTGGTTTGTAAAAATCAAACATGAAAACCCTGATGTATTCTCCATTTAACTGTTAAGTTTATGTTTTATTTATTATTTGCTGTTTTCTTAAGATGGTGGTATGTATACATGTGTTAATAACTTTTGTACTGATATGCCTGATAAGTTTATAAAGGTTAATAGAGATCTTAGAAAAGGTTGTTGTAAACAGAATCAGTTATGTCCATTCAGTTATGTGTAAGAAATCCCTCTGATTGTGTATAAGTGTTTTTAGTAGTGCAGGTTGATGGAGGCTGCTGTTCCGAAGTGTGGAAGGGATTGTGATCTATTCTGTGTCCCAAATGAATGGAATAGTCCCAGAGAAATAAGTGTTCTGGAAGCCTTTCCCCTTTGGTGAGGCCTATGTTTCGCTAACTCATCCCTTGACATGCCTGAGTTTCGCCATTCCATGGTTAATCTAACTCAGTCGGTGCCCTACTTGGCTTCAGCCAATCAAATAAGCTGTATAAGTCATGTGTATGTGATTCAAGTGAATGTAAAGTGATTTTATAATATTAGTTTGTATTTTTATTGATTTCTTGTGATTTGTACAATAATAATTGTAAACATATAGTGTAACATATTTAATTCTGAACATATGAATAAACACATTTTTGGGGAGTACTCGGCATTCATTTGAAGCTGATAATGTTTTGTGAATAGAAGCAGAGGTGTCACTGGGGTTGGTGTCATCCAGTGTGGTAATTCATGGTATCAGGTGACCAGGATATGACACGCCCCACAGGGGATGAATGCTGCCACCTGAGTGAGTGGGGCTGATGCTGCTGCATTGCCAGGATACGGAAGTATATTCGAGCACCACATCCAGGCCAGGCCAGAAGCAATAAGATCAGGCTTACCAGTAAAGCCAGAGCTGTATTAAAAATAGGACCTAAGCAGACCAATGGATAATAATTTTGTACAACAGGAAGAGATAGCAGTGCTTCCAAATGCAGGCTGCACCCGAATTGACCAGCTGCATAGATGTGCAGAGCCCACACACGGGCAGATTTTTTGAATGCGAGTTGTGTAATCTGCCTGTGTGTGGGCTCTGCGCATCTATGCAGCTGGTCAATTTGGATGCAGCCTGCATTTGAAAACGCTGCCATCTCCCCCTGTTGTACAAAAGTGTAAGTCTATTTATGGCTAGCTGCATTCATGTGTATCAGTTTGCATTCAATTTATTAAGATTAGGGTTTAGTGCATAGTTTTGCATCTGACTTGAATTCAAGGTGTGTGTTTAAAGAGACTCTGTAACAAAAATTTCATCCTTTTTTCTACTATCCTACAAGTTCCTAAACCTATTCTAATGTGCTCTGGCTTACTGCAGCACTTCCTACTATCACCGTCTCTGTAATAAATCAACTTATCTTTCCCCTGTCGGATTTGTCGCCCTGTGTCTGGAAGGCTGCCAACTCTTCAGTGTTGTTAATCTGTTATGCACGCCCGCCCCCCCTCTACGCGCCTTTTATGCACACTCCTGTTATTTACATTAGGCAGCGTCTGCTCTCTTGTCAGTGGGAAAAGAGAGCTGCCTTTTACAAGCTGGATAAATCGTCCTCTGTTAGGC
The DNA here is from genome assembly GCF_040937935.1 of Hyperolius riggenbachi. NCBI lineage: Eukaryota > Metazoa > Chordata > Amphibia > Anura > Hyperoliidae > Hyperolius > Hyperolius riggenbachi. The sequence continues at coordinate 106,342,834 of NC_090653.1, forward strand.
TGTGAAAAGAGCTGGCAGAGCTGTCTGCAGGAAGAAACAATAAGCCTGTCACTCTTCAGTGGATGAAAGCTGCAGGGGGGAAGAAGGTAAACACACAAATGATCTCTTGAGATTCAGAAGGAAGGCTGTATACAGCCTGCTTGTGTATGGATGTATTTTCTATGTGTGGACATACTGTAAATCAACCTACTTCCAGTTTTGGTGGCCATTTTGTTTGTTTATAGACAAACTTTTTAAAACTGTTTTTGACTACTTTTAATGCGGAGGGGAGCAACAAAATTGTGACAGAGGGGAATAGGAGTTGTCCCCTAATGCACTGGTATGTTTACTTTTGTGCGATTTTAACAATACAGATTCTCTTTAAGTTTGGGGGGGGGGGAGGGGCTGCACACCTCTGTTGGTAATCATTTCAGTTGTGTGTGTATGTGGTTGGTGCAGGTGCAGTGGATGGCGACTCAACAAAGCAAGGGCTGCACACCTCTGTTGGTAATCATTTCAGTTGTGTGTGTATGTGGTTGGTGCAGGTGCAGTGGACGGCGACTCAACAAAGCGAAATTGAGCCGCGCCGGGGGACCAGAGGATCATTGAGTACCGATGTGGCACAGGACGACTGCAGGGGGCTGGCAGAAGCCCCAGGTAAGTGGAACTCTTTTTTTTCCCCCTATCTTCAATTTTCCTTTAAAGAGTAACTGTTAGCTCCAAAAATCAAATTTAAATCTCTATTGCAATGTTTTAATTACTTTGTAAGGGAGCCAAAAAGGCAATGCAAAAGTTAAAAAGCAATCTAATTTTTTTACTGTGTAGCCTTTTCCCCATGCTCCTAAGGAGGACGCAAAGCCGCATAACAGATACTGCAGAGCATGCAGAGCATGCCCATGTCTGCCCGACCCCCCTCTCCCCCCCAGGACCAGGTGCCGATGTCTGTCCGCTCCCCCCCCAACCCGCCCCCCCCCCCCCCAAGAGCCGATGTCTGTCCGACCCCCCAGGACCAGGTGCCGATATCTTCTCACCCAAAACAGCTGACACGGAGAGAGAGCGGGAGCGGAGTACATCTACACACTTCCAGCTCCGCCACCGCAGAGCAGCCGCCGTGCATCTCTCTCCTGCTCGTGATTCTCTCACATGTGACTCGGCGGCGGCTGCTCTGCAGTGGCGGCGCTGGAAGTGTGTAGATGTACTCCGCTCCCGCTCTCTCTCCGTGTCAGCTGTTTGGGGTGAGAAGATATCGGCAGTGGTGCTCACCGCCAGGTCGTGATCACGCTTACGCGTGGATTCACGACCATTTTGACGCATTCCGCCTCGGACACGCTAAGCCGTGAATAGATTTTCAACCACGAAAATCTACTTCGGCTTCGCGTGAATGCGGACAGAAATCCGCATTCACGCTCGTGAAACCCGGTGCTGAAGTCGTGGTTTGCGGAAATGCGTCAAACTATGCGGAAGTGACACATTGCAGGCCAATCAGAGTGCCCCAGCCAGGCCCTAGCAACCAATCACAGGAGGGGAGCTATGCCCTCCCCTCCTGAATATAAAGCGGCGGCCATGATGGAAAAGCTCTGTCCTTGCTAGACTGTGGTGCTGAGAGTATTATCTCCAGGCCATTGTTGTTTGAGCAAGTGCATTTATTGTGTTAAAAACAAAGTGTTTTTTTTTGCTAACACTGCTCTTATACTGTACACAGTTAGCTAGTCAGTGAGTGATTGCTGTAGTTAGTTGTAGTCAGTGTAATGTAGTGGGAGTGTGGGAGTCTAGTGATTATTTAACTGTGTGTAGTGCAGGCAGGTTCAGTGCTGCAGTGTAGTCAGTGTAGTGGGAGTGGGGATTATCTGTGTGTAGTGCAGGCAGGCAGGTTAGTGCAGCTGCAGTGTTCACTTGTATATTCCAGTGACAGTTATACACTTGTACTATTTGCAGGCAGCCAGTCACACCGCCGGCGCCGCCACTCTCTGCCAGCGCTGTTCATTCATTCTGTCAGTGACCTTGTGCCGTGCCCAGTGCCCACGGCATATGAGCATCTCATTACACAGTGTGACATCCTTGTGTGCCCACTGCATCCTTCAGTGACCTTGTACTGTGACCACTGCATCCTTCAGTGACCTAGTTGTATATCCAGTGCCCACTGCTGTGCCCACTGCATCCTTCAGTGACCTTGTACTGTGCCCACTGCATCCTTCAGTGACCTAGTTGTATATCCAGTGCCCACTGCTGTGCCCACTGCATCCTTCAGTGACCTTGTACTGTGACCACTGCATCCTTCAGTGACCTATCTGTATATCCAGTGCCCACTGCATCCTTCAGTGACCTAGTTGTATATCCAGTGCCCACTGCTGTGCCCACTGCATCCTTCAGTGACCTTGTACTGTGCCCACTGCATCCTTCAGTGACCTAGTTGTATATCCAGTGCCCACTGCTGTGCCCACTGCATCCTTCAGTGACATTGTACTGTGACCACTGCATCCTTCAGTGACCTAGTTGTATATCCAGTGCCCACTGCTGTGCCCACTGCATCCTTCAGTGACCTTGTACTGTGCCCACTGCATCCTTCAGTGACCTAGTTGTATATCCAGTGCCCACTGCTGTGCCCACTGCATCCTTCAGTGACCTTGTACTGTGACCACTGCATCCTTCAGTGACCTAGTTGTATATCCAGTGCCCACTGCTGTGCCCACTGCATCTTTCAGTGACCTTGTACTGTGCCCACTGCATCCTTCAGTGACCTTGTACTGTGCCCACTGCATCCTTCAGTGACCTAGTTGTATATCCAGTGCCCACTGCTGTGCCCACTGCATCCTTCAGTGACCTTGTACTGTGCCCACTGCATCCTTCAGTGCCGTTGTACTGTGCCTGGTGCATCCTTCAGTGACCTTGTACTGTGCCCACTGCATCCAGTGATTCATTACTAGCAACATGTCTGGCAGGGTTTCGCGGGGTGAGAGGAAAGGTTCAATTGCCTCAGCCACTTCTGGGACTGCTCCACGTCCAGGGAGAGGACGCCCAGCTGTACGTGGTCGTGATGCAGCAGAAAGGGGGGCAGCAAAGCCTGGGCCGAGTCAGCGGACGCCATTGTCCAAATATTTTAAAGTTTCTGGTCCCCGTGTGGTGGTTGAGCAAATGGAACCTGACGTACTCATGGACATCATGACTTCCTCCCAGACCTCTACTGTGAGCACCACTCCAAGCAGCAGCAGCAGCAGCAGCAGCCAACGTCCCACGCTTGTTGTGACATCCACCCCAGCACCCACTGGTCAGCAGCCCTCCCAGGATGACAGCGTTCTGTCCCTCAGTCCGGCATCTGGGAACCTGCTGATGCAAGAAGCTCAGGACTTACTGGGGACTGATGTGGCAGAGATTGAGATCGGGTCACAATCACAAGCGTTGTTGAGTTCTGGTGATGAAGAAGAGGGGTCTGTGTCCGGGGATGTAGGGACAGAAGAGGAGGCGGGGGAGTCAGAGGAAGAGCTGGATTATGATGATGCTGCTGATGATGACGACGTTGTGGACCCTAACTATGTGCAGCCTGCTGAGTCCGTGGAAGAATGGTCAGAGGCAGAGCAGGATGACGAGTCACCTCAGCCTAGGCAAGGATATCGCCATATGTCAGGCAGGGGCAGGGGCATCGGCAGCAGTGGGCATGGAGGAAGTAGACAGGACACTGCTTCAGCCGGCACCACCACCATGCAACCCCCGGCAACTACTACCACACATTGTTTCGCTGCACCCTCTGCTAGTGGGGGCCGCAGTAAATTAAAGTCACCAGTGTGGGATTGCTTTGACGAATGTACTGATGACAAAAGGTATGCGGTGTGCAGGTTATGCAGCAAAAGATTGAGCCGTGGGAAAAGTCTGAGCAAGATGGGTACCTCATCCCTCCAGGGCCACCTGAGAAGCCGCCACTGCCGCGAGTATGCGGACTTTAAGAGGAAGCAGGCACTGCTGGCAGGGGTTCCTGAGAGCAGAAGGCCCACCAGCGCAGCAGCATCATCCCTCCCTCAGGGTCGTGAATCCCCCACAGCAGCAGCAGTAGTAGCACGCAAGCGCTCTTCCACCTCGGCTACTCAGGACACAGACATTGAGGCTGGCAGCCAGTGTACGTCTCTCTCCTCTGTCTCCCCTGCATCCCAGCGTCATCAGACCCTGCTGAGTGACACCTTTCAGGGTCTGACCAAGCCTCTGCCTCCAAGCCACAGGCGGATCCGCAAACTAAATGGCTTGCTGGCCCGGGCCATGGCATCACAGCTGCTTCCCTACTCCCTGGTGCAGGAGGGGAGCGCCATGCGGACGCTGCTTCTATTTGGCATCCCCGAGTGGCAAGTCCCCAGTCGCCACTATTTCAGCAGGAGCGCGATCTCAGCACTCCACAAGTTTGCGGTGGAAAACGTGGCCCGTTCCCTGGACTACTCTGTGGGCAAGCGGGTCCACGTGACCATGGACTCGTGGAGTAGCAGATTTGGGACAGGTCGCTACCTGTCCTTTACGGCCCACTGGGTGACACTGATGGAAGGGAGGGAGGACAAGAGCGCATCAGCCCAGCTAGTGGTGCCACCACGCGGGATCAGGGGGGATGCAGAAGGGTCCTGTCACGACACTCCCTCTGCACCCGGAAAGCAAGCCCGCCTCGGCAGCAGCAGCGCCAAGCCCTTTTAAAATTGGTGACCCTGGGGAAGGAGAGGCTTACGGCCACCAACGTCCTGGCTGCCCTCAGGAAGCAGGAGCGGAGGTGGCTGACCCCCAGAGGCCTGGAAGTGGGGTATGTGGCAGCCGATAACGGGGCCAACCTAGTGGCAGCAGTGCAGCAGGGAAACCTCCAGCACATCCCCTGCTTGGCCCACGTGCTCAATCTTGTGGTGCAGCGCTTCTTGCGCACCTACCAGGGGATGAGCAAGCTGCTGCAGGATGCCCGGGCGGTGGTACGCTTTTTCCGCCTGTCAGCCACTGCCTCTGCACTCTTGTCCACCTTACAGCAGCAGTATGGAAGGCCACAACACCGGATGATCATCGACATGCCAGTTCGCTGGAATTCGACTCTGGCCATGTTGGAGCGGCTGTGTCAGCACAGGCTGGCTCTTAGGGCCTACATGCTAGACCCAAGTGTCCCCAGCAACCAGCAAGTCCCCATGATTACTGCCACTCAGTGGACACTGATGCAGCAAGTATGCCTGGTGCTGAGTCCCTTCCTGGAGGCAACCAAGATGGTCAGTGAGGAGCGGGCCTCTGTGTGCCAGTGGGTGCCCTTGGTTTGTCTACTGGAGCAGGCAATGGACAATTTAATTGAGCGTGGGGATGAAGCCC